>NC_137210.1:21864695-22064695 GCF_960531495.2 Zeus faber
CCCTATTATTCTCATGAAGAATTTTTATTCTTATGAAGTATTCTTATTCAGCTGCGGATAATTCCTTGCGCTGATTTTCTCACAATATGGACAAATAAGCTCATTGTAGAGGTAAAAAGACTAAAGTAGTGAAAAATGAATCGTCTTTCACTGTTCTTTTTACAATGCCATACCGATGATATTTTGATATTATTTTATTTTATCAAATACATTTGACCTTAATGTCATACCGATGTTAAGCTTACCTACCTATCAGCTCATTTAACTATCAGTGCCATAAATTTTTGCCGCCACAGTATATGCATTTCATTCGGGCTGGAAGGGCTCAATGTTGAAAATATATTACACTCCCGCATTGTAAACGCAAACCCTGTGGTGAAGTCAGAAAAGTGAGATCCTCTCAATCTCTGTCAATGGAGCAGCTGAGCGTTTAGAAAATATGGAGGGTCTTCAGTCGTCTATGCACTATACACCTCCTCCTCTGCAAAGTCACTGTAAATTAAAAAACAGGCTAAAATCCATAAAGTACAGTATACCTTTGTAACAAGTCTCTGTTGTGGGGTAGGAGCTTGACCAGGAGGAACAAAAAGCAGCCTTATCTGGGCCTTTACTCAAACAGAAATAACGATGTTTGTCTTTTCAGACAAACTTGTAATTCATGATGGTTGCGTGCAGTGGTGAATGGGAGGCCGGCCTCGCTTTCAGGACAGAGATAGTGAGGTAGAAAACACAGCAGCGTTTCAATCCACTGCTCTTCACCTCAATCTTCTGCAGCTGCGTCCCCTTCCGGTTGCCGGTGCTGGCTCTCCCCACCTGCAGATGGCACCAGACCGCTCCCCACTGCCACATACCCCCACCGCCCGGCCGCCTGAAAACGTTGATCCAAGTCTTGGCATCCTTCATGCGGCGAAGCCATTGAAGCAGGGCGTGGTCCAGATAGGAGGTGAACGGGCGCCCCAGGAGGTGATCACTCTTTGAGCGGTAATCGCCCACTTGCCTGCCAGGCACCCTCTCCCCGTGGTGCTGTACTTTGTCTCCCGCTGGGAGAACTTTCTGCTGATGTACACCACCCCGTCCACCCCCCGTGTCAAAACGGAGCCCAAACCTCTGACACAAACCCTCGGAAGTAGAGAAGGCCGTTTTGTCCTTAGACAAGGGAATCTGCCATTTTCGCTTGGTCAAATCCAGCATTGGGAAAATGCGGGTCGGGCCAAGCCGATCCAGGAGTCGTCGCCCCGGGGCATTGGATAGGCATCAAACTTTGACACATCATTCACCCTGCGATCGTCCACACAGAACCGTATAGATCCATCAAGCTTTAATACCAGCACAATGGGGCTACACTCATCACTGTTGGACTCCTGAATCACCCCCATGTCTAACATGGCCTTGATCTCTGCCTTCATCCCCTTTCTTTTGTGCTCAGGCAAGCAATAGGGCCGTAAATGACCGTCACCCCTGGGGATGTCTCAACGTAGTGGTATATGGCGGTGCGCCCTGACAAGGGGGAGAAGACATCGAAGAAAAAACGCCGTTGCAAATCAGCAACCTCGGATGGATCGATTTGACTTCGGGGCCTCCAAACCAACTCATCTCTCTCCACTACAGTTGTTGCCAGATAGACAGGGGCTGCCTCCCTCCATGCTTTTAGGAGGTTGAGGTGGTAAATTTGAGTAGCCTCCCTCTGTCTTAGCGTACAGCCTCGTAATCAATATCCCCCACTCTCAGTGTGACCACAAAGGGCCCTTGCCACTTGGCGAGTAATTAGGAGCTAGATGTGGTCAATCAAGCCCTGATAAAAGGGGGCACATGAGGCAGAAGTTAACCGCGGCCTTCACTCTATGCTTTCTATCGCGACAGTGAGTTTCCACCGGTACTACTGGATACTTGTGAATATCCCCATGCACACACCTTATCTCCATCCATGATGCCTCCACGAGGGCCCCTGGCCCAGGCGCTGCTGGATCAGGGTCTGTGTGCAGCCTGAATCCACTTGTCCCACCTCCATGGGTGGGCACTCCTTGTGGACGTGACCGGGCCGATGGCAATGCCAGTACACCTGCCCTAGGGCCTGATGGGCCCCCTGAGGGGGCTGAAGCAGAGGACACTGAGGCTGGGCTTTGTGGGGAGGAAGAGAGCGAAGGGGTAAGGCCATGGCATGGGCCGTCGTGGGGAAATTAATAGGGCAGCAAAACTGGGGATGCGTTTGTGGGTACCCCCTGGGCGGCTCCTCCTTGGAGCCGGTGTGGGTCTGGATGCTGGCGCTGGCTGGGGTCCACATTCCTTCGGGCTCCAAGGGGGAAGGGAGAACTGCTAGTTCTCTTCCAGGGTGACGACCGCTTCCCGGCTGGTGGGGCTGTGGCACCGGATCCCGTCGGACGTGCTAGGTGGTAGGAGGGCAATCAGTTGCTCCATCACAGCCTATGTATGTGACAAGTAAATCTTTAACTTGAACTTGAACCTTCTCCTGGTTCATACGATTTACACTGAGCTCCAGATGGTTCTGTTTGGACCGGAGGATCAAACACTCGGATCATGCCGAAGATGCCACTGTAACAAGTCGCTGTTGGCTGCCGGGTAGGAGATGGGCCAGGAGGAACAAAAAGCAGCCTTATCTTGGCGTCTATCCAAACAGAAATTAAGATGTTTGTCTTCACAGACAAACAAGTAATTCATCGTCGTTGCGTGCAGTCGGAATGGGGGCCCCGCCTCGCTGTCAGGTTAGAGAGGGTGAGGTGGAAACGCTGCAGCTTTTCAACCCTCCGTGAATTACCTCAATCTTCTGCAGCTGCGTCCCCTTCCAGTTGCCAGCGCTGGTTCCCCCCACCTGCAGATGGGGGGGGGACCAAACCAAACCACCCCCCACTGCCACAACCTTATATCCTATACCTTATTCCGAGTATACACTCACTACAGCCTGGACTCAATAAAATCCTCGTATTATGTCCAATGTGCCTTTTACCGGTCCAACAAACCTGGCTGCATAAGGGATACAGGGATACATTTCAGAGATGTTAAAAAGCCACGTTTTCCCCCGTCCTCCGCTGAACCTCTTGCCCTCACGTTCCGACTTTGACTTATACAATGACACGCCAACAAAGCACAGAGCGAGTGTGGAGGACCGGAGAGCATCACGTCAGCGACACGGCTGACCCGACCTAAATGCAGAAGGGCCTCGATGTATGTTGCCTCACGGCGAGCGGATACGCTTTGTCCGCGGCCGCATCTTCTCCACGTTCGGTGCATCCGAGCAGACAGTCTAATGCATTTGATTGGAAGACAGGATAAGGGCATTGTGCAAGCACGCAAGAAAGCGGGGCAGCGGTAGCCTGAAGGTTTGAAAAAAAAAGAAAAAAAAAAAATGTTTTGACAAGAAGGACCCTGGTTTGAATCCCCCGACATACTGGCAAAATCCCTGGCCGGCTACTTCCCAGGAGCCCTCGAGCAGGGCACTTGACCCTCCGCCTCTCGGGGACCGAATGTAGTAAAAGGCGGTGGCGGTGTGCACGGAGTGTTTTAATGCGAAGACGTAAAGAAGGAATGAGTGATCAGCAGGAACCTCATCCCGGAGGAATAAGCTTCAGAACGAAATAATATTTGACCCCAAAGTGCGGCGAGGGGCTCAGAGCTCGACCGCAACGTGAAACGCGTGAAACGCGGCGCCCGATCAAGCTGGGAACATCTGAACCGCAGCGAGGGAGATTTGGCAACCGCGAGGATGCAGAGATGTAATAATAGCCGTGCGACTAAAAATACCTCATCTGAAGGACTATTTCTGAAATGAAAGCTCCGGCGACGCTTTCGTCTTTTTCCTCGAATAAATAGATAAAGACGTTGCCCTCGGAGACTCATCTGCATTTTGTTGGTAAATTCGTGACCGTGCCTTTTTTTTTTCCGTGATATAAATAAATATTCAGGTAGTTGGTTAGATGGCTGAGTAGTTCATAGTTGGCAGTTAGAGTCTCCCGAGGAGGTGCGTGAGTGGGTTTGTTTATCAGATTGGATGTAAGTTCTTTAATTATTATTATTGCAGGTTGGTTGTCATAACCTCACGTTAAAAACGCAAACAAACAAATACATAAATAAACAATCCAATAAAAGAACCATGAACTTATCGCTGTGATCCGAGAACGCTTCGGACGAACCAGTTCGCCCTCCATCCCAAAATGAACTCAATCTTGATCGGAAAAACATCTTGTGCCCCCCCGATAAGCAGCGGTGCATTCGCCCCAAACAGGATCAATACCGTGGGAGTGTTTTGACAGATCCCTAATTCCCCCGTCGCTGGTGCTCAGCGCGGGCGTCGAGGATCTGAGGCTTTTAATGAGCGAATCTGGTTAAAATCGAGGAGCCGAACGTGTTATTCCGCCGTCGTAATTAGAGGGGATGATTAAAAAAAAAGGGAAAAAAAAAAATTAAAAAAGCTAAATATAAACCTGAAAGCAAATCCCCGCCCGACCAGAAAGCGGCAAAACCGTTTCTTTGCACAATCTGGAGCGTTGCGGCGCAGTAGAAAAGATTAACTTGTCATCGTATCAGCATGCTTACATCATGCTGATACGGGGGGGCAAGGGGTGGGGGCGGGGTGGGGGTGGGGGCGAGGGGGGGGCTCAGCAAGGTCCTGTCCTAATTCATCCCAACATCAGCGCCAGAGGCAGAGATGCTGCCTTAATTATACCAATTTACCCCCCCCCCCCCCACACGCACACACACACACACACACACACACCCAAACGGAAGGCGGTTAATTATGCTGTTTATTCCGAATCACTTTGATTGCTCCGGGAGATCTCTGCGTGAGCGCACGCCCGCCGCCGTTGACGCAAGCGTTGCCGCTCCTGCCGGGAAGGCTTCAAAGCCCCGGCCCTCCTCCTCGGCGGACGTGCGGGCGCGTCCGCACCGCGCCGCCGCCGCCGCCGCGATTTATTTATTACGGGGGCCGAAAAAAATGAAAAAGAGCCAATTCAGAACGAGAAACTAGATTTCACGGAGAGGGAGGAAAAGACAAATAAAAGACGTTGCTGAGCGTCAATGATCGCCTTATCAAATCTGACCTTTGACCCCTTGGAAGATTAGGACATCAGCTTTTTAAAATCATCACATCGCGTTCAATTATCTGTTACGGACTGAGATCATTCGATTGTAGAAGACCGATCCGCTCTCATTTTGCTGTCGCGATCCGGAGGCCGTGGGCGCTGGCTTTTTTGGGGGTATTGGAGCGTCCGCAGAGATTTTTATTTTATTTTTATTTTTTTTCCGCACGAAATGACGCAAGGAACTGCCGGGCGCGGCGTTGTGTGACATCACCTCCCGTCTGAAGCGTCCAAACCGTGCAGTCCGCCCCTGAACCCCCAACGCCCCCAAATTCGAGGAGCCGCCTAATCCCCGCGACGCCCACTCTGTAGCGGAGAGATGCCGGGGGGGTGAAACCGTTCATTTTGAACGTAGGAACGTGTAGTAATACCGCTTCAATATCCGCAACCATATGTTGAGGCTCCGTTATCGCCAGTGTCGGACCCAAAGTGTGAACCTCGCTCGTGTTTTCAAGGGGCATTTTGATCTCTGCACTTGAGAAAAAAAACAAACAAACGCATAACCCGCCGTTTTTCTTTGCCTCCTTCCGGCCATTACCTTTTCAGGTCGTGATCTAACGGCGAGGAACTCGCATAGCAAATACATGAATAACCAATTAACAGAAAAAATACGCTCACAGCATCCCCAAAGCATCCCGGAATTTTTTGCCGTGCCGTCACGACTCGAGCACTTTGAAGGATCTGTGGATTGAGCTTGCGGAACACCTTCCATCTGCCTGAAGGGTTTTCTATGTATTGCATGGAAATGAAGAATTAATTAAAATCCCATGTCAATTAAAGAACCCTGTTGCAGACCCATTGCATGCGTATGTTAATATAAAGTATATATGTATAAAATATATTAATAATAAAATATATTCTATATTCTAACATTTTTCTTCATAATTGAATGTGTCTGAAAAATGTATTTTCCCACGGCCATACCGTCAATGCTTTTCAATGGCACAAAGTCAATACATATGGCTCTCCATCACCTCAGTGTGTAATGAAACTCCCGGCATACATTTTGAAATGCTAGTCCACAGTAGATTGGTGGTTTTATACCGAATTAAATGAATACACAGTACGCCGGCAAAGACGTCGACGTATGAATAAGCTGCGGAGGCAGAGCCTTGTGGCTTAGAGGCCTGAGCTGGAGAGCGTCCTGGCCACTGGTCCCGGTCTAATCTGGCTGCTGGCCCACAGTGCACGTCACATCAGGAAGGATATGACACGCACGCACGCACACACAGACGGATACAAGGAAGCAGGTAATAAATTCATGTAGGTCATAGTCCTCTAACTATTATTCAATGGCACCATCTGCAGGCTGCAGATGTTACCTGCCTCCATTATTCACTTGGATTTTTTTTTGTTTGTTTTTTATCAACTCCAAATGCAGATGCAATGCAATGCAAATGCAACTCCAGGGATTTGAGTCAGCCGTGTGTATTCTCTAATTAGCAACAACCCAGAGATTAGAGGTCTGACAGTTGGATCAGCGGCTGGGTCGAGCAAAAACCATGAAACGTGACTTTTACTTTCTGAACCTGGATTCTGTTCCACCTCTGTTCAAAGGAACGGAGTGCATAATAAACCAGCATTATTAAAAAGACCAAGCCATGCTGTTGAGGTGCTCTGTTATCTATTTACTTGTTTCATTTGTTATTTCTTCATGTATTTTTTTTTTTTTTTTTGTATTCATTTCGTTTGTTATCTATCTAGTTATTAATCTAGTTATGAATAGGGTTATTTTGACATCTGTATCATTGGGAGTCATCTAACAGTTACAAGATTATAGAACAGTTAAAAAAAAGTATATTTGGTAGAAAACATCCACTTCACTGTTTATTATAGCGCAAAACGCTGGGTGTGTGTAATACTACATACTAACCACTAGATGGCAGCAGAGCTCCACTTTTTTTTAAATTTTCAAACCTCCGCGTCTGAGCTGTTGAAATAACGGTCAACGTTCATCACGAAGTCTGTTTCTATCTGGTGGTGTTTTGTTGTTGTTTGTGAGTTGTTTTGTCCTTGCCTCTGTCTGTTAAAAATAAACCATTTTCTTGGTTCACTCACACACAGAGCCAAGCAATGAGCAACTTGTTTTGTTTAATTTAATTTAATTTTGCATGCAAACTCAACTCAACTCAACTCAACAACAACCTCCTGAGAGTTTGTCTTACTTTATTATTTATATTTATATTTACCCATTTAAGTAAAAAAATTGCAGGCCGCAAGACCTTTGCAATTTTGCAATTTCTGCAAAACAATTTGTTTTTGCATGTTATCAATGGAAAGGGACAATACACCCTTGCACGCTTGTCCAGGTCCTGCTGTGCTTTCACACGACTCCACCACTTTTCTGTCTTCGAATATATTTGCATAGTTTGGAAATGGAATCCATTTTTTCCTCCTCCTGTCGTTGTAGAGCTTCTGTTTCTGTGCAACACCACTTGAATAAACAATTCTGTTCCTGCATTACGCGCCGAGGCCGCCCGATATTAAATGTGATTGTACATGGAAGCGAAATGAATCCCTGGACTGTTAATTAAATGACCTGTTGTAATTACACCGAGGTCAGCGCCGCTTCCAGAGGGAGGGGAATTCAATGGCGTGGGCGTCTTGTGCACAAGGTAATTGGAAAGTGAAGTGCAAAAGTAAAGAGTCAACAGTTGGAGGAACTTCATGTTTCATGTCCATAAATACCTGCACGCACACACTCACACACACACACACACACACACACACACACACACACACACACACACACACACACACACACACACACACACACACACACACACACACACACACACACAATCCTTCTGCTGGTCTAGGGATTGTGAGACCATTCGGTTACAAGTGTCTGCTCCACCCAGAATTGTAAAGGCATTTATTTGGGTAAATCGTGTGATTGGCCTGGAATCGACACATAATTTATTTGTTTGTTTGTTTGTGTGTTTGTTTGTTTATTTATTTATTTATTTATTCATTCATTCATTTTTGGGTTTGTTTTTCCATTGTTTTTTTGGGTCCATTTTTATGCTTCAGCTTTCTGGATCGCTGCTTGCTTTATTCCATTAGTTATTGTATGTGAACAAATATTTCCGGTTTATTATTTATTTTGTTTCCTTTCTTTTTTGTATTTAAATTTTTTTTTTGTGGTTATTTAACATTAGGTTTAATGTATATTGTCATATTTTTTTGTGTACAGTTAACCTTAACAGTTATATTTCCAAATGTTTCATATATTGCCATTTTATTCTTTTATTTTTCTATTCCATTGCTTCATTACTATTGCCTATTTTGGAATGAGTAAAGTATCTATCTATCATCCATCTGTATATCTGTCTGCATACATTATATATACATCCTTGAGTGTATGTCTGTACTAGGCACTATTTCTGAAATTTCCGCTTGGATTAAAAGTTTAGAAGTTGTTCTAAAGTTTGCCAACTTCAACCCTACTCGAACAAATTTCTGCAGATTGTGTGTGTTTGTGTGTGTGTGTGTGTGTGTGTGTGTGTGTGTGTGTGTGTGTGTGTGTGTGTGTGTGTGCGTGCGTGCGTGTGCGCCCACGCATGTGTGCTAATCAACCAATTATTCATTTTGGCTTTGGCCTTGTAAACATTGTGAATCATTAGCATTACCTCAGCAAAATAGCAATTCCTTATTAATGATATTTATATTGGTGAAGGGTGACTCAGCTCCTACACACACACACACCCACACACACACACACACACACACACACACTTACAAGATAAGACCAAAAAAAGATGCATAATTGACATAAATACCTATACAACCTTCATACAGTGATACAGATGCCAAGATGCCACGTGTGACCACATCCAATTCATCTAAAATTTCATATTTATTTGATTCATTTACACCAATGTAAGTGGGAAAGCAGCGAGTGTGTGCGGTGTCGTCAGTGCCTGGTGTGTGTGTGCGTGCGCGCGCGGGCCTGCGTGTGTCCCTGAACCCGCGCGGCACGACCATGTCAAATCTGTCTTTTTGAACGCGTCGCTCGCTTTATCGAGCTCGAGCTATCCCTAAACGGGTAAACACCCCCAGGACAAGCCGCCAGGAAATGATCATTGTCATTCTAATAACACCTGTAATTCTGACATGACAACAGCGCCGGGGCACCCTCCGTTCCTTTCTCTTTCCCGCCACTGGTATCGACTCGCAAATAAACTGTTCTCCCCGAGGCGGTGCTGCAATGTCAAGAGTCGGGGAGTCAGTCTAACTCACAAGCTGTCGGCGGCAGATGTCGGTGATAATTTAAAACTGCGGTGCGTTGGGGGGGGGTGGAGGGGAGAGGGGTGACAGCAGGACAGTGGTAACCGCTCTCTCCCCGACAAGTCAAACTTTTACAGACGGTAAGATGAGAAGTCGTCCGGCGTCTGGCGTGCGGTTGATCCAGCCACGGTGTGGCGCGTTTTCCTACTGATAGCCACGGAAATGAATCTATTGAATCGTGTCCCGGAGCACAAGTGTCCGACAGTTTTGGTGCTAATGGGGAGATTTTCTTCGACTCTAGAAGGGGGGGGGGGGCATTGACATATTCAAATTTTAAATGCATGTGTTAAATTTCCTTCTCTCACAAAATAAAACTTGGAAACTGGTTTCACTTTCTCTATTGAGTGGTCTATTTAATTCAAGGTTGGGCCAGAATTGGGATATAGGGTCACACACCCAGTATGAATTTGAAGAAATTTTCTCCATGATGTTTTATTCGTCATGGAGATGTACTACACTACCCATAATCCTAAATGTAACAGTGACATCTCTGATTGGTGGGCCTCGCTGCTACCCTGGAAATGTTTACCGCACTGGCTGATGGGTACACAGCCGCGCAAACGTTGATATTTAAATCCAGATAAATTATATTTATGAATGAAATTCAGACTGAGGGTATGACCCTATCACCCTATTCTCACCCCACCTTGAATTAAATAGACCATTCAATAGAGAAAAAGCGGAACCAGTATCCTGCTTTTATTTCGTGCTAGTCAGAATGAAATTCCAACCTGCATGCATTTTAAATTTATAACACCCCCCCCCCCCCCCCCCCCACAATGTAATAGAGTAATTTTCGTGACTGTGACCACCAAGACGTGTGATAGCGGGCTGCAACGAACAGATGTATTTCTGGATCCTCTGGTTGGGGATTATGATATGCAGGATTAACGGTGTGTCCGTCTGACCCCCCAGGCTGATCCATCGCACCACGTCCCCCCAGCTGCAGAGCGGAGAACATCTGGGCGAGGAGAGGAGGGAAAGAGAGAGAGCGGGAGAGAGAGAGAGAGGGGAGAGAGAGGAGGGAGAGGGAGAGAGAGAGAGAGAGAGAGAGGGAGGAAGCCGCATCTCAGCAGCGTTCGCACCAGATGGTGACACTGCAGCAACACTTCTCCAGGTAAAAAAAAAAAAAAACATGTCTCACACCAACAACTGGGAGCCGTGGTATTATACAACAAGAAAAAGCTGAGGAAAAAGCGATTTTTTTTAAAACTTCAAGAGACTTCATCTTGAGATTAAATTTCATAAAATAAATCTTCTATTATTATTATTATTATTATTAATATTATTAGGCAAGACAAGTTTATTTGTATAACACATTTCATACACAAGGGCAATTCAAAGTGATTCATATGGGGCATAAAATACTTTAGATAAAAGCAAAGAAGACTAAAAGCACATAACTAAAAACTGGTAAAGAAACAACAACAGCCACATAATAAAATAGATAGATAGCAGGTTAATGTGCAATTTAAAGCGGACATGACCGGGAGCAACCGTTTCAGATTATTAGGCCCCCTGCTAAGGACCGCTCTGGAACACCTTCATTATTATTATTGTTGTTATTATTATTATTATTATTCATCACATAACCCCATGTGTTTTACTTGATAGGCCTTAAACTGACCTCTTTACATAAATGCTATACTGTGTATACACATACACAATATATGCCGATAAATCACATGATCATCGATTCATTTCTCAAATAAGTGCACAGCAACAGTTCAGCGCATGGGCTTCGGTTGCTGCGCTGGAAATGTTCCGACTTTGACTTTGACATCCGTGATTCTGAAAAGTCGCTCAATAATGAATAAAGAGATGCACGTTGTGACATTCACCGCACAACAGATGATCCAAACCTTTTGGGGTTACAGAGACGTAGCAGGGACCATGTTAAATGCCAGAGGTCTCGAAGGGGATTCAAACGTATTTATGTAGAATAAATGTGTTCAGGAGTACAGACACAATACCCCTATCAAGCGGATGTTAAAAGTTAAGTCCACTTATCGACAAAATGTGAGAATATTTTCAAAGAAAAAAACGTGCCAATAGGAACAATGTTTGTATAGCTATTAGGACTTTTGGTATTTGGATCAGTCTAAAATGATTATTTCAATATTATTCTACCGCATCTACCCAACAGAGAACATCTGTTCATCAAACAGTCGCAGTGTATAATTTTATCAGGTTGCAATTTAGTGGTTCGAAAAGATTCTAAAGCACTTTTCAGCATCACTTTCGGCAGCACAGGGGGAATTTTATTCGGGACCCCTTAAAAGCGAAAACGGAACTTTAAGGGATATGCTTGCGATTCTTTGACCCACGTCTCATTAAAACGTTGGTTCCCATCATTTGTAACTCTCACTGAACGCCCTTCTCTTGCAATACGTGCACTGCTCTCTGCTGCGGCTTCTCATTGTGCTTCTGGTGCACGTTCTTCAAAGAAACTTCAAATCTCCCTTTTCAAAACCAGAAGCCGACAAACAGGAGCCTCCACTGACTGTTTCCAGAGACTAGAAACAGGAAGTTGCGGGACTTGCTCCTGGAAACCTGCTGCGTCCGACGCTACACTCTGGACGTACTGCAGCAGTTGCAAAAAGGGATTTAACGTCTTAGAGTGGTAAGTTTCAACAAATGAAACCATTTAATTGCACAATGAGCGGTAACAAATGACGGGAACCAGCATTTAAATAAGGTCTGGGTTGAGAAACGGCGCACCTATCCTCGGTCCACCGAATGGCCCCGAAATGTAATAAGATAAGATAAACCTTTATTAGTCCCAGGCCGGGGAAATTTACATTGTTTCAGCAGCACAAAGGGGACAGCAAAAATGGAGAGCATATCGAGGTTAGCACTATAAACAATATAAAATATATAGAAAAAAACATCATAAATAGGAACCAGAGTACTAAGCGTATTGCACATATCTTCTTTGGTTTTTTATAAAAAATTCCACTTGCATTTTCCACAGCTTCCACAGTCCACCAAATGTTGGCCAAATGTTAGGTGATAACCATCATAATTGTAAAAGTAAACAGAAGAAGGCTGTGTGTGTGTGTGTGTGTGTGTGTGTGTGTGTGTGTGTGTGTGTGTGTGTGTGTGTGTGTGTGTGTGTGTGTGTGTGTGTGTGTGTGTGTGTGTGTGTGTGTGTTAGGGTTAGGGTTAGGGTTAGACTGAGAGTCTGACTGAGTTTTGTTTTGATTGCCATCGTCACAGCAAAATGTCCCTCGTGGAGTTAACACGAAAGGGGAGCAAAATTCTCAGGGCTTTGTTGGAAAAAAAACCCCACTGATGCAGAAGATTCACAAAACCCCTTGGAGTGTGCCACAGAAACACCGTTCTAATCATCTGAGCTTATTATGTAATAGTTTGTGTAGTTTCTATTTAATTATTATCATGAACACATACAGCCGCACGCAATATATATTCTGTATGATATGAAATCCCCCTTTGCGTGTGAAATTAATTTAACAGCGGTAGATTGAAATAAAGTCCCCCCTTTTTTTTTTTACACCAATTAAGTTATAGTTACCATCAGAGAAAATGTATCATGTAGTAAAAAAGTTTTCATGTAGGTGTCTCATGTAAGACGTATTCTGCCTTAGTAGGCGTCTGTAATATAATGAATTTAATGTCCTCTGTACTCCATCTCTAAATTACTTGTTTTTAATCAGGAACAAAAATAGATACGGTCCCCTTTGAAATAGCACCGGTAGAGCATTTTTTTCATCGCACATGAAAGCTCTGATGAGAAAGGTGAAGCAGAAATGCAAGGTCAACGCACAAAGTCTTCTTTTATCATATTAATTATTATGCCTTTGCACGGGACGTGCCGCTCACCCTCACATCCAGAGATAGACACGGTCGCCACACAGGCAGCACCGCTCACGAAACACGGCGAAACCATGACGGTCCCAGACGGTCCCGCCAGTCTGGACAGGCCGGGGAAACAAAACCAGGGGTGGACCCGAGCCGGGCGGGTGGAGGGGGTCTGGAGGCGGGCTTCAGGGAGCAAAACAAAACCCCTCAGGCGACGGCCCGGGACCCGGAAACCCACACCAGCAAACAAGGCAGTGGAGTCATTCTGGAAGGTGACCAGGGGACAGGGCGAGTTAGCAGGACCACCCGGGGGGTCAACCCGGCCTCGGGACAGAAGCGCGGACCTGCTCCGGAGGTGGACCATGTAGACGGTACCGCTTACAAGAGGCTGGGGATCGGCCAACCGGGCAACAGTCCAGGGGACTCGTGTAGCCGGCAGCATCTGGGACTGCCCCTTGGCCTGTAAGATGGAAGGCTGCTGCTGCACCTGGGGCTGGGGGTAGCTAGGGTGCTGCCGCTCAGGGACCGGAGGGAGCTGCAATCCAGGGACTAGAGACGGCTGCAGAGGAGGGGCTGGAGACAAACCTGCTGTAGGAACAGCGGACAAACAGGATGTTGTAGCGACAGCGAACAAACAGAAAGGCACAGGTTGGACGTCGGCAAGGGCCATCGCCAGCTCCGAACCAGGAACGGACTGAACCTCGGCAGTGGCGGCCGATGGCTCTGGAACAGGAACAGGGCTGCGCCTCGGGCAGGGAGGCTGGAGCAACGGGCTTCGGGAGAAGCGAGAGGTGGAGGCTCAGTGGCACTAGGCAGCAGAGAAACTGGGGTGCTAGACAAGGGAAACTCTGGAGTGCTGGGCAACATAAACTCGAGAGCGCTGGGCCCGTGGAGACTCGGGAGCGCTGGGCAGCTGAGAAAGCCTTTCTCCTGGAGCACATCTTCTGAGGGCACCTAGCGGAAAATGGCAAGGCGCAACCCCCAGAGAGGGGACTGCTGGGGGTCTTCAGGGGCAGAAACAGGACAGGTAAGTAGTGGACCAGTCAGCTTTGGACTGGGAACTAGGCTTAAGTTAAAAAAACTAGTCGACTAGCGACTAGCAGGCCCAAAGCTAGCGAACTGGTGGCTAGCAGGCCCAAAGCTAGCGAACTGGTGGCTAGCAGGCCGGCGGCTAGCAGGCCGGTGGCTAGCAGGCTGGTGGCTAGCAGGCCGGTGGCTAGCGGACTAGTGACTAGCAGGCCGATGGCTAGCAGGCCTAAAGCTAGCGGTTTGGCTGCTAGCCGGCCCCACGCCAGCGTAGGCATCTCCTGGCCGCAACCGGATCGGTCCACTGGGTTCATTTCTGGTCGAATCAGACTGTCACGATGCCATCTGGTGAACCGAGATGCAGGACACACACAGACTCGGGCAGAGATCCTCAAACAAAGGAATCTTTTACTGAAGAACTCAAAACACCGCCGGGCGGACAGGCAACGCCCCTCGCCGGGAATTTTGGATTCGACAAGGAACGACTGGGGAAGACCGACCAAATACACCGGGGTGACGACGACAGGAGACACAGCCGAGGGGGGAAAACCACTGAGGACATCTGCAGGACCAACAAGGGAGAAGAGGATCTGGAGGAAGAGGAGAGAGAGAGAGAGAGAGAGAGAGAGAGAGAACACAGGGAGACACCCATGCAGACCGGCAGAAAGCGTCTCTTCTGCACTTTGAGTGTCTCTTCTCTAACATACGCCGCTGACCAACTCCTACGGCTCCGCCCTCCTTTACCCCGAATTACAGTCCAGAAAAACCCCAAGACCCCACGCCCGCTGCCGGCGGCTCGAGCGGACCCCCCCCCCCCCCCCTACGACGGAGGCCGGATCAGACGGACCTCGGACGGTAATGAAAACCCTGGAGAGCCGGGGGCATCAAAGCGCTGGGCGGGGCGCCGCTCTCTCTCCCGCCCGTCGCTGGAACCGGACCGCCCGTCCTCCGCCTGCGCGGCGAGGGGGCCCAGCTTTGAACGGCGCCTTCCCCCGGCAAAATGTGACGCTCGGCGGCGGCGGGAGTCCCCCTCGCTCCTCTCTCTCTCTCTCTCTGAGGCCCAGTACAGTGTGCTGCACGTGCAGGCAGGACGCGGCGGGGGCTCCCTCTCCCGCGTTATAGAAGTGTGTTGCGTGAACATTGTGTGTCCGGACTGGAAAAAACAAAAAAACACATAAAATATTGACATTAATCGAATTAATCAACTTTTAGCCCAATATGGCTTGGAGAGTCAAATCTGACCTTTTCTTTCTTTCTTTCTTTCTTCTGTGTTTTTTTTTTTTTTTTACATAATTTTAATACAGGTCATCTGAGATTTAGATGTACAAACAGAAATCAAACAACAATCAAACAAGTTAGACCTGAACATGGTTGCAGGAGATTATATATAAAATATAAAAAGCTTACGGCCACACACACAAATATTGCCCAAATGTTAGATGATAACCATCATATGTGTAAAAATCAACAGAAGGCTGTGTGTGTGTGCGTGCTGCGTGCGTGTGTGTGTGTGTGTGTGTGTGTGTCTGTGTGTGAAAAACGCAGCAGGAAATGTTGATTTTCTACGTGTGTTTCTGAGCCCTCGTCGTCCCCACGGAGACAGAGTTGGCGCGGGGTGACGCACCGTGCGATCCGCTCCAAACTCCTCCTCCCCCGAAATGTCAAGCAAATCGTCAAACGAAGAACGCTTCCCACATCGATCGCAAAATATATATTACCGCAACTTTCCCGTCAAAATTACTATTCTTATCTCATAAGTATTGACGCCCTGCAAAGAACACGGCAGGGAGTTCTGCTTGTGATCAATCACTCCTGTTATTAGTTCAACATTACTCGTCTTGATTGAGAGCTGGGGACGCATTTCTGTTTCACTCCAAAGTGCTGAGTACTCACTCTCGGCTCCTTGCCAAATGCAAATTCTGACATTTTCAAGCACTGTCACAATAATAACCGGATCGGTGATTTTCGAAGAGCCCCCGCCCGATTTATTCACCGCAATAAATTCGGGGTCGAACGTGAAAACTCGGTCGCTCGGTTCAGAAAAGAAAACAAACACGGATCGGGGACATTCCCGAGCACCCGAGCCCGCCACCGGAACCCGCTCCGGCGTCGCTATCCGGGCCTCCTTTTTCTCACAGTAGCGTCTTCATCTCCGCGCTCCACATCACGGGGCTTTTTAGTGCCGCGTCAAAGCCGACGCCCGTTTTTTTTTCTGGTTGACCGACTTAAGGCAAAAGACAAAGATCCCGCTCCAGTCACCAGGGAGTCATCTTTTTCGGAAAAGGGCGGAGAGCATGAGGCCTCGTAAGGCAACCCCGTCACGCCCCCACCCCCACCCCCGCACCCCTCTCCAATTGTCCGCAGTCGAGTCCACATTATTTCCCCGCACGGTCCGCGGAGAGGCCTCGGAGTCCTCCCCATCTCACCCACGAGAACATGGAGCGGTGAGTTTGGGAAACGTGGCCTCGCTGAGCGCGGCCCCCGTCTCAAGCCGTTCCCCCAGGGAGCCGCAGGGAAGGCGGGGCGGGCTGAGTGATGTCCGCTGGCCAGAGGGGGAGAAAAAACAAAAACGCTATAACAGAGTCTCATGTGAAACCGAGCCGAGCGCCGATTTCGAGAGCGTGCCGGGTTTAATGGAAAACGAGTGCACGGAGCCTAAAATTATTGCGGGCCAATCAAGTCGGTGGTGCAAGGAGAGAGAGAGAGAGAGAGAGAGAGAGAGAGAGAGAGAGAGAGAGAGGGAAGGAGAGAGGGAGAGAGAGAGAGGGAGAGAGAGCCGTGATTAACAGCTGCTGCCTGGTGTGATGTCGTGGATGCTGTGAAACGATTTCAAGACAGATCAGGACATAACACAGTGTTATGAACACATAACGACGTGTGCGTCTGACCTTTAAATTCGTAACGGCAGCGATTTTTTTTTCTTCCTTTTTTCATCATCTTCTCTCTAAGACGGACTCTTCTGGCGGATCGATCGGAAGGCGCTTGTTTTTTTTTGGTTTTTTTTTTTTTTTGGCTATTCTCTTGTCCATATTGAGTGGCTTACGCTGCTTCCTCAAATTCACCGCGCCCGATATTTGCGTTCCTGCCGGGGAAAGGCGGACCCCCCCACCTGCAATGGAGGCAGCACACATTGAATGGCCCTTTCTTAAAAGTGACAAGTTAACGATGTTATTACATTTTATTATAAAGTTTTTTCGTTTGTTTTTTAATAATCTCAAGTATCACCACTTTAAACTTCTAGGTTTTTCGTTCAACCCGCTTGCCACTGGTGTGCTCCTTAATCCGTTGCTGGATAATTGTGGAAATCACCATTTCAATCCCCGTAGGCGGCTCTTGTTTACTTGTGTTTGGAGTCTGGGAAATTGAGGCGTAGTTCATTGGTGCAGTCAGCGTAGGTGTCATAACCTAAGTATATGCAGCGAATACTAAAAGATTTATCCTGACTGCCATCATCGCCCCCATCCCACTCTACTTGTGTGATGGAAAGCACACTTACCAGCACGGCAGTGATCTTAACATATATTCTAATATTCAATTAACCAAAGAGGGTGCTGGGTTAAGGGTGATGATGTAATGGTGCTATAATTTGCTGGTACTAATGATGTAGGAGAGAAAATAATAGTGATGTAGGGGCAGTGACGATGAACACGGAAATGATTGACGACTATAATTATTACTGCTGATAATATAAACCAGAATAAGTACAAGGGCAAAGACTTTGATTATGAATAAAAACAACGACAAAAGGATTTGTGTTTGCTTTTGTTATAATTTCTCATTGTGTTCTGTGATTATACCAGCAGGGCTGGATCCATAATTAATCTTCCGGGATTTTTCTGTTAAATTTGAAATCTAAAACCATTTGAGACAGAAGAACGGCAGAAGCTACGAACATGCCGCTATGTCACAAACACCTCGTGGTTGACGTTTTATCCAAAACGATCCGCATACGGAACAGAAATTTGTGAAAAACCGACCAAATTTGACCAATATCACGGACACCGTCGAGTGCATTTAACGCCAAAATATGTCCCACCCGGCAAAAAGTATCTGGAACACAACAATGACGTAAGCTACGAATACGGTTAAGGTGTCGTTTAAACCAGTATGTCACAAACATCTTGTGGTTTAAATTTCATTCAAATCGATCCACATACGGAGCATATCAAGTAATCTAATAAACTGAACTTTAACCAAGTATTAATTACAACTAAATTGTATTTATTATATTTATAAAATAAAATTTATTTATTCATTATTATTATTATTATTATTATTATTATCATTATTATTATTGGGGGTCTAGCCCGCAGCCACAGGGCTGGAAACTCTGAAAATTGTAACTCGTAGTAGTAATGCTGATGTGATGAATAATCTCTTGAATTTGTAAAGACGGGCGACAGAACAAACTGATGCTAGGTTCCATGGCAGCTCGAAATTTGGGATTGTTGTCAATACGAAATGTTGAACAACTCGAAGAACTGTTATTCCTATCTACCACGACGAAGCTGGACCCCGTGTATTGCTGCCTGCTGCTATATTTATTCTTTGTTTTTATTATTATTATTATTATTTGCAGTTTGGCAGTCTTTGAGGCAGACGGGTTTATTTAATTATGGAATTGAAAGTTGGAATCTAAAAGTTGTCCTGAAAATGAAGGCATGTACCCAACTAGTGGATTTCTCCTCAAGCATTATGGGTTGCCAAGGAAATTATACTTCCATGAAATAGTTATATTTTAAGCTCGCACAGCCAAAGCCAGCAGCAGGCGACATATTCATGAAACTGTTGTGTCTGTTGATTTTGTAATGAAACATGATCTCGGATGCGTTTCGCCGTCCGTCGCCTTGCGTGCCTTTCGACACACTTTTCAACGTAAAGACTCGACTCTGCGACTCACCTTTTTCGTGACCCACACTCTGATTTATAATCGCCCCAGTACAATTAAGATATATGGTTTTCACCGGGCTCCTTGGCTGCTGGCGGTGCGGCGAGCCCACTCAGGTACACAAGGGCACAGTCTTATTTCCCATTTGGCCTTTAAGAATGCCAGGGCCACTTTTTGCGGAGTTCAGATGAGTCGGTTCGGCAATAATTGGGAAGATCGCCCCCCCCCCCCCCCCAACCGCCGCCCTTCAGTTTGGGGAGCGCCGCCGGTGGCGAGGTCACGGTCACTGTGCATGTGCTAATGGCGAGGGCCACACGCATCGCGCCGGGGGGGTGCGGAGGGGGGGTTGCTATGGAAATGACAGGGCAAAATGTCAGTGATTGCGACATTAATAGGAACACGGTCAGTGCTTATCGAGCATAAACCGCTCAAAGGCAAAGCAATTATATATAATAACTTTTAACGCGGCCGCACGGTTGTTTGGAGATCTGACGAAATTATGAGCACGTTATTCAATCGGAGTTAAACTTTGAATTTGCGGCACAAGCGTTTGGCCGGTCGACCGGTCGAAGCCAAAAAGTTTGAGGAGAAATAAGTGTACATGATTCCGTACGCATGACCCGTACGGAAATATTCACGGAGGCTTCGTTTGGGAAAGGTGCAAACGACGCCATCGACGTTGTTTGGCAAATCCTTGAATTTTGCCCAAGAATGCACGGCAAAACATAAACAGGAGTGTGACCTTGGAATAAACTCCGTGCCAGAGTTAAAGCCAGCCCTTCTGGGGACCCGGAAACCCAATTAATGCAACACCAAGGATGAGCCCCAATTGCAGATGGAGAACGGGTCTGAAAATAAACCCCGCAAATCTCAAGCCGTTCACACTTTATGCGTAACCGCGGCACTTTGGAAGAGGATGCAGGGACGTGCGAGGAAACGCGGATGAGCTGGAGGAAGGCGACCTTACCGAGGTGGAGTTTTAGAGGAAACACAGAACCATCGATGCAATTCTGTGAGCTCATTTTGATGCGTATCAATACCCGCTTCGGGGTTTTCAATCATCGGAAACCGCCCTGCGCGTGAGGACTCTCGTGCAAATAATCTCTGTGTTCAGTCGCCCGGCGTACCGTCGTGACCCTAATTCGGGAGAATGAATAGAATAAAATGAACGAATGAATAAAATCCTCAGATTCACGTGATCGCTTTGACGGAACTCGGGCTCCGCTCTGGGTCTACATGAGCGTCGGGCACGCAACATTTGGCGGCCGCCTCATCAGGGCTTCAGGGTTGAGGGGGTACGCGAGCGCGGGAACGTCGTTGGGGCCGGAGGAGAGGCGGCTCCTCTTGGCAGATGTTTTTGCCGCCAAGGGCACCTGAAGCAGGCTCTAAGTGTTTTTTTTCATTAGACGAGCCGAAAGCTGCTGCACCATCCTTCTCTAGTGCCTAACTGTCCGGAAAGTAGTGTACGACCTGTTGTAAAGAACGCGGCGAAGGTCAACGCCTTCTCATCTGAGCAAAAGCTCTGAACCTACTATGTACTAGTAGGAGTAGAGTAGTCATCACCTGTTTTCCCAGGGTTCCCTGCCCCGCCCGGCCCCGACCTGAGATGTCCTTGGCTGTGCCTGCACCGCGCTGTCATACACTCACCACTTCAGGAGCCAGCGACGGACGACGATTTCGGGGGAGATGGCCGGCGGCAGATCCTAGCTTCCGCAAATCACAAATGGAATGTGATTCGTCTCCGCGCTCCGCCGCCCTCTCTCCGGCTGAGATCCCTTCCCCTCCATGCCCAACAAGCCCAGGAGGCTGCCTTGGCACAGGGCGCCATGGCCGCTTCCTCCTGCATTCGCTCGAAAAGCGTTTTCCTCCTCGCTGCTTCTGATGGCCCTTTTACCTCCTGTGCGTTCCAAACAGTATCTATATCTCTGTGGCCACTGCGCAGCCACTTACGGTACCCAATTGGGTACTTACCCTCCCGGATGGCTTTTTGCGGGTACTTTGAGAATCACTTTCCCCGTACACCGCACTGTGGGATTACTAAAAGAACTCGGAAACCCGAGCCGCTTTCCTGGCACGCCAGCTCATCAGTCAGAGCTCCGACTTCACTCTCGCCGAAATAAAAGCATCTCAAACACGATGAAGGACTATTTGGGGTTGTCATGGCCAATCGTCGCTCGTCGCTCGTCGCTCGCTCACCTGAACGACTCGAAATAGCGTGTGCCTCAGGAACCCGGTACTTAATATTTAAATCTACTACCTGCTTAAGCTTTTAAGATACTTATCTGACTCTTGGTATTGCTCTCTTGCCGTAATTTAAAAACATTTTTTCTTCCAAATGATCCTCGATTGCGGTTGTGCGGCATCTAACCGACTTGACTTTGCGTTTATTTTCGAGCTGGAGGCGGGACTGGTCACCCAGTCTTGATCCCTACCCGGCGCTGCACTTCACGTCACGGTTGCTGTTGCAAAATAGGGGAAGAAGAAGATGAAAAATGTATTGCCTGATAAATCAGCTTTTAAGAGCATTTGGTGCGTTTCCTTCCTTCCACAGCAGCGAGGCTCGTTGACTCCCTCCGCAGCCATGCGCTGAGCACAGTTCGCATGCAGCCCCGTCCTTGTCTCCGTACTGGATGCATAGGGGCGAAATTGGGATCGAACCTCTCGTCTAAATCTGTGTTGAATAGACAAAAAGTTCCTGAACAACCGACAACATTTTTATATAAATCCTCATTTTGTCTCATTCAAATTTATATTTTGCTCTCAAGTCCAAATACCCTTTTATATATATATATATATATATATATATATATATATATATATATATATTAAAAAAACACAACGTTTTATTTGGGTTTGTTGGTTTTCTCCCTCTTCCCATGACAGGCAGGTTAGGTGTATTGGAGATGCTAAAATTGACCTAAGGCATCAACGGTGTGTGTGTGTGTGTTTGTGTGTGTGTGTGTGTGTGTGTGTGTGTGTGTGTGTGTGTGTACTGGATGCATAGGGGCGAAATTGGGATCGAACCTCTCGTCTAAATCTGTGTTGAATAGACAAAAAGTTCCTGAACAACGACAACATTTTTATATAAATCCTCATTTTGTCTCATTCAAATTTATATTTTGCTCTCAGTCCAAATACCCTTATATATATATATATATATATATATATATATATATATATATATATATATATATATATATATATATATATATATATATATATATAAAAAACACAACGTTTTATTTGGGTTTGTTGGTTTTCTCCCTCTTCCCATGACAGGCAGGCTAGGTGTATTGGAGATGCTAAAATTGACCTTAGGCATCAACGGTGTGTGTGTGTGTGTTTGTGTGTGTGTGTGTGTGTGTGTGTGTGTGTGTGTGTGTGTGTGTGTGTGTGTGTGTGTGTGTGTGTGTGTGTGTGAGTGTGTGTGTGAGTGTGTGTCTGTCTGTGTGTGTGTGTCTGTCTGTGTATGTCTGTGTGTGTGCGTGTGTGTGTGTCTCCCTTAAGCCAATAGCAATGCTGAGAAAGGCTCCAGATCACTCTAACCCTGAACAGGAAAACTTGAATAGAAATAAGTGGTGTTATTAGGCCCCCTACGGGGTAATAGCTTACTAATGCATGTACATTATTATGGTATGATAGCGACATGTGTTCTCAACCCTCACTACATTATTAACACATATTGTGTGGACTCATACTAGCCTGCCAATTTATCTGATAAAACACTGTTTTCTGCCGGGTTTCTTGAACTGCTGAAAAAACCGCAGCCTGAGTCATTTGGATGAGCGGCCCTATTTGCTTCCTTTGTAGCCAAGAGCTCTGAGAAAACGTCTTCTCCTCGACCCCCGCTGACATTTTCTTCACATTCCTTCTTCTCTTTGCAGCATGGAGGAGACGGTGAGAACGCTGCTGCAGAACCAGGAATCGCTCGAGGGCCCGAAGGTCGACCCTCTCGACCTCATGAAAGCCTACAAGGTGCAGCAGGACGGGGTTGATTGTTTTGTGGTCGTAGCGTCGGTCTTAGGGCGACGTAGTGGCATCAATCTGCGGCGCGCAGTTAAATGAAGCGGAATGCGGGAATACGGCGTCTCCGCGACGGCCCCCAGACCCCCTTCGAGGCGTCCCCTCCGCAGCTCAAATCCTTCCCGTGTCCCTTGTTGACAGATGACCCACTTCTCTTTCCCGTGTGATGTTGTGTGATGCAACTTCATTGATGATTTGTCAGGACAGCTCTTTCCCCACGCCCCACATACACACACACACACACACACACACACACACACACACACACACACACACACACACACACACACACACACACACACACACACCCTTTCAGACTTTTAGCTCGGTTGTGTTGGAGGTAAATTTGCATGAACCGTGCAACAAATGCAAATGAGCCCCATTATTTATGTTATATTCTAATTAGACACAGGCTGTGTGTGACTCATCCTTAAGGTAAAAATGTAAAAATATTTACCCTTTTTCCAACTCTGTCTGTCTTATCCTTATTCTTCTTCTTCAGTCGTATTCATTTTACTCTAATAATTGAAACAATTGAACCAAGGCAATTAGCGGCAAGAACCTGCCTTTCGTCACGCAGCAGTCAACACCAGCCAAACACTTCCACTCATGCGTTCCTCCCAACCTTGACAGCCAGAAATAGGCGTGACACGTTAAATGAAAAAAAAAAAAAAGATTATATTATGAAATCAATTTACATCAAGCGACTGAAACAAATGAGTGAATATCACAATTAATTATCAATAATATTTATTTAGACTAAATGCATCCTGCCTTAAACAGAGTGTTAATGAAAACACACTTTTATGGTATGGAAGCCCAGTGAATAGGAATAGCAGTACCATAAATATGAAATGCATCACAATTCTGCATTTGGGAGTTATCTGCTCCGATTCAGTGATCATGGAGTCGAAAAGCTTGTAAAGCTGCTCTGATACCTACATAACATGCATAACATAAAACAAGATCCATGTTCGATTTTTCAAAAACTTGGCAACCAGTTCATTGCATATATTCATGTATTACTGATTTTGTGAAAACAAATCGGCTACTGAAAATAACAAGACTCACAGGCTTCAGTGTCTGAATAATTTATCTTTTCACCATTTTAACTGAAAATATCGGTATTTGCGCCCATAATCGGTTTTGGAAATCACCCAAGAGTGAACGCTCAGAAGTATATCCGTGAGAAAAAATAGAATGTTGTCAATGCGTCCCTGTTCTGCATGCCTTTATTCTCTATAAAGTACATTTCCCAGTTCCTTGAAATTGTGGCATAAAACATCCAGACAGTACATCCCTAAAAATACATACTGCACCCTGTCGACAAAGGTCTGTCTTCACCTCCCCTGGTCGTGTTCCGCCGAATGTATCCATGCACTGAACTGATTTGGCCGTCCCCCGCTGTCTTCCAGGACAAACTCCTGGAGGAGATGTGGAAGCAGCAGGACAGCCTGGAGGGCCCCCCGCCCGCGGCAGAGCGGCCCGGCTCGCTGGGGGCCGCCACGGGGTCCGAGGGGAACGCCAACGACACCAAACCTCTGCTGGAGCGACTCAGGGCCCTGGAGGTACAGTAAGGCACACGGAGAGGCTCCCCGCTTCAGCTCACGCCACACCCCCAAAACCATCTGCTCCCTCCTCCTCATCCACCACCCGCTGCTAGACAGATGGAAAGATGGGCGGAGGGACGGATCTGTCTCTCTAATCACTTTGCTATTCAATTAAATTCAAATACTATTATTATTATTATTATTATTATTATTATTATTATTATTAGGCAATCGAGGTACACACTGACATGGTTGAGCTCTCGTTAGAACTGGGACTTTTCAGACGTCCTGGTCAGTTTTTTTTTGTTTTTTTTTAACCTGTGCTGTCAGCATGCTGGGCATACAACACAGAGTATTTGTTTGCCATTGCATCCAGGACAGAGTTAGTCTGCAAGTGGAGTTCAAGTTCTGAACCTGCAAAGCAACTCTTTATTCATTCTTTAATCATCAAGAACTGCTGCAATAACTCTGTCCTGTGGACGACCTGTGGGATGACGAGAGCACAGTTTTTGGTTATGGAGAGCCACCACCAACCCCCCTCTTTGGAGAACTATTTGTCATGTTTGGGTCTATAAACAACTGATCACTACTCCAAGAGGGGGGGAATCGCCACGGGTGAGACAAATAAACCTTGAAACAAACAGCATTTACACAAAAACATGAACATTGGACGACAACATGTATTGAAAAACAGTGAATTAGGGCCAGGAAAACTGGAACTACAACTTGATCGATACCGATGTGCATTCGGAGCAGAAATTAGTGCAAAACTGAACAGCGAAGAACGTCGACGCAATTTTATTCATTCGAGGAGCATCTGAAGCTGTATAAGTCCAGCCCCATATCATTTGCATCCAGCCACTTGCGCCTTGTGGACTGCATAGCGTTTGCCACACGTAGACATAGAACACGAGCCGATGCCGCGTTTGAAGGAAACTCGGAAAACTGTAGCTCGCCCTGCGTTTTACAAAACTCCGAAAACGCAGTCACAGATGGCGTTTACACACCACAGGAAGTCCTAAGAACCTTTGGAGGCACCGTCTCTTGTGTGTGATCCAGGAACGATCGGACTGTAATTGTTAAAACACAGTTCTGAGGGACATTTGAACGAAACAACATAATAGGAACATTCAATGACGTAAGTTCACAGTGATTGGAAAAAACACATGAAAAACAACATACTTCATTTAAAGTAAACATGTCTTTCTTTATACACTATTTATTTCCGAAACATTAAATTTACGTAAAAAAAAAAAAAAAAATGGCAGCCCTCCGCCCCGACCTTGCGGGTTTTTCACAGTGCGACCGGACCGAGTCGCATGGCCAGTCAGTAAAGATGGAGTGGACAGAACATCCGCCCTTAGAGTTGAATCACACCACACAAGAAAAGACCAAACAAATCTCAGAAAACCTACAAAAAAGTGAGGAATTAACCAGTAAAAAAAACAAAACTATGCGGCGTTCAATGTAAACTCGGAAAATTGTAACTTGTGCGGCGTTTCACAGAACCCGGAAATACGTACCTAAATCGACTAAACTGGACCCTGCGTATTGCTGCCTCTAGCTGTGTTTATTATTATTATTATTATTATAATTATTATTATTATTATTATTATTATTATTATTATTTCATTTGTTATTATTATTACTATTATCATTATTATTATTATTATTATTATTATTATTATTATTATATTTGTTGTTGTTGTTATTATTATTATGATTATTTATTATAATTTTTGTATTATTCTTTTCTAAAACAGTTCACAAGTGGTCATTGCATCTTGATCAATGACAAAAGACTTTTGACTGTTGTTGAAAAGTGCTTTAACAACTGTCAAGCACTTCTCTAAATTGCGGCTGTCTAGCAATGGAGATACAATGTAGAATCTAGATTGTATGTCATTTTCTTTATTTTAAGAGTTGTTTTTTTAATAGGCAGAAGCATTTTTGAAGTACTACAATATATCACCTCTAACTCACTATTATTGTGACAAACAAAAAAAACCGATATTGGATAAACAATGCCGTCTAGCAACTGCTTCCGGAAAAATCTCAACGGTAATAGCGAGCCTGACAGTTCCGCTCAGCAGGAAACACAGGATGAGCAAGCGGCGCAGATTTGGAGAAAATGAGACGCGCTGGTTTAGTGAGAGAGAGCCGCTTCCAGGGCATTCATACGGTACCTGGGAGGTGATAATTAAAACGCCGACAGGGTAGTTAACACTCGGAGCCGGCGTTCCAGCGAGTGCGCCTCCCTTCCACACACCTCGCGTGCAGCAGTGTATTAAGCATGGCCGTCTACTCGGTGGCCAGACAGCCGGAACCGATCACAGCATCGCAGCCACCGAGACGCTCGCCCCGAGGAGAAATCCACATAAACACCCAATTAGGCAATTTGGTGTTCGCGTGGCTCTCAGGGCAGTTTAACTCGTTGATCCGAGCACTTTGTCAGAGCAATGGAATAAAAAACAAAAAAAACACATGGACGAAATATTTCTCTGTTGCTCCAGGTATCGCAAAAAGAGAAAGCGGGTGTTTTGAACACGCTCGCCCTTAAATTAGCTCAGTTTTCGGGAAGTTATCGGCGGGTTTTCCAATCATAAATATATCCCTTCCGCCAGGAAATATGTCCTGGGTGTCGTGTTTCTGAACCGAGCATCTTTTTCGGCTTCATACTGATGACACTTTTCAGGTTTACGTCCTTCCACCCTTTATCATCCTGCCACATTTTACTGTGTACAGTTAACTGTGACCTTTATTGTATATTTGTATGTCTATCTATCTATCTGTCTCTGTCTGTCTGTCTGTCTGTCTGTCTGTCTGTCTGTCTGTCTGCCTGCCTGCCTGTCTGTCTGTCTGTCTGTCTATCTGTATCTATCTATCTATCTATCTATCTATCTATCTATCTATCTATCTATCTATCTATCTATCTATCTATCTATCTATCTATCTATCTATCTATCTATCTATCTATCTATCGTTCTATCTGCTCAATGACATTACAGACTCAATCCTTAACTCTTTGTTTTGGGACGTTCTCGTCCTTCTTCCTTCTGAAATCCCCCAGAAGAGGGAAGATGAACCCTCCCACTCTCATCCAACATAACAGCACTAAAATGCTCAGTCACCCTCACAGTGATTTTAACACTGACTTTGAAGAGCCCGTGTGTTCATTATTTTCAGTAATTCGTTTACTCACTGTTTATTCACTGGCACCGTTTGCTGTATGTGTGATGTCACTGAGTTAGAAAGACAAACGAACGGGAGCACGATGCAATGAGGTCACGCTGTCATCGGGACCTCCAACCCGAACGGAGAGAACGCAGCCCCATCACGGAGACGAGAGGAGAATGAATTCCACCGCGTTGCTGGCGATCTTCAGTGGAAAACGGGGAGTTGGGGTGCGGCCGAGAGGTCGCGCGAAGGGCAGTTTGTTCCCCCAAGTGAATCTAAAGGAGCCGAATGTGGTCAAGAGGGCTCGGATCAAAGCACGTCCGGTGGAATATTCAGTGCGGGATTAGTATTCAGCGCTAATTCAAAGCCGGGGTGGTTCTCGTGTTGTGTTTTTGGTTTGGGGAAAGGTCACGGACCTGACGTGATCAACCACTCGTGATGAGAGGAGCCCCACTCCACCAAATGTCACGGCTGCTCTCGTGCATGAGCCTCCCCTCAGAGGAGCTCCCCACGGGGCTCCCTTCGTTGAACAATCCGAGGATATTCTGTCCAGAGTTATACGGTACTACAGAGGGGAGTGTAAAATATTCAAACAGGCTACACTTGTGATTACTTTTTCATATATATTAATGCAATTTTATTTCATTTTTATCATAGTTTTTACTTTCTTAGACTGAAAGAAAATTGTTGTGGGTCATTGGTTTGACTTAAAAATGGTAAAATCTTAAAAGATTAAAAATGATAATCCTAAAAAAACATTTTAAACCTATATATATATATATATATATATATATATATATATATATATATTTTTTTTTTTTTTTTATCGATTTTACAAATTTAATCAATATTTTCTAAGTGGGACCAATGACTTTTTTTTTTTGTGTAAGGAATTTGCAGTTAGATTTGTGGTCTTACAGCTGCTGACGTGGTATTATCATTTGGAACAGAATAATAAATATGGATAACTTTGAAGCTGTTTTTACAAATAAATGTCTATGCGTGGGACTTTTCTAATAACTAAATTCACTTTTCCTGCATGCAATATATGCAGTTTGTGCCAATTTTGGTTAAGTTTGAGTGGTACCAACCAGCCTCCCAAGACATGGATGATAATTAGGTGCACGCTAAGATAAATAATAAAATGGACCCACGTCGAATTACCAAGTGATTAATCCAATGCCTTGTTCCCATGATTTGGGGTAATTATCTCTTTTCTATGGGTTACCACTGAGAGCCTCCTTAAGACTGGAAGTTTCACCCCCGTCTCATTAGGAGCGATGGCTCAGATAAAATGGGACCGTAAAAGTAACATCATTTCTTCCCATGAACATGCAATTTGTAGAACGTGTCGGATCGCTCAAAGTACATTTTTAAACTTTTGGGGCCATTGCATTTTTCGGGCGGCTGCCTTAATTGGACTGCACACTTGTAATTAAACTTTAACTCTGGAGTGGAGGGACTTTACGGTTGTTCCATTTTGTCTGCTGCTGTTCGTTGCCATTACGGCGCACTCGGGGGCCATTCCACATCATCCGCCGTGAAACAATTTGCCCTGAGAACCGCAAATAAGAGGCTGAGGATAAACGCAGACGCCAGACAGAGCGGGCTGCACTCAGGGACTGGAGAGGGCTCGCCGACTCTCACCACGCTGCTCAAATAAAAGCCATTTGCAGCCGAGTCCAACGATCAGGGGAGATGATACTGAAGCTCCGCATCAATCCCTTTCGGCCAGAGAACGACCGTCACTTAGTCGAGTGGCGGCGGTTTTAACTATAAAAACTCTAACTATGCCACAAAATAAACTGTCCTATCTGAGCTGGAGTGGTTACCGAAGATTATTTATTCCTATTTTAAATCTGTGTTTATTTTTCTTACATTTGTTTATCACGTGAACGTTTCTTTTTCATATAGATTAAGAAATGTGGAATCAATTGTCATTAATTGTCTGACCCAATCCAATTAAAATGGTGAAGCTGATGCTGCATGGCTGTGATAGTATGTTGAATATTTATCAAGAGGGTCCTGTTTGGATGGATGGATGATTAGATCGATGGATGGTTGGATGGATGGATGGATGGATGGCTGGGTGGCTGGATGGATGGTTTGATTAATGGGTACATGGTTGGATGGATGGATATTACATGGTTGGATGGTTGGGGGGATGGATGGATGGATGGCTGGATGGTTGGATGGATGGTACATTGGATGGTTGGATGGGTGGATGGATCGGTGGGTGATTGGATGGATGGATGCATAGTCGGATGGATGGCCGGATGGATGGATGGAGGGAGGGATGGATGGATGGACCGATGGGTGGATGGATGATGGATGGATGGACCGATGGATGGATGGACGGATGGATGGATGGTTGGATGGTTAAATGCATGGTTGGTTGGATGGATGGATGGATTTTAATTCATAGATTTTAATCACAGTTACCTAAGGATATATATTCCTGTCGGACACCAACCGATCAACAAAAGATTCAAGCCTAACTGATTAAAGTCAGTGTAGCTCCATCACTTAACTCAACCCTCAACCACAGCAAGAGGAGCGCAACCGAAGCCCGTCTCCCTTCCACCCCGGACGTGGTGGGAGAGTCGAACCGGTTCGCCTGGACCGACTCTGCGACGGTGAAATCACGGCCCCCAAACCCGCCCGGCGACTGCCCGCGGGTTTCCCTCGCTCCACGTGAGTTTTGGAAAAACCCGCTGAAACTCCCCACCGCGACTCCACGATCCGTGAGACGAAAGGCTTCCTATTCTGCTTCTTGATGAGGATTGATGTCAAATTTAATTAATTCCGCCTTTCTTTTTGGAGTACTTAACTGCCCCTAGTGCGTGCCCCGTTTTATCATTTTGATGAGAGAGGTGCATGACTTCTTGCTTCACTATTGTCTCTGTGAAAAAGTGTGACTCGTTTATTTATCATTTATTTGACTTATTTTACAGTTTTCGTATATTTGACACATATTTCTTCATCATTTATTGTCTTTAGAATTTTATTACTTGTAGTTTATTTTACTACTATTTCATTTATTCAAGAAGTTAGCATGAGAACATAAATCCCACTTGTTGGAAAGATGTTGTCTGTTCGTGTTCCTTAAGAGGTGATTACAGCAGTAAATGTATCGGACAAAAGCGCCAATCCTTCTGAGACTGATCAGTTATAGTTCATAAACATAACATAAATTGATCCCCTTTTGAACAAGTGCGATTGTATTTCTTAATGGGGTTATAACGCCACATTCCTAAAAAGCCGAGTCTGAACTCCATTCCACCTCTTTGGCCCGTTTTAGAAAACGAACCAATGCCATTTAATCCAACCAGTCCAATTAAAGCAAGTAATACTGATGATTATTGTCTATCCTTGTGGTTTTCCCCAAAGTTGTAGCTCAGAGGTAGCTCACGGCCCTGCTATGAACCCGGCAAAGCCGTTTGCTCAGCCTCTCAGATTTACTGGCTTAATCATCTGGGTGGAAAGTCACCTCTTGTGCTCCGGGAAGGTGTCGGGGCTCTTTCCCTGACAGTGAAACCCTTTATCAGTAATTGAATTGCACCTGAAGTACCTCAGAGCACAACCTCATAGACACTGGGAATTTTCTCGGAGTGGAATTTGGACACCTGAGATATATAGCACCATCCATTTTAGCACTACCCATTTTAGAACTATCTATCTATCTATCTATCTATCTATCTATCTATCTATCTATCTATCTATCTATCTATCTATCTATCTGTCTGTCTGTCTGTCTGTCTGTCTGTCTGTCTGTCTGTCTGTCTGTCTGTCCGTCCGTCTAGCCGTCTATCTATCTATCTATCTATCTATCTGTCTGTCTGTCTGTCTGTCTGTCCGTCCGTCTAGCCGTCTATCTATCTATCTATCTATCTATCTATCTATCTATCTATCTATCTGTCTGTCTGTCTGTCTGTCTGTCTGTCTGTCTGTCTGTCTGTCTGTCTGTCTGTCTGTCTGTCTGTCTGTCTGTCCGTCCGTCTAGCTGTCTATCCGTCTAGCTGTCTATCTATCTATCTATCTGTCTGTCTGTCTGTCTGTCTGTCTGTCCAGATATGGTGGCTGGGATGAACTCTGATAATTAATCTTTAATCACCAGCGTTGCACAGGGGTCCAGGTCAAGGATTCGTGTCTGGCGTCATAATGTTGTTAGGCCGCGTCCCGACAGAGGAGCCGGATGTGGAGGAGTTAATGAGATCCAAACCCTTCATTAATCACACAGAACATTGGTTCAAATTAGAATCCCGTGGCCCCACGACCGGCCGTGGCACTCGGCCGTCATCTTTTATTCACACCAATTTCCCGTGCTTGCAAAAGATAAAAAAAAAAGCTCCATTCTTTGCGGCGCAGTTTTGCTGCTGGATTGTGCTCGGGTGTTTACGTCGAGGCACTTCAGAAAAAGTGTATTTTGGTGAGTGTGTTGGTGTTCCAACAGGCGGAGAACTCTGCGCTGTCTCTGGAGAACGACAACCAGAGGAAGCAGTACGAGCGCTGCCTGGACGAGGTGAGTGGCGACATTCACTCCCTATGCGCTCGCAAGAGTGCACTTTTATTCAGACCCTACACAAGTGTTGTGTGAAAATTAGGTTTTTTATCGTATTGAATTTAACTTTTAAGTTCACATCCCATTTTGATCCACCCGTATCCTTTCAGCTTCAATATAAATCTAAGTTGACATGTAGAAAATGTTCCCCTCTCATCTTGGTATTGCTGCTGTTGCAAGGCCATACACGGACGGGTTTATCCGAGGGCGGGGAGTGTGTGTGACCATGGGGCTTGTGTGCTTCGTGGAGGAGACCTCAGACAACTGCACACCCCTAATTAGGACGGCAATAGCACCGCGGGCGCTACAGGAGCGAGGGCTGGTCTCTAGCGCCGCAGCACCTCCTCGTCCTGCAGTACCTGCTCCGAGCTGCAGCCTCCTCCGCCGCCACAACACTGTGATTGTCTCTCCATCTGCTCTCCGCCTCTCGGAGACTTGACTAATGGACTTGTTACCATGGAGATTTTTTTTTTTGTTGTGTTTTTTTTTTTTTTTACCTTTGCTGTCAGCATGCTGGAAATATGACTATTTGTGCAATTGCATCTAGGACAGAGTGAGACTGCAAGTGGGTTTCAACTTCTCAACCTGCAATGGAACTCTTTATTCATTCTTAAATCGTCAAGAACTGCTGCAATGACTCTGTCCTGTGGACGACCTGTGGGATGATAAGAGCACAGCTTTTTGTTGCACAGAACCGCCACCAATCACCATCTTATAAACATATAATCATCATTACTTCTCTAAGAGGGGGAGAATCACCGCAGGTTAGACAAATGCACATAGAAACAAACACATTAAACATGTACATGATAAAACAAACATAGAAACATCAGACCTATGTATGGACAAAACAGAATAAATTAGGGAGAAAAGGCGAGGGATGTAATCAGGAGGGTGTTCGGAGCAGGTGCTGGTGTACGGAACATGTCCCAATTAGTGTTGTATGAGGTCGGAATTATCTCTGAACGACCCGAGGCAGCAGAAAAGGCCCTGCAGCCGCCCCTGAGTCCCGCAGCCACGACCACACACTCCACAACCACAGGAAAGCCCAGAGCACCCCGCCCCGCAGCCACCTGGGCCGTGGACGCCAGGCATACGGGCCTGGAGCCCACAGACTCGCACCCTGCCAGAAACGCCTGCCCCGCATGCGAGCCAGCGGGGCCCCCTTGCGCCCCAATGCCCCGTGTAAAGGTGAGGCCCTCCACCACCCTCGGTACCCAGGGCACCCGCCGCAGAGAAGCCACGCAGCTGGAGCAAAGCCCGACAGCCGCCTCCCGCACCCTGACCCACACCCAGGAGGGTGAGCCGCCTCCAAGGGGCCCTGGAAAGCACCCGGTCGCCCCCCGGTCAACCACACCCCCACACCAATCCACCACAACCCGCCACCCCGGAAAACCCCAGCACTCAATGTGTGCTGTCGGTAAATGCAGTTGAAATTGCGGGGCGTGGACGCGCGAGTCCTCCAAGCATGTCGAACCTGAGTCACTAGCGCCCCTCCTTCCCCGCAGACACTGGTCTGGTGGAGTGTTGCGGGGAGAAAGATTTGTGACGGCGCGTATGTGTTCTCAGCTAATATGAGCGCTATTAAAGTGCGACGGGCAGGACTGCCGCCGTACGCGCGCGCACACCGACGCACACTCACACACGGTGATACGTGGAGGATTTGTGCGCTCCGTGGAGGAGACCTCGGACAACTGCACACCTCTAATTAGGACGGCAGTAGCACCGCGGGCGCTACAGGAGCGAGGGCTGGTCTCTAGCGCCGCAGCGCCTCCTCGTCCTGCAGGACCGGCTCTGAGCTGCAGCCTCCTCCGCCGCCGCAACGCTGTGATTGTCTCTCCATCCGCTCTCCGCCTCTCGGAGCCTTGACTAATGGGCTTGTTACCATGGAGATTGCTGCCCCTGAGAATCTTTGGAGTATTAGGGCAAAAAAAAAGATTGCTCCTTAAGCTTCTGAGACTCGTGATTATGCTCTTGGGTCTTTTTGGGCAAAAACATTCAGAATGCTACCTGTCACGGCTTGAATAAGTCTTTTTGACTGATGGTTGAAAAGGGCCGAAAGGAAGGCTTTTCTTTCTTAGCCGTGCTTTTTTTATTCAGATTTCCTTTTATACTGAAAAGTCTTTCTTTATATGTACAAATAACTAGGAAAGCATTTTATTCAAATCTCATGCGAAACCCAGAAATAAAAGCTGAAGTAAAGCATTTGAAACTGAACTAAACTAAAGTAAAAACTAAACTAAACTACATGTACACCTCGCCTATTCACACTCAAAACTTTCTTTTGTAATGTTTCTAGTTCTTTCAAGCGTACAACAAGTCACATGACATTTTTTACACACACACACACACACACATACACACATACACATATGCACACACACACACACACACACACACAGACACACGTACGCACGCACGCACGCACACACATACACACATATACACACATGCACACATGAAACTTAAAAACATTGAATTTATTGGTATTTGAGTAATAATTCACACACATCTTTTTGCCATTGTAAATCTTTTAAGGTGTGTGTTTTAAAATATAAAATGGGATTTTGAAGTCAGTGCAAACTGCAGTTGTTAGTTGGCAGAGCTGCCAGCACTACAGGAGGTGGATGAGACACATGGGACCTGAAAATTTGTTGGGGAGAAAATCTTTCCGTCTCAGTGGTAATGTCTGACTTTTTCTTTTTAATGTCGCCTTTTAATCTGTTTAATCTGCTTTGCCTGAAAAGAAAGATTTCCTCTGAACAAATGAATAATGGCTCATTTCATGACAAATCAAAAATGTATCCGTTCAATCAAAAAAATAACAAATTAAAAGCTTGAGGATGGATTAACAAACAAATCATTTGATTTAATTTGAATATTAAATTGTTTGAATTTAAAAAAAAGTTTCAGAACCAAGCCCATCCAGTGATCTAATTATTTGACCTTTACTGAGGATATGCTGTGTGACAGTGCGGTCCGTGATAGTGTAATGATCAGAACAGCTCCTCGGGCCAGCTGCAGGACGAACACGGGCGGCGTTGGAGTCTTCCCCGTTCCAAAGCCCTCCGGTGAAACATAAAAGGTTTATTTTTCATCATTTTTTTTATCCCCTCTGTGTTTCCTCTGACCTCTCTCTTCAAGGTTGCTAATCAGGTGGTCCAGGCGCTGCTCACGCAGAAGGTTGGTTCCTTGTTTACTTGATATTGGACCGTCGTCAATCCCTGTTAAAACCAATCAATATCAAAGTTGACGGATTCCAAACTTTGTTTGACCGTGGAGTTTAACCACCGATCAGACAGACGTTGAGGATGTCCAGGTTTTTGCAGGACATACAGTCACGCTGCACGATTATCATAAAGAACGTACAAAAATCGCTAAATCTGGTGTGAGGTCTGCAGTCAGGGTGATTTTATTCCTTTTCGATTAGATTAGATTAGATTAGATTAGATTCAACTTTATTGTCACTAGCAGAGTACAGGTACAGAACCAATGAAATGCAGTTGACGTCTAACCAGAAGTGCAAAAGAAGCATTTAAATACCAAAGTGCTATTTCAGTACAGTGTTTCTGTGCAGTTATGTAGGCAAAAGAGATGTATTATGTACAACATTGTAGGGTTATAAATACAGGTTTGTCAGGAGTATAGGGGGATTATGTACAGAGTATAAATAGACATTTTATATCAATACTATATATATACATGTAGTATATCTATGTATATTGTGCAGGTTTTGGTCAGGTTATAGAATATAAAAAAAAAGTTAAGTTAAAAAAAGTCCACATAAACCAGAAGATTATTCTTAGTCACAACACATAGTTATCCATAACTTCTCTTCTGGCGGGCTGGATCTGAGCCAGACTGTTTAAAATATTAATATTAATATATATATACACAAACTCACACACACACACACACACACACACACACACACACACACACACACACACACACACACACACACACACACACACACACACAATACTGCCAAGGCTGAATCTGAGCCACACTGTTTAAAATGTTAATATTAATACACACACACACACACACACACACATACACACACAAACTACTGTGAAGGCTGGATCGGAGCCAGACTGTTTAAAATATTAAACTTTGGCAGTATTGTGCGTGTGTGTGTGTGTGTGTGTGTGTGTGTGTGTGTGTGTGTGTGTGTGTGTGTGTGTATAAAACCCCAATTCCAATGAAGTTGGGACGTTGTATGAAACGTAAATAAAAACAGAATACAGTGATTTGCAAATCCTTTTCAACCTATATTCATTGAATACACTACAAAGACAAGATATTTAATGTTCAAACTGATAAACTTTATTGGGGTTTTTTTTCAAATATTCACTCATTTTGAATTTGATGCCTACAACACATTCCAAAAGAACTGGGACAGGGGTAACAAAAGACTGGGAAAGTTGAGGAATGCTCAAAAAAGACAGGTTAATTGAAAACAGGTGAGAGTCATGATTGGGTATAAAAGGAGCAACCCCAAAAGGCTCAGTCGTTCACAAGCAAGGACTGGGTGAGGTTCACCACTTTGTGAACAACTGCGTGAGCCGATAGTCCAACAGTTTGAGAACAACGTTCCTCAACGTACAATTGCAAGGAATACAGGGGTGGCATCATCGGCAGTCCATAATATCATCAAAAGATTCAGAGAATCTGGAGAAATCTCTGTGCGTAAGCGGCAAGGCCGAAAACCAACACTGAGTACCCCGTGACCTTCGATCCCTCAGGCGGCATTGCATTAAAAACCGACGTCCTTCTGTAAAGGATATTACCACGTGGGCTCAGGAACACTTTGGAAAAACCATTGTCAGTGAACACACTTCATCACCACATCGACAAGTGCAAGTTAAAACTCTCCCATGCAAAAAAGCGAAAGCCATCTATCAGCAACACCCAGAAACGCCTCCGGCTTCTTTGGGCCCGAGCTCATCGGCGATGGACCGACGCAAAGTGGGGAAAGTGTGCGGCGGTCTGACGTGTCCGCCTTTTCAAATTGTTCTTGGAAATCACGGACGTCGTGTCCGCCGGGCCGAAAGAGGAAAAAGGACGGTCCAGATTGTTATCAGCGCAGGGTTCAGAAGCCGGCATCTGGGATGGTGTGGGGCTGTGTTAGTGCCCATGGCACGGTTGACTTGCACATCTGTGACGGCACCGTTAATGCTGAAAGCTACATACAGGCTTTGGAGCAACATATGCTGCCATCCACGCGACGTCCTTTGCAGGGACGTCCCTGCTTATTTCAGCAGTGTTGCACTGTGGTGTGACACGCTCGTAAACATGCCCCTGTCCCGGCTTTTTTGGAACGCGTTGCAGGCATCAAACTCAAAATGAGTGAATATTTGCGAAAGAACAATAAGGTTTATCAGTTTGAACATTAAATATTTTGTCTTTGTAGTGTATTAAATTGAATATAGGTTGAAAAGGATTTGCAAATCATTGTATTCTGTTTTACATTTTACACAATGTCCTAACGTCATTGGAATGAGGGTTTGTGTATGTATGTGTGTGTGTATATATATATATATTTGATACAATTCATATATACAAAACTGCAGACACATTTTTGGTTATTTCTTAGGATAGTTTTGTTAATGAATAGGTTTAGTGTTTTTGTTTTATTGTGTATCTATCTATCTGTCTATCTATCTGTCTGTCTGTCTATCTATGCGTCTGTCTGTCTGTCTATGTATCTATCTATCCATCTATCCATCTGTCTGTCTGTCTAGTTGTGATGCAAAGCCTACATGAGCACATCATACCGCAGCCCTCGTGCTCATTATTTTGACACGAAACCCTTGGTTTCTGGAAAGGTCGTCTCTCATTTGTTTATCCGCCCACCTCTCCGCCCTCCCCCCGCCCGCCTTCACAGGACCTGAAGGAGGAGTGCGTGAGGCTGCGGACGCGCGTGTTCGACTTGGAGCAGCAGAACCGCATTCTGAGCGTGCTGTTCCAGCAACGCGTCAAGATGTCCGGCGGCGCCGTCTCCCAGGTAGCGAGGCCGACCGACGCTGACAGACACGCTGCGCTTCGGGGCCGCGTGAATCTTTCATGAGACACGTCCCGCTCCAAAATGTTTCACCTCCGAAACCGACATCCAAACGGAAGAAAGAGAGAGAAATAGAGATGGAGAAGTGCTGCACATTTTGCGGTAAAAAAAAAAAAAGATTGCCTGCGGAATTTCATAAAAAAAAAAAAAAAAGTACTCAGTTAAACTCTGATACCTGCAGACACCCCAGATGAAACGTCAAGGAAGGGGAGATTATCAGTGTTGTTGTCATTTCTCTCCGAAATTCACACTCATTGACATTAGGAAGTGGAGAATGATGGATTCGTTTTTAAACTCAAACACCTCAAGTGCTCCGTGGACCGCCGTCTCCGCGCCGCGCCTTCCACTTTGAGGATAATCACATTCCAAGCGGTTGAGGGACACGGCGGTAAACAATGGAGCGGAGTAATTGCATTAATAAAACAAACGGGCTCTGATTGGAATGTCATTGGCGCTAATCATGGCGTCATTTAGCCTCTTGGAATGCGAGGAAGGGCAAATTGTTATTGATGTTAATGGCCTCCCGGGTTTATACTGGCTGGGAAATCCACACGGCTGCAGAAAAGTAAGAAAAGAACCCCGAACGGAGTGAAACCTCCATTAATTTCACATGTGATGCCACATTCGAGGGTGACATCATCGCGAAGCCCCGGTTCGGATTTTTCATTTTCCTGTGTGAAATCACCTAAGGTGTGCTCATTTAAAAAAAAAAGTCGTGCAAAAACATCATTATTTCGGTTGGTTCCATGATATTTTTTATCGGGATAGTAACAATACGCGGCATCGCAACACCGCGCAGCCCCGAGCTCTAATTGGCTGTCTCCTCTTTGCGCACCCGCGCCTTTGATCGTCTGCTGGGCTGGTTTATTTCGGGAGGGGGGGGGGGGGGGTGTTCTTCTTTTCTGTTCTCGTGCTCCTCGCCGGTTTGTTTGCGCGGCCGCCGGGTTCCCCTTTGATCGCGGCCTGGGAGGCTCGGCGGTAACGAGGGTCGCCGCCCTCGCTCTGCACCGCGCCGGGTGGAGGGATTCGGCGCAACCGCTCCGTCCGTTGGCTCGGTTCGGAAGCTTGGTGGGGTCAGGAGGGCTGTTGGAGCGCGGCATGTGGCCTATCGAGCAAAATCATCTATCAGCAACTACCAGCAAAGCGGAGCCTGACTGACTTAACTGGAGGCTCATTTGAGAACTAACTTGAACGTGATTGGTTTAAAAAAACAAACAAAAAACAAAAAAAAAAAAGGGCAAAATGCGATTCGCCGAAAGCAGCCCACGCGGTATGCCATTTTGGGGAAGATATCCCTGAAAAGTCAATCGTAGTATTCTTTGTATTTTTTGTTGAAATGAATAATTTCATTCTGAAATCATTACAGCCTCAAATGAAAGCATTAATAGCATAAAGCAATAAATTAAATAAATGAATAATTCTCATAACAATGCTTGTACACCAGTGTAACAAAGCGATAAATATAATAAATAAGGCAATAATCATTAAATGTATGTGCTATGGCAGACCTGAATAGATGCAAACCCTTTTTTTTTTCACATCAGAACCCACTGATACCACTCATCACTTTTTGGTTTGGAAATCTCCCACCAGAAACAGCATGAAAAGGTTGTTTTTCTCGCGCGCTGAGAACTCGTCCGGCGGATTCCGGGGGAGACGCCTGGCGGAAAAAGGGGGTTTGAAAGCGCGGCGAACGCAACGCCGCTGAGTGGCTTTGACAAGACTTTAAGAAGAGGTGGCATTCCCCGGCGGAGGGAAGAAAGTGCGGAAATAAGGGAAGTAGAACTAGTCCCGCCGCGTGACGCCGAAAGTGAGCGAAAACATTTCCGTCGGCAAAAAACCGGGGCAGGCGGCGCAAATGTAAATTCCATTCGAGTCCGCTGAAATCCCTGCGCCAGGATCATGAGATCAGATCAAAACAAACTTGACTTTGCTGCTTCAGTCCTGTTCTAGCGGATTGCGCTAGGAGACGCTAAAAAGCGGTGCATATTGTGGATCCCCACAAACGTTTAAATGGTCAAGCAGCCAAAGTCCCCTCAGATTGACACTCTGCCCCGTGGTGAATAAATAGATAATTTGGGGCGGAATTTAGAAACATTTCTTTGATTCCTCCTTTGTTCGCGGCCTTGAGAGTTTGATTTCCCGGCAAACTCCTTCCACGAGGGGAAGAGGAAGAAAAGCGGGGACAAAAAAGCCCAACTAATTAAAGTCCTCTGAACGCCCTCCGAAGCCTCCGGTTTTATTGGGGCTTTGGCGCGTCCTCGACCCGAGGCCCCCGCTGCCGCCGCCCTTCCGGCCCCTCTTAGAATTCCCCCGTCGCTCCGCACGGCGCGCGGGCGGTCGCGGGTCGCGGAACCGTGGCGTCCTCGGCGCCGCTGGACCCGAGGCCGCCGCCCTGTCCGGGTAATGAGCGAGGGCGAGCGGGGAGCGTGATCACTCGGAGAGAGGCAGCGTCGCTGTTTCCACAGTGTCTCCGTTCTGGCTGCGGAGGAGGAGGAGGAGGAGGAGGAGCACTCCGAAGCCCAAACGCGGGGCCACCTCATTATCGCATGGGAACAAACGAAGGGGCGGCGGTGGGATCGGGCGGCGGAGAGATAAAAATGCATGTGTCTATCAGTTGATGTATGAATTATTAAATGGGGTCTTTCTGTTTTTCTTCTGGAGCGAGACACGCTCACTCAGAGAATGTTGATTCAGCTCCAGTAATTCGTGGCCAGGTGTCCGTCTCATATTCCCGGTAACTGACGCGCTCCTGTGCATCGCTGTTTTTCTACCACGGAGATGCAGTGTGTTTGTGCTGAATTTGTTAAGATATGCCACCTCCATAAGGATAGAGGAAACCTGAGAATGCATGAAAGATTGATTATCAGTACGATTCTTCCACTAGAGCGGCTGTAGAAGCAAACCAATCAGTTAGTCAGGCTTGTTGCCAGACATCAGAATATGAGAGCAAATGTTCACTATTTCACTTCTAACTTCTAACAAGGTGCTATACAAATGTAGGTTATTATTATTATTATTATTATTATTATTATTATTATTACACTTTATTATATATATAGTGGTATACCCAGGTTACCCACCTGGTAATATTTTCATAAAAATAGTCAAACAAACAAACGTAATAAATAATTAAATAATCAAACTAACAAACATATAACAGATAATACATATATATAGTATATATATATATATATATATATATATATATATATATACAAACAAACATAAAAATACATATATATATATATATATATACAAGCAAACGTATTTATATACAGTATGTGTGTGTTTATCTATCTATCTATCTATCTATCTATCTATATATCTATCTATTTACTTACTTACTTACTTACTTACTTACTTACTTACTTACTTACTTACATCTTTACACATGTTTTCTATTTACAAAGACATATGAATAACCTCCTTTCAATCCTCCACTGTCTGAGTGAGACAGTTATTATTTTATCCCTTCATCCGCCAAAGAGCATTTTCATTGTAATAAACGAGTGCCAATAGTGAACTTCAGATGAGAGAGGAAGTCTGAACAAGCCTCTTGCTGTTTTCCCTTTCGTCTGCTGAGGCTTTTCTTTGTACAGATGTTGATGTTTTCGGGCAAAGCCGCGTTTCATATTCATGTGGTTTCCTGCTCGCTGCTCGGTGCTGTCGCTGCCTGTTGGTATCTGAGGAGCTCCAGCGGCACATACGTGACATTTTTTATTTTAATTTTATTTTCAGACAACGGTGGTCCGCTTGTGTTCCAAGGTTCAGGTCCCGGTTCCCTAGTCACGGATTCTGCTGACGACATGTAAAAATAAATAAATAAATAAAAATACAAACACTGCCGTGCATCCAATTACAGAGCGGCCCCTCAAGGCACGACGCAAAGTAGCACAAAAGGGAAAGGGAATCTGAGCGCGGAGATGTAGAGATAAGCAACGGAAAGTGATAACAAACAGGGATGGAGGGAGGAGGAGGAGGATGAAGGGTGAGGCGGCGGCCGTGCGCCACTTAGGGGGAAGTGAATATTGTGAGTGCCCCACAAGAGGTCAAGAAAAGCCAGACAGGGGGTCGGATTATGGAGCCTTGCTTTGAGCAGAGTTCAGGTGAATGGGGGACATGTCGAACTTTGAATAAAGTGGACGACTGGAAATTGTATTTAATTACTGCCATTAAAGAATACACTGCATCACAACTAATAATGGAACAGAGGTTCATTTAGCTTGTTGGGTAGCTGCTGCCAGTATACAATCTATCTATCTATCTATCTATCTATCTATCTATCTATCTATCTATCTATCTATCTATCTATCTATCTATCTATCTATCTATCTTATGTGTTCAATGTCAATATGGGGCCTATATGGCCCCATGCTGGACCCTCTGAATTAGACCACATGCCCGACATCATTCTCCTCATGTCACGTAGAACCACGAGCTGCCGGGTTTCGGCAGCTCAATGGGCAGAGTTTCCCATCAACAGTGCTGGGGTTTAGGGACTGTTAGGGATTCTCACCGGGGACATGCGTGTTCAAAACACAGGGCCCCAGGACACTTTTAGAGCACGTTGCATAAACACATCTCCAAATTGCATTATGTCATGCCCCGTGCAGCACACTTCATGTGCCGCGCCCTCCCAACAGATCATCCCAAAAAGCATGGGAACAGGACCCGGATGATTTATTTACATGGTAGGTTTTCGGAGGAGGTTTTCTCACATCGCTCTCTTTGAAAGAACCAAACTTTTACGTCGATAAGCGCAACGGCACTCAGGCCGCCTCCTGCGACGGTCTCAGTTCTGCTCACTTTTTGGGGGGGTCTGGGTTCACTTGGAGAGTTCACACATGGTGCGCATTTGGGCTGAATCTGAATCCACTGGAATTGGCTGAAAGGAGGCAAGTGTGCAAACACCCCATGACAGCGGTCATGCATGGGTGTATTATCTGTTTTATACATGTATGCGTATCTAAAAGGGCGTAAAATACCTTGGGGGCGATTAGTGGTCCTTGATGAAGTCTCTAATTCTGGACTGAACGTCTGCTTTTCAGAATCCAACTTCTGCTTCAAGGTTTTTACAGCCAGACGGGGAGCAGTTTGGTAACATGGATTTCTTTCAAAAGCAGTTTATTTTGAGGACTGTACTTATAACATCGCACATCAATTTATATATTTCTTCCATCACTGTGAAAGATGAATGTTTTCAATAACAAAGCTTTGACATTTTATTTCTGTTTTTGGTTTTTTTTATCTACTATGCCATATAAAAGTACATGGACCATTTCCAGGAAAGCCATCATCTTTATATGAAAAATCTATAAATATTATAGCATGTGATCATTGTAATTATTGGACTCGTCCTACAGGCAGATGCTTTTAAATAATATGGTTTCTACATATTGTAACAATAGGTTTGATGTTTCCCAGAATGATGGAGATTCATTGAGGCATAAACTATTTTGTCATCATCGAAGAATAAAAAAAACACATGAATCAGGCACAGGAAATGGCTTTAATATTACATGCTCTTTCCAAACATGAATAACGTTTCCGATTTCGGGCACGGAAACCCGGTACATTTAACCAGGACACTAAAGGGAAAAGCGCTCCTCTCAGTTGCACTTCACATTCTTGTCTAACTGAGGGCTTTGTTAAACTATCCGTTGTGTCCAATCTCAGAGATGCTCCTCAACTCGCCGGCTGTAATTAGTTCCCAGATTAATCCGCACATGCATGGCAAAATGTGACGTCCTCCCACAGTGCTTGTGAAATAAAAAGCTATAATGCTTAATCAAATAATTGGTGAATATCGTTGAATGGACTGAATAACTTTAGTCCCAAGATCCCTGATGCAATTATTTCCTATTCACATTAATTATTCCTAGATGACACTAATGACTTTGAAAGGAAGCCGGCGATGGCGGCCCCAGCAAAAGATCAATGCTGTTTTAAATGAGGTCACAACACGTCTCGCATTTGACGTCTGCGGGCCACTCCGAGTGCAATTGGCACTTGCACGCAGCATCTGCAGCAAGCTGGTGAATAATGCCAGTGGCTTCCACCAGCAGACTAAGCCGTTCGAATCCTTCCTTCTCTAATCCACCCGTTTATTTTTTTTAAGTTAAGTACACATTATACCAGTTATTAGTAGATCTACCAAATGCCAATAAAATAATAATGGTTTGTCTATTGTATGTAATTCTATCTTCATGTCCCTAACTTTATTCACATCATATCATCATTCATACAACCACAATAATAATAATAATAATAATAATAATAATAATAATAATAACAATAATAATAATACAATAATAATAATTACATAATAATAATAATAATAATAATAATAATAATAACAACAACAACAACAGCAATAATAATAATAATAATAACAATAATAATAATAATAATAATAATAATAATAATGCAAGACAAGCGTTTTGTTTTTTAAAAGGTGTGAACATCTTTATTGACTGTGAACTCTGGTAAACAATTTAGGCAGACTTTTAGCTGCAAACTTTTGTGGGACCCAAGCCGCCTATAAGAAGCTTGATTATTTTTCAATATTTGTGCCTCACAGCTGAAATAAGAGTTTTCCCGCACTCAAAATGTGTTATTCTTAATGTACAGAGTTTGAAAATGCTGAACTAATGGTAAAGACAGCAAGAGGCTACAGCTCTTGACACCTAGACAGAGAGTTGAAAAATAGCTTCAGTTGCCCAGCTTGCAGAAATGTATCATGATGTAGCCGAGAGAAAAATGAATAAGCACATTAAAGACTTAGGGCCCTCTAACTAGTGGAGTAGAAAATGCCATTCCTCCCCTCAATTAGCTTTTGGGTAGGAAAAGACAGCAGGGTGTGTCCAGCATATTGATTGTTTGAGATCTGTGACAGATACAAAAGACAAGCCTTGGGATATTCTCAATACTTATGTACAGTTGAGAGGGCTGAGGGACACTATTGAATAGAAAGTCAGGCATAATGTGTATAAACAAGCATTAATTTGAAAGAAATGTCACTGGTGTAAAGGTCAGATATACACACATCCAAAAGCTGTCAATGAAATATGATCCTTCCATCTCATCATTATTCATTTCAAAGTTTTATAAAAAATGCAGTACATACCATAGACAGATGTGCTTGGATCTAGTATGTTCATAGTAACCTTCCGTCCTGTTTGCTTTTACGGGTTCATTTCCAGGAGGTCCAGAGGAATGGAAAGGCAGGCATTCCTGCAGGGAGGTGGCCAAGTCTGTTAAGTCTAACCTGCCCACGCAGTAGCTGCAGTGGTAGCGGCAGCGAGGCCTCATTATCCAGTGCTTGCAGTGAGTACTCCAGTGGCTCCCGTACTTGGGCAGAGGGACGCGGCTCTTCCAAGCAGGTCAGTCTCGCATTCCTCTCTGAGCCAAAAGACCAAGTCAACTTTCTCGTAAAAAAAACAAACAAACATCTATTAATGTCATTGCAAATCTTTGTTATTGCTTATAGTGCGCAACAAGCCGGGAGAAAAGGATGAGCGCAGGGTCTGTATCCAGCCACAACTCGGCGTCCACTGAGCAGGCGGAACTGGGGTGGAAAGAAGGCCAGATTATGAAGGGTCTGAAACGGCTCCAAATGCGTAGCCCCAAAGGACCATCATCACTTGCATCTGTGCCAAATTACAAAGACTGCATGACCTCCAATGAGGGAATATACTCCCTAGGTGTCAAGTGTGGTGAACAGGCATCCAAACAGGCAGTCAATACAGGGAAACCTTTCAAGCCAGGGGTAGGGGTGGCCGCTCTGATTTCAGACTCTGATGATGGTGATGAGGAACCGGCTAAATCCCCAGTAAGGAAATCTTGTGGCCAACCCGGAGAAGATCCACTTTGCTCAGAGGAAAATGCTACTACCTTGGGGAGAGTAGGGGATGAAACTAGCCCTTGCAACAGTGGTCTAAAAGAAGACTCTGCAAACCTTACTGACAACTTTCTGTCACCTGTCATAGACGACTTCAACTCAGAGAGTCCCACACTGAAACCTGGTGTCAGCCCAACAGAGAGTCCTACACACTTGGATGTGTTGAGGAACAAAGACTTAGTAGACAAAGAGAAGTCATCTGATTTGAGCGACAGGAATAACAACCAGGAAAAACCCACTGACCGTAAATCCAGACTAGATTATGTCAAACGCCAACAGGACAGACCAGCAGTCGAGCATCTGGAGCCAGGAACTAGTTATAGGAGCTTGTCTATTCAGCATGCAGCAAAAAGAGCTCTGTGCTGTGTTAATGAAGCCAGACAGCGCAGCTCTTCAATGGACACTCCGCATTGCAGGGATCAGGCGAGTCAAGCGGGTGGTGATACCAAGGAGTACACCATTTTGGAATCCCCACGGAGGAAATTCAAACCTCAGGCCTGTGACTCTGCGAGAAAAGCTTTCATTCTCCGGAGCAAGAGTGCAGATGGAGGGCCAGATCAGTCCAAGCAATTGCATTCTCCCCTCCACCAGAAGCTTATTAAAGCCCATAGAACTAAAGGACAGTCAAACCCCCAAGGGCACAGTGCAGCTAGCACAAGGTCTAACCTTGGCAAGACACCTGGTTCATGCAAGGGTGCATTCCCTAAAGTTGAGAGAAGCGACAATCCTGCTGCAACAAGAACTTCAGTATCTCTTGAAAGTGTGGGGCATAGTTCTCCCCTCTCCCCCCCGATGAAACATTCCAAGACATTTAAGCCTCCTGGGACCAGCGATTTCCCAAACAGCCCGACCAAAGCCGCTGTGCAAATCACTAAACGACAGTCAAATAATGACTCGGTAGCAGAAAGACCCATCTCTTCCAATTTACCCTGCTCTCCACACAAACAACGGCGCCAAGAGCAGCACTCTGAAACTTCAAAATCTGAACTTAGGTCCCCATCGCCGCCACCCCCACCGGGTAGAACGACATCACTACTCATTAGACCTGCTCATGAACCTCCATCCAAAACCCATAAATCTGTAGGTCAGCCTCAGAGCTCTACAACTGGGAAGGCAACAGCTAGCAGCACCAAGCTTCAATCAAATCAGCTTTCATCTGTTTTACAGGGGCAACCTCCAGGCCCCAGCACAACGAAAGACCCTCGTAGTATGGCTCCTCAAATGGGCGCTGAGGCTACCAAGTCACCAAAACGTGCCCATGTCAAGGTCTTCAATCCGCAGTCATCCAGGACATTATCTACACCCTCTGTCCCTGTCCAAGAATCACATGCTGGTGACTGTGCTCCATCAACCATGAATAGGACTGTCACATGCCATGAAGAAAACAGTACTTCCTCTATATTTCCAAATCATGGCATCTTACCAGCCTCCATTGGTGAGCTTAATTTTTCCGAAGTCAAACCTCAGCTCACTTCCAATGTTTATTTCCATGGGATCGGCAGTATTCCACAGAACTCCACCTCAAAATCGGCAATGACAGCACTTCCTGGAAATGCCAAATCCGTTGAGGTGATTCCGGGACAAGGAAGCAGTACCTTCCTTGTTTTGGGAAGACAAAGCAAAGTTGATATGAACACTGCTGCAAAAGGTGTACAGACATTCGAGACATTCACTCATGATCCCCACATCCATCAGTTAATACACGGAGTCAACGAGGTCAAAGCCCGCCGAAAGATCGAGACCCGTTGTAGCTCGCTGGATTCCGAGCCCCCAGTCCAACCTGCCGCAGCGGACAGCGGCGTGATGTTGGACTGGGGATTTGATGAGGAAGGTTGGCTTTTCAAACGGTCTGTTTCTGTATCCACCAGACCCCCTCTTGGGCCTGTTATGGGCATGAATGGGGCTAAGGCTCGCAGCCAGAGCTTTGGGGCACGATACATGGATAGACCGAGCTTTAACAGATCCGGAAAGATCCGCACTCAGATCAAAACCCACTCAGGCAGCTCTCTGAACTCTCTTGGTGATGTATTCCCGGGAAGTATGAGTTGCTCCAATAGCTATCATTGTCCGATGAACCGATCCCTTTTGAACAACTTTCTCATTGAAGAAGGTCTGCCAATACCTTCACATTTGGGCTCCTCCAGCGAGAGACTTCAAAGTCTGAAGCTGCAGCGGGAGCAAGCCCGGCGTCTGCAGATTGAGCAACAGTTCTCCAGCGCCTTTGGCGAGCCGGTTTCAGAAGAACCGGAAAGGCAAAACAATATCACAACCATCGAGGAGAAAGTGATGCTGGGGATCGAGGAGAACCTGCACAAGTCCCAAGAACAGGAGAGAACTAATGATGCTAAGCAGAAATCCGGGTCGACCTTGGCCAACTGGTTCGGCTTCCGAAAAAGTAAGCTGCCGGCGCCGACCGGCAAAAAAGCCGATCCACCGAAAGCAAAGGAGGAGAAGAGGGAACAGAAAATCACGTCCCTTCTGGGAGGGAAGCAGGGCAAGTCGGACAAAAAGAAAGAGAGGAGGAAAAGTGATGGAAAGGACTGGTAAGGAATCAAAGCGAATGAACGGTGCAAGATAAGATCTAATTATTACTTATTGTATCAAGTGTAAATGTGTGTGTAAGATCAAAGTTCACAGCAGAAGTGTGGAGGGTGAAGTTTCTGGAGAAAAACTGTTTTGTTTGGTTTAAAAAAAAAAGAAAAGATGAACAAGCTTTAAGAAATTCCCATCAACGGAGCGCTCGCTCCGGCTATTCATTCTCAAGCCAATAACCGTCCTTTCATGTTAATCCTTATTGTACTCGTATCACTTTGCCTTTGTCTACCGGAGGCACTGTTCTTTTTCTTTTAACGTAAAACTTCCGTAACTGTGAACTTGTTTTGTCAAAATAATTGGGTGGAATGGTCCTGCTTGCCCATTACAAAGTCACGCATACAGACTTCAGTTTTTAGTTTAAAAGGTTTTTTTTTTAAATCAAGATGGCTATTAAGCGCTTTGGCTTTAATTCACATTTAATCTCAACACCGAACCACGAGGAGCCGCTCCGGTTGATCTCTTCATTCTCTTTCTGCCAAGTGAAGTGATTTACAGCCGCGGATATCCCGGGCTACTCTCTATTTCACTGTCAGGCCATTTTCGAACGCTCTCAGAAGCATCTATCCCCGGCTTTTCGCCCCGAGAGGAGTCGAGACCCATTTCGAAAAAAAGAACATCACAGCCAGGTTTCGAGAGATATCGTGTGTAATCGATCCGCGGAAGCTCTCTGGGCATGCTGAGTCACTGCAGAGGAGACTTAGATCATGGAGGCCCCGCTGAAAAAGTGTTGTTGTTGTTGTTGCTGTTGTTTGTTGTGGCCTTTCAGCTCTGTCGGCAGAAGGGAGTCACATGACGCCGTGCGGGCCTGTATCTCCATGCCCTGCCCGGGAATGTCGCTCAACGAAATACAAGGACACTCTGACATCTGTTGCGGGGAGCCAAAGGTAAAATAAATCATTAATACTTCCTCCCAGGCGGGGCGCTTGTATTAAAGCCGCCTCTAAGCGGAGACCTGGAAATGTCGGCGATTTGATGTATTTTGTAATGAATCCCAAGTCGGGCCATAAATCAATAATGACTGGACATATTTTGCAGGAATGTGGACATCGATTTATGTATATATATCAGAATGAGAATCAGAATTAGATTCTGTTTATTTGCCAAATTTTTTTTCGTGTATGAGGAACTTCACTTGGTATAGGGTTGGACAAACAGTTGCTGTCGCCAGGCAGAGGCAATTCAATTGAATACAAAAACGTCTTTTTTCCCCGATTTGTAGATTGCGGTGTTAAATGGATATAAATCACATGCACAATAAAAGGGGTAATGAAAATTGAAAAAAATGCATGTTGGACTTTTTTAATACTGATGCTCAAAGGATGAGCACCGAGGCAGCGCGTCCCGAACCGAAGGAAGAGCAGAGCTATGTCCGTCTGGCCACGATTTGCATGTTCAACCGACGGTCATAATATTGTTTGTGTTTCGGAGGCGTTCCGGACGCCTGGGTGGAGATGCGCTGCCTCACTGCTCATCCTTTGAGCCCTGCCGGTTCTCACCATGAAGGACGGCAGAGTTTCAGCTCGGCACCGCCCTCGTTCTCTGAGGCCTGAACGCTGCGACGGCGCTGCCGGGACGTGCAGGGGCTCGGCCGCCCCATTCAAAAGCAGAAAGAAATACCATCTGATTAATCAAACGCCTGGCTTGTACGAGGAATAGCCGCAGAAGGGAAAGATGTTCTTCAGGATCGAGATCATTCTGGCAGTATCCTTTAAAATCGTCTTACACACAATTTCATCATCCCAATCGTCTCCACCGACCCTGAATATCAGCATACGTACAATTATTTATCACGTACATTCGTTCACTTTCAAAATGCTTTTTTTTTTTTTAAAACCCTTTCTGCTTTTTCCAACAAGGGGACCCTTGCGCTTTGAAGGGCAGAAGTGCTTTTTCAGGGTAGAAAGTCAGAAGGTTAGGTATTTGCAACTTTAAATGACTCTCATCCCATTACATAACATTTTGGAAACGTTTTTTGAAATGCTCTCTTTACAACCACATAACACGACCATATGGTCTTTCGTCGTTGCCTTTCTGCATCACTCTTTCATTGAACAGTAAAAATAATTAAATAAATACAGTTGCATTACTGTCCCAAAGAAAAAGGTTGGACAAATGCTGATACAATTTTGTACAAAGAAAACCAAAACACTATCAGGAGTTGCCAGCTTGACGTTTGCAGGGTTTGCGACTATGAACGCTGAACAAAACACACTTAACATTAATTAACCTAACGCGACGCGGAAACGGCGCTTCATTGGAAGTAAAAGGTTTTACTGGTCTTCAGTAAGCCGGGCTCATTTTAATGTCATTTAGGTGAATGCTATTTGGGTGTTGGGCTATCAGCTCGTCTAGACAGTTAAATTGGATTAGAGCTCATTTAGCCCCGCCACAGGTTTTGTACGAAGCAGAGCTTTCCTTATTTTAATTTAATTACAAGGCCTAATGGGTGTCAACTGGGCCAGATTGTTATAGCTGATTGATAGGCTTTTAAAAACGGGTCCTCGAGAACGGCAGCGATGTGAAACCAAGCTGCACTGGATGGAGCGGAGCGGTCGAGTCACTAGATCAACCGGAGGAAACGTTATCCACACGCCTTTGTGACTAAGCTCACACTTAGATTCCAAATTTAGTTTTGTCATAAATGTAAAAAAAAATACATTTAGTTAATTTAGAATAGTCCTTCAAGGTCCCATGGCGCTACACAAGGGAGTACTATCTACAGTACGTGTGGTATCCCTGCACCCGAATACAAATGTACACACAAATAGTGAGGTTCTTCTTGTGTGTGTGTGTGTGTGTGTGTGTGTGTGTGCGTGCGCCTGCATGTGTGTGCGTATGTCCACCAACGACGCCCAGACACAGATGATGAGCCGGAGAGACGGCGAGAATGGATCTGCGGTGACCAGCCCCGGCCAGGAAGCCGTGATCGGTAAGAATATGAACTTTGTTAAAAAACACAAACCGTCCCCTTCCCTCCCGAGGAGCCGCTGGATGTCACGGCGCAGACGCGTCCTCGCTGATTACGATCACGGTCTCGGGGCGTCCAGCGCGACTGGTGTTAGATCTGTACTCAGTTTTTTTTTTTTTTTTCCTTTCGATGAAAAGGAGCCGTTCGGCAACGTCGAAGCCGCCATTCTAAAACAATTTTCGCCCTTTGGGGAGCCGCACTACCCCTCTCATGCTGTCTAACAGTTACATAACAGAGAGTTATGCTGGGTCCCGATCATTTTTCATTTTTATTTTAAACACTTGACAGCTGATGAAACAGTCGGACCAGATGCAGATTCATACCAGTTCTCACCATAATCCGACACGGGGACGTTATAGTAATTGATTTTTTTTTTTTTTTTTTTAATGAATCGAGCATCAAAGTGCTGATCTGTGTCACAGTTGCACAGCATGTACATTCAATTCTTTTTCATTTCAAAGGAAAACACCCAAATAGCCTGTAGTGACAAAAAAAAAAAAAAAAAGCCGTTTTTATCCACTCCAAAATTAACTTCACGGTCAGCTGTCAGTTTCAAGGGGAGAGGAACCGCACGTTGGCTCGGTCCTTTTGCAGATTAGATGGACAAACACAGCTTCCTTAATTGGCACGTTCTGTTGAGGAGTTGAAGGTGCGTGCGTGGGATTGAAAACCTGCCAAAATTGGGCTCCAAATAACTCCACTGGTGTCAAATTGAGTTCAAGCCTGGTTACCAGCCCGCACACGCGCGCGCGCACATTTTTAAACTTTATCCGTGACCATTTTCCTGATGATAACTCACATTTTTTGATTATTTTTTTATACTGATAGTCTTCTGTCTTCTGATAGTCTTCTTCTTCTATCTTCTGGTTTTGTATTTGTTAAAGCAATGGCGCTTCCACCTTAAAATTGGAATTACCAAATATAGAATGCGGCAAAATTTTGTAACCTGGACAAAAATAAGTGTTACCATGACTGGAGGGAACCCCTTCAATATCCCTTCATTTCCCAATGTAACCCTTGACTATAATGCGATTTTAACAAGGTTCTTGCATGAAAATCGTATAGTTCTGTCAACCCACAACCGTTTTTTTGTTTTTTTTGTATTTTATAATTGAATTCATATTTGTTTAATTATGAGTAGTAGATATTTCCACTTTAAGACCAAGTCTTGATTCAGTTTTTATTGATTTGCTTAAATGGGCGAAAACAATGTACATTATTTCTTGGCCCACTCCCGTTTTACAGTGGGAAGTGATGTCAGGAAAGAAACCAATTCAACGGAATGATGAAGGCATCGGCCCTGACGTGTGGGATTCATTGCACTGTTTCGAGTGGGGTTGTGGAGGATGGGAGGGGTGGAGAGAGAGAACAGAACCGCCTCCGCCTCCAGCTCAAGCGCCCGTCGGGCCCCGATCGATGCTCGGCCTCGGACCATTGATGCCGAGCCCGAGTCTCTTGTTAAGCTCCGGCTTCAGAGCCGCCAGATCAATACCGCTGGAGGACTGCGCCTGCTCCGCCCGGCGGCTCCTCTTCATGACGCTTCCCTCTATGTTCCCTCTCCTCGGGGAATCCTGTGCCATTTTTCCAAAACGGAACGTGGTATTTCAAGATAATTTCCCCGTGTTAGGTTATTATTATCTTTTTTTTTTTTTGTGTGTGTGTGTGTGCATTTTGGAGCTTTTTAAAGGTTTTTGGGTTTTTTTGAGGGCGCTCTCCGATGCGGTACAAAGGTTCCGCCGCAAAGGTTCCTAAGAAATTCCCGCACAATTCCCCTTTTCTGTTAAAAAAAAAAAAAAGGTGTTTGGCAAAAGCGATGCGGGATTATCCCAGCTGGCGCTCGCTGTGAAAGAAAAAAAGGAACGCATTAAAGCTCCTCACTCTCAGGTCTATTGAGGGAGACGGATATCTGCATAGAAACATCCGTCCACCCCGAAACGTTAGTTTGGGTGGTGACTATGTTCACGTTCTCTGTTATCTCTGTTATTGAGGCTCCTAGCAGCCTGGTGTTGGTGCCATTCAGGACTACGGTCCATGTTTTAATTTTAGAGGAAAACTTCAGGAGGACTGCAAGGAGGAGAAGTTGGCCAAAGGCCTTTACTGTACGTACATGTATTATGACAGGAGTGGTTGTAAGCCATATTTTATTCTACCTGCTTTGGTGCAGGCCAATTCCTAGGTAATATACTGTATATAATCCAATGTAATACAATAAACCAGCTCTGCCGTGAATTCTACTGTTATGAAGTTCATAATGTTCAGCTTTTGTGGACCAAGAGTCGGAAATGTGCGGTTTCAATTATATGTGTATGACTGAGGTCATAGTTAAATGCTGTGTTGTACTGAACTTCATTATATTGAGGGGTGTTTCTGTTTTTTTGTCCCCCCCTGTTGACATACATGAGGGGAACAGAATATTGGATATAATTGAATATAATGTAGTTCAGTACAACACCACCAACTATGACCTTGATACTAAAACATGGCATTGAATTAACAACTCTTTTATGACAGTGTAAAATAAAACCTGATTATAGCCAACATAAAGCAAAATGTATGGCTGAGCTGGTGTGTTAGATTGCATTGGATTGTACAGGTGTACCTAATAAACTGTATATACAGTATATGCATATATACTGCATGTTTATACAGTATATATGTATATACAGTATATGATATATATGTATATGCTGTATATACAGTATATATGTATATACAATATATACAGTTTATGCATATATGTATATAAATCTACATTTCTACCTCACGCTTCCATCCGTATTTTAGTTTACGTGGAAATATTTGAACCTGCACAATCTAAGGAATGTTTTCCAAAAAAACATGTTTTGCAGACTTAAAGTTTACTTTTGTCGCAACGTTGATCTCTACATTTTTTTTTTTTCTGAACCGCGAAGCCGAAATATGACATAGCCCCCCGCAGGCGTTAAAAAAAAAAAACCTTTTTGGAAAAAAAAAGTGTTTGTGTGTTTGGGTTGTTTTTTTTTTACCGGAGGAGAAGCCGTCGTGAACATCAGACGTGGCCGATAACAGAAGCTGCAGAAGCATCACGAGGGATTTCTATCACGCGCACAGCTGCTGTGGAGCCGAGTCTCCCCGGATGAGGGGGTTCAAGGCCGAGCGCTGAAGAATGGATTGTTCTCCTTGTTGCTGCCACTTCTAAATATTATTTATTTACTATTATATTACTATTAACAACAGTGTTGAATGCCTGAGGAAAAACAGCATTTCTTTGGTGGATGAACGTGTACGCATAAACAAGCCCTGCTTGCCGGTGTTGTCTCTGTGCACCTCTTTGCCTTCCCAGTGTATTTTTGAATTCTGTTCTAAATGCCATGACATCATGAACTCCAGCCCGGACTCTCCCAAAATGTTATGTCAAGATATTTAACTCATTCAGTGAACGATGGATATTTTTAAGTCCGTACGATGGCGATCACTGAGGGGACTGATGACGAGAGAATCTGTGATGATGTCACAGGTGAACACCAACATCAAATCAATGAAGTGGAAATGACAGCTTTACTCCAAAAATAAGTGATTGTTTGCTGTTGTTCCAGGGACAAGGGAGTCTACTTTACCTCTACTATACCTCTACTATAACTCTACTATACCTCTATTCTACCTCTACTCTACCTCTACCTCTACTATTTCTCTATTCCACCTCTATTTCACCTTTACTCTCTTTCACTTTACTCTCTTTCACTCTCTATTTCACTCCTTTACCTCTACTGTACCTCTACTATACCTCTACTCTACCTGTACTCTACCTCTATTCCACCTTTACTCTACCTTTACTCTACCTCCACTCTACCTCTACTATACCTCTACTATACCTCTACTGCACCTCTGCTCTACCTGTACTCTACCTCTACTCTACCTCTACTCTACCTCTTCTGTACCTTTATCATACCTCTATTCTACCTCTACCTCTATTCCATCTCTATTCTACCTCTACTGTACTTTACTTCTACTTTGCACAACCTACTTCTACTCTAACTCTCCTCTAGCTCTATTCTACCTCTTCTCTACCACTACTCTACCTCTAATCTACCTCTATTCTATATCTAGTCTACCTCTACTTTGCACTACCTACATCTACTCTGTCTCTACTTACTTTTGCCTCTACTCAACCTCTACTCTACCGCTATTCTATTTCTACTCTAACTCTACTCTACCTCCCTCTACTCTACTTCTGCCTCTACCCTAAGTCTACTCTACCTCTACTCAACCTCGACTCAAACTGTACTCGACCTCTATTCTGCCTCTACTCTATCTCCACTCAACCTGTACTCTACCTCTATAATACCTCTACTTTGCACTACCAACGTCTACTCTACCTCTACTCTACCTCTCCTCAACCTCGCCCAACTCTACCTTTACTCTACCTCTTCACTACCTTCCACTACTCTACCTCTACTCTCTCTCTCTCTCTCTCTCTCTCCATCCTACCGCTACTCCATCAGGAAATGATGAGGGAGCATTTTGCAATCCATGAAAATATATGATGTAATATCCTTTGATGATTACATTTTTCAATGTAAAGAACTAATGTGATGTGAGTTGTAATCCACTTTGGAACGTTTTATCTGGGAAAAGGCGATCAAGGGGCCACTTATCCCAGAGTTTTTCAGCCGGCAGGTCGAACGCGCCACGTCCTTGTCCTCCCTTTAGAGTTTGCCCTCTCCGTGCAGAATGGTTCTCCGTAGTGGTATTATGCCATAATTAGCGCGTCAACAGCACTCCGCACCACATTTACATGCACAGCAATTAGATTGTACCGAGGCCCCATTCATCTGTGCGGAACCTTAAGTCGGAGGGGCAATAAAAAAAAATAAAAAACGAGCATCTGTTGCATGAACGCTTCCAAATCATCCCGGGGCGGCCGTCACGGCAGGTGCTCAGGGCTCCCTCACGCAACATACAGTACGCTAATGACAATGTAGGCGGAGCGGCGGGAAGCGAGAGAGAACTAATCCAACGGTGCCGCGGAGAGAAATGCGCACAATTTAATTAGTAATGTTGCATATTGATATAGCAACCCAGTTGTTTAGGTGTTTTGGCTTTTTAGCAACCTGAATGAAAACTGCTTTAATCAACAAGTAAAATTGATATGTTTCAATGTCTCAATGTTAATAAGAGGCCTGTGCACGTTTATACGTGTTATTCAGACATATTTACACTTTAGTTGTATTTTCAAGCAAATGTAACAGCGGATGTGTATTACTGGTTTCTAGTTGTATACTGTGTTCCAGCCCCACCTCAAACCATTTACACCCTGCTATGTCATCTGTGTTGTCCCCCCATAACCCTGAGCCCCCTCATCTGTTCTCCCTGTGCCGTAGGCTCTGGCTGCAAGATGCGAACGTTGGACAGTGGCATCGGGACCATCCCTCTTCCCGAGTCCTGTTCCTTCTTCTCCTCCATCCTGCACCTCCTCCCCAAATCCGCCTCCACCCCAGAGCAGTCCCTCAGTCCTCCCAGTGCTCCCGGCTCCTCCAGCGAGGAGGTGTCCCCCTCCCCGCTACCCCGCTGGAAAATCCCGTCCGGCCTGAAGGACCGCGGCCTCCCTCCGGGGATGCCCAACTCCCTGTCCGACTCCTCCGTCACCCTTGTCCAATCGGTGCCTTTCCCCACTGTGGCCTTCCTCCAGCCCCTCCAACCCCCGTGTGAGCCCGTTGTCAGCTCGGCCGGTGTGTTTGACACGCAGAGCAGGCTGCCCCGTCTAGTCCAAGGTAAAGCGCCGTGACGGGAGTGATGTTTGCTTCCTGTTGGGTGTTCCCATCGCATTGCTGTGGGAGTGAATTTTTCCGAAGCGTCGCTTTTTTCTAACCTTCATTGACCCGGGGAGGGACCCAGGATTTTCTGGGAACGTTTGCAGAGGGAATCACATTCATGAAGTTATACACACTCTCAGCGCAGACATGCCGACAATGTAATCCTACGCCATCCCAGTGACAGGTGTTCAACTAGGCCAGTGTATTTCAACCACCCTAGGGTGCCGTGAGAGCCAGGCGTGCCTCGGAAATGTTTCAAATTTCACAGAGAAAAAAAAATGACTAATGGACACTCGCTCTTGTGTTCCAAGATCAAGGTTGCAAGGCTAATCAATCCAATCCGTCAGTCCCAGCCAGAAAACCAACTCTGCGTTCATCACAATGAGCTCGGGCTTCCCACCGAAAGTGAAAACTATTAACTTAACATTAAACCCTTGAACTTAATATTCAAACCACAAACTGAGTTGAAACGACACGGGGAATGTTGATATTTTCGGATGATAAGGCAACGACTGGAAAAGTTAACAAAGGTTTTCGAAGGTTGTTGTTGTTTTTTTTTTACACAATCATAAACATTTATCTTGGATTTTATTCATTCAAAGGATACATAAAGACCTTAGGTATGATTCGAACAGATGTGAAACCATATCCGTCCGTCCTTTCATTGCTCCTTAAACGATGCATGCCCCGTTAAAATTTAAGACGTTGTAAGACATTTTAATGGCAGAGTTTAACGAAATGTCAACGATTCACTCCCGTGTGCCACGATGGAAGACCTCCTTCTCCTTCTTCTCCTCATTCTTCTTCTTCTTCTTAGCCTTCTTCTTCTTCTTCTCCTCCTTCTTCTTCTTCCCACGCATGCCCCCCTCTGTCTCGCTGTTCGCAGTTTATTGAACGTTTTTGAATATTACACGCGTCCAAATTGCACCAATTTCGACACGGCACGTACTTGGGTCCCCGGCAATACACCTGTCAAGTGTGAAGTAGATCTGAACGGCTGTCGAGATAATCGAAGGACAGACAGACAGACAGACAGACAGACAGACAGACAGACGGACACACAGACACACAGACAGACACACATACATAGAGACATACATAGATACAGACATACATACAGACAGACAAACAGGCAGACACACATACATACATAGAGACATACTTGTACATAGAGACATACAGACAGACAGACAGACATCGATACGTACATAGAGACATACCGTACATACACACAGACAGACAGACAGACATAGATATATACATAGAGACATACATACACACAGACAGACAGACAGACAGATAGACAGAGATTCCTTCCTTATTATTATCATTATTATTATTATTATTATTATTATCATTATTATTGTTATTATTATTATTATTATTATTATTATTATTATTATTATTATTATTATTATCATTATTATTATATAATGCACCTTTGACAGGCAGTCAATTCCCGTCTTCGTGCCTCCACCGCGTCGTCGCATGGTTGCCATGGGAATGGACGTGCCAAATCGCCAGCTGTATTTATAAAATAGGGTTTCAGAACAGCAGAGGTGACAGTGTGGTGTCATTACAACACGTGAAGGCGGCATCAAAGCAGCAGAACCTTTCTGCGGGGAGGTGGAGGAGGAGGTGGGTGGAGGAGGCGGGGGGAGGAGGCGCGGACCATCAGCATGCTCATCAGAGCAGCGCTGGAGAGGAGCGCTCATTTACACTGTCAAGGGGGAAGATGTATTCCGCATTAGAGGGCTTTTTAGGAAATAAATCACAGCGGCGCTTATTTACTGCTTGTGTTTTCGCTGCGGAGCCCCGAGGGGAGTCAGCCGTCGTGGGCACCGCGTGCATTATGGCCTGCGCAATTTGGGGGGGAAAGCGCGTCGCCGTTTGGAAAATGGAAAACTTTTAGTTAATATTCCGGAGCTTTGTCGAACGGGGAAAAAATTGTTTCACCGCGAAGGTGGAGGGCTTGGACTGACAGCCAGTGGTGAATCAAGGTTGGCAGGAATTAAGGGTAAACTTTGAATTCTTAAATGTATTTGTTTGGAATGGAATGGAATTCAAAGTAAAAAATAAAACAAAATAAAAAAAATCTTCTCTCATTAGATTCGAAAGATTCGAGGAAAACTCGTTGAATTTGTATTCAGAATTTGTATTCAATTTCAATTTGTATTCAATTTGTCGGCAGACAAACTCCATAACTCCATGTCCCTTGTGTGGATCAATATCGTGCCATCGACTCTGAATTCAAAACCGTGGATTTGTGATCCCTGAATATTGCCGCAGGTCAAAGTCGCTCAGAACTCAACCGCCGTGGTTTTAGAACCACAAAGGCGCGGAACAGGGCGTCTTTAGGCGTGACCACCGACCTCCCACCCGCCCCCTGCCAAGTCTCGGTCCGGGTCCGGGTCCGGGGTTGAGCCACGCGTCATCCGTGTCCCCTTTCCTTTCGCAGGCGGACTCGAACCAAAGAGGACGACCTACGTGAAGACAAAAGCCAGGGCGGCCCCCGGGCAGCAGAAGGAGCAGACCAGGCTGCAGCTCGCCAACTGTAAGAGGCCGCGCCCTCTCACGGGCTTTCCAGAGGAGTGACACAACTGTGCCAACCCCAGCCCAGCTCACCTTTTATTTTTATTTTTATTTTTTTTCAGGGTTTTATTTCAGCCCCTTTTGTCGTCGTATTTTATTGTACTGTTAAATACGGCGGCGGCGTGGCGGCGGCGGCGTGGCGGCGGCAGCGGTTCAGCCGTAGGAGCCGGTTTGTCATCGTTTCTTCTTGCGGGGGTTATTTTCTGAAACTACACTACAGTTAATCATGTTAAATTAAATTAAATTGAATAAGGTGGCGTTATGGTGTTCGTTTAGGCGGGTTGAGCCTCAGGATCCACATTTTGTCCTTAGTCATGAAGTCACTAACCGAGCATAAGAATTGAGCCGTTGTAATTTATTTCACTAAATGAATAGTGCAGTAAACTGCAGTGTTAGGAAACAGGTTGGAAATTGTGTTTCAAAATAAAAGTAGAAATTCAGTAGAGTTGAAAAAATATATATATATCGGTTTTCGGGGTGGACATGGAGGTGACAAATGGCTCAAAGTGGACCCACGACCCGGTTTGGGGTCGGGACCCGCCCGTTGAGAACCACTGATTTAGACTTTTATCTTTCAACGTCACATTTGCACGTTTTATCTTTCAGGCCTTTTGTTGTCACTTTTAAGCCCTAACTTTGTGTGGTCATTTTTAATGAACGGCTCAAATGAATATGTCCGAATGAACTCCCTCATTCTGCTCCAAATGAAAGCGCCTGCTTATACATGACGCCTTTGTGCGACTGACACCACACTCCGTCCTTCACCGAGCATTTTTATGTCACACTTTTTTGGGATTCACCCCCACGTGCTTCTCCCTCCGCAAATTCCACAAAATATTCATATTTACATATTTAGTTCCCGTGCGGATCCGGACCAGTTTAAAGCTTGAAGCTGATTGTTTTGAAGTAACTTTGGAGACAGGTAAAAATCCACCGCCATGAGTCGTAAAGAATTTAATGTTGAAATGTTTTTTTTTATAATACCAGATGGTGAATTATTGTCACCGTGCATAGAATTACACATTAATATAGATATATGAGATATGAGCTCCGCTGATAGAAAACACACCATGAATTGCTTTTTACCATTTTCATTGGAACTAAAGTCACCCTGTCAAATAATAGTGAAAAAGAATCATTTGTGCTTTTGAAACAACAAATAAGCTGATATACGACGTTTTGCTTTCGGTTCCCGGCGGCATTTATCATTTTCAGTACTTTCTCTTGATTTCATTTCTTTGTTTTACCAAAGAAAACGGTCAACGAGAATTTCTCAGTCCTGGGGAAGAAAAGGTGTTTTTCAACACAAAGCCTCCCTTTTCCAAGCGGAAACTCATCAAAAAAGACGCGTTTCGGGCCTGAAAGGCTTCACACGGCGGCTCACCTCACCCGCCCTCCCTCACCCGCTCTCCCTCCTCCTTTCCAGAGCCGCCAGCAAGAAAACCCGGACTGGAAAGGCGAAACAGCCAGTCGGAGTGGGCGTCGGACGCGCGGGAGGAGGATCCCAAGAGTCCCGCCGACCGGACGGCTCGCCGGCCAATCGGGACGCGGCGCTCTGCTTTTTGAAATGTTGCGACCGGATCAGGGCGGTGACGCTGCGGCGTTAGTGAGTTAAAAAAAAAAAAAAAACAACAACAACAAAAAAAACACTGAGTGTCCTGGGCTGCGCTTCACGTAGTACATAGCTGATGTCGTTTTAAAAATCCGTATTATTACCTTGTGACTGTAGCGCTTCGTTAGAGATGTATTTAAAAAAAAAAAAATCATCTTTTATATGTGTCGGACGGAGCCTCGATGGTTCCAAAGTGCCAAACTCCCATCGCCGCTCTTATAAAGCGTCCGCTTCCCCCGCTCGCCGCCGGGCGCGAATACTCGCACTGACTCGGGTTCCTTCACCTTATCTCGCCTCGCAAGAGTTTCCCGCATGCGACCTCAGGCTCATCAACACTTATACGCAGAAACCAAGACGCGGGCGGATGCTCGTCCCGTTTTCGGGGTTTGTGAGAAAAGGCCAAATTTGGGAGGCAAGGTTGTCATTTAAAGTGCAATGTTTTCAAGGTCATTATTCATGTGCGGGAATAGCGGGAATAGTGATACGAAACCCCCCTTTTCAGAATAAATATATATCATTTGAAAAACGTTTTTTCTCTTATGACTCGAGGTCCCGTTCCTTAAATAATGGAATCCACTTTCGTCCATGGACGAAAGTGGATACGTGTAAAATGTGGTACTTATTGACACCTGCTCCGCGGCGATGACGCCGAGACGGCGGGCGCCTCGGCACGTCGTGGGTGTTGCCGCGCCGGCTCAGGGAAAATACCGCGTCGACGCCGTCTCGATCGATGCCGCGGGGCCTTTTTTTTTTTTTTCAACGTGTCGAGTCCCGGTCTGGAACCCGTCCGACGGTCGTGCTTCGGTGGTCGCTGGTCTGGACGCTGTACAAACCCCCCCCCACCGTCAGACGCCGGGCTTCCCTCTCTATTCCGTACGCTGTGTTTTTTAATAGTGAATGTTTTAGTGTCGCCAATGCATCCCATATCGGACACGTTTGACGGTCTTAGCTGCCGCCCCCTCACTCGCCCCCCCTTGTCCGTGGGCTTTAGCGCCCTCCGCGCCCCTGTACACATACCTTTCGACAAACCCCGTCGCCGAACACGCAGCTTACCACGTCCAACACCGAATGAATGCGAAGCCGAGATCCACATATCAGATGTACCGCGATGAGCCCAGCGAACGACGCACCCCGGAGCGCCGTCACGTGACGCCGTGTCGCCCCGCGCCTCCGGCCCGTCGGCCCCTAATTTGACGTTCACCATCGCCCGCCCCGCGGGTTTTTTTTTCCCGGCGAGCGCGCACCCGGTGTTTTTCCCGTGTGACCGCAGGGGGGTCCGCGTACCACGTGAGTGGCGGGAGGCCGGACCCGGAGGGGGGCGGCGCCGGGGATACGGGCGGGGCGGAGCACGGGGCGCGCGTTCGTTTTGATACGATTCGTACACGAGCTGTGCGGCTCTCGCGAGAGTATTGTATTTTTCTAGCGCTCACTCCGACGCGTCGACGCCCCTCTGGACGTCTACCCCACCGCGTGGCGTTGCGCGTGCGCGCCCTCCACCCCGTTTTTTCTTATTTTCATTGGTAGAACCCAGTAGCTGTGACGTTTCCCGTGTTGACAATCTCCTTCGCCGTGCTGGTTAACAACTGTATATCGATGACATTCTTTGTTTTCATGTATATGATGAAAGGGAAAAAAAAAAAAAGGAAAATAAAAAATATTTCAATACGTCAAGACGACGTCTCTGGGGTGTCGCATCCTTTTTCATCCACCGCTCTGGAGGTCCTTGAAAGGGGCGGTGGCGTTGCCGTCTGCCGTCCGCCCATCTGTCCGTCCGTCCGTCTGTCTGTATCTATAGTGGTTTTGCTAAAGCATTTATGATATGATGATTTATGATAATGAAATTACCGGGTAGTGCATCCCTGTGTTCCGAGAAAACCGAACGGGGGAAAAGTGGAAGACGAAATTGTCTGGAGGAAGCCTTTAAGCCAATTTTCACAACCGCCGCAAATGAACAAAATGGAGGAGATATTGGCGCCGTGCACATCCAGACGACTTGTTTTCCGGGCTTTTTATTTATTTATTTATTTATTTTCCCCCCATCTCTTTATTTTTTTTAATCTCCCGAGCGGAGAGAGCGAGTTTCTGACTTCCGCACCTCCGTTTCGAGTTCCACAAACAACGTTTTTGTCGGTTTAACAAAGCTGCCCATAGCATCTGCTGTGCCCGACTCATAAAGGACGGGGTTTTTTTTATGACGCCAGTAAACCCAAACTAGTGGAAACCAGGCGACGCAGGGGTGAGGGCGCCCGCGTAATTAAGAATGTTTTCTTCCTCGGCAACACGGACGTGATTGTTTTTTGGAGCGGGGGTCTCCACGGGGCCGAGGGGTGATGAGCGAAAAAAAGTCGGAAGAATTAAAACATCACAAACGTCCAATTACCAATTCCACGTTTAAAAATAAATAAAACAAAATAGTAATTTAGTGATTATCTCATTGATTTCAAGTTGTTGTTTTTTTTACTTTATTTGAGTCACTTTCACCTGCTTGTTTAGTTATTTCAACTTGCGTAAGTATTGCTGTTTACCTGCGCTGTTGAGAATTGGTACATATACCAAATACTAATACAAAGTAATATAGTAAATGGATTTTTACAGTAAAGGATTTTTTTTAGGCCATATTAGTTATTAGTTAGGCTATACACTCAAGAAGCCTGCCCAAAAAAAACAAAACTTTTATCTTTGGGAAAATACAATTACAGGCTGAAGTGTATGAGTTGAGGCGTACTGTAGGTGGTGGTTGCATCGTAAAAAAACAGCACTACATGCAGTCCCTGGGTTACGAACCAGTTCTGTTTCTAAGTCTGTCTGTCAGTTGAATTTGTACATTGTTCGTAAGTCCAACCTTATGTAAGTCGGAACAGTTATGTAAGGTTCACGTCTAGCCTCAGTTAGTAAAATGTTTGTCTTCGTATAATATATATTTAACCTAAAACATTTTAAATATAATAACACAGTAACAATAATAATAATAATAATAACAATAATAATAATAATAATAATAAATAAAATAATAATAATAATAACAAATAAAATAATAATAATAATAATAATAATAATAATAATAATAATAATAGTACATGCACCTACCCTACAGTACAGTGAGTTGGATGAATTTAGCAGGCAGTCCCACAACTTACACATATTGTTAGTGGTGCACAATCTGCTTATATTTTCAGATCATCTTTTTGGAGATGGCTCTAATCTCATTATACAAAGAAGATCTTGCAACTTGTAAGGCCTTGATCAGACCATTATCCAAATTCATTAAACCTCAAAAGACTACGAGCTAATTGAAACCCCTGCCAAGGCCTGGATTTAAATAAATATCGGATGTTAATTTGTTAATTAGCCACTTTTAAAACAAGCTATTAACCCAGCGGGTCGCAAAAAACTTCTTGGCAGTTGCCTCGAGTGCGGCTGGTGACCGATAAATAACCACGATTTACCGGTGAATAAATGAAAACTTAAAAAGTACAAAAAAAAAAAAAAATGTGTCACGAACCCCTCGTCATCAGACGACTCGACGACAGCGAAACCCTAACGCGGAGCCTCTCTCCCTCTCCCTCTCTTTTTTTTTCTTTTTTTGCACCCGTCTCATTTTAATTCTGGGCTGTAATTGTCTTCCTCCTCATGCGGCGCTGTGCTGGCAGGTGCAGTCAGCCATACACGGCTCAAATTAGTTTGGGCTGTGAAAAGAACAGGTTGATACGGTGTCAGCGCCCAACAGCAGGAGTCCTGGTTACGAAGGGATGGGGTTCGGCGAGGGCTTCAACGGGCTCCAACCTCACATTAAATATTAGCCCACGGTGTACAATTCTGGGCGGGGGGGGGGGGGGGCTAATCCATTTTTTGAATCCGTGAAAGAGAATCCAGTCGGTTTCCCCCTAAATGTCGTGGAGAGAGCGCTATTAGCTTTTCAAAAGCCTTTTAGAAACGCTTTTCTGTCCAGAGCCTTATCAACCGGCCATTTGTGACGGATTTTTAGTCCATTTTTGCGGCATGACTTATGGTTTAACTTTAAATTAAATTGCCTTAAATTGTGCTTCTTTACGTGTTCCCCGATCTGATTTACGGATGGTTCGGACTAGTCCAGCGTGACTTTCCTAAACTCCTCCCCGTTTAGTCTGAGGCTGACTTAGAGTCAGTGACAGGAAGTGACATAGGTGGGCGCGCGGATGGGGGGCGCGTCCCGCAGCAACAACCGCCTGCAGGGGCCCTCACACTCGGATCCATCGATAAGAACGAGGGAAATAGCTTTTCCACTCCCCGTTATCTTCGTCCGTATCATACACCCCATCATAAGCAAACTCATCTCCATCATGTACTGGGAAACAATTTGGGGTCGAACTTCACAAAGTAAAACTTCTGTTCAGCCGCTGCACAGGGGGACCGAGTTGGCGCTGTTTATTGATTACCTCTCGGAAATGAAAATAAATAATGGATCTCTCTCTCTCTGAAGCCCCTCTCCCACCTGGAAGCCCTAACACCGCTGGATATAAATCATCCGGTAAAGGCAGTAGGTATCGTTCCGGCATCAGCCTCCTTTACGGAGAAGTTCCGTAGGGAGTCTGTTCCCACATGATGACTGTCACGGAGACATTTCGTAACAGGTTTTGAGTTGATAAAATTACGTCCAGCGTAGATGCCATTGCTTGGACAATCTGTCGGGAACAGACGTACAATCCAAATCTTTTTTTTTTTTTTGTTCTTCATTTTTTACCCCGGCTCAGACCGGCGCTTGTGCCCGATGTCCCCGCAACCGCACACCTAACTCCACAAGACGCGTCTAGGGAGTGGCACTTTAAAAAGGAACACTATTTAAGAATAAAAAGACCCGTGTCCGTAGAGAGCGGTCGTGTTCCAGTTTCCCGTCTCTGCGGGTTAGCGTTACGGTTTGGATTGTCTTTTTGTTGTTCCTCCCGAAGGCAAATCTTCTTCAAATCTTTTTTAAAAATATTCGGAGAAACCCACTATTTGTGCTTTGTCGGTATTCGTATTCGGCTCCATGCCTGCTTTAGGTGCTTGCCCCTGCAATGTTTCTGCTTCCATTCCCACACGCTTCCAGCTGTACCGGCATTTTTCCATGAAATGGTCGAGGGTGGGGAAATTTATGGAAGGGCTTAGCGGAACATCCACACCAGATCGTGTTCCCACGTTACGCCAATATGGAATATGGCCAGTGGATTAACGGCTTTAATTCCATGTTGGCAAGGGGCTTTAGAAAACACAATGACACAGACACAAACACACACACACGCACACGCACACGCACGCACGCACACACACACACATACACACACACACACACACACACACACACACACACACACACACACACACACACACACACACACACACACACACCATATGAACACCTTCATATTATACTTTTCCTTTTGAATTTCATGTCAAATTTTGGACTTTGAAATTCTTTAGTGATTTCATCAATTGGGCAATTGCTTCTGGTGAGAAGATTGTTGACAGAAATGTGTGTTTGATAAGGTTTGAGATAGTGTGTGAGAATTTCAAATTGTCCCTGTCTGGATTGCGGAGAGTAAAGACCAGACGCTGAAACAGGGTTAAAGTGTAAATCCATTAAATTGTATGTGTTTTTGTCTGTGGGTGGATTACAGTCGTCCTGGAATTCCACTTAAAACTGCAGCGCTGTTTCCTTCCAACATCCAGCTTTGCCCTCGTCTATGCCCCAAGACGGTCATTTTCTTCTCTCCAAAGTTTGGGTCCTCCGGATCGACTGATTAGTGTTTCTTTCATGGACGCTTGAGATGGTGCGGATATTTTATCACCCTAGGTTGCCATTCTGTAATGAGTGTTCCTCCGTATCGACAGCTTACTGACTTCACCACGCTGCCTCTAACGTCCTGTGAATGCTCGATCCGTGCATTCTTGCCATAATGAGGGCAGTGGTTATTAGTGGAGGTAGAGCGGGTCGTCTAGTAATCGGAAGATTTTCGATTCCTGGCTCCTGCTGTTAGCGTGCTGATGCGTTTTTGAGCAAGACACTTAACCCCCTAACTGCTCCCCGGACGCCGCTTTATGGCAGCCCACTGCTCTTAGATACGTCAGTGACTAGGATGGGTAAAATGCAGAGAAATGCATTTCGTCGCCTCACCACTTGTACTCGGTGCAATGACAATTAGTTGAATCTAATCTAATCTAATAAAGGTGGACCCCGCCATAAATAATGGAAACAGCATATCGAGGAGCACAGACATGATGGCTGTTCCTTAAAAATTGCAAGCTAAAAACAGAATATGTTGTATCAAATATGTATTTTTTTTGTTTTTGTTTTTTTACAACTGAATAATCTTACGGATTACCACTTTAATCAACCTTCCCCTGACAATTTGATTGTCAGGGGAAGGTTGATTAAAGTGCATCACTACATATTTTAGAAATGGCAAGTTATACCTTAAAAAGCAGTGGACTGCTTCAGCTCAGGTCACATGGTACAGAATGTAGGCTTCACCTCCCGCAGCAGAGGCATCATCGCCATCATCGCCATCATCACCATCATCATCACCACCATCATCATCGTCATCCCACACCGCGCACCTCGCAGCGCGCTCCTCAGTGCGGTGCGCTCCCCGCCGCAGCTCCACCATGACGCGCTCCTGGCCGTTCTGCCTCCGCGCCCCGGACCCACATGACGTTCAGGTTTCGTGATTCTCTCCATCAAGGCACCAGACGGAGGATGCGGCTGTTCACCGCCACAGCTCTGCTCTTCCTCTGCCTAGATGCAGGTAGGTTCCCGGCTTCTTTATTGCAATAGCTGCGGCGCTCTGCTGCTCGGGAGACGGTGCGTCGTGGCACCACACGGCTCCCGCGCGTAAAACGGCTGAAGTGCCCCAATTAAGTTTGGTTTCAGACAGTTGGTGTGGGTTATAGAGTTTGTTAAAGGTTGACCATTTCGAGCCGGACGGATATTGGAAGCAAGTAAGAAATGAAATTGAAATAAGACTCGATATCAGCTTGGTTAAGTTCACAAGTGTGTTCGAGTGTGATCAACTCTGTGGACATCTAACGCGCGGGAATTCGTTTTTTAAGAATTAAGACCGAGCACACAAATAATGTCCGAAAACTTGAGGAAGCTGGGAGCAGTATAATGCAGCTTTAATTCTATTTCCACGGTACAAATCAGATCAGAGGACCTTGTGCGAAATAGTCTTTAAAATCCACATTTCGTTCCTAACCTGATGGTATGTTCCTTAAATATCTTTAATTCCTCCTGGCACTAAATGTATGAAGTACAACACTGTATTTCCGAAACATAATGATCATAGATTATTTTTTAGATTTCTTGTATCTGTTTCTGTAATCTGGTTTATTTTATTTAAAAAAATAAAATCAATGTAGTACCTATTTTTAAATTATTTAAATTATGACAATATGCAGATGTTTTCTGTGCGATAATAGAAAAATTGAAAATCGAAACTGTATATTCAAATGTGCTGGCTAATTGAGATATGTTAAACACTGTTATGTTTCGACACACTAATTCCGCAAGCCAGATGTAGGATAATGATAAATAATGAATCATGCCTTTCATTTCCTTTCCAACTGTTACCAGCAAAAAAGATCTGAGGACGAAGACGTAACTTTATCGTGCAATGTCATCTGTAGATAGGTTTAATAGTAGTTTTGTAACGTAAATCAGCAAACAAACCACCTTGCAATGCAAAAATGAATACGCCACTCACAGCTTGTTGTAGTAAGTGGGTGTTGAAGGAGGTTTGACATTCTGAAGAAGTGATGAATAAGTCTGAACTCAAATAAAGCCCCAGAAACTCTTTCTTAGACTTTAATGCTGAACTTTTCTGACTCGGTGACTCCAATCTCTTTTTTTTCCCTACATGCTGGTTTACCGAGAGTGAGAGATGTAGAGAGATACAGCAAACAGAGACAATATACTGATCTATATACAGTATACATATATATTGGATGCAAGGCGGGGACCAAATGGATCGGGCTTGTTGTTCCAGCACATCCCGCAGATGCTCGATCGGATTGAGGATCCGGGGAATTTGGACGCCGAGACGACACCTTGAACTCTTTGTCACGCTCCTCAAACCGTTCCTCAACACTGTTCGCTGGGAGTATTGATTTTCCATGCATTCCAGGGCAGGCCCTGCAGATCCAGTGCTACCAATGTGAGGAGATGACGCACAACGACTGCTCGACCCCAGAATACATCGTCAACTGCACCGTCAACGTGCAGGACATGTGCCAGAAGGAGGTTCTGGTGAAGGAGGACGGTAAGTGGGATCTCTGCGTCCAACCACAGTGTTGTGCGCTGTCTGTGCCAAATGTTGTCGATGGAAGTAAGGATATCATTTTTTAACAAAATTTGATTTCTCAAAGTTTTTTAGTGCACGGGTGTGTGTTTTTCAGAGGAGTAGAGTTACATAAATTAAATTTCCTTTCACCGGAGAGGTTTTTTTCTCCACATGAAGAGGGTATCTGGTCGATGTAAAATGTCCTCTATATAGCAATTTGAGGTCCCAGATATTTTCATAACACGCAGGGAGCAGAGTTTGTGCACTTCAGGTTATTGTCGTCTTCCAACTGTAACCCATTCTTCACGGTTGTGGTTTTCAATCACAAAGGCACCGCAGCCGAGCCTCAGGCTGCTCTCCGCAGGCGACCTGGAAAGTTCATCTCACTTTGAGCGGAAAAACAGTGAGACTGCATGTTTCCCAGTCGCCTATAGAGCTGTGGAGAGTATATCACCGTGTATTCCACCTGTGGAGCTGTTAATAGCTAGACACAATGGCTCACCTGTCCCTTTCCGCGAGGTTTGCAATTCCAAGTTGAAATGTAGTTTCAAATCCAAAAACGTCATTGTCGGGCAACATTGATGGGCAACTGTGTGACATTTCCCCTCCCTTAAGCAATAACCCCAGCTTCACTCATTCAATGGTGATAGAGGGTTGGATCATTTTTTGAGCGAAGGAAACCCAGGGTGCAGTGGCGTAAATATCAAAAGTGCAACCGGTTCAACTGCACCGGGGCCCAGTGGCCCCAAGGGGGCCGGTTCTGTCGGCGCGCTGGCGATGGGGCGGCCGCGAACTGCGCTCCACTGTGCGTCCCCAAAAGCTGTGATCTTTTATTTTACATGGAGGCTATTTCATTTTACTCCATTCAATGAGGACATTGAACGCAATAAGAGAAGCACCGTGGGTAACGGACCGTGCGTAACGGACACTCTCTTTGATTGCGTAGAGCGGCAGAATGGCGAGGGCCGGGCGGGTGTCCCTACATTTGTCCATATTCAAACTGCACAAACAAGATAGAGGTATTAATTCGAAAATTATTATGGAAATCCCTATTTCATATAGTGTCGCTGAAAATAAGAAGCAGAGATAATCAGTTTTTTAGGTTGATATGCAAATGACCCTGAACTTTGCAAAATGTTTTGCACTCTGAGCAGGTTAGTCACGGATTATTGTTTCCCGTGATTTTCTCCTCACACGCACAGTTAATATTTGTAACAAATGATTCCGAAAACAATATAGCAAGTTTGTACGCCCAATGTTGAACCAGGGCTTCAGTGGGATTTTGGAAGGGAAGGAGCTGGTGGAAACACCCCCAAACGGCGGCGACAAGTGTGGCACGGCGCCACTTATGAAAACCAAACACTCGAGACATGAGCCTGTGTTTTGGGATTCTCCTTGGGGTTTTCCTTTTGTCGTTGTGCCCACGTCCTTGCCGGGAATGGGAATCCCGCATCAATCTGCAGTCCGGGGCGGCGAGGACGCACGCGGGTGTTTTTAGGCGTTCATCGCCGCGCCACGCAAACCTGAGTTTGGAACGCGGCGCGACTTCAACGTCTTCCCGCTGCACACGCGAAGGAGGCGGGCGGAGGGGGGAGGCGGGCGGGGCGGGGCGGGGCCATCTTTCACGTGTTTTCGCCCCAACCCGTGCGCTTGGTGCCTGTTGCCTGCGCCTTTCGCCATCAGCCGCAGCAGGTCACTCTTCACACCCCTGCGCTGGGCTTTGTTATCGCACCCGCTGGATTTAGGGGTCATCTTTCTTTTTCCCCCTTTTTTATTTTTTTTATTTTCCCTCCCAGCGGCGGCACAAAAGCAATCAGCCGCTGTCTTTGGGACTATGACGTGTGGTTCCCAATACTGAGGCCCGGGCCGTGCACCGCGGTGTCGACAGTTGTTTAATAAGAAAATTTCCGCATGGATGCCCCGTGTCCACCCGTGCCTTTATCTCCCGGCATTATCATCACCGCACCTCCGCCAGGGAAAGGGAGGGCGTGAAAATTTTAACCGGCCTCCCCGTATCAACGTCTGGAAGAGATGTGCCGACAACCGCACAAACAAATCATCGTTTTCGGGAGGGGGGGGGGGGGGGGGTTAAGGTCGTTAGGAGCACAATCACAAAGCCCGCGGTTTGACTCGTTCCCTCAGCGCGCTGGCCCTGCGATCGCCGCTGTGAGCGCTTGATTGGGCGCGTGGCTCCAGATGTTCCCCGTATAAAAGACGGAGCAGCTCTGGAGTGCATCTCCGGTCGCGTTATTTCTTTCCCCCTCCCCAATCGGGGGATTAGTTTCCCTCCGCCCTGAGGGGTCCTCCAATCCGTCTTCTGCCCAGATTTTCATGCTGTATGACTGGCAAAGTGGCTGGCAGAACGGGGGGGTAGGTAAAACAGGCACGCACACGCGCACACACACACGCACGCACGCACGCACGCACACACACACGCACACACACACACATGCACACACACAGCCCCTCCCTCGTCTCTTTCAAACCAAGGCCATTACAGTGCCAGGCTCCTTATCTCAATGACTTTCCTATCACTGCCGTCATCATTCCGCTCTGATTGTGTGGAGATTCTTTTGGCCGAAGAGAGACCCTCGCAGGTGATGCTGCTGCTTCTTCTTGGCCGGCCTCCAATTATTTGAACATCCACTGTCTTTTCGTTTAAGGGCAGGGTAGCGTGGGAGGTAACTGATGGACCCCGGAGACTAAGAACTGCCTCTCTCTCTCTCTCTCTCTCTCTCTCTCTCTCTCTCTCTCTCTCTCTCTCTCTCTCTCTCTCTCTCTCTCTCCCCAGCGTAAACACTCTGTCATTAAAGATGTGGAATTGGCTGCCCTTTATTTTCTCAGAGGCCATTTCACAGAGAAGATAAATAATTGAAAGTAATCACGCACAACAACATAATGCCATCAGGGATATAGCTATGAATACAGCCGTTGTCATTATATCAATTCACGTGGGCCCCGGGTTTGAATAAATTCGTTGTTGCGAAACACAGGTGGCTGCACTATCAGGGATTGACGTTTCAGATAGTTATGAAATATCTTACGTAATAACTTCTAAACATTGGTAGCAATTTTTGTTTGCCGAAAAAAAATGATTTTTGGATTCTCTTCACAGTAGGAACACAACATTGTGTCTATGATAGGGCTCAATTAGATGTTTGTCCAAAAAGAAAAAAGTTAACCGGGTAGAGCTTCATAAATGAATTGTCGGATGACATGAGAAGTCATATCGCGAAAGTCCCATAAATTGTTCAGTGTGAAGACAAATTCCCGTATGCCGTTTGCAGAGGTGGAGAATTCCAGGTTCAGAAAGGAAAGGTCCTGCCAGGTTTTCTGCGCCACCCATGCATGCAAACCCGCACGGTTGACTCCAAATCCCGTCGTGGAATTTCACCTTCCGAAAACACGGACGTTCCACCGGTGGCCGCTCAGCTGTTGATATGTAACTGGAGAAATTCCTCGCTGAGTAAAGAAAAAAAAAAAAAAACGTCATTACGCGCGCCGAAAGTCGGCTTCTCAACACTGAGATCCCTGTGATAAAGTGTCAATCGCCGCCGAAACCCCCCCCCCCCGGGGGCCACTCCCCGGAACTCGTGAGGTAAACACTGAGATGGTTGGAGATAAACATGTCACAGTCATAGTCTGTCAACGCAGGTGCACGGGCGCACGGCACCGCGATTCGCGCCGGCGCTGAAGGTGTGTTATTATAGGAGTGTGCTGAGATGCGGCGCGGCGAGTGGGGGCTTATGCTCAGAAGACAAATAAGCGAAGCCATTCCCTTCAGATTCCTTTGAAAGGGTAGCGTGAATATCAAGCGTTAGCGAGTCGTCTGCCGGCGGTGGAGCTGGCGATATACTGTAAATACCATCTCGGCGAGGGCAGGGACGCCCGGGAGGCGGTTCGCCGAGAAATATCTTCCATTTGCGTCGTTAATAGGTTTTTATCGCTACGAGAAAATGTCCAATAGTTGTGAAAGTTACTCTTTCTGAAAGGGATTCATTGTGATATAAGGACTTCGGTAGCTCAACGTTGACGATTGGCTGTCAACACTGAACATATTGTGCAAATGCCGACAAAAATATCGGCCAAAGTTTTTTAAATTGTCTTCAGTCTGAGCAATGTGTTTTGTTATGCGCGACTATCGACACAAAGCACTGATCTAATCTACCAGGGTTCCACCCTATGTTGCCGACAGCACATTGGTCCCTCAATCCTATGCTCCCTCCATAGAAAAAGAAGAATAATGTCTGTATCTGGGACATGGTGGCATGATGGTTCAGATGCTGCCGTCGCAGGTTCAGGTCCTGACTTTTCTCACCCACGTCCCGTTCCTCTAATCAAACCATCGGGGATGAGCAAGCTTCATAACACCCTGTGGCTCAAAGACGTGAGCCGCCGTGGGAGGACTTCAGTGTTCAACGAGGAGTGAGCTTCTGAAAGGGTTGGAAGTCCCCGGAGACCCGGTGGCATGGCGGTGTTGTTGCGCTCGCCGAACACGTCCGTGGGTGTCAGGAGGGCGGGCCGGATCGGAACCGCATTAAATCCCGCCGCGGTGGGTCCGGTGGGGTCTTTGGCGCCCGTCCAGGAATGATGACGCCGGGGGGTTATCTGAGGGAAAAAGGCTTCGGAATTGACTGTTGTTCTAGAAAAGCAATTTCGCTGTGAGTTATACTCATTTTCCCATCTTCTGCTGAGGGTGTATTACAGATGATGTGTTACCGGCACGTATGCTGTGCCTGAAGGATGTCCCGCACACATTCCTGTCATAAATCTAAAGCGCATGCGCTCAGCATTAATGTTGGATTGTCATCTTCAGACGACGTGGGGTGTTTCAGCTTTCTGTGAAACCGTACTGGCCGCGCCTGAAACGTCACCCGTAGCTGTACAACGTCCGCCGCACAGGTCTTTCACTCAGAAACACCCCGAGCGTTATCATTCCCAGAGGTCAGGGGGCACCGACTCACCCCGACACCTCCCCCCCAGACCCACCGCAGATGGGATTTGCTGTTGTTGCGATCCAGCTTGCCGGGACAGAGGGGAGTCGAACCGGCCAACCTCCTGACATCCACGCGTGTGTTTCGGAGCCGCGGACACCGTCGAGCCACCGGGTCGCCTTCGCGGGCAAACTCTGGTCTCCGGGGGGGGTTTTTAGACGCGCCCTCGGGGCGTCGCACTCGGCCTCAAACCCCTCGGCTTATCTCTTTGAGCCCCAGAGTCTTAATGACCTTGGTCGTCTCCTCCGATCAGAACTCGAACCTGCGACGGCAGCGCTGGAAGGCAGCGTCTGAAACATCGTGCCAACAGTTCACCTTCGAGCTCGGCCTTTGGTCCCCGGGGCGCTTTTAAACACACCCTCGGGGGGGGGGGGGGGGGGGGGGGGGCGCCTTTGAAAAGATTACTTGGCACCAAGCCCCGCACTTTACCGAATCAAAGTCCTCAGCTTCCAGCGGCTTATCTCTTTGAGCTCCCGGGCCTTAATGAGGGAGGTTGTCTCCACCTAATGTGCCCCGACGAGAGAAGGCTCTCAGATGGTAACGCTGCCGCCGTGTATGCTGCCGTCCATTGGGAGGAACGTCCGGGTTGACCGTAGAAAGGTCATTTTAGGCTCAAGGTCATTGTCTCCCCTCTTGGAGCTGCAGCAGATTGCAGGGAAGTCGTGCTTCAGGTGTTCGTGTCCTTTTTTGAGATTTTTGCCCCTGCCCCAAAAATGCTACGGGCCACGCCACTGCGCTGGTATATTTAAAATGCATAATGTGATGGTACTTTTCCGCTTCCAAAGATGCTCATACTGATTCAGTACAGAGAACAAAAATAAAGGTCTATTCAGTAATAGGAACATCTGAAATGAAGGTTTTTAAATTGAACCCTCCAACAAGCAATTACAATTTGTAGCATGTTTTAAGACAAGCCACTTTTTCAATATGCATATAGGGGCCTGGGAACACAAATATTCTCCCAAGCCGGCGTTTTAAGGGCATGTGTCACTTTTCATCCACTGGTCGCCAGTGAGTGGGAGTGTGTTCGTGCTGATTCATTCCGGGCTCCAGCGTTTCCAGGTCATCCTGTCCTTCCCATTCAATAGTTTTCGGAGCACGTCACAGACAGTAGGACAGACCACGCTCCACAACGCCTCCCTGATTTGGCTGCTTATCTAAATTAGCTATTACTATTCATGAAAGCTAATTTGCTGTATCGGGAGAGGGGGAAATGAAAGTGTACGCCGTCGCAGTAGTTTACATTCACAGTTCACTTAAATAGTCGGATGAAGGGTTTTAGGCAGTTGTCACCATGGTGACCTTAAAAAATTAGCATTTTATTTGGTTGATTATTTGAAAGGGTGTGGTTTTATGAAGGTTGTAAGACCCTAAACTAAAACATTTAATCTCATCATTTCATTATGCATGTTGAAAGTGTTCCTAAAAAACATATCATTGACTGTATTTGCTCTTTGTTCTTAAAGCAACATGATGTAACTTTTTTTATTACTGTAAAATCACACGTTCAGAATAATTTCATGGTACACTGAATTGTAATATGGAGAATGGCACCTCTTTCATTCCCACCCGCCCCCTTGAACCCCTGTTCTTGCACTACGTAACTTCTGAGTTCGGTTTCTAAAACCGCAGGAAAAGTACGTTACACTTTACGGCACAATGTCACTTCCTTGATGTTTGGCTCAGGTAATTACGTTTTTTTTCTTTTGCCTGGTAAAATTGATTAAAAAAATTAATTATAAACTTGCCGGTCAATGCTCATATGAAACGTAGCCGCTTCACCTCCCCGAGGAGAGACGGGCCAGTGGTGCGCCTGGCGCCCGCACATCAGCTTCCCTCACTCTCATTGCGCCACAGGGCTTGTCTCCCTCACTGACTCGCGCGTGCGAGTGAGCGAGCGAGCCGATCTGACAGGCCGAGCACATCTGGTCCCCGCACCGGTAGCAGGGGGGCGATCCCCGCGGGGAGGGAAGCGCCGTTGGAACCGTGGACTGAGTGCTCTCTGAAGCGGCCCGAAGGTTCAAATTTGTCCGGTAAAACAAATGATTTTCTGACAACGGGCCGAGTTTTAAGACAGTGGCGTGACATGGTAGTGTTACATAGTGCTGCTTTAATGTCATTTCAGATGGTTGACTGTTTCCTCTGTAGTTTCTGGATGATTTTGATGTTGTTGATGAAGAAGGAGTCTCCGCTGACGCTGACTTGATTAAAATAATTGTTTTATAACACAAATCAGCATCAAACTGGACTTGCCACGGACCGCCCAGGAGAGAACAAAGTCGGAGATAACATACCACATCTGGTTCCAATCCATAGGTGTCAGCTCAGCTTCTGTCTTGCCATAAATCTAAACATTTTCGCTTCTCTCCTCGCTGGGCCTCCAATGTACACACTCTAAAGTTGACTTTCTCCGTGTAACTTTCGAAGTGACATACGTTAATATTATTACCCCACTATATCTCATTTTTGGGAGCTCAGTGACCTATTCACCTCAAACCTTCCAGACGCCTCACTTCTTTACATTTGTTTAACACGTACAGATGTTTTTCAAATAGAAGGACCAATCATGATGTTGATCGATTACCACATTCCAATTAAATGAAAGATAGACAGAGAGACAGACAGATGGATGGATGGATGGATGGACGGATAGACAGACAGACAGACAGACAGACAGACAGAGAATTGGATAGATGGATGGATGGATGGATAGACAGACAGACAGACAGACAGACCGACCGACAGACAGACAGAGAATTGGATGGATGGATGAATAGATAGACAGACAGACAGATAGATAGATAGATAAACAGATAGATAGACTGGCAGACAGACAGACAGACCTACAGAGAATTGGATTGATGGATGGATGGATGAATAGACAGACAGACAGACAGACAGACAGACAGACAGACAGACAGACAGAGACAGACAGATAGATAGATAGATAGATAGTTACTCAACATATATAACTATAATATATTTCAGCTTTTATGAGAAAAAGTGCATTCAGTCCATTTTATTGGCAATAAGATCCAAGCAGCCTGATGGCGTCTTTACCTTGTGCTGGAGTGCTAAATGTCATCTCATTTCAGTGCTTTATCAGGGTTGAAATAGAGGGATATAAATCCCACACAGGAAGACGGTAAAGGGGGATAACGGGCCCCGGGGGAGTTTCCCCCTGTATCGCGGACATTTGTGGGGTTCTGCAGAAAGAAAATAGAATCTTTCACGCCAAGGTATTCCTGGTGCATGAGATCTCGTACAGCATCAAACACTGAAAATACGATACACCACATTCAAGCGATACATATATTAAGAGAGAGGTATTAACGCTCGCACAGCGACATTATCATCGGTTGGCGTCTCCAAACAAATCCCCTTGAACTCCGCGGGCGCTTTCTTGTAGATCTCATAATCTAATTCTTGCCACGGCGCATTTCCTTGGCGCGCTGGACAACGAATTTGACGTTTTTTCAGCTTTTTTTTTTTTTTTTTGCGATCGATCATCATAAACTACCTTGACGGGGAAATGTTGATCTGAGTGCTGACGGTTCGAGTTTTCTCCACCGAGAAATATACGGCGTGCGATGTGAAATCTCCATATGCGTCGGGCATCTTTATAGCGCTTCACGCAATATGAATCACCCCCCCCCCCCGGAGATTTATCGCGGTGATATTTGCGGGAAAATTTGCGACTCGTCCCCGCACGGGAAAAGCCGTCGGTCCGGCGCCGTCCCGTGAGAACCGCGAGAGGGGCGCGACGCCGGGGCGATTTGTTTGGGGCTCCTGAACAAATAAGCTGATGAAATAAGATGTAATGAACCAATTGGGCCATAAACTCATTAACGGCGGTCTAGACGTTTTATACGCACGAAAAAATGAATTGTTTTCCCACCGTCGGGTCAGCCGTATCGGGCAGCGATTCTCAACGCTGGGTCCTTCGAGGGGTCCCGCTTCACATTTCACCGGTTGACATTGGCGAGCTTAAGAGAATGCATGAGAATGACTGTTTGGGTCGTAGTTTCACTGTGATCTCCCCAACTCTAGTATAGACAGGTTACGAGAAAAAGTTGTAATCACGTTATAGACTTTCTGCGAGTCGCGAACGTCTTGCGTTCTGGGGAAACAGCCTTGACCCCCGCGTGCCGGCCCCTCGGCGGCTTTGCTATCGGTTTCCCTCCCCTCCCCGCGTCGCGTGCAACGCCATCACTTCAAAAAAGCCCTGAGAGCTCTGGTCCTTTTTGGCCTCGCCGCGGCGCTCGGCACAGGCGTACGGGCGGCTCACTCCGTCTCGTTCTTGCACTTTGGGAACTGCACTTGGGAACTAGATTTGTTTTTCCCTCTTTGTGCGTTTTTGTTTTTTTGTTGTTGTTGTTGTTGTTGTTTGTCAGGCCACAGCGATTGTATTTTGTTGGCACACGGCGCGGTGACAGTGTCGGCTCCGCTTAAGTATTCACCTGCGCGCGACAGCTTCGGGTGTTTACAAGGATGAGCCGGCGTCTGAACTCCTGCACCGCGGCAGCCCCGGCACGACGTCCGGACGTTCAGCCGTTCGGACACGTCGGGTCTATTTGCGGCCTGTTTTGCACTGCGGTCAGATTTGAGCGCACGTTGCGAGCGGACTTTTGGTTTTTTGTTTTTTCGAAGCCTCTCCACCGGCGCTTCCAGCTCTTAGAGGGTCAGGGTGGGATGTGTGTTTGCGCTCTGCGGATCCTCGTATAAAAATGAGTGCACCAAAAAGCAAGGAGGGAAATAATAGCTTTTAATACTGTGTTAAAGTACTCAAGTGCCCCGTCATCGCCACAATAATTGACGCAGAAACCAGGAAACCACGGATGACTGTGATCAGAGTGTCAAACAGGGGTTCAGTGGTTTCTGGTTTTCGTTGAACCACCGAGAATTAATAAAAAATAATTATGTTGACGCCATGAAAATCATGCGGCAACACGTTTATTGTAGTGAGGAGGGGGAAAAAAGCAAAATTCAAGCAAATTAAGTTCCCACTGAATTCCCTCGGTGCTAATGTATTCCTGCAAGAAACGGCGGTTTAAAGGCTGCTAATCTACTGATATTAACATGTTGATTAACTTTATTGAAACGTCTTTCCAAGACATCTTCATTGGCCTTTAAGGTTATAATATTCATGATTTCTGCGTTTTTGTTTCAGAAGAAGTGGTTGGCAGAGCTGCAGAATAATTTCAGTTAAGCTGCGGAAATCAAAAGTGCGGACGTGAAAACTTATTTTTCGGATTTGGCAGAAAATAACAGTTTTCAATCGATGCATTCAAGGTTGCATTTCTTCAGGGTCGGCAATCGCCTTTTTCAGGACAACGGCAAGCTTTACAGTTGGATCGTGTGAAACATTCTCCCTATAGGTAATACAGAATGCTGTTTACATTAAAATACATTTCAGCTTCCAACGAAAAGGGCACACGTGTTGCTTTTAGGTGACAGCTCTGCTGATCGGAGCCACGAACACGGATGACTCAGGTTTGAATCTTCGGGCCCCGACGCGATGGGGAATAAAACATTTCAGACTTTGTTAAGATCTGATTACTTGACATTTTTTGGTAACCCCGGTGGCATTCATAGCACTTGTGAGGCAGGGAAGGATTATCGCAGTTTCTTTTTTTTTTTTGCTGTTGCTGTCGTGCCCCTTACATTACGTTTGGAGCTCGTTGGGGAGGAGGGGAACAGCGGAACCCTGCGAGGGTTTTGGGGAAAGTCCTGTCGCTTTGAAGACCCAAACAATTTAAGCGTTTTACCTCGTGTCGGAAATTCTTTCTGCTGGGGGTGCAAAACGTCGGCGATAGAGGGCGCCCGCCTTCTAACCTGAGTGAAACGCCGGCGCTGGCAAGTGGCGGCGGCTGTGGCAGGTCGGCGGCCAACGGAGCTGCTTCACGGAGATTTATGATGCCAGTGCTCGAGCTTCACTCCCCAGACGAGTGTCTGGCTAGAATGGGATTCTGTGTGGAGCCCCCTTATCGTCGGCGCAAGGGATATAACATCAGGTCCTGTGTATTATTGGATGTAGGCGTAGACCGTAGCTTATTTGATTGAGATACATCACTTTGGAGGGGCACAAGTTTTCAAAACTCAAAGGAACGGCCTAGTCACGTCCTGCACCGACACTGAATTGGGGAAGGCTTTTTTTGAGGACTGTGGTATGAAATGCAAAGAAAATTGAAGTAAATCTTGGGTGATTTTAACCGTTTTACATAACTCGATAACTTCCCTTTTAAAAAATGTGCATATCTGTGCAAAGCTGGTGCTTCAATGGCAAAAGGAAGAAAGAAAAGTAAAAGTAGATGGGACATTAAATACAGCACATTTTCCTTTCTCTCTGAGTTACAAAATTAATCTGGAGAGCTAATCTGCAGTTTAAGTACTCCGCACAATGAAAGCCAAATAGATATTAAACTATTCATCTGCACCATGTGGTATCGGCTTTCTTCTGCTGATGGCTTTTTAAATATGCCAGCCGTCTCTCCCTAGATAAAAGGACGTATAATGCGAGAAACTTAAACCTCCTCAATAGAATTTTAAAACGGAATCCCTCAATTCTCTTCGATACCACTCATCGCTTTACCCATCTGTCCCCAACACTTGTGCACCAACCACCTCCCGCTGCACCGCGGGCAAAACCCTAAACGTGTTCATTTTTCTTCTGCGCAGGGATACACTACCGCAAGTCCTGCGCCTCGTCAGGAGCCTGTCTCATCGCATCCTCGGGGTACCAGCAGTTCTGCACCAGCAAGCTCAACTCGGTGTGCATCAGCTGCTGCAACACGCCGCTGTGCAACGGACCCCCGCGACAGAAGAAGCGACCCCCGCCCTCCGCCGCGCCGGACCTGGACAAGGGGGGCTCCTCTGCGCTCCCTCTCCTGGTGCTCGGCCTAATTTCCTCTGCCCTTTGCTGACAGAACCATTAGACTCCGAGGCCGACGCGCTTTCCGAAAGTACACGTGGAGAGATTCTGGGGAAGGAGGGGGACGGGTAATGTATTTACTGAGACATATTAAAATGCATATGGTTAAACAAGCAGTGGAGGATGGGAGGGTTGGCGGGGTGGGGCGGGGCAGGGGCGGGGCGGGGTGGGGGGTATATAATTGCATTTGCTGCTGCCACAGAGGCTCGCTGAATTTCCATCGCAGCTTTTTGTCCAAAGGCCTTCCGAAGAGGTTGACTGAATGAAAACGGTACTTAGAGATTTCATCATCAGATGTGTGAACAGCGGTGAGGAAGCGGCGGGGGAAGGTGAAGTGGAGGACGCCGCCCTGCAGACGGAACAGACTCGGAACGACGTGCCGGAGCGTCCGGCTGCCTCATCAGGACTGAAGAGGGCCGAGGCGCTTTTTGCCCTCGGCCCCGTGTTGAACTGGGACAGGAACTGGGAGGCCAACGGGGAGGGGGCCCGTGAGGGAACGACATTTGCGGAAACGATCACCACCGAGCTCATCCCGCTGAAGTCATGCCACAATGCTTGAGTACCACATATGCCTGTATACTGTATTTCAAAAATATTGAAGGCGGTTGTGTAAAATGTGCTGTTTGATTAAGTTAACAAAGGTCATCTGCCCGAATCTATCATTGTTTTGGTAAAAAAACAAACAAACAAAAAAAAACAACTGAGAATTCAGAAACCATCGATTCTGCCGACGACCTTGATTCCTAATAATGTGCATAATGTACTGTGATGAAAGTTACATTCACCGTAAGATCTGCAGAAATGTGCACACTAGCATGATGACTTGCCGACGTCACTTCTCTGTTTTTACTTTGCTGCCGTCTCTTCTAAGATGTTGTGCCGTAGATAGAGTAGTAAAAGATGTTGTGATGCTGATCCTTTCGAAACCATTACGTCCGCAATCTTTTTTTTTTTTTTTTTTTGCACCTTGCGACGGCTGAAAAGGGGAAAAAGTGAGAATTTTCCACATCGATTGACTTGCAGGTGGAGGCACAGTGCAGTGATAGTAAAGTTGTAGTACAGGAAGCATGCACCTGAATGTCTGACTATGGATATGTGCTGTATATGTGTACCTTTAGGTCAGCCCTCCTAATTGTCGAGTAAAATTGGCGATCGCTGATATTTTAGTTTAGTTGTTGCATAATCTGAAATTGCAGGTGTGGATTAGAAAGATTTTATGTATTTATTTATTTATTTATTTTTATAACAGGGGAAAATCTGCAACAACCATATGAATTTTTCCCCCAATAATGATGAAAATGTAATATGCCCCAACAGGATGAGTAGTCGTCCCAATGAGTCTGTCACGCCGATTATGTCAAATCAGTACGATGAAGCGTCGGTGAACCTTGTTTGCAGTGTTTAATGTGTGTAAAGAACAGTCACATCTTCAGGAAGGGCGAGGCGGGCGCTCATGGATGAAACATTTCACGTCATGTTTTTGGACGACAGTGATTCCCTTGCGTTGCATTAAACACTTCATTCCCAGTTATATTTCCGTCTCCGGGGGTACGTTGTTCGACGTTTCGCTCAGAGTCAGTGTCTCCTGGACGCTGGAGCCCACTCCAGAGTCACAGTTACCCTGAAAGGTTGTAAATGTCACAGGGTTCTTCTTCGCCCCGTCCCGGCTGGAGCGGTCGCGGTGCAGCGACATCAGCGGCTTGCGGGAGCGAGTGGACGCCGCCGCCGCGCTCATCACCGTGCGCTTGTTGATGTGCTTGATCTGCAGCCGGCAGCACAGCACCTGAGCGGAGACCTCCCGGAACTGCTTGGAGGAGAGGTTGTACAGGAAGGGGTTGAGCACGGAGCTGAGGTAGAAGAAGGTGTCGGCCACAGGGTGGAGCTTGACGTAGCTGCGGTAGAACGTCATGGTCCAGTCCGACTTGGGGACGGCCGCCGTCATCAGCCGCCGGATCTGGTTCGGAAGCCAGCACACCATGAGGGCTCCCACTATGAGACCTGGGAGGGAGGGAAGAAAGAGGCAAACAAATGATGAAAATGATAAAGTGAAACAGAGTGCAAACAAAAGATCAAACAAATAATAAAAAATAAAAAAAATACTAATAAAAAATTAAATAAATATTTAAAAGGTTAAAGAAGTCATAAAACAGATATGAAACTCACTTGAAAAAATAAAGAAAGAAAAGGTTAGAGTAATTATAAAACAAATATAAAAAATAAATAAAGAAAGAAAAGGTGAAACAAAATAAGACAAATATAAAAAATTATTTAAGAAATAAAGAAAGAAGGTTAGAGAAATTATAAAAAAAACATAAAAAATGTTTTAAAAAAAGAAAGAAAGAAAGAATAAATGATTAAAAGGAATTATAAATAAAATGTTAAAATGAAGAAAAAAAGAAAGAACAAGACAAAAGGGTAGAATATGATATAAAAATTATACAAATTATAAAAAGAAAGAAATAAAAAACAAAGAAAGATAGAAAGGGAGAAAAAGTTATAAATTATATAAATATTATTAAAAATGATAAAAAAAAAAGAGGGAAAGAAATAAAGAAAGATTAAGCAGCGTAAACAAATGATAAATGGTCATGATGTTTCACGAACACCATGGGAACCAGTGCATGTCCAGGCGAGGTCTGAACCCGCAATGGTGACAAAGGGCATGGCCGCTTGACAAAGCCCCACGTTGAAGGAGTCTGATGACGAACACGGTGAACGACAGTGAAACGTCGACCGTGGGTTTCGGAAACTTGGGCCGTCAAGGTTAGTTCGGAGCGTCTGCAACCACCGAATTATCCAAATTATCCCGTCTGAGTCGCCGGCGTCCCGCCTTCCTCGTTACCTGCTGTTTATCCATTTCCGTACGGCGGATCACACTGTGCTCTCTCAGCCTCCACTTCACACACTCCTTCACGAAGTGTGTGCACGGCAAACTGTGCGGGCAGGGAATAGCATGCTGGGAAATTACTTTTGAATAATGCAGGCACATTTTAAAGTCTAATATCAGAGAAGAGTTTTTCTTTTTGACAGAAGCGAACACAGGAGCCATTTTGAAGTGGGAAATGTTGACACGAGGTGTCGAGTGCGGTGTGAAGAGGTTCAAATAAAAAAAAAAGAAAAATGAAAAGACGGTTTGATCGGATTTAACCTCAAGAGTCGCCCCGAGGGCCATTTATAATTTAGCGGCGTTGCCGACAGAGTGGGGACACAACTTAATTTGTAATAAACTCTTTGAGTGGGAGCTGAGTGGAGACGATGGGCAAAGAGGAAAAATCGGCGAGCACAACCTTCGTTCCCTCCTCTATCTCCTAATCACTGCTCCACTGATCCGCCGACGTTCTGATTCCATTTAGAAGCGATGTACGTGGCAACCGTCTCGCTGACTCCGCTAATCTCAGCCGTCCGCAAGCAGAAATAAATCCATCCCAAAGTTTGTTTTGTTGGTATTTGTTGAGGATTAGCAGCAGATTATGTCAATAGTGGAAACACTGGTTTTATTAAAATGAGGTAGGCTGCATTCATCATCTCAGCCCAACTCCGAGCGTCTGGAAGAGACGGAATGTGAATTCAAAGATTCCCCCTTGTCGGGGAAAGTCGGGGGAAAAGGAAATTGACCAGAAGCATAAAGAAATCAGAGGGACAGGGAAACATCACCACCCCTCCTCAAAAAATAAAAATAAATAAATAAAAAATAAAATAAGAATTTTATATATATACATATATATATATATATATACATACTACTCACAAAAAGTTTGGGATATTTGGCTTTCGGGTGAAATTTATGGAAAATGTAAAAAGTTCACGTTACAGTGATATTATATCATGAAAGTAGGGCATTTAAGTAGGAGCATGCAATGGTGATTTCCACATCGCAAACAATTTATTGAAACAAAAGCCAACAACAGTGGTGGGTTTAGCACAACAAAATATGTCAATGTCTCAATAATTTCTCATGTGCCCTTGAGCATCAATTACAGCTTGACAACGACGTCTCATGCTGTTCACAAGTCGACTTATTGTCTGCTGAGGCCTGGCCCCCCACTCTTCTTGAAGGGCGGTCCTCAGGTCATTGAGGTTCTGGGGCACAGAGTTACGAACCTCTACACGGCCACTCAACTGATCCCATAGGTTTTCTATGGGATTCAGGTCTGGAGAAAGTGCAGGCCACTCCATTTGAGGTGCCCCAGTCTCCAGCAGCCGTTCCCTAATGATGCCACCTCGATGAGCTGGAGCATTGTCGTCCATGAAGATGAAATGAGGCCTGTGTTGTTCATGCAGGGGCACAATGACTGGATTAATGATGTTATTCAGGTAGTATGGGCTTGTCACTGTACCATTCACAAAGTGTAGGGCAGTTCTGTATTGACTAGACACACCTGCCCACACTGTAACACCACCACCACCAAAGGCTCGTCTGGTGACAACAGTGGCTGATGCATAGCGCTTGACCTCTCCAACATCGTTGGCGCCCATCATTTCTGCTCAACGTGAATCGACTTTCATCAGAGAACAGCACTGAGGCCACTGGTCCCTCGTCCAGTGTAAATGCTTCCTGGCCCGTGCAAGACGATGATGCCTGCACCTGGTGGCGTGGTCAGGTACCCTTGCAGGTCGTCTAGCACGCAGACCACGCTGATGTAAACGGTTTTGAATGGTCTGACGTGACACTTGGGTGCCTCTCTCTTAAATGCGCCTGGAGTTGAGTGGCATTCATCATCCGGTTCCGCAGGGCACTGTAAACAATGAAGCAGTCATCAGTGTGGGATGTGGCCAAAGGACGTCCACTTCTATGCCTTTCTGTGACTCTTCCAGTCTCTCTGTATCTCTGTTGCAAGCTGCTGATGACACTCTGTGACACTCTAAGCTCAGTGGCCACTTCCCTCTGAGAACATCCTGTTTGAAGCCTCACAATGGTGAGCTAATGTTGATCAGTTGTTAGGTGTCGTCTTGGTCTCATGATGTCAAAATGTGAACAGCATGATGAAGAGGACTGTTTAAATACCAATTCTAATTGAACCAGGAAATGCATTGGTCGATTCATGGATCAAACACCTGTTGTGAATTTTGCCGTTCAGCTCCTTGTTAGAGAACAGCAAGTTGTGCAAAAAGTACTCAAACATTGAACAGTTGAACATGTGCATTCAAAGGGTTAGAGAAGTTCACCTGTAAAGGTTATAGTGCATTTTATCTTCATCCCGAAATTTCACCCCCGAAAGCCGAATGTCCCTTAATTTTTTGTGGGTAGTGTATGTATATATATATATATATATATATATATATATATATATATTTTTGTTTTGTTTTTTTTTTTTAATCCATTGCAGATCTACCTCTGGACAACATATGCTTAAAGGGAAACATGTCATCCTTAGTTAAGAGCTGGAAAAGGGTTCGTTCATTCAGTATATTTATTTTATTTACACTTTTTTAATCCCTCGCGCCTAACTCCGCTCAGCATAACCTTCCCCGGCCTTTTGGATTTGGATTCCGGCGCCAGAGCGAACGTCTGGCTGACACCACAGGGCTCCCACGCAGCGTTTTTGAGCTGCTCCGTCGACCTCACAAAGTTAAATGTTAAAAACAAGTGAAGGGGTTCAGCCCGAGCGGAAGACAGCCGGCCAACCGCGCCTCTAATTGGTGTTTGGCATCAAAAGACGCCCGTCGCTGCATCCGCGGCAACTCTCACAGCGGCTGCTGAGGAGCAGATCATGTTCTTTTTCGGGCTTCTACGATGCTGCACGGTTCCCACCGTAGTTACAGCACAGTTACCCCTTGCAGAAAGACATCGCCGTGGCGCAGCGTCCGCCTGATATCCATGGTCGAATTTCAACAAATGTTTTTTTTGTCCCACGCGGATGAAACCAGCTTCTCATTATTTTTAAGTGATTTTTATATATATATTTTTTGGGGGGTTTGGGGTTACGAGTAAGTAGCGACAAGAATTCCAAACTTATCTTGAATTATACTCATTATTTCACAGAGATACAGATGTATTATGTGGTACCGCTGTGCACTGAAGTGTTTGTGCACCTTGTAATTAGTGGATTAGTTGACATGAGTACAGTTTTGTGCATGATTTGTTCACGATTTTGTGATAAATGAGGAAGTTCCTAAAATAACACAGTATAAACATAACAAAACATTACAGTAATTCCGATCTGCACATGTTAATTACTTCCTGTAGCAAGCATGAGGGAAGGGTTTCACACCTTAATTGGTTTGTAACTAAGGTTCAATAATGCAACCTCATTTGGAAGTGTGGGGGCGAAAAGATTCTCAGTCTCCTGAAATGTATTCAAATAAAAATAAAAATAAAAAGATCCAGGGCCCTAATTTTATCTTCGGGGAATTATGATTTTGGGATGATTTTTATTTTTTTATTTTTTTGCAACAAATTGGTGGTTCATTTGCAACCAGGTCTCACGCTTATTTGTGCTCATAGTCAGAAGATTTATCTATCGACTCATGTCGGAGCACGATCGTCTGACTTTTTGAGCGCTTTTTGAACAAAATTCAAACCAATGCATTTCCATTGGGAGATTTTCTCCAGTAAATTAGATTGAGAATGGTCATGGAATCCACGCCATTGCAATGGCAGCGTTGGATTTTTTATTTTTACCTTATCGTAGAACAAAACAAAGAAGAAAAATTGAAACCAATTTGTTTGAATGGGAAGGTTTTCTTCAACTTTAGAAGCCACCCACCCACACAGTAACCCACCCACATAGATACACAGTAACCCACCCATATACACACATGTCCTTCTTTGTATATTGTATATACACAGTACATTTTTATACATCCACACATACATATACTGTTTATGTGTGCATTTAGGAGGGAGAGAGTGGGAGAAATTACTTGTTGTTGATGTTGAATTGGCAAAAATCATGAGCCATTTTTTTAACCCCGAACCCAACCAGGAAATGAATGAATGAATAATCCCCTAAATGCCCGTAAAATACATCTTTGTTTATTTCCTACTGACAGTTGAGGAATTAAATAGCCTAAAATGACCACATACTTAGCTGAATTTACTGTCTTCACAGTTCCTAAATTATTCTGGAGAAGACCCTGAACCAAACATGTCCTCCAACAACCAACATACTCAGACCAGATAAACAGGGTCTAGGGATAGATTGTAAACCAATGGTCTATTGTATTCTATCTGTGACATCATCTCTCACTTGCTGCTTCAGTAAAAGCACGAGCATCGAGCATCGAGCCTCGAGAGGCGTCCCTCACACTGTTCAGCCCCGCTGACCTTGCGAGTTCCTCTCAACCGGAGGTTCCCCATTTAATGGATCCGCAAGAATCCGTTACACAGTCTTCGCCACGACTGTTTGGCCGGGGCGTCGAGAGGGAAGCTCGGCTCGTTCCCTCTCAGCAGAGAGGTCGGTCCAGCTTCCCCGAAACAACGCAAGTTCTAAGCGGATACCGGTTCAGTGAAACCACGCGGCGGTCACCCCGAGGGAAGCACACCACTTATCGTGACTGTGGCAGACGAGGGGGAGGTGGTCGAGACCCGGTCCGTGGGGGCGACGGCCACCGACTGCGGAAGAAGATCGCGAGCCACATGGACCCGGACCCTGATGACGGCCGGCGAGCCTTTCGTTTGTGCGTTTTAATTAAAAGAAAAAAACCCCGGCGTGCTAGCACCCCACTGCCCGATAGTCTGCCCGTCTCCCTCCCTGAACCCGTATGGGGGGGTAGAGTCTCCCACAGCCACTGTTACATAACCGGTTTTGGGCCTGAAATATCACCAAATCGCTTAATATCGCAACACAATAAAACTAATAACAACGCCCGGTCTTTTTTTTGACAACGCAAACAGTGGCTGTTAGGGAATTACTTTCACTTTTTTGAAGAAAAAGAAACGACAAAAAAAAACGCCAACAATAATAATGATAAAAGAATCCCATCCTTGGTAGTACGCCCGCGATGTGGTGTTCAATAAAGCCAAGTGTCGAAAACACAATAAAATACACGTTCTTAACGTTCATTACATTTACTTTGGAGCGGGCCAACATCGATCAGAGTGAAACAAATTGTAGTCTGGGAGGGCGAGAGAGCGAGAGAGAGAGAGCGAGAGAGAGAGAGAGAGGGTGAGGGCGAGAGAGCGCGGCGAGACAAGCCTGATGTTTATAGTCAGAGGGCAAAGGGATGAAAAGAGCGCGGACAAGAACGACGAAAAGAGAGAAAAAAAAAAGATGAGTCAAAGGAGAGAACAAAGAAGGGAGGAACAAGTGTGGAATACCAAATGTGATGCAGACAGATGGAGGGGAGGGGGAGAGCGTGCTGAAGGGTGGAACAGAGGAAGAGAAGAGTGGAAGGAGAGAGGCGGAGGCTGAGCCCCATAATCTCATACTTTGCATGAATATATAAATCTCTTAATCAGTGTTCCCACAGCTCGTTCTCTCTCTCTATATGGGGTTTGGTAAATAATTGATGATAAATAAACCGGACCCTTCCAAACGGATTATGTGCCTTCTAATTGTTATAATAATGAGCAAAAAATGTAGACTTTGACAAACTGTTGTTTCACTTTTAACTTAATGTGGGTTTTCCTTTTAGTATTTCAGTGCACCTTCCACTCCCACACTGAAGAGCAGACCACGTGCACTCGTGGCACTTTGAATAAAACAACGCACTGGGCTCCTCTAAAAAGTTTGAACGGTGCATTGAAGATTGAATTAATTGAACGATGTGAAAATAAACTTGTTTGTGCGAGGAAAAGTCTCAAGAACTAAAGTCATTCTCCCCTGACGATCCGTGAAACCGCCTGTGGAACTGAGCATGTTATTGCCGTCGGGTTGCCAGTTCAGATAGCTGAGTTTGTTGACAGTGGCGTTCTGATGCAAGCCGTTACACTTCATACCTGGCAACCCCCGACTCACTTGAAGCGACGCTTTGCAGGTAATAATCGTGGCGGGATGAGCAGTTATGCATGGAAAAACACCTCCGAATGCAGGCAATTTCTATTTTCATGTTCTTATTTCAAATCATCATGAGGACGCAGGATGTATCGCTTAAATAACCCTTTTCTTGGAAGGCGCGTTTCCCTAATTTCAAAGGAGCTAGGCTAGTTGATCCCCTCTGCAGCCATGCATTGAGCTCACACAGTAAGCACGCAGCCCGTCACCGTCTCAGTACCGAACACGCAGGGATGAAATTGGTGCCGACCTCCTCGTCTCAATCTGGGTGAAATAGAGAAAAATACAACAACGACAACAACAACATAAAAACAAAAACAAAACGGCGCATCCCTTTAACAAGATATTGAGCCGCTATGCCTGGAGCGATGCCCCTGATTGCATCCTGTGGAAGGGTTATTGACACTTGAGTATCTCTCACTCGCTCGGCAAAATGTTTTGCTCGTCGGAAGAAAAATGAAAGTTGTTAAACTGCGTTTTGCAACGCGGCGGCTAATGCCCAGGGGCCGGGCTGTGACATCTCAGGCTTTAGCGTCATCCATTTCTTGTTTGGTTTGCGGTGTTAGAAATGGTCGCACAGCCTTTTAGAAGGATTTGTTGAGGTGCGTACAACCCGCTGTGGCAGCTCATTGATTACAGTCAAGGCAGTCACCTGGAAAATTGGAGCCGCGTCAGCACCGAGCAGAAGGACGAGTCTATTCAAGCCGACTTGCCAGTCCGCTATTTGCGCATGGGGGGTTATGTTGTTTATAAATCTTTATTATTACTAATATTATTACTGCTTTCACATCAGCCGCCGTCACAACAGATGCACCTGCAAAGCGAGAGCCGTTCTCTGACTTGACGCTCTCGCGGCCGAGTCTCCAAGCACGTAAACACGCGGGCAGGGGGCCTCGCACTCACCAGGACCGGCTACGGCCCCCTGCAACGGGAAAATTATAAGGGTCGACTAATTCCGAGGCAATTAAAGCAGATTATTAAGGCAATTAATTCCCTGTCTTTGCTGTAATTGCAATCCCTTGATTTAGTTTCTCAATTCTTACCCGGGGTACAGCAGCATCAAATCTAGCGGTCTAAGTTGTGGTTTCGCCTATACGAGGCCGGTGAGACGCGGAGGAGAGGCTTTCTCCATCCCTTCCATCTACCAACATTCAAACATTGTACATCAATTTTTATTGATAAATAAGATATTTTTGAAATATAAAGCCATGTATGGTATAGAACATTATGTAAAGTATGATACATTTTTTTGTCATCTTTTGAAAGCAGACGCATTCAGTACTGCACCTTTGTAACCGCACCCTCCACAACAATCCACTCCCGATATGAAAGTTTGCCAAGTTTGAATCCGAGGATTATGCCTCGAGGCCACTCCGACAAGCTTTGAAATGACCTTTGAGTCGATGAGCACATCCGTCTTCAAGCATCCTTACCGAACGGAGAGCTTGACCACCAAAGCGGCCGATAAGCGTAAAAACACCGTTCCCACCGAGAGACGAGAAGAGTCGATACTTCAACGGAAGGTCGAATGAGGATCATGAGTTTGGTAAGGGGAAATCATGCCCTCATTGAAATGAGTTTGAATAATGTTTTCTATTTGCCAAAATTAGAAACAATTTTAGCTTCGGAATATCTTATATAGTTTTTTTTAATCTTTGACTGAACTGTCAAAATAAAGCACATTGACATGTTAAATGCATGATCAGATCTGTTCATTTAATAAATAAACAACTCAACATTAAGATTCATCTGAATATATTAACATAGGAAACTTCCTTTTATGCATTCAAAAAAAGAAAAGCCAAAAAACAACAACATTATTCTTATACGTATATATTTTTTTATTAAATCTAAAAGCAGTTCAATCTGTATGCTGTGGAAACACGGCCTCTTTCCCAAAATCTCAACACACTGCCAGCCTTCAGGCTGTAATGTGGATGCCGTGGATGTTGCTCAGACATACAGTATTATCCAGAATATAAATTGAACAGTTTCAGGCAGCTTAGGCCGAACCATCCGATTTAACGTTCTCTAGGCGACACATTGTCCTATTGTGAACAAAGAACACAATATCAACCGGTTGAGGTTAGCAGTCGTCTGCTCCTCCAGACTAGTGGAGAACAAGAGAGGAAAAGGGAATTGTAATGTCGACCACACAGTAGAACATTGAGCCTCCACCTGGAACAGTTTTCTGTCACGTTCTAGATTTGCAAAGAAAAAAAGAAAAAAGCCAAATCTCTGCATCAAAATGTTTAAAGGCGGCTCCGCCGCGTACAACGATCCCAGGGTGTGTGGAGGAGCCAGCGTTATCGCTGTGAGCTCTTCTGATAACGGAAGCACGGGAGAACATGAGGGAGTTAGAAACTTCAGCAGCACTCGACGGTGTGAGCAGCTACACACATTTAAAGAAATAACTCCAAACTGCATGCATTCGTATATTTGGTTAAATACATACAGGAGCATGCAGCATGGCATGAGATGAACACCTAATCTTTAGCCAAACAGAACAACTTGACATGCCTGGGACTTTAACATCACAAACTGACCGAGACATGGCTGAGCCGGGACGTTCCCGATGCTGCCGTGGAACCAGGAGGACGCTCACTGTACCGCGCAGACAGAACTTTGTCTACAGTATATCTAAACAACGCTTTGGTGCTGGACACAACTGTCACGGGCAGACTTTGCACACCAGATCTGGAACATATGGTGATGCAGGCCCTCTCTCCGTTGTTTTTGTGATAGCGGTTTACATACCACCGCATGCTAATGGAGCTTGTACACTCAGCTATTAGCAAGCAACACAACTCCCATCCACGGGGAAAAACCCATTAGACCATGTTTACACCGGCGTAAACAATGCATATAGGGCCGTGCTGTGCCGTGCACCCACCTAGGACCTTTCTTTATTAATGTTGCCAGCTTACACGCCACTCATTAGCAGAGTTAAACAAATGAGCAGAGTGGTTAGAGTTTGGCCTGAGGCAGCAGTGTCATGACAACAGGACTGCTTTCAGAGCACAGACTGGAGTCTTTTGACACATCCTTGGTACTGTCCTATATTAACTTTTGCACAGAAAATACCACCGCTGTTTAGGAAATCGGGGTGTTCCCTAACCAGAAACCCTGGATGAACAAAAAGGTCAGGAATCTGCTATGGCTTAGAGATGCTGCTTACAGAGCTAATGACACTGCAGCCTATAGTCTAGCCAGAGCTAATCTCAAACAAGGCATTAAAGCAGCCAAACACAACTACAAACTCAGGATCTAAGAGTTTTTTTTAACAAGAATGACTCCCAACGCATGTGGCAAGGCGTACAGGCAATCACAGTTTATACCATTAAGGACAGCCTGACTGTAAGCAGAAAGCCCTCACTGGCAGAGGACCTTTATATGCTCCTTGCTAGCTTCGACAGAGATAACAATAGGGAAACGGATAGACCGCCACCAGATCACCGTGGACTGACACACGTCGCCAGGGCATTATTGGGCATGGGCATGTGGCGAACAGTCAGCAGAGGTCTTCAGGTCTCTCCGACCTGCCTCAAATGTGCAACCATTGCGCCCATCCCCAAGCAAAAAAATGTGCGTTGCCTGAACGACTATGGCCCGATCGCACTCACCCCGGTGATCGCCAAATGCTTCGAGAGACTGATTTTGGACCACATCAAACGTACCGTCGCTGCCACTTTTGACCAGCACTAGTTTGCCTACAGGGCAAACAGATCAACAGAGGATGTGATCAGCTTCGCCCTCCATACCGCCCCGGATCACCTGGAAAGACCGAACACGTACGTCAGGAGGCTCTTCTTGGACTTAAGTTCCAGCTCTACAGCCTGGGCCTGAACGCAACCCTTTGCAACTGGACTCTGTGGTGCTCCCCAGGGTTGTGTGCTGAGCCCTCTCCTGTATGCCCTCTCCACCCATTAATGTCTCCAGTTTTTAATCCCTGAGGCCATACACACCTCCAGCGTTATCGGGGAGGCACAACAACGCCTCTATATTCTGAGGAGCTAAGGAAAGCCAGGCTGCCGCAGAACCTTCCAGTCAACTTTTACCGGTGCACAGTAAAGAGTATCCTGATGTACTGTTACACAGCGTGGCATGCACAGCTGCACCAGGAAGGACCAGAAAGCTCTGCAGAGGGTCATCAAGATGGCCCAAAAAGAATCATTGGGTGACAGCTGCCAGCAGCCGAGGACATCTACCCGGCCCGATGTCGGGGCAGGGCCTCGAACATCATCCGTGACCCAACCCAACCTGCTCACCACTTCTTCAAAACCACTCCCCTCTGGCAGGCGGTACAGGACAATACATGCACGCACCACAAGACTGCAAAAACAGCTTCTTCCCCAAAGCTGCCAAGGCCACCACTGAACTCTCTACCGTGCATTATTCCCTACTTGTATCTGTGTTGCTGCTAAATTGTATGCTGTTTATTGTTTATTTGCACACCTTTTTTTATTGTTATATCATGTAATATTGTTTTAATTTCAGGGAGCGCCATAGGAATTTTGTTGCGTTTTTGCCTTGTACAGCAGTAAAATGACAATAAAGTTTCTTATGTTATCGCAGGCCACCTCAGATAGAACATATAAAGTTTCAAGCATCTGCATGTTTTCCTGCAGGGCAAACCTCAACTCAACTAGAACAAGTGTGGTAAAATATGTGTAAATGTGTTTTGACATGGGTCTGTTAACAACTGTTTCTAAGCTTGTCTTTCAGCTATCATTTAGCAAGATAATTTACATTTCAAGTATGTGTTCAGATATCTATCTATCTATCTATATATCTATATATCTATCCATCCATCTATCCATCCATACTTACCCTAAAGATTGTAACTTTAACCTGACAAATGTATTAATTGAAAAGTGTCATTTATACCGAGTCATTTAAATACATTTTTCTCCCAAGCACTTCTTCTGAAACAAACCTATCCCTCTATTTATCTACCTATCTATCCAAGAAACTATTTTAGCCAATATGAATTTCACAAAATGTAATTTACACATCTGAACCGGGGAAGTTCAGACCGCCCCTGTGAAGGTTATTTACGCGTCGGTTTCGCACAAATAGAGTTTTCTATTGTCATGGCAAAGGGACAAAGATGTAATTATTCACAATATTTTGTGTAATCCATGCAAATAGATTCACACTCCTTCACACGTCTCGGTGTGAAGAAGTGTGAATCTATTTGCACGGGTATGGACATTTCTTTTCTCATTTCAACTACTTTCCATAAACGGACTGACAATTTTCGATTTTATTTTTGATAGAAATAATAAATAATATTGTGTCTAGGGCTGCCCCCTGAAAGTCAATGAGTCCAATCATCAGTCGGAGACCGATGGCTCTGAGATGGCGGAGAGCCGTGCACCGTTCCTCAGAATAAAACAACTAAAACAGTGTGGGAGCGGGGCACGACTCATAGGGATGGGTATCGTTAAGATTTTAACGGTACGAGTACTCTTACCGACACTGCTAATTGAGCCGGCACTTTAACAGTACTCTAACTGTATCGTTGTTTTTGTTTTCTCAGAGAAAAACGAAAACAAATAAAGAGCGGAAATACCACTTCTTCATTTTCCGTGCATTATGCATGCAGAGGGGGGCGATCGGGACCGCTTTCCTTGTTTTCTGATCGGATTTGATGTTTCGTCAAACAACATTTAATGTAACGTTAAGGGATTGTTATGTCGGTCTAAAAATGCACCGATGCCCTGTGACGCACTTCTGCTAGATGTTTTGAAAGATTGCTCGTTGTTAACTCGCTACATGAAAAATACTGGTCGCACCTGCGCCGAGTAGTCGAAATACTGGCATCGAAAAGCCGAATCCGATCAGACTGACAAAAGTCGGGTACTGCTTCGGAGTGTGAGGAAGGATTAATTTGCTTCTTTCACAACGTCAGAAAGTGTGTCTTAAGTGGTAATATTTTAACTCAGATCTCTCTATCTCCCGTTCTCCCGTCACAGTTGAAGGTCGCGTATGGCAATGCACTCCCTAAATTGCTTATTTTCTATAAATTCAGCCGCGGGAGGAGAGCGAGGCTCTCAGGACGGGCACACCAATCACTGCAAATGACACGCGCTCCCGCTGACCTTCCCGGGAATCGTGAGCAGCAGGTTTGTATCAATCACACTAATGCCGGCGAAGTTCAGGGGGGGGCTGGCATCACTTTCGTTCGTATTTATTTATTTATTTATTTATTTGTCCTGGGTTTCGACTGGAAGGAAGGCTCAGCGCTTCCTTTACGGAACGGGGCGTCTGGACGACCACCAGCCCGGCCGAGGAGCACGTCTCAATTACTCTTTTCCACTGATGTTCTGGGCGCGACCTTTGCTTCGGCTGCTGGGCCTCTCACAGGAGAGCGGCGATTGGAAATAGGGGTAGGTCCTTATATGCAGGTGGCATCACACCTCGGAGTAAGGGTTAGGGTTGGAGGAAGAAGGATCTGAGAGTAGTTTGCAGTGTTTGGGTCTTGACCATGAGATCCGACAAAAAAAACTGAAAGGGAAAAAATAAAAGGGGTTTCAGCTTCAGGATTAGACGTTGCAGCGCAGCCACACGACGGGTTTGTTGACACGAGGGAGAGCTCCGCGGCGCCGAGTACAAACCTGATAACAGCCCCCGGTTTATTTAGCGATGCATCAATTAGCGGTTAAACTGGGTTTGGTTCCGGTCGCGCTCCGCCGCGGACGGCCATCTGGTCTCCGCACCTCGTAATGATGTGTAAGTAACTTTTAGCTTTAACCTTCTGGTAAAGCGTTCGTTTCTCCTCTATTTGCCGGTGACACGGACAGCCTTGCCGGAGGATTGTAGCCTCAAATCCGAGGGGGCAGAGGTCCCGTCCGACTAAGGACTTACCTCCGAGAACCTTGAGGCGAGACCTTGCTTTGCCTCGAGCTCGGGCTTTGTACGTCTTTTGGATAAGAGTGGTGTCATGGAACAATTAGCGATGATCAAGATATTTGTGAATAAAAATAAATAAATAAATATCAACTGCTTTGACGAGAAAAGGCATCTGAGACCTCTGCAGTCACGCCTTTTCAAAGCCGTCAGATCGCTGCACCGTTCGCACTACACGACTCTCTGTCTTGTGATCGGGAATCTTGAAGTCGTTGTGATTTTCCCACGACGGGGCTGATCTGCAACAAGGGGAGGGGGGGGGGTCACACATGACGAGATCTCTCCCAATGAGTCCGTCGGGTCTACAAACTACGTTTTCCCGGCGAAAACACTCACGAGAAGTGACGCCGGAAATGACGCGATCCCGTGCGCGGGACAGAATTTTATTATATTCTTGATCATTGAAACAAAAAAAATGTAATAAAAGCAGAATTCTAATAAGAAATATAGTAAAAACCTAGAGAAGAAAAGTAAAATAGGTATGCTGTGCGTTTCTGGCCACTGCTCCGTGCACTCCCGTCTCTCCTTCTCGACTCCCCCCCGTGTCTGCCCTCATTGGCTGTAGCTCGTTGCGTCACACCCGACTCCATCCCGACACGACCAGATATTAAAGCTGCTAGATATCTATCGGTAAGCAGTCAGATTGCGTTCACACCACACGCTGGGAAGCGGCAGCTCGGGAGCGCGCAATGATTTTCCTCTGATCTTGGACTTTGATCGGCCATCCCCAAAACCTGTTGCCGAGCGGAAAATCAGGCCAGAGTCCCAAAGTCTGAGCTCTGCATTAGACACAGCAAGGCCCTTGCATAGAAACTAATTTAGCTTGGGTAAAATGTTTTAATGGCGCTGCTGTATGGAAACTGCATTGATAGAGATGGAATATGAGAACATCAATTCTCCACGAAAATGCCCATCATTTAATCATTCGTGTTCGGTTATTCAGTTGGGATTTTCTTTATTCGGATTCCATTCTTTCATTACAAAAAAATAAATAAATCACATACAACGCGAACAGTGAAACCAGAGGGCATATCCCCTCTCCTCACTTCCTTTTTTAATTGCTTTTTCAGAGTGAACCACATAAAACAAACTGTTGTTTGTTTTGATTGAAGCAAAGCTCCATGGAGCGCCGGTTCCCACATTTGAAAAACATCTCCTTCATCTCCACCTGTTCAGCTTAGCGCCTGCAGGCTCACCCTCAGCCACGTATAAAAATACAAAATGTCTGCTCATTTAGGAATAAAAACAGTTCCACAATCTCAGGCAAATTACATTACCTGAACGCAGTTGCAGCCCTCGCTTCTAGCTCTGCTAGGGCCGTTTGTAGACATCCGTAAAAGTCTTTAAAACTGTGGTGGTTTAAAGTGTGGTGAAGTGTTTTAACACCACCTCGAGCACTGAAACATACAATTCCTGAAATTCACTTGATGCTTTCTGTTTTGTTTCTTTTTTTTCTTTTTGTTTTCCAAATTAATCCATCAGAAGAAGTCAAACTTGGGAGGAAATAAAGTGAACCTCTAATGCTGAAAACATGTTGAAAAGAAACCTTGCATTTTCATGTGTAATTCTGGGACTTGCAGTGTAATCCACCCAACGCAGACGAGCTCATGGAATACCACTTTAAGTGGTTCTTTGGCGATATAAGATTGGCCAACTTTATTGTTCTATAAAGTGGTTCTTAACTGATCTTTCGTGACTGACTGCTGGATCGAGCCAGATTTGGCGTTTCACTGTGATTCAACATATCATGACCACGACTCAGCCTCTCATGCAAAAAAACAACAGCAACAAAAAAATCTGGAAGGTCCTATGGAAACAAGTCCCTGTGCCCTGACAGTGAAAATAATGAGTGCCCCCTGTCTCCTGCAGCCTTCCCAAGGGACCACGGTCTGAGATCTTGTGGACTGAAGGCAAAATTGTGTACAGTTACTCATGGAGTCTCAAGGCTTACAGCACAGAAGCATTTAGCCTGGAACCATCACTGTGGCTGAGTTCTCAACAGGGAAACACCAAGACATGAACTGAATTTTCATAGATAGATCTGACGGTAATTAAAGCCCTCAATAAGCTGAATTGTATTTAGGTTACCACCCGTCCTTATTATCGATAATTTGTGATACATAGATTCGGTTTAAAAACCTAACCCTGTACAACATTCAATCTTTCGAAAACGTAATGGTGAACATTAACACCGTAAAATATGTTCGAAATTAGATCACGTCACTTTAATGAGATTATCATTGGCCGTTGTCGTCGCCTGGGCGCTATGAGTTACACCTATCAGATCTGCGATATCGTAGGGCAAAGCGAATCAGGCGAATCCTCCTCAGACCCACATCGTAATCTGTTATTCCTGATCCCCCCCCATCCTCAGGACCGTCCCCCGCGCGCAACTCACTGAGTGCCGCCTGTCGCTTCCCTCGTGGGCGGGCCCGCCGTTGGCGGCGCTGCCTGCCGAGGGGGCGACGAGCTCCGGAGAGCATCATTAAACCGTGCAGCTGTCATTCAAAGCGGTGGGTGGCCGGCGGGGGGTGTGTTTTGATGAGGGACGATGGGAGGGAGCGCGGGCGGTGTTCATTAATCAACCTACCTAGCGGGGCTCGTACATCTCCGGGACAATTCCTCTCCCGGGTTTATCTGGCTTGTCCAGCTGATCGGTGGAATGGGCTACAAGAGCCGACCAGGCTGCCCCGGTTGGCTCTTAGCCTCTGTAGCAATGCACAATAAATATCCACCATCGATCTGAAGTAATACCCAAGGTTTGTGCACGCCACGGGGCTGACAGAGTGGGGAGTAGCTTACACAAGGGGGTTACTGACCTTTTTTTTTTATGGCCCCATTGGTCGCCCACCCATAGGCCCCATGGTGGACTATATTCTCAAACAAATGAGTACAAACGCATCTACTACACACAGTATCCCATAGGATACTGATTTACTGTCTCGCAGGTTGTGCACAAGCTGACCCACTTACAGCTTTGTTTCATTCCAACCCCGTTAGAGCCTTGTTTTCCTGAGATCCAGAGACATACTACGGTCTCAGCAAAAGTCCGAAAGCCTCAAACCTCAAGGGTCCTCACTGAGTCACACACAAAGGCTCCACTACCTCACTGTACTGTATGTAGCATACTGTATCACTGTTCTGGGTTACTACATACTGTGCTGTATTGCTGTTCTGTTTGGTGTTACCATATTGCTGCGCCGTACTGTTGTATACTGAACTGTATATCTCACACACACTACCTCACTTTATTCACATGCCACTTTAATGACATATCTGTATATACATAACAGCCTATCCCGTATACATAAGTCTATTCCCTTTATTCCTATTTTGCACCTTCACTCTTGCATTGCCTTTGAGTTCTAATTGTATTTTATTCTATATACAGTATTTGATTTTATTCTATGGTATTCGACTTACTGCATTACATTTCAGGAATCAGTTAGTTAGTCAGTAGAAATTAGGTAGCCATTGTGTTCAGTCTAGAACATACTGTGCGTAATCACCCGGTGCGTTGCATTGCACTTCACTGCATATATGTATGAAAGTATGTATATGTATGTGACAAATAAACCTCTTGAATCTTGAAAACCTCAGTTGTCGGAGAGGCGTCGCCTCCATCATTGATTGGCCGTATCGACTATTGAGTTCAGCTGGATCTACTGCCGGTCCAACCAAACAACACCTCAGATTGCAACTTAAAATTGCCTAAATGTATCACCTTCATCGCTTATTTTGAATAACACTTAACATAATAACAAAGCAATAGTAAGTGAGTCTGTTTTGCAGATACTATTTCCATCATTGTGAATGACATCCACTCACTGTTGATTTTGACAGTGTACTGTACATTTGGAGATTTAGAATGGTGCTTTGTCTTATTTGACGCCTGTTTAAATGGGCTCAGTGTTTGACCCTCAGAAATCGAAGTGCATTTACTTCCTATTATTCCTTAAATGATTGACAGCAGTACATCTGATGTGTCATTCTTCACGGCTGGCTTATCTGCAATTCCGAGCATGCTGTAAATGGAGAAGAAAATGCGCTGTCTATTCAAATGCTATTTGTCCACAGTCTTTAATCGTTCAGAGTGGCGTTTTGTGGCGAAAGGCGAGTTTGGATATTTTGAACATTCTGGGAACAGTACCATCTTCGTGACTGTACATTTGAATTTCATCGACATGTCTGTGTGTGTGTGTGATGTGCATGTTGTCTCACACTTTGAATAAGCTTATCTGTGGTTATTTATTTGGTGATAGCCGTCTTAACATTTCACCGATTTAAATGTCTTTCCTATAAGCGGAGCAGGGAGTACTTAAATACAAACATATGTGGCACAAATGCAGTGGTAGGCAGTCCACACATAGCTGCAGAACGGGCTACTTTAATCAGGCAACTGAAGAAATAGGTTCTGTTCTCAATTTGGCTGGAAGGCTAATGTTAGAAAAAAATTAAGTGTATTATATTATATTATATTATATTATTTATATTAAAACATGGATCCTACAAAATATCTCTCTATCTGGGGGTGTTAAGTTTGAAGTACCTCTTTCCTTCAGTTTATTCAAAGACGTGCCCCGGAGAGTGTTTTCATTACATCTGGCTGTAAAAAGGTCATGAGCCAAAACCTGAAGGCAATGAAAAGAAAATTATTATTAATTTCACAAATGCTCACTCCCGGTGACGAAAAGGGGGTATCTAAAGCAATTAACCTTCTGTCGTAGACATGATGTGGGGGCCCCTTAATGAGTCTGTGCGCTGCTTTTAATTACTCTCCAAAGTCCCGGAGCCCAAATGGGATTAAAAGTTATTTCAAGGTAAAGTGGAGCGGTGACAGCGCTGTGCTTTGTTCCAGGAATAATTGACATCGGTGATTACAACATCACGGACTGTTTTCAAGAGAAAGTTAGAATGGAATGCAATGCGTCATACTGTATATAATCAAGTGCGTCTCCAGCATCCGACAGCTGGAATAACAGCGTGACTAATATTCGTCTTCAGATGATTCACATCGTTCCTGCACTGGACCTATTTTCAATCAGGAAGTCGATAAAGCTGAATGCATGACAGCAAATACTGTTGACGCAATCCAACTATGTTGCCTCCCGCACTCCGATTTTAGATATATTTCAATATGAAAATGAATTATTCGTTATATTTCCGAGTGCATCACTAGTGGTTGTCTATCAATATTGAACGGTTATGAATTTGGAAGGAGCTGTGATAGATATGATAATGCCCCGGTAAGGCGGAGGTGAGCCAGGATTGAATAGAATACGCAATGGGAAATGCCCATGCAGTTCTTGTAAAATCATAATCTTAAATATTGCTCAGTTGCGGGGAGACATTTAAAATAAATGTGAGCAAATTCTGCTGGGACAACAAAGCTTTGCGATTGCAACGCGGTCGTCTAAGTTATTTGGAGTTGGCATGGAGGTGATATACAGGTAGTGGGTGTAGTCAACAGAAGATCATGGCCCACATAAACAAGCATAAAGCCACACGATTCACTATCAAAGAGTCCTCATCAATATTTATGGATAAATCAATATTCCACTCAGCGAGTTTATATTGCCAGAAATGAACCTTGAATGAAGGTCTGTGCCATCCGATAGCAATCTGTGCATAAGCTACAGCAGCAGACTCGATGCTGTGGAGTGCACAGTGGCGGGTTGGAAAAATGTGGTTTTCAAGAAAAAAATTAAATAAAATTAAAAAGAAACTCCCTGAAATACTTCTCCAACTTGTGAGAAACGCGAGCTTCAAAGCTCCTTCTCACCACTAAGCTCGACTTCTATCGTGCGTATTGTAAAATTAAAGTCAATCAATTAAAATATTGCATTATCACCCGGCCTTAAACCAGTGTTTGCAAATAGACACATTAGCTGGTATTGGTCCAAAAGCTGAGCAAATTACACTCGTTTAAGGCGTTCACGCATTTAGGATTCAAAGCCAGGTCTTTGGAGCCGTGAGGCACCAGCGCTTCCCGCTGTCCCAACATTCTGCTCGTTTTGCCGTTTCCGCTCACATTATTGGCAACCGACTAAAGAAGGAAGAAAGAGACTCCTGCTCAGACTCACAGACCTACATGTACCCGCGACGTGTCCGAAAAAGTAGTCCACACGACCTAAATACACTCAACAATCCAAATCCATAAACTGTCTCTGCAAGTTCTGCGATGTCCGCTCTATACCCACGAACAGATTTCTCTCTCAATCAATTTGAGATTGAAGGAGCAAACGCCAACTTTCAGGAGCTGAGGTTTTTCTGGATAAATAGCACGATAACATTTATATTTCTCAATGGATTTCATGAGTCATTTTTATTGTCGAAGGCTTTATGAGCTACGTGGAGGTGATTGCTCCGACGGCCGCCATTTCCGCTGACGGTTGCGCATTGGTTGACGCACTTCCTGTGACGCGCTGCCGTAAGTCGATCATTCTACCGGTAGATCGTGCCCGATGGTGTTCTGAATTGCATAATGATAGGATATGGAGGCTAATAGTGAGCCCATATAAACGCAGATGGTGTTCTGTAGCCATTACACTATGCAATCAACATTTACTTTATAATGATAAGTAAAAGCAAAGAAGTTGTCTATTGCTCCTTTAAGTCAAAAATAAGTCCAGAATATTCTCTGCACTATGTTTAAAACGTTGTACTTTAAGGTATTACATCATCTGTAAAAACGTTATTGCAATATCAGTCAGGACATTCTATTATATTATTGGTCAAGTTATTACATTATTGGGTTTCATTACATTTTCGATCAAGTTAAGTGCAAATTGAATTACATTTTTTAAGGCGTTATTACATTTTTAGGAAATAATTACATTATTGGGCACTACACACCTCAACATACAAACTCCAAACACTGTGTGATTGTGTTTGTTTTTGTTCTAAATGCATATTGTTGCCTGAAATACTGTTTTATTGTGGACATACATCTTTAAGGCATAAAAAAAGAGACTAAAAGGCAACTTGTCTTATTTCCATTTGCATTCAGTGCTCTATGGGAAGCGTCGCCATTTCAAATGGACCATGGAAAGGGAAAGGGAACAGGGGACATTTGGTGTGTGGATCGGGTCACCTTCCACCCTAACACAAACCAAGCAAATACATATTGTGACACAAGGACAAGAAAAAGGGGGGAAAACAAGGTGTTTCTCCTATTTAGGAAGTATAAAATACTAGTAAGGAACACTAAAAATTTGACAAATAAACAATGGTGTAGTCCGTTACTAGCTCCTCATAAGGCTCACACAGTGGAAACAGTTTGAAGTGAAAGACCTCATTCATGTCATTGGCCATCTTGCCTGTTCTGTTTAACAATGAGGAAGGCTTATAAATCAAAGGTGATTAGTCATGAAATGGGAAGGAAACAAACATCCGAGGGCAGTATCATTTCTATCTAACTTCTGCAAGACCAATACAGGGACTCAAACTGGAGACTTGACGAAAGTTAGACTGTGGAGGCCAAATGTATGTTTTGTGGATGTATTTATACTCTGAAGGTACACGTCTATGGATCTCATGGACCGGCCGCACCCACAGACAAGATGAATAAAATGTGTTTCAGGGCGGTCCTGACACGCCGTCGTCCAAGTCCAATCGGCCTGCTCGCCAACTGGACTTTCAGCTGAGTGTGATATGCCCTTGTTTTTCATCTGATTGCGATTATCAATGTGTGGCAAAGTAAATAATCTGTACATCCTGCAGATATAGTCGCGTTTGGACCTTAACAAATAAAATAGAAGATACAAACTCAACCTCTTAACCATACAAAAAGGTACAACGTGACAGGTATTATATTATTACTATTAACTTTATGTTTGAAAATAAATCCGTTAAAGTTTTACCAGAAGACAATTGTATCAAACAAAGCGCAGCATATTGAACATCATAAATATAGATGCTTCTGGGGACAACTGACACGCACCAGAGTAAGTTCTACAAAATATAAACACGGAGCAGCCGAAAGGAAAAGACGAAGAAGATCACTGTCACACATCCCAGAGATAATGTATACAAACTTCCTGAGTTACAATTACTGCTAACAATAACCCAAAGCAATTACATAATACAAGGGACATGTGTTTATTGTGTTTTGAAATGTTTTCAGTCTATTTGTGTTTTTGGTGTAGCCCTCTACACACAATTAATTTTGTTATACAGTATTTCCTCTACAATTGAAGTCAGTTAAACCACTTACCTTAGTTTATTTATTTATAGGTTTATATAATACATTATTATTGTGAAGGCAATATTCAAGTTTCCTGTTGACTTACAAAGTGCCGTAAAATAATTCTGTTCCCCAAAATGGATGAATAATCATGATAAATAATCACACTCACAATATTGACTAAAATAATCACGATTATCATTTTAGCCATAATCATGTGGCCCTACTTCAGAATGATAGCCGCCGTGAGTTGCAGCGCAGGAAACCCTCCCACATCCGCAAACACCGTCCGATCACAGAATTACACTGGAACCAGTGCGTAGGAGATATGAGACTACTTTGGGAGAAGGATGATGAGGATGGAGCTGCCAGGCAAGAGGAAAAGAGGAAGGCCAAAGAGAAGCTTTATGGATGTGGTGAGGGAGGACGTGCGGGCGGTTGGTGTAAGGGAGGGAGATGCGCAGAACAGAAGGTATTGGGGGCAGATGATCGGCTGGGGCGACCCCTAACGGGAGCAGCCCAAAGAAGAAGTCATAAAACACACCGGAACAGAGAGCCAAAGCACCCTAAGAATACCCGTCCCAAGGTTAACATGGCGGCTGAACTCGACATTATTTTATTATTATTATTATTATTACCCCATTAAAAACTAAGAAATGATGAAAAGCTTCACGTTCATTATTTTCCGTTGCTGGCCTTCATCCACCATCCTCACCGCCCTTCCTCCGTTTGTCTTTCGAACCGCCGTCAGACGGTCGCTCTTCATTATCCCCGTGCAATTAAAAACGTTTGGCGTCCGCCGAACAAAATCAATCAACCGCACGCTCCGGCGATTATCGTGCATAATGAAGAGAAACCAAAGGATAAATTCCACTTGCTCCACTGCCCGTAACGCCGCTCCTGTCCCTCCCTCCTTCTCCGGCGTGTCTGGGCTGCCGGCGGTCACCAAACACCGTCCCGACCTCAACCTGCACCGCGGAGACGTACGAGCGGCGGGCGACCAAATCAGACAGCGGAGAACCCACGTGTTCTTCGAGGGTCTTCGCACGTTATAGCCTCAAGTCTATGTCCGACGAAAAAAGATCGGGTTTCTGCAAACAAATAAGCGATGACTCGAGCCGCAACTTCATAAAAAAAAAAAAATTAACAAAAAAAAAAGTAAATGAATTCATAAAGTCAATTGAATTTATACTCTGCACGCCTCATTTTAATTAGACTCGAGTAAATGATCTCTTCAGTAGCAGCACTTCAACTGAATTAAAGTGTTTCCGCCGCTCATTCTACCTCTGAGTGGCCAAAGGTTAATAAGCAAAATATAATAACACATTATCAATGTGGTGTTATGTAAGAGCAGGGGTAATGCAACGATTCACAAAGATAATTCACTGAATGGCTATAATAGTCACTTGAGTATAATGTATTATCCTGTAACCTGGAAAAAAAAAAATAATAATAATCAGCATTGCGGGGTCAAGGGACATGCAGTATATGTTTTGAAAAAAAAGCTATGAGCGGGCTTTTTCAGATTACCAAAGAGTGAAAATACGGCTTGTGCAAGTTTAATTGAAAAAGTAAATTTCGTTTTGAGTCACTTATGTATCGAACTATATAGGAAGGAATCTCTGTCTGTCTGTCTGTCTGTCCTTCGATCATCTCGACAGCCATTCATCCGATTAACTTCACACTTGGCGGGTGTATTGCTCGGGCCCCAGGGACGTGCAGTGTCGAATTTGGTGCAATTTGCACATGCGACACGTGAAATATGTGACCCACCGCAGCAAAACCCGCTGTCTCGCGCATTTCTAAAATGGCCAGGAGCAGCCAAATAAGTTGGAAAAAACCTTTCTTGAAGGAAAACTACGTATTTTTAAACCTGAGTTTGATTCATAAATTGTAGAAAAATGTTAAACTGTGGAGTTAAATATTCCCGTTAGATTACATGGGGAAACGCAGTTCACTTCCCGAGACGCTGAACAGCGCTGAACAACGCCGATCGATCGTTTCCTTTAAAGCGAGCGTCCAGGTGAAGATCATTCCTCCACATTCCACGTGATGTGAAGTCACAATATGAAACCGTTTTTTGTCTACCATAAAAGACGGAATCCTGACGTCACTGACGTCACTTCCATAAACAAGACGAGGATCCGGTTTCACTTGTCTGTGAAAACGCTGTGTTGTTATGGATTACAAGACGCGGGTGGAGGAAGATCTTCAGCAAATCGTGGACCTTAATCCGACCAATGCGATAGATCCAAGTCAGTTTAAGCAGGGCGTACTGGACTTCATTTACCGCGATGATGGTCAGTTCTCCGAGAACATTTCAAACAGCGGATTTCAGCCTGAATGTGACGATGAAATGAAATATTTTCAAGAACCACCGGAGGAGACCAACGATAGGTTGTTGTCACACTGAAGAAGTTGTTGACGCGATGAAGTCCGTTGAGGTTGGTGCAGATTTTCAGATTTCACGAGACTCATATTATTGATAGACTCTACATTTTGTTGTGTTGTCCGTACTTTTAAACTCCAAAATAATTCCACTTTTATAAAATATGCATATTCTTACTGTTAAAAAAAAGCTTTTTTAAAAACAAAACTAGTTGTGTGTTGTTGACGCTGTTCAACATTCCCTTAAAACACAAGAACAAAGCAGTGATTGGCCCATTCAGCAGTATGTTAATTAGCCATGTGGCTTTGGCTACCCTGTTTGCATTGTGGGAGCTGGCTGAATGAAGCAAGTCCTGGAGAAACTTTGAAGGTGATTATCTCAGAAACACGGTTTGCCACACCCTTGTCATTAACAAGTCATAGCTTTAAAAATATTTGCTTGATTTGCGCAAGTGACACCTTGTTTGGAAGCTCTGATGCTCCACTTTCAAATGAAGCGAAAACAAAAAAGTCGAAAGCCGCCCAAATGACGCTAAAGTATGCGGTGGGTCACATATTCATAAATTCTTGCCAAGCAGCGAACAGGGAGGCGGCGAGGGGGCGGGGCTTCAGGGCTCTGCGACCGAGTCACAAAGAGCGTCTTTCCGCGGCGTGCGACTTAAACCGGCAGTTTCACCTTCCACTGTGGAACACCTAACCCTAACCCTGAATCGTTGACATTTTGTCAAACGTTGCCATTAAAACGTCTAAGAAAGTCTTACATTTTGAACGGGCGTGTACTAGTTTAATACAAATGAGGATGATAGTGATTGAAGTTTTTATTTATTTTTATTTATGCTTTATGTAGTAAATCCATTGTGTGACTTTTGTCCAATCTTGAGGTTTAAGAATGAAATGACGCATATTAAATCACTACAAAATTAAGAAATTAAATTAATTACTAATTAATTAAGAAAGTCTATTAATTTGATATCATTTTTTAAGTGTTCCTATTTTGAAATGATTGAATGATGGGGGGGGGGGGGTCAGCAATCAGGGAAGCATTAAATATTAAATATGCCGCTAATAGTTTGGATTCGGTGTCTGTTAAGTCTAAATACCGGCTTCAATTTATCACCGTTGCACATTTTTAAACACGCTGACATCCTGGCATATAGAAACATACCTGGTTTTCCTCCACTGTGAAACATTTAGGAAACTAACCAAGACAGTCTGCACTCCTGCAAGGTGATTCACGTCCAGTGCTTTTTCTCTTCTGGCTTCGACGTGCCCTAAACAAACGCTCACCGTATGAAATCGATCACTTTAATAGTCGTAGCGCTGGAAAAGCAGTTTGCATCTCTGTTGCACTCTGCCACTCACTGTACAGGGTCAACGTGATGTTTTTACACCAAAGGTAAAACACATTGAGTCTGTCAAGACACTTCCAGACAGGTCAATAGTAGTGTGGCAATATAACACACACACACACACACACACTCATCATTTATACCACAATCTCCAAATAACATGAACTACTTACAAAACAGAACAAATACCTTGGGGGGGGAAAGCAACTCAAACACCTACCCAGAAAAATGATGGTCTGCTTCCTGGCCGTCTTGACCCTTGAACTCTCGTGTTTGGACGCCGCTTCCGATCCACTCAGCCCTCCGGCGGTCGACCCCAAAGGCTTCCGTAGCACCAGGATCATGGCTCGGCACATCAAGGCCACGGAGACCAACACCACCATGTAGACGACAAATGCCAAGGAGATGCTGACCCTGTACATCACCCAGCGCTGCCTGAGATTGGTGCAGAAAGTCAGATTCTGAACGGGCTTGTCCTCCCTCACGGGAATGTGGCCCTCGGTACCCGTGGCGACCAGGAGCGGCAGCGCCACGGCCACGGAAATCAGCCAGGCGAAGGCTATGAGGGAGCTGGTGAGCCTCCCCGTCAGGGCCTTGAAGCGGAACGGGTGGCAGATCGCCATGTAGCGCTCGAAGCTGAGCGTGGCCACGTTGAGGATGGTGGCGTAGCTGCACGCCTCGAACAGGAAGTTGTAGACCTTGCAGTAGACGTCGCCCGACGCGGACATAAAAGGATACCAGATGGCGCTGTAGAGCTCCACGGGCATCCCGATGAGGAGCACCAGGAGGTCGGAGCACGCCAGGCTCACCATGTGGTCCGTCACGTTCTTTTGCAGGTAGCCGTTGTGCTGCAGCACCTGCGTCACTCTGATGGTGACCGAATTTCCCACAATGCCTATCACCAGGATGAGGCTGTAAAGGACGGTCAGAAAAACCTTGACTGAGTAGGTGGGTTCGAGCTCACTCCAGTCCTTTTGTTCCGCGGCCTCCGCTTCCCCGTTCATGGTAACCGAGTGGTGAGCTGAGATTTCCAACTATTGATTTTTGTCCCTCGCTTACCTTATCTGCTCTGCCGGGCACGGTCCCTGCGATTGGGCCCCGATCCACAGAGACACAACGTGTTTCAAGATAAAACAAAATATTTCATACTCTACCTCATCCCAAACTCACCGGCCCTCGAAAAAAGTGCCCCGGCAGACGAAAAAAGAAAAAAATCACCATAAATTCGGAGTCAGAAAAGTCGATGGGTGGAGCACAGACTGAGGGGGGGGAAAAAAAAAAAAGAAAAAAAAAAGTTTTTGTCAGTTTTGGCCCCCGGCTCCTACCTAAGTCCGGTTCGTCATTTTCAGCGCTTCACAAAATCATTTGGGAACGACGACGTCCCTCAACTGTCCCGGTCCAAAGACGGTCGGTTCCACGGCTCTGCCCTGGCTCACGTAGAGCGAAAAACTGATTTCCTTCTCCCTCCTATAAGGGCAGGGCGGTTAAACATTAAACACAGAGAGAGAGAGAGAGAGAGAGAGAGAGAGAGAGAGAGAGAGAGGGGATTTCTGAGGCCAGTCCTACCCTGTTATCATCAAAGTTGGCCTGATGCCTCCCCGTAAAACAAACCCTCGCCTGAATATGTTTGGAAGAGAGATAAAAGTAAAAATCTTAAAATGCTTCACGTCAAACGCTCATCGAAGCCCGAGCAAAATAAAGAAAGGGCCCGTTTTAATAAACTTTTTTTTTTTTTTTTTTTTCTCCATCTCATTGCATTAAAGCAAGGGAATATTTCTGTTTGGATAAGATGACGGGGCAGATATAGCGCTGCCCCACTCGGATACTGCAACTGACACACCTTTATAGCAGGAGGGTGTCGAAGCACAGGATTTAAAAGGAAACTCGATGGGAAACAAGAGGGTTGATGAAAATGATAAAAAAAAGTGGAGGCAGTGGTGGAATGGGAGTGTGTTGGGGAAGAATAAAAGTTTAAAGGGAGGAACTGAAATTGAAATAACTTTATCGGAGCCATCGGTGAAGCACTGCATCACCATTTGGTTCTAAAGACCACGGGAGCGGCATTTCTACTATTTATTCATCTCCAAAGCCATCATATCATTTTATTTAATTTTCACAGAATAAAGTAGAAAGAATCACACTCTTTATTTGTCTCATTTTGCCTTTCCCTTGTCGCTTTCATCCCAAACTTGGGAGAGCCAAAATCACAGTTGGAATCACGCGCGCAGGTTGGCACGGATTAGAGGAAAAAGCTTCGAGTGGCCCTCTCGCGCTGATTAAAAATTGTCAGATACCGCCAATTAAAGCATTACGATCCGCATGACACCGCATTGTGAGCCAGGTGCACCCTCTCCGGGGTGAAAGCGTGTAGAAATCAGGGCTGATTGTGTTACATCATTATCCGCAGCCTCTTCAAACGTGGGCTGGATTCTCTTTCAAAAGGTCCATTTTCCGTGTTCGGTTGCCTAATTGTTCAGGCAACAAATGGCCTGATAATACTGTGCATCTACATAACACGCCTTAATAGGAGGCGATTGTTCCAACCTCGAGAACCAGATGGAAACTTCTAAGCCCTTCCTGAAATATCTAATCTATTTTTTAAGAAGTGGTGAGGTTGCGATCACCTCATGGGGCCCACACCAGCTTGAATGCAGTGCCCCGACACGGCTCAATTCTTTTCCCACACGGAAAGGAATGGGGCCCGATAATTCCTCGAACAGCTTAAGGCATTGTAGCTCCTAGCACAATGCAGAGGAAATCCTAAAACTAACGCACGTGTTGTGAGAGAATATTTCACAAAGCATTTCACTGCTAAAATGAGCTCAGATTCTGCAAAAAAAAAAAAAAAAAAAGGTCAGAGGTTCGAGGACTCCTCAGTCGCTCACCGTCCTGGATCACACCGCCTGTGACAACTGCACAGGGAAATCTGCTTACGTATTAATTCATTTATGTTCATTTGTGTGTATAAACACATGGAACAATAGCGAATAAAACATTGTTGCCTAGAGAATTAAATGGAGGCGCAATGAGCACATTCATTAAACTCGATTTGTTTTGCAAAATGAGTAATAATGAAAATATGCAACAAACATAAACAGACAAGTCTTGTGTTTTATTTTTGGTTTCCTGGCAGCCCTATATTAAAGTGTGGTATTCCCAGACTGCATATTTGAAGTTTATATATTTTTTTCCCCCAGTTCTCGTCTGTACTCTCATTGGGCTGTCAATCACACCGGCAGGAAAGTGCAAACTTGTAAATGGTTCTGACTTCACCCGTAGGTCCTCACCCGATAATGTTATATATATATTTTTCCTTTTAACAAAAACGAGACTTGATGAATTGTACACGTCGAGGCTATTGATTCCTTTAACTCCATATTACAATGGCCCTTTTGTTTGTCTGTTATCGATGTCTATTTCCCTGGGGAATGTGAACAACGGCAACTCCGGCGTGAGAGGGAAGAGAAGTGCTTCTTAAAGCAGTTCCGGTAAAGCGAGAAAATCCAGAGAGGGTCTTTGGTCAGGCCTTAGTGTGCGGAATCTAAATTTTGTTGAGTGTTTGTTGCCCTGATTCCGTGTCAGATGGCGCCGAGCATAACCGTCTCATTATCATATAAAACACCAGCAAAATGGGAAACGTCACATGGGGAAAAATAGGGAATAGATCGTTAAAATGTGTGTGTTCGGACTGAGAATACAAGAAGAGTGAACGGCTAGAAAGTAAATACAGCCACTTAAGGATAAAGTGGAGTAATACGAACGTGCTTTACTTTGTTTAATGAACTTGTATTGTTTTTACAACCCGTTGAAATAATTTACTTAGTCATTTATTTTTTGCATTCAATTTTATTTTTGATTGATCAAACAGGCTACTTCTGACTTAAGATTGTCTTTTGGACTCCCTCATTTCGGAGGTATTTCTAATTCCGGACCCGCCCTCATGTATATTTTTATGTTCAGTATATTATGTATAAATGTCAGAACCACTATAAGAGCAGCCCTAATATTCATGGTGATGCTTTATGTTGTAGTAACAAAAAATATGGAAAGCAATATACTGTATATATGGAGTATACTGTATATATGGAAAAGCCACGTAACCTGACATTTAAGGGATGGATGCTTTAGCAGCTTGTCTCTGGGTTCTGGTCGCTCTGTTATGTCACATCAGGCTGCATAGAGATCTGTAGAGAATGTTATTGATACAGTAAATACGGGAAAGTCATTACTGGGCAATAAGGGGATTATCAGGGGATAAAAGTACCATTTCTAATCTAAAAAAGAAAAAATGTTTATCCTTAAAATAAACGTCATCTGATAATGTATGAAGGAACAATGGAGACAGATTTAAAAAGATTAATTATTTTAATATTGCAATGCAGGTATGAAAACAGAGTGTATAAAACAAACATCAAGAGCTTATGGTGAAAAATGGGACGTTACTATCACTGTCAGCCATACTTCAAATCCTTAAAATAATATTAACCGATAATGACATTTCAAGGACAAAGGACTTAAAACGTGCTAATAGAAAACGCCAGATAGTACCTGAGAAAGCAAAATATCTCTTCAAATCGCTTCCGTGTTTCAATCAGCACCATTGAAAAAGGTTGTAGCTGTTTTTATTTTTTCCATATAAAGATCATGTCATTTATACCCAAATATATACTTTGATAGACTAACAATTCCAATAACGAGATGTTGGCTTTGATTTAAAAATAACGACAACAAAACAGAATTGAACGTGACAAAAGGCTGCTCATGAATAACCAAGAGAGTCACGTCAAGTGCTCGAGCGCTTTCTCTAAATTTACAGTAGAGATAGGACCTGTGCACTTCACTCCAGCCATAAACTGCTTCCTATCAACGGGCGCTATGAAAACACTATGAAAATGTCTACACAGCCGAAGGTTAACAGCGACAGTGGCATAACGCTGGAGGCTCCTCTTCAATTGCATTGTGTACATATTTGATTACATAAGACATTTAGTAAAATAAATTCTTGTAGACGTACAAAATCACTCAAACCGACATGGTGAATGATTGGTGTTTTCTGTAAATGGAGCATAATAAAAAAAAAAGAAAAAAAAGAAAAAAAAAAAAGAACCCACAGTAAGAAGAGAATCATGGCAGATGTCCATTTAATAGCTATTATAATCTCAGACGCAACGAAAATATAATAAAAAATTAAAATTAAAAAAAAGAAATGGCCATTATAAAAATTCTTTATTTTGACAATAAAAAGTCTAAGTGCACTGAATACACAGGATATAAAAACAGGGCAGTGCTCAACAGAAAACTTCAGTGGTCATAAGAAATCCACAAACAAAACTGTTGTCAATGCATCTGCACTCGTATTTACACCCAATGTTGAAGTGAAAAAAAACGACGACGGCGACTGTAACCGTGGCTGTTCGCAGCCGGTTTGGGAAAAGTTAATGTTCACATTTAAATGTGCTGTAGTAAACCAACCTTATCACAGTTTGTCTTCATTCCAGCATTCTTCAGCTGCTGTAGCTGGAAACAAGAGCAATCAGGAGGGCTTTTACAAGGGCAACCGTGAGGGCTTTTTACAGGGGGGGGGGGGGGGGGGGGGGGGGTCTGGGCTGCAAGACGTAGTAGTGCTTTCCCCTCTGCAGCGGTCCAACCTCATATCCTGCGTTTTTCTTTGGACATAAATCAAGATTGAAAAAAAAAACAACCAAAAAAAAGAAAAAAAAAGATTGATATTTTCTTCTGACAGATAATCTGGAGCACATAATCTTCACACAACGTGGGTCTCACCTGGACTAATGGCCGCAGCGATAAATACATCACGCCAACCCTCCTTGGCAAAGTCTTCCCAAACAATTTTGATGCTACCCGCTATGCACAGGGAATGTCTCGAAGTTCATTCGGACTTCACGTGGACGGGGTTGAGGTAATGAATTCTTGTTTGTATTACGTGAAAAATGCCTTAAATTTGTATTATCGTGTCAAAATGACAAGAAAAGACAATCTGGATGGACGACCGCTCAAACCACATCAGTGACTAATCCCTCGGACATCTGAATTGGCTCCGCAAATCCGAGAGGAAGGAGTCTGTGCTTTCTCTACGGGTTTTGGGCGGCCAGGCAACCTCCTCAGAAAGGTGCCACAATCCTCCTTAATGAAACGTCCACCACGATCAAAAACATTACATTTTAGACCCTGAACATGATGTTTTCAAGTTGTTTTTTTTTTCCTTTAGATCTGCTTTACACTTACATGTTATTATGAAAAAAAGGAAATGAGGGTTTATATCCTTCACCATTCTGAGCCATCCTTCTACCTCAAAACAGAGAGAGGAAAAACCTTCTCCGTCCGTTCAGACCGTACATCAAGCAGCTGGCACCTCCCGCTATTAGTGTTATCACCAGGTTGAACCTGTACCGTAACTAGTGGTCACAAAATGTTTTAGATATGGACACGGTCAAGTACCTTGATTGGCTTAAAGTTTCTTTACGCAATAACCCCCCCCCCCCAAAAAAAACAAAAAATTAAAAAAAAACTCCATACCGACGTCTCACGTGTACAGCAATACAAATGAGTCTGTAGATATTAGTCATCTGAACACTGTAGAAAATAAATAGAGGCACTGCGGTAGTTCAAAGTCTCGGTTTGATAACTCCAAGATTGTCACCTCATGGAGCTCCAAGTTCACCACCTTAAAAAAAAACAAAAACCAGCAACACGGCAGGATAAGAAAATACAATTTCCCCACATGTATCGTGCACATTTTTACAACAGGAAAACTCAATTTAATCAGAGTGCGTGCGTAGGCCTGGATTTTCCCCAAATGTTAGAAACCAGACGCCCACCAGATAAGCTTGCATTTGAATTGCTCATGTTCAATGTTAAGATGTTTCCCAACTCTACCGGCGTTGGTTTTGCGGTTTGGGGGGGGATGACTAAAGGAAACACTGACCCACCCTCAGCGGGACTCGTACGTCCGCACTCAGATGTTTAAATATTTATGCCCCGTTCACGTCCTGTCTCTCTGATTGAGCGGCGGGTCCAAACAGTGAGACTGATAAACGGCTGACAGATGTTTAAGGAGGAACCCGTGCCGGATGCATGGGGAGCAGGGTATTAGTTTTAACGTAAACTCCAACGGTTCCACTCCCGACACGCGGGGAATTAATTCCGATTCTAGATGTTATCGCCGCCTCCGTTTCCCCCACTATCTCAAATGCAGAGTTCACCACACGAGATTGTTGACATTTTTGTCAACCCGGGAATTAATTAACTGGGCCACAAATAGTTGAAACCATGTGCAATCACGTCGCAATAGTCTCTTTGATGTTCACTTCTGATAGCGGCTCCAGAAGGAAATTCAAAACTTGAGTTTCCCACTGAGCTGAGGGTGAGAAGATTACACTTGATAGCTCAAGAGCGGTGGCTCCCTTTCCCGCTACAATACCACTGTGACCCGAGGAGCAGAATCACTGGGTAACACTGAGGAATTGTCAGAGATCGAGGTGACTTTTTTTTTTTTTTTTTTTTTTTTTTTAACCCTTAAACGAAACTTAGATAAACTGACGTTTGGGACTGACATTCACACTCAATCGGACGAGCCGGAGAACAGGTACATTCGCTGCAGACATATCAACGCGCCAAAGACAGCCATTTACTTCGACATTGGTCACGAGACGTTCCCGTCGTCGGGGAGAACGGCGTGCAGGGGGATAAGGCTTTCGCACTGCTCGCTGTCGTCGGGCAACCTGGGGGGTGGGGGAGCAGGAGGAGGAGGGTGTCAGTCATCATCGTGGACATCATCTTGACAACAATCATTAAGGTAATCATCCCTCTCTGGGTGAGTGCAAGCGTTCGCAGAAGAATGGAGTACATAACTGCCAAGCCAAGGATATTCAGCCAAGCATGTACATCTGATTACAGACTTAACCTAGCATGGCTATAAGCTACAAATGAAATCGATTGTCCTTGTTGCAAAGTCAGGAGAGAACGTGTGTGTGTGTGTGTGTGTGTGTGTGTGTGTGTGTGTGTGTGTGTGTGTGGCAACCAGGGTGTCACAGTTGCAGTAAATTCTTTTTAGATAAGCATACACACAAACACAATTGATTTTATACTAGTCTATTTGTTATCAAAAACATTATTATTATTATTATTATTATATTTTTTTATTTATTGAAAAAAAAAAACATTGACATTGACATCCCCATTCAGTCTTGTATCTACCTCCTGCTGGGGGTTGATAAAAGTCTATGGCAGAGCTTTACGTGCAAAGGTCATCTCTCTTTCTTTTCTTTTTTTCCCATGAGGTAGATAGAAGTGTGTGTTTTCTGTAGTGGTACCTCTGGATACGGTGTTTGCGGCAGATGAAGGCAAACACCCTCCTCAGACCGACCATGACGGGATCCCAGTTGTTGTAGTGGCACAAGAGGGTCGCGATGAAGAAGGAGAGGAATACCGGCACGGCTCCGGCGAAGAACAGCCAGGAGAAGCGCACCTGGCGGCACACCCTGTTTTTAGATGCTTGGGCCACAATGATGTCATTTATGTCACAGGAATATAAGGATTATAGCAACCCTCAGAAAGGGAGCAATTTAATCAGAGCATTTCATTTAGCAAATTAAATCACTGACTTTGTTGTTAAAGTTCTTTCATTTTGTTTCAGTCAGCAGTAACATTATTTTAAACACTGAACAATTGGAAGAGTAACAGAGCTTTAACAATGCCGTATGTTAAGAAAGGGTTTGAATAATTATGTTGTTCGCCATGAGTTGGCCGATTTTAACTTTGTCATAGTCTATTTTATTACAGTGCTTAACTTATAGCTGTTTTCTGAACATGGTTAACTTTATGCACCATCTGCTCGGGATAATTGTCTGAGAGCGACGCAACGGCATGAACTGTTTCAGAGACCACCCAAAAAAAAAAAAAAAAAATCAAGAGGTTATATTACCTTCAAAAAGTCTTTTTCCATATTAAAATGCTAAATAAGCAAAGCTCAGCGCGACTGTTGCGCTGTTTTCGAGTGCAAAACATACCTTCTGCAGGCAAATATCTGCCATGATAGAGAGGGGGATGGTGAGGCTCAACGCCAGAGTTCCTACTAGAGAAGAGGTGAGGAAACAGCCCCTGTGGACAGAGAAACTCATTCCACTCAAGTTCCAGTGAGGAATCTACGAGGGGAAAAACTGATGTGTTAATGTGATAATATATCAAAATGAAAATGTTGTCTTTGATTTTGGCGGAACTGCAAAGAAAACTGACTGCAACATACAGTGCATGATGTGACATTTGAAAAGAGTTTATTACTTTCTGATGCCGTGTAAACATGTGCAGCGTCTGAATGTGCAGCCCCTCGTAGTTATTCTTGTGCTTCCAGAATAACCACCAAGGTTGTACATCCAGACACATCCATCATTATGCTTTATTGAGAACTATCAGTGTTAAACTAGTTCATGCAACACGGTGTGTTCAATATGGTACCAATTCTAAATTTCACAGCATATACAGTAATCATATATATTCAATAATATACACATTCCAAATGATATATAAAACCCTAATGACTATCACGATGATGAAATCTGAAACATATTGCTCAAGTGCTCCATCCAAAAAGCTTAGGCTGAGGGACTTTGTTGTGTTCCAAAAACTGCCAAACCGAAAATGCACCGTCTTACCACAACCAGAGGAACTCCGAGAGGACGGTGCCGATGAGGCCGTTGATGAGGATGTACGTCCACACCAGCTGGTTGGGCAGCTCAAAGGCCTCGAAGCCGGTGTAGTGGAGCAGGAGGAAGCCGGGCCACAGCAGCAGCAGGTTAAACAGACCCACAAACCCTGAGGGACGCACGGTAACTCAATCAATTCAAGTGGCTTGGTATTTAGCATAATGGAAGTCTTCTGGCGCAGACGCGCAGGAGTCTTTTAATTTTTCAGATGAGTGACATTTTCAGATTTCATTATCTTCCGATGGAGTCCGGGGGATCTGCGCATTCCAATCAGGGCATCAGTACTTTCGGTTGTTGCGTAACAACTACGTGCAAAATAACCTTGTATAACTCTGTGACTGCAAAGAACATGTGTAATATAATTGTAAATGTAAAATTGGCGATTGCTACTCATTAATATATTCATTATATATAATATAATATATATTAAATATTAATATATATACATAATATAATATATTTCTGGTATCACGCTTTTTCATACTCAATAGATACAAAAATGTATCTATTGAACCGTGTCTCAGAGCACGATTGTGGAATTCTTTTCGTGATAGAAATAACTACATTTAAACCAATTGATTTGAATGGGGAGAATTATGCTGGTTATATTTATACTGGTTATATATATTTATACTGGTCATATAATTAATTTTAATACATCCATGCCACCCCCGGCACACTTTGGTCAGGTTAGTTTTAGTGAACATATCTGTGCAGTCGAAGAAAATATCCCCATTCAGATAAATTGGTTTAGATTTAATATTATGTAGCCCGAGAAAATCTCCCCACTCAAATTAATTGGTTTAAATTTTGTTTTATGTAGCACCAGATAAAAGTCAGACATTCATGCTCCAGGAGGCTGTTCAACAGATTAATTTTTGTCACTATGAGCACCAAACAGAACAGCGAGCTGTGATATAAATATCTTAACACGCTTGTGCGTGTCATGCTCCCTGGATGTTGAGTATTTACAACGGCATGCAATTTGAACAAAAAAAGGCGTATTGACGGGCACTTTACGGGTAGTATGATGGAATTAACAGCGGCAGGACACAAAATTCTGCATTACCAAAGAACATGGGAATGTCCAACTTATCCTCCCGATCCACCCTCCTCTTGATCATCACGATGTAGACGGCGTAGAGCGCAGCCCCAGCCAACGACCACAGAGAACCTTTGGAAAGCAAAGTTTTCAATGCTGGTTTTGGATACAAGGTCTGACGCCATGCTCATGTACGCAGACTCCCAAAAATGCTCAGATTCCTCGACCCGACACGACAAGCTCTTGTAGCATCGGGGTTTTCATTCAACGTTTTTTCACGTTACGTGCCTATTTTGTGCAAACAACAATCCCACCAATCATAACCTTTAGAGGACGGACGGCCCACTTATCACAAATACCGACCCGCCTGTCCCGCCGTCAACAGGGAAATATAAAAATGAACCGCTGCTTCATTTTAACCCGACCCTAACCCACAGCCATGAATTCCACTGTTACCTATGACGCCATTTCCATCGGGATTATCCATGCTGGAGAAACTGACGAGGGCGACGCCTCCCATGCTGAAGAGAGAAGACGAAAAATTATTCTCGGGAAATTGTATGTTACACGACAAAGGCTGGTTTAGAGGAACCAACAGAGACTTGAATTCTAAAATTACAATAAAAAAAATAAAAAATAAAGAGAAGCTCTTTCCGGTAGGATAGAAGGTGAATCAACTCAATTGGCTGTTAGTTTAACAGTTGTCTATGACATAGCATTGTGGAATTGAACACTTCCATGGTTGCTCAGTATCCCCCCCGCATTCAATCACAGCTGTAAACAAACTCAACATTCCTTTTCGGTGAAGCGGAACTACAGTGTTTGTGTCTGACGCTAATGGGCCGCTTCTCCCTGATAAGATTAAACAGCGGCTGATTCAAAGCATTAAACAAACAACACAGGAAGCAAAGTCGTGTCATGTGAGAGCAAACCAGGCGTGCAAGCCTCCCCGCTCCTACAGCTGTCCGTACGGTCGTTCGCAACGCCGTACCTCAGAGACACGGCTAACAGTTTGGACAGGGTGAAGCGATCACTGCTGTTACTGGGAAATATGGCTGCCAGGATGAGAGTAAACAGGCCTGCGGATAGAGAGGAGAGGGTTATTATTATTATTTTTTTTTTTTACAACTTTTATACAGGTAGAGTTAATTTATTCCGAACAATACTATTACGACTGCTTTAACAACAGCCATCCGATGGAGAAATTATTGCATACACGAAAGATTAGGGTTTTAGAACCCAGAGGCAAAGACAAAAATGGAAAGAATATACTGTAAGTTGTGAGTGCTGCCTGTTTCCAATGCATTAAATTCAGGTGGGATTTCTAAACTACATTTTTTTTCGTTCGGTGTCTTGAAATTTGCCTCCATTGAAACTCGGGAGGAAAGACGGAAGACTGACCTGAGGTGGATGACAAGACATTCACTATGGCAACCTGCGTGGCGGACAGCGCCTCCTGGTAGGACAAGTTAGCCAGGAACCACTATTAAAGGGCAACAGAGATGAACAACAGACAGTGAAAATATGGACGAGGGGACGTGGTCCAAAACGACGTACGTTTAAAACCTCCAGACGCTAACTTTGAACGTTTCTCCCCAAAACCAAAATATTGGTTTCCATTATTTACCACTGTAGGCTTCTTTTTCGTCCAGGCTTAACGCTAGCAAGGAAGGTGGCTCCGGAAATTAAGACAGGTTTATTTTCGGTGGGGTTTCTGTATGCGTTGGACATTTTCTGTTTATTTCAACTATTCATGAATGCCAAAAACTAAAAGCAAGGGCCTTTTGAAGTGCCAATATGACCGAGACGCAAAATCGCATGAAAATTTCACGAGAAATATCTTACACAAAACTTGTCTTTTAGGTGTGCTCCGGATGGCACCCAAAATGTAGAGCAGTCATTTCAACGTTGTGAAATAATTGGCTGGAAGTCCCTCGGAATACAAATTGACATAGTACTCTGTGTGTCGTGTTGTAATGGAGACGTGTGACTATTTGTAAATGACATCTCAGTTTGGCGACGGTATTGGGGTTTCTTTCGGAGTGCTTCTCATTCCTTTTCAGATTAGAACTAAAGCTCATCTCCTCGGCACACAGGCTGAGAATGCTCTGTGACGAAAAGCTCGCCGGGGCCCTTTGTGAGTCCTCAAAGAAGGGAAAATAAGATTTTTTATTTTTTTTTTAAAGCGTGAGAGCACATCTGCATTTCAATATCAGGGCAGAGCTACTGCCCGACGGGCCGCTCTGTCAAAAAGCTGAGTCCCCCCCGCGCCTACCACAAAGCAGAAGAAGAAGCTGATTTTGGCCACGTCGGTGACGGTCAGCTTGCCAGCGGTGCGGAGCATGCTCTCGTGGTCCTTGGCCGCAGGGTAGGACATGCGTGACAGTTTAGCCTCCAGCGCTTGAGTTGAAGGCAGCTGCCGAACCTCCATGATATTGCTAAAACGTACCCTTTGCTTTTTGGATGCTGCTGTTGGGGGGGGTGGGGGGGTTCAAGAGAAATAAAGATCAATTTCCTATATTGCAAAATAATTGCACTCCTAAATCCTTTTGATTTTATTGATATTGATCGGTACATAAAACTTGTATATCTTCTGCAAAGTTACTGCAGCTACTTCTTTCCTGTGTTGCATTAACCTCTATTTTGACCTGTGAATTCCAATAAAGTGCAATCTTCCAAAAGTCATTCGTGGTAAAATAAAACAAAAAAACAATATCTGTTGTTAATATACAGCAAGCGTATAAGCATACACAATTGATTGAAACACAGAGACTCATTAAACCCCTTAATGTGTTGACTCAAAACCCTTCGTACAGCGCATCCTGAAGCTCTTCACTGCCCTCTGTTGTTCAGGTCTCTGCTTATTTTATCACATCAAATTAGATTAGAAATTAGGGACACGCTATGGATGTGACAAGCATAACCAACATCTGCATGTTACATGACATGTCATGAATTTTAATGGTGGTAAAAAAACAAAAAACCCAATTCTAAGATAATAGATTGTGCTATAATTTTTCAACCTTGGAATGTTATTCAATTCCAAAGACAACTTATTAATTACTCTTTGAAATTGCAGTTGCACATGGTTAAGAAAATGCACATTATTTTTCGTCCAAGGATATCATCATGTGTTAAATGATCTTATCTCACGCATGTTACGAGTAACAGATATCGCTTCGCTAACAATTTAGTTTACTCACAGGTTTCATACTCTCCATTGAAACAGTGCGAGTGTTCCGTGGGCACATCTTGGAACTTGACTGGAACGTACAGGGGTTCACTCTATGGCATACAGGAGAAAAAGACGTCTCTATTTATTGCATCTAAAAAGATGCATGTTACACAGGGTAAAAACAACATTGAACTGAAAAAACATGTCTCAAAGGTAAACTGTTAACTTAATATTTCACCAATAGTTGTCATTGGATAAGAACAGCGTATTGTGCATTTCTCATTAGCAGCACGGCCTATGAAAAATCTAAATCTATAATGCATTTTCGCCTGCTCTCAATATTCTCATCATATTTATTGCTCAACCTGTGGGCCAAATGTTGCCATTGTACATTAAAATCATTATATTCTGCTCATAAAGACATTCCAATTTCTAAATAACAGTAATGTATTGAAAAACACATAATAAAAAAAAAATAAAAAAATTTACTTTAAGTTAAATATAAAGGAGCTGCTGTCAATAGATGGCAAAACGGGCTTTCTAAGGATCTTTAGAAATATATTTCATCCTACATTACAATGAATCTTTAATGCCATTCAATTTAAAATAACATATTCAGCCTCCGCGCAAATACCCGCTCAATTGAGCAACTTCTAACGATTCAAAGAATAAAAATACACTTACCAATGAATTATTTATATTTGTTTCAGTAGTGCAGGGAGCAAAGTAGGCCTCAGCATCAGCAAACTGGAAAGATTTTATTCACACCATGAGCGCCCAGAATAATAAAAAATTATTAAAAAAAAAATCCCAAATGAACCACACTAAACCAGCATGACAGTTAAAGGTAAAGAAATTTTGGAGGTTTTGTCCATCCATATATAATTATACCCGGGGCCGCCCTCCAGTTCCAAAGCCGGTGCCTTGCTGAAGGCCGGTGGCAGGAGGAGTTGTACCTTAAATACATGTCATGGCAGGAAACCCTGTTGTAACCCAACGTCAACATGCAAAGACCGAGACCACCGTCTGGTTCGAACCCAGGACTTTCTTGCTGCGAGGTGACGGCGACTGATCACTGCTAAGGGTGCGCCAATCAATCAATCAATCAATCGCCCGCCGATGGCGGTCCGCTGATATTCATTCTAAATAGTTTGATCGGTGATCGGTATAAAGGCCGATCAAATGACGCAAAACACGCAGGACAATTTCTCTTCCCTGTTATGCACGGCGGTGTTTCCCAAACACTGATTTGTTTGTGCCGACCCGCCACAATATCAACATCGACTGCCCCCATACATTTTCTATTTTTTTTTTTACTATTTAAACCAAAATTTTGCATTTATGGACCCGGCCCGAGCCCGGTTTAAAACCAATGTTTAAAAACATTTTTTTCTTAGTAAGTTGGCTGTTTATAAGTAAACTAATTCCGAGCTGTTTGGATGACAAAAATCCAGAAAATTTCCAGAATTGCGTGCGGAATCTTATATCCTACTCCCTTTTGCGAAAGACTCATAAAGCGAGTGTGACGCCGTAGGCCACGAAAACCCACTTTTGCTACACTTACATTTCAGATCAAACCTCTGATTGACTGGTGATGACAACATAATTGACTCAAGTGATGAACAATCAGACTTCAGAGAGAAATTTGAATGACAGAAATCCATTCTGAAGTACGCACGAGATCTTAAGGGGAGAAGAAACGCGCTGCGTGCACATGTTGCAGTATTATACCATACACAACATTCTGATTATCACACCAAATAGCTTACTCCTCACCCCAATTATTAAAAAAAGACGTTACATATCTGACCACGAGACTGGAAATGGAGGGGAAATTCCTACCTGACAAACGGAGCATCTTATATACGTTATTATTTAATATTACATTTAAGAGAGCATGGGTGTGTGCCTCCTTCTTCCAGCCCTGTTTATTTATTCCTCAGGGAAGCTATACTGTCGACTATAAGTTCCTGCCAAAACAAAGGTACACTTCTTGGAAATACTGTGTTTGGTTTAGACGAGGGGACAGAGCCTGGGTAGAGTGTGCAGGAGACAGGATTTGACAAAATGACACTGCGGAGTTTCAGCGCACCCAAAATGGCATACGAGGCCCTTATCAGTAAAGGTGACATTTTTGCGTTGACAGTTCATGTATTTTGATGTATCCGCAATATAAACAAAAGAGGGCAAAGGAATATACTGTAAAGGAAAGCAGAAAGGTGTACGAAGCAACTACGCTCCGTGCACAAAGATCCGCACAAAGGTAAATAACTGGCGCATGATGGAGATGTCACCAACAGGCGACACGCCCACCGGATCGCTTGCTATGAATTTTCCGGACAATCACCTGCTCTGTTCACACTTACCACGCAATCGGACATTACGCAGGCTTTGTACTAGGGGCCTGGCTGGGTAACGTCTGGTCCAACTGATTCGGACATTTGCGTTCACACATACAGCTCCTCTGGGTAATGTTCAGGTAATTTCAGGATCTCAGTGCATGTTTGAAAGCAGCTTAAGAGAGAGTGGATTGTGTTGCACATGTTGTCTAGTGCCAATAAATAAACAGTTATCAATTCATGATACTTTCTCATCTCCTAATGTTAATACTTAATATACAATGTTGTTAATAATAGTTAAACAAATAAATAATGCTATAAAATAAATGGAAGGCTTCAAATATAACCTGTGATCAGTATTGGCCCATACTGCTTCCAGCAATCGGCCCCAAAAATCCTGATCAGAGCCCCCTTAATCGCTGCTACCACTCGGGAGGATTGAGGCCTAAGTAAAAGCTGGTTCTGAATACCAGCTTAGCATAGTTTATGATAGAACAAGGGTCTGGCTGGGAAACTGTGCATTCGCCACAGGGTGGAACCTCAGGTAGTGGCATCATAAATCTCTACAAAACAGCTCCAAATTACTTAATTGGCTACCAAGCTAGCCCACCACACCATAAGTGGCAACGTGAGTATTTCACTGAGGTTGTCAAATGGGCGCCCCCTTTCAACAGTGAGTTCTGGCGTCCCAAATCCAACCTCCTCCATACCCACATCCGGCACCCACAGCCTACCCCCTATTCCATCTATGCAAAGCGATAATCCTTAACTAGCGCCACTGGCCCTGCACAGGTGTGCTCAGTATTAGGGCTGAACTATTAATCAAATTCAATGTTGTTGTATCCAAAGCTGTGTTTGTCATACTGTAGAATGATTAATTGCTTGCTTTTAGTAAATAATACAGAAGATAAGGAACTTAAAAAAATAAATAAACCATACTAAATGTCATTCACGATATTGGTCAAAAAAATATATATATATATATCACAATTTGATTATTTTCCCAAATTGTTCAGCCTTACTCAGTATTTATCTTCAGTCCCTAATTAGCAATATTATAGTTAATCGTCTCTAAACATTTCAAATTGTTCTGTCGTGATAGACACGATTACCGTTTTGAGGCAAAGAAAGTTAAAACCTTTTTTTCCCCACCAAATCCCCACATCCTTTCCAATGCCATTACACCTCCCCCTTGTGGTGACAAGTGTGATGTGACTACTTACAAAGGCAGAGCGTCGCCGCTGCAGGGTCCCGGTGCACTGTTGTCTCCACGGCCTCCAGATCAGAAACCCCAGCAAGTAGAGCACAAACATGGAGGTCTTCGTAAATGTGCTGAAAAAGGGCTTGTTGTACTCCTGCCTCTTGAAAATATACTGAAAGTAAAAAAATGAAAATAAAATGCAGCAAAGGAAAGTTCTCTCTGAAATGATCGAATTAGGCAAGTTTATTTGTAAAGCACATTTCATACACGAGGGCGACTCAAAGTTCCTGAGATGAGGCATAGCAAAACATTGTATGAAGGCAAAGAATAATAAAAGGCTAGATTTAAAAATCTAAAAATAGATAAAAATCACAGAAATAACAGCTTAAGTCTTAATTAAAAAAGAAGAGGTCTATATCCTTAAAAATGCCTGGAGTCAAACCCACACCCGCTTGAACTTGACTGAAATACTTGTCTTACCAGCTTCTTCTGGTTCGTTGCAGACAGCCGTAGGGGCACGGCACTTTTGATTTGAATAACTCAATCCATTTAGTTTTGCAATACAAACACTCGCAACCAAGCACATAATTCCTTCCTCCATGTGGGAAAAAGGGGATAGTAGCTAATCGAGAAAGTTGTGTCACGCCAGGGCAGTCACGAGTTTCTGTATCAGCTGTTTTACGTTTGTGTTGCATTTCTGTTTCACCGGGGCGAGCACGGCAGAGCGGCGTTAACCTCAGGGGAGCCCTTACTGAGGTCAGCTCGGAGGACGCCACCCAGATGACGTCCACCAGCAGAAGGATCGCGACCCCCAGGGCCATGCGCCTCCGCTGGGCCGCCGAGCTGCTCTGGGAGCCTATCCGGTTCATGATGAACACCCACACCATCTGGACGCTGCTGGATGAGAGCACACGTGTGCGTGGACACAAGAGCATAAGAAGTGAACAAAAACATGCACATACAAGGTTTTCGGTACAGATCGACCAGCACATGATGCTTGCTTGCTATCCGTCCGAAGGTTCTCGTCAGGCCTTACATGGCCCTGGGTTGTTGGGATGCCATAAATGAACAACCCACGGAAGTTATAAGAAATGCCATGTCATATCTGTGATGTTCATTAATTTAAGAGGGACCTATACGCGGGATTGTGCCCCGTTTGTAATGCATTTGACAGCAGTGCTAAATCTTCAGCGCAGCCGGGCGGTCAAAGTTTTTGGGCGATTCGGGTCATGTAGGTGCGACGATTCGCCCCCATTTTAAACGCGTCGAAGCTGGACCTGTCATGGCGGGTTGCACCGTCTACGGCGCCCAGACGTAGGAGAGAAAAAACGTATAAAAGTGCATGTACTGTAGGGCTTGTTCTTGGTTGAGTGGAGAACCCTTGAGACAAACTCAAGGATTGTGTCAAAAAGTTGATTTTGAAGCAAGCGGAGACGAGAAAAAAAGCAAAAAAACAAAATAAAACCTCAGGAAAACACCGCGCAGATGGCTCACGGAAAATGAAATGCCAATACCTGTGAGTCCTTCAGAAGGATTCTAATGTGGGGATGTCTGAAAAGCCTCGAGGCACACAGGACCCTGGGAGAGGGCGACAGAAGGCAACGTTAGGAATCACCTTGTTTTAATGCACTTTCTTTCCAGTCAACAGATTAGATAGACTGACTGACAGACAGACAGATAGAACGATAGATAGATAGACAAACAGACAGATACAGATAGACCGATAGATAGATCGACAGACAGACAGACAGATAGACAGATAGATCAACAGACAGATAGATAGATAGATAGATCGACAGATAGATAGATAGATAGATAGATAGATAGATAGAGATAGATAGATCGACAGACAGATAGACAGATAGATCAACAGATAGCTAGATAGATAGATAGATAGATCGACAGACAGATCAACAGATAGCTAGATAGATAGATCGATCAAATGGTAATAAATTACAATGCTAAAAAATACAGATTGATGAGATGCCCCAATTATGAAATGCACGTCTCTTTTTTTTCCTTATCCAAATACCTTCTGAAAAACGAACCTGGGAAAAGTTACCCTAGAATTCCATGGAACGGATTGGGAAACCGTTGCAGAAGGCACAGCAGCCACAGGGGTATGGCGCGGAGCGGGGAGCGGGACCTACGGAGACACAAAAAGACATCAACTCCACACCGCGACGTGAGGCTCTCAACGCGGCTCCGCGCAAACAAAAGCGGGACGACTCAATTCGACTGGTTGTCTGCACGCAGGTAGACCACCCGGGGGGTAACGTCGGCGCCACTTACTCTGGTCAGACTGAAACGACCAGAGGCCATACTTTGTCGGCCCGCGATGGATGCCATCGAATAAGAGCTGAATAAGCAACTGTCTGACAACGCCATTAAACCAGCCTGTGCGCTACGTGTGTTTCTAGGTTAACGTGATGCTAGCTCAATGCTAAATGCTAAAATTGTGTACAGCATTGTGAAATGATCGACGTCGTTATTTACCCGAATAGTCGCAGCAAAAAAAAAACAACTATCTCGCCGTCGCCATTAGTGACTCTCGTTTTGTTTCCTGGTTTTTAACCGGTCAATTATTATACATCCTGGTGTTGCGACGAAATGCTTTGACAGTGGGATATTGTAAACATTAGCACATTCGCCCCTTTCCCCCCCCCCAAGTCAGGTGACATTACTTAGCTACCGCTGGGGATTCTGGGAGTTGTCGTTTGTGGCCCTAAATAAAGCCACCGGTGGGGGAGTGAAGGGTGACAAGGGTCGATATATTCAGAATAGTTCCATGGAGTCATGGACTCGTTTTGTATCGTTATATATTATGTACTAATTATATTTATACTTATTATATTATTTATCCCAAACACTACCTCACTCTATTCACATTCACATGCCACTTTAAATGCACATATCTGTATATACATAGGCATATTCCTTCTATCTATTCCATTTTATTTCAATTTATTTTTATTGTATTTTATTCTATATATTTTTATCTTATTCTATAAGTATTCCACTTACTGTATTACGTTTTAGGAGTCAGTTAGTCGGTCTATTAGAAAGGAATTTTCTACTTTTTATTTTATTTTTTCCTAGGACATATTGTGTGCTATCACCGGGTGCGTTGCATTACATTTCACTGCATATATGTATGAAAGTATGTATATGTATGTGACAAATAAAAAATCTTGAAATCTTGAATATTTTGAAATGTAATATCTCACAGTTTGGGGAGAACAAGGTTCAAGAGTCAAAAACCCCACCATGCTTTGTATTTCTCTGTAAAGAAAAGAGACAGACAGACATGGATAGATATAGTAAATAGATGATAAATATACAGACAGATAGATACTGTAGACAGATATAGAAAGATAGATAGATGACAGACAGACAGATAGATAGATAGATAGATAGATAGATAGATAGATAGATAGATAGTGAACCAGTAAAACTGACCCAAATCACATTTGTTATGATGTTTTTTATTCCGTTTTATGTTCCGAGAGAGTACGGGAGGCGGTAGTGCCGCGTGTATCCTCCGCAGCGGACGCCGCAGAGTAAGCGTCGCATGTCGTTCACTGTTCTCCGGCCCTTCACGCACGGCCCCTCTCGGAGCGGCTCGGGACCCGCGGCAGAGCTCCGGGCTCTGAAGGGTTGAAACGAGAGGTCGCGTCTGTTCGCTGCCTCCCACTCGTGGACGGGTGCGTCTCGGACGCTGAACGATGTTCATATTGTCAGTGTGGGGTTTTAACTGTGTGGAGCTCGTGAATCCACTGTGAAATACAGTAGATCTTTCATGTGTTTGGTTGTTTTCAGCTAAAATCCATCTATCTATCTCGATAGATAGATGGATAGAATTAGAGATAGATTCTATCTATCTATCTATCCCTAACATTGGATCAACAGAAGATGGCGCTGTTACATTATAAGGGGAAGCCCAGTTGGCCGGACATATGCACAATCAGTTCAACTGGGCTTCCCTCCCTATGACTCAAATTCAGCGGTTTCAGTTTGGCTCCAAAATAAAAAATAAAAATGCAACTCGTGGAGTGTTTGGGTAAAAAAAAAAAAAAAAGGTCAGAGGGCTGGGTGTGATAGACAACACATCCTATGGAAAACATACACTCTTGTCATAGAGGGATAAACGATGATGATAATTGGGGTGTGGCTGAAGGTGTGCCACTGTGGAAAATTGAGAGAAAGATAGAAAGCTGAGGAGGAAAAAAAATAAATAAATCTGTCTCTTGTTGCGTGACGCCAAACAAACAAACATGAAAACAAAAGAAAAAAAAAAGTTGGTTTGTTCTTTTATTACATTGTGATCATAATCAGCTTCAGTTCCGTCAGCTCGCTCTTTTTGGATATTCTTCATGACGCTGTAAATGAGTGTGATCAGATTAGACCGTGGACAATAGCGGGTGTTGGGAGACTGTCAGTCTTCATCCTAACATTGCATTTTGGTTACAAAACTCATGTATAGAGGAGACGGTGGTGCTCACAATGCAACCTGCCATGTCATGCCAACTCCCACCCGCACTTGAGAGAAAAAGTTATGTATTGACTAACAGAGATCGAACAATAACATGAAGGAAATACATAATTGCTGCAATTCAGTGGTATTTAGCCCTTAGGAGCAAATGTGACTATGTGCTGGATATCTTCCATGACACACCCACATAACGTGACTGTGCCCCAGAAAAAGTCCAGTGAACAAAAAAAAATTAAAATAAAAACAATGTTCACCTGCTCTCTCAAGTGCAAAAAAATAAATTTGGGTCAATATGGACTTAGGATGAACTTGTGCACCAACAGGCCAATTCAGGCTGTACTGCCTCCTGCGCTGAATTGTGTTTCAAATGCAGTCCTGGAAATAGTGTGCCAAGCGGACGGACAATGGCTGTCTTGGTTGTGTCTTTGAGAGACAGGTAGGGCCGGCTTTAAACCCAGTGGTTTTCAGCCTTTACCACCTAATTTCTTTACCTCTTCAGCTGTCTCAGCTAATTAAAGGAAAAAAAAAAAAAAAATCAAACCAATCACTGAAAGAACGAACTATTCCATCATAAATGGACCCTAGAGCTCATCATGTTCATAGACATTATACTCTTTCGCCGTTATCTGTCCATTGTTATCATGATCACTCTTGCGGAAAATATCAGCCATTATCTTCTCATAGAATGGTTCATCACGTGGAGGCCCATTTTTTTCATACTCCAGTTTCAAATATTGTCTCACCTGGAAAAAGAAATAAAATAAAATCATTGTTCAATTATTTTAACTTGTTTCCTTTATTGTAACCTGCCTTTATAACAAGCCCTAAATGAGCAGTTTCAACAATAACTCATTCAGAAAGGTCAAGAGGGCCAGTCACAGTTACGTTATTTGACTTCTGTTTAAAAATTGACAGATCTAAGAGCCAAAATAAAAGGAACCCACCAGCTGTGTTTATTTCAATGACAGTATATGGCAGTTACCTCAGCTTTCGTGAGAGATCTGTCTTTATCAAGGTCTATCTCGCTGAATGCCTCCATGCTCCGTGGTCCTCTGGACACCGAGAACAGCTCCACCTCGAAGATCAGAGTGGCATTGGGTGGGACTGGATCTAAAAAGACACAAATGTGCGAATTTTACACCAAGGGCAACTTTGATTATCAATGACATCGATTCTTGGTAGTGATGGAGAATTTTGTTTGGTTTAACAACAAAATTACTTTAATTGTATCAGCCATTATAGAGTAAATATATGATGTAATGCCTTCATTGTTGAACGATAGCTTCGCCATGTTTTAACCCCAGGCCTTAATAGCGTGGGTTGAGCAATCGTATAGTTTAGGTCTTTGTAAATTCTGTTAAATGTTGATTGATTCTTGGTGAATGTTATTAGAGACAAACCAAAGGTAATGATTCTCTGATCGAACTAATCGGCAGTCGACAGTTAAGCACTGTTTAAAAGGTTTTTGACTTTGGAAAAGGGTAAAACAGGGAAGAGTTGAGGAAAAACATGCACACAAGCATTGATAGAAAGACAACTTTATGAATGCATTAAGGAAATTAAACAACGACACGAGGAAAACATGGAACCTGATTGAATTCATCTCAAGGTGGGTTAGAACATGCATATCCATGCATTGCGACATCTCAAATCCATGCAAGCAAATACTAGGATGGCAACTTGAGGAGTTTTCTAAAATGCGTCAGTAAACATTAAATGCAACAAAGACAGACAAAAAAAAAAAAAAAAAAAAAGAGAGAAATATGGGCTGGGCAATGTGGATGAATTTATTACATTTAGTCATTTAGCAGACGCTTTTATCCAAAGCGACTTACAATTATTCAAACACCGATGGACGCAGCCATCAGGAGCAATTAGGGGTTAAGCGTCTTGCTCAAGGACACTACAGCATGCTAGCAGGAGGAGCCTGGGATCAAACCAGCAACCTTTAGATTACTAGACCACCAGTTTGCTTTCAATATCGATGTTCACGATCCAACTGTAGACAAATAACACACTGACATATTTAAGGTCTAATTTTGTAACAAATTCTGGGTAATATATATATATTTTAATAATCACTGATTTGCACTACAAATTGTGTATTATACGGTGATGTAAAGAACAATAAACATGAATGCAAGTCATCGCCCAGCCCTGAGTGAAATAGACGGGAAACCGTTAAACCTTTGCATGCTTACAGTACATGCCCTGGAGAGATGAGTAGTTGACAGCCTACAGTGGTACACTGCAAGGGATGCTCTTTCAATTATAATGCTGTGAAAAGAGACAGAGTATGACAGCAGTTTTTTGCAGCAAAGAAACAATATAACAATTCACTCCAAGTTATAACCAAACAATGCATGGGAACATTTTAAATTTTGTATGACAAATTGAAATTGCAGCTGACCAAAAATAAATAAATGTCAATCACAGGAATGCAAACAGACAAAAAGACACTGCTCTTGCCTGAAAGAGTCTATTTTCTCTGATTTGATTTGTGGACTTGGAAACTTTGCAAGCAAAATATGTACAAGATATTAAACAAATACCGTCTACCCTTATCTTCCATGATAAAGTATTACCAGGCCTTATAAAAATGCCTGTATCGACACCTGTTTTCTTTACAGACAATCGTTTTCTTTTCCTTTTATTTTTTTTATTTTTTTTTTAAAACCACTGTAAAAACTGAGCTTTGATTTTGACTGAAAAGTCAGGTCGAGTATAATAAAAATAGTTTTGGTATAATCAATTATCGTGTTTTCTTACCTTTGCCTGTCACTCCAAATCCTAGGGAAGCTGGAACGGTGAGTTTTCTCTTCTCCCCGGGGCACATATCCATCATTCCAAGATCGAGGCCCTTGATGACTTGCCCAACACCCAACACGAACCACTGGGGATGCCCGGCTTTGTCGGACCGACTGTGGAGACCGGGCACACGCAAAGCGGTGCTCACTTCCAAATATCAGATGTCTGGCCAACTTCACAGATGCCTCTGGGTACCGATTACATTCTCGTTACGAGATAACCGACTCTGGCGACGGAAACGTATCAGCAAACGCAATGACTACAACTGCAAGAATAATATTTGAAGTCGTTTCTTTAGAAAGAAGGAACGTTGCCCCGAGCCTGCAGGATAAACAGCAGAACGCTCTCGCCTTAGTGACTCGAGATTCAAGACGTATTTGTCGCGCGCAGTCATACAAGCGGGGGTGCGGCGAAAGGTTAAAGGGCAAACTCCGCAGACCGGGCAACACAGCAGGAAGCCGCGATCGCCAAAATAAAATAAAATTGAAATAAAATAAAAAAGTAATCAAACAATCGGAAACGAAACGCGGAATTGCGTGTACGGCGCGCCCGCCTCACCTGCAGTAGAACTGGGAGCCGTCTTTGGCCAGGTAGCCGTCGTAGTGCACGTTCATCAGGTCTCCCTTCTTGCTCTTTTTGTGACACTCGCTCGGCACGGACACGACCTCGATCCGCACCTCGTCGCCCGGCGCCCCCTCGCCGGCCCCGGCGACAAGGGCGAGCGCCTGGAGCAGCGCCACGGCGCAGAGCAGACACACGGGCCTGGACATCTTGCCGCGGGGTTTGAGTTCGTGGCAACTCCGTGAACGACGTTCGGGGCGGCGGTGACGCGGGCGGCATTTCGGCCAATCGGGGGGCGGCGTTTCTCGGGGCGGTGACGCGCAAGACGGGGCGGGTGTGACGTCGGCAAATGGCGTTCGACCTTCGAGCGCGTTCGTGTATGTGTTCAAGTTCAAGCGCAAGAGATTATTTGTCACATACATATACATGCGGTGTCCGTCTGCTGTAGTACATAGCACCAACACTCGTCTCTATTATATTATAATATATCTAGAATTTGATTAATTAGCTAATTTTTTTTTTGCGAATCCTGGGGAATTAACGTCTCAACGACGGACGTATGGAATAAAAGACGGTCGTCTGTCATTGTTAAAAGTCAGCTGTGAATTCCGAAGCACACGCGGCCGAATGGACCGGGGGGGGAAGGCTCCGTAGGGGGCGGGCACCGTTGGCGAGACGCCGGGGCGACGCGGCTCTCCACCAATAGCAACCCACGGGGGGGCGGGACATATGTTGCGTTTACCGCAAGAAGCCGCTTCCCGGCGAGTCACTGCCCCCCCGGCCGAGACAGCACCGCGCCCGCTGCCGAACCTCCTCGCCGGCGTGAAGACGCCGTTTCTCCCCTTTTTAGACCGCCCGCTAGGATTGAAATGTTACGCTCCAGGTTCCCGGCGCTGCTGAGGGAGTTGTTTCGCACCGGCCTCAAGCGCCCGCTCGCCGCGTCCCGCCACAAAGCGTGGCTGCCGGCGCATCGCTGCTTCGGCGCCGCCTCCTTCGACGCCAGAGCCGGCGGCCGACCGGGGCTCCTGCGTGGCGGCGCCAGGTCCTACTGCGCCAAAACCGAGGGCGCCGTCGAGGTGGATGACGCGGCGAAGAAGGATGCCACCAACGGCGGGCCGACGAGCGATAAGTACGGAGTAATAATGACTACCACGCCGTCGGTAAGACGCCGTGTCTGTTTGTTAGTGCGCAGCGGCGTCTTTCACCGTCCTCCCATGCAAGCAGGGGACTACCCAACTTGACACACACTATAGTATCGATATTATTGTTATTATTACATTGTTTTTACATATGTATAAAATTTTTGGAAAATATATATTTATTTATTTTTTTAAAGTGTGTGTGTGTGTGTAACTACATGTGTTAAATTCCAACGTATAAGCTCGATGGGTGTGCTATTGAACAAAAGTGTGATTGTAATTTGACAACAATCTTTACCATTTGTCACGTCAGTACGGGCGACGTGATGCAATTTGCAGCAGGCGTTGCCTCCGGGGGGGATTTCGTCAGGAGGCTGCCGTTGATATCCCCCATGTAGCGACTGTGCTGCACCTCCTCTATCTGTCTCTGTGCAGATGGAGGGGCTAGTGCATCAGTTGGAAAGTTAAAGTGGTATAATGGGAGTAGGCCCGCTGTAATGTAGGCTTGTTGCAGACCACTAGGCTTCTAGGGAATTCCACTCCATGACACACACACACACTGCATGCGTCATGTATGTAGGAATGCAGTCCCGCTTGTCTTTGTCCGTCAAAACAGTAGGACAGTAAACCCAGTCACAAGTTAAAAACAGCACCTCTCTTTATCAGGGAATATTTTTTTTTTTCCCTCGAGCTAAACCCCCACTTTGGTATTTGTCAGAATAAAAATATGGGTTATTGGATATGAAAGCATTACAGATGTGACTCTCGTAGGTTGAGTACCTCCAACATAGCCAAAAGACCGTAGATTGTCCCAAGGAATTTTGACACTTCCTAATGGAGCTTATTTTAGGAGATTTTGAATTGCCTTTTGCTTCTGAATTGGCTTTTGCTTCTGTGCCGAAATCTTTTGCTTCTTCTCTAAGTGAAACTGTAACTGTTTTTGAAAAGTATCATACAAAATGCAATACTAGATTAACGTTCCGTCTTCAAACTCTACACACTGGCAACACATGAAAAAAGGAAATCTATCGAGATATAATTGCAGCCAACTGACCATCATTGAATTGACTGAATTAGATTAGACTATAAAGCAGTTAAATAAGATGGAGTCAATCTACAGTATGTAGACTACTATACAGTAGTATGGCTGCGCTTGGATGTGTGTTCTCACTAAGAACCTAAGCCAGGGTGTTGAATTTGCATTGGGAAAGACAGCTCTGCTTGGAACCTCAGCGCTCTCTCCTCTGCTAATTAGTTTTCCCAGTTATGAATGCTTCCTCAGTCTGATCCGCTGCTTGGCCAGTGAGACATGGTTGCAATGCAGCCACCCTAAAACGAATATTTGGTGTATGCACAAAACATAGAATGAGTCAATTTCTTGTAATCGCGCCGCTGTCAAAATCCAGAATAAAAAGCAATCGGATATTTTATATTGCAAGCTGTTTTTATGTCTTGTGGTATAATGGCAACATTATAAGTATTGGGGAAGAGGTCGCTTGATAATGATAATAACTACATCAACTTTTGAGGTCACATTAGGGATACGTGCTCCACATAATCTTGTAAGCGCTGGTTTGGCACATAGCCAATAACCAAGGCGCTCGGATGATCAGTTACAGCTTAAATTGCTGGATACAGAAAGGATCAAGCTTCTATTTAAAAAGAAAAAAACTCCAATCATTGTCATTACCGCTACTTGACACCAATACACGCGCAAAGCCAAGAAGGACAATGTAGAAGTCATCAAAGTCAGTATGCACTGATTGAAGCATTGTTTCGGTACTATGTAGTGAATTTGGGATCTTATTACATTTGAACCTTGTTGATAGCTGCCATAATGATTTCTTAAACCAGGTAGGCCTTAGTTGAAGGGTACGATTGTTTTCCCCAACCGATATCCAATGAAATCACTGACAGTTTCACACGGTCACGGATTTCTGCACAATTAAGGGCGTTAGAATTGTGTGTTAGCTTTTCAGTGAGCTTCAATGCATTCCAATGGGACAAATGATTTGGCTCGCGCAAAACAATTGTGAAACAGAAATGTTTATTTCCAAAAGGTAATCGCAGCATCTGAATTGGCAGTTGGTTGCAGTATGTAATAACACTAGCTTTCCATGTGGCCAAATTGTACTACACCTCTTTCTTAAAGTAGTTCCATGTGATATTCAGTATTTACCACAGTTAAAACACAATCAGAGAGATCATTAATTAACTTGTGGCACTTTTACGGCTGTCTGTCATGCTTTCCCAAAGGATTTTTACCATGACCATATTGTTTTTCACTGTTGGACTGCTTTATTTTATTTCATTTATTAATTTAACCTGTGCTGTCAGCATGCTTGGGATACAAGAAAGTATTTGTATGCCACTGCATATAGGACAGTTAGTCTGCAAGTGGGTTTCAACTTCTCAACCTGCAATGCAACTCTTTATTCATTTTTAAATCGTCAAGAACTGCTGCAATAGCTCTGTCCTGTGGACAACCTGTGGGATGATAAGAGCACAGCTTTTTGTTATACAGAACCACCACCAATCCCCCCTCTCTGACCATCTTTTGGTCTAAAAGCAACTATCATTATTACGACTCCAAGAGGGGGGAATCACCACTGGTGAGATAAATAAACATAGAACCAAACGACATGGAAAAACAAACGGAAACATCAGATGACAACACGTATTGACAACACAGAGTTAATAAAGTCGAGGAACAGCTATTCAACGCGTGGCCTCTTCCTGTGGTAGCTTTGGCAGTAAATGAGGGAGAAAAGGTGTGTGTGTGTTCAAGGTTGAACAATGTCATTTATAAAAATCATGGAATTGTGGCCTCTCTAACCTACCAATCGGCTGCTAAACTCACACTTAATACTGAACAATGGAAATGTTAAAGTGTTCCCCTCAAGCTAATAAGCTATTTCTCAGAGCTGGCTATAAGGATTTTTTTTTTTTGGTCCACCAAATTTGGAACAAGAGAGCAGTTGCCTGTTATTTGTTCAGAGGCAATTGTCAATTTGTCTTGGGTATTTTCTACAGGGACTGCACTAAGTGCCTCCATCTGTCTATGGCTACTGTTGTGGAGCAGGAAGTGCAGTAATCACTGCAAATGTTATCTAACATTTTAAGCTCTGGAGACTGCAACATCATCCTATGAGTTGTTTTCACAAAGATGTGCCACATTCTTCCCTTAACGATGGCCATAGTATCTGCTAATGTCTGCTAGAGCAGTTATAGTGACAGATGTCCAGTCAATGACACTTGCTCTGGATGCCTGACAGTAAATATTTTTAGTTGGCCTTCGTCTGCAAGAAGTGTTTGCACTCATTTTCTGTTGCCGTGGCTGTGTGTGAAGTGTTTTCCCCTTTTGGAAAGTTTGGAAAAATGGGCTGGTACACGGGGAAGGGCGGAGGGTGGGGGTTGTTGCTGGTCGAAGTACTACTGATGCGTATAATACGCAGCAGCAGCGCTGCCTTTGGGAATTGGATGAAAGGTTCTATAATGCTGCAAACACAACTTGTGTGATATAATGACTCATTATTTCAATATGGAAATGAAGCAGAGCTCTAATGAGAATTTGCCTGAAATTTGAAATGCAGGCAGCAAGTGTACTGTCATGGGAAAACCTTTTTTGTGTTTTGTGTTGTGTTGCAAGTCTTTTCTACTGTGGTATTTGGATCTTTGACTTGGGCTGGGGTGAGTTGGTTCCACTACAGGCAGTGGCATCGTGTTATTGGCGGCGTGTGAACAGGCTTGGATGTTTGCTTTATTAATCCATTGGCCGTGCAGGGGTAGACAGTGCTAAAGACAAGGGCATTCCAGGAATTCAGGCCGAGCTTGGCCCGACTCTGGGCATGGTAGCGGCCAGTTGTATGTGTAGCTTGACATGTGGAGGTTAGGGTGTGGTATTTAGCTTCAAGTTCTACCTCCAACGCTGCAGGCGTCCATTGTGTTCAGGTTCACATAAGCAGCACTTTTACTCACTCACTGCTTGAGGGGCATTCTTTTATAACTGATGCTAAACTAGGGCTAGTGTTATGGAATTTTACATCATACTATCTACTTATCAATCTGGTCCCTCTTTGAATAGTGTCAAGCCAAAAGAAAGTTTGATCATTTATAAATTTACTATAAAGTAATTGGATAAGAATACCATCAAATCAAATTAATCTTTATCTTTATCTCTTCATCACAGTTACAGTGCGTCACAGGCCCACATCCAAAGGACAGTTTGATGGGAACCCGTAACCCTATTTACCCTAAGCAGTCGGATGGACAAACAAAAACACCCTTGAACCAAGTGAGGAAAAGAAAAATCTTGAGAAGAGAAACAAAATCTATCTCCTTCCAAATGTGCCAGGCAATGTGCCAAGTGGGCAGATATGATAATAAAGACGGACAATAGAGAAGCAAAAACAACTTATTGTCCATAGATATGAAGTGGTAAAATAAGAAACGCCATGAACAAAAAAACACACACAACGAGCGATATCAAAGTAAGCAAAGTCAATAAGGCACCTCATTTAAAGTGTTTCTGCTGTCTCGTAAGTAGGGTTTAAACACTTCCTCAATTCCCACTGGGCTTATACTGAGATTATCCTGTGACTTTTATTCTCCAGTGGATATATCTTATTTGGGCCATTCCCTCTCTTGAGGTTACAAGTGTGACAAGAAAGAGATGTGAAAATGGTCATAGTTGGTTGTAAATAGTCGGGTAAAATAAATCACTGTCACTGAAAATGTCACTATTTGAATTACAATATTTGGTCGAGTTGCCCAAGAGGTTGGTACTCATTCCAAAAAAAAACTGCCATCCTGCATCCCTACTCACAGACTGAGGCACATACAGTAATTCTTTCTGTGTGTGATACTGTTTTCTCCCAAGAATAATGACCTGCCACGACAATTATTCCTCAAATAATTGTACTTTTATCTTTGTGCAATGACGACTTTTAGAGAAACAGTCCTTATGAATCTGGCGTGCGATTCTCTGCCATGGAATGCTCATTCTCCGTAACTTTTCTCCGCTCTGTTAAACACTAGAACAGCGTTGCCAGCTTCGTGGTTTTCTCATTGATTTAAGGTACTTTTTTTAAGCTAAATTGCCAGTTGGGGGTTGGGGGGGGGGTGAGATCCCAGTTGAGGTTGTTGTGCTAGTTAGGAAATCCTGCAGTGCTACCAGAACAGTTATCAGAACACCTAAAATTATGCGTGAGGAGCGAGATTTGCCTTTTTTGGCTGTGAAGGGGAAGCGAATGGCAAAGCGACGATGGGAACCCACGTCTCTGAGTGATAGAGGCCAGTGTCTAAGCGCACAAACCTTTTGACAAACTACATACCAGAGGTGGAGAAGTAGCACAGATGTACAATTATATTATAATCTTAAGAGTCACTACATTTAAGTGTTTAATGTGTTTGCCATCAATCTGCTGTGACTTGGGGGAAAATCGGTGCAGTACCTCTGACATGGATAGTTAGGAGTTGGTGACATCAGCCCTCAGTCAAAAGGTCTCCTCTGTAGCTGTAGACAGGTTATTGTCAATCACTGTCTCAATTTCATGTCATTGTCTTGTCTAATCATGTTGTTTCTTTTTCTGGGCATGTTTCTTTCTCTCATTCTGCCTTCTTTATGTGTTTTGTCTGTAAGTATGACTCTTTTTTTTTTTCATGTTACCCGTTGAACTGACAATATAAGCACTACTACTGTGTGTTCTCCCTCCCTCCCTGTCAAATCTTTTTTTTTTTTTTTTTTGGTCATCCCTGAGTTTTACTAATCCAAATGTAATGTGTCTGTCGTGACAAAACCCTTCTTTATTTCCAAATAAAAGGTCAAGGTTCTCTAGGATGGGTGTGCATTTTAGTCCTTTAGTCACAGGTACATTAAGACTATTATTAGAACAGATAAGCACAAGGCCCTGCAAACACGTCACACCCTGAAACACGATAGCACCTTTCCCTCATGGAATCTGTAAGGAGTCTGTCACGACATTAGATGACTGTTACGGATACAGTAGGTAATAGGTTAAGGTTAATAAGTTATGTCCAGTGTCGATGCGATCGTTTGGACAATCTGTCGACAACAGATATACAATCTGAATCTTTTTTTTCTGGCTCTCAATAGCCTCTTTCCCACTTGCACTAAAAGCAGTAAATCTACTGGCAATGTTCTGTATTGGCGTCATGTGGGAAGGGAAACGAAGAAGAGGAACTGAAACTAGCCCAGTCTCTTTGGAGACAGGTCTTTATATCCTTAAATTGTATTATTTTTCTTTTTAAAAATGCCAATCAGACCCTAGGCGTGTCTTTTAGAGTAGAGCGCCATGGATCCTTTTTCCTTCCTGAAAACAAATTATTTTAAAAATATTTATACCAAATAAATATTGGCTAACCCCGCTATTTGTGCTTTACCGGTATTCGGATATGGATCCACCCCCAATTTACATGTTTGTCCCGGCAATGTTATTGCTGCCATTCACACACACTTCCATTCATAACTGTGCCGGCCTTTTCCTGGAAATTATACTAGGTTGAGAGTGGGGAGTGTCTTGAAATTTCTTCTGTCAAAGTGGAGAACATTCAAAAGTCCGCGGTTCTCTTTAAAAATGGCTTATTGCACAACCAGCAATTGTTTTCATATAGTATACAGTATAATATAAGACACATTTTGTCAAAGCTAGCTGAATAATCCCATATACACCATTCAAGGCTAGAATCACCTGATCTGGAAAAGCAGATGCCAATGGGCAATCAGCTGGTTTAAAAGGAGGTAAAAAATGAGGCAGCTAGAGAGACAGTGATCCATGCTACTGGGAATAGTGGGGAGGGAAAGAAATGCATTAATTGTGGCCCATATTTGAATTGAGAAAATCCGATTCCATATTTTCCCTTTTCCTGTTGCACTGTGCTAAAAAAAAATCTGAAGTTGTGTGTCACTGCGTGTTAGTCTGAATTTGGTCAAAGAAGCTCTGCAGCAGTTTATTATTGTGCAGTAGGAATGCGGCAATACTGACGCTTATCTGTGCTCTAGGCAGCCTGAGATAAGATACCACCTTATTGATAAATATTCAGGAATGTTTTTTTTCGCACCAGTAGAAATTATGATAACTTTAAGGAAAGTGTGTGTGTGTGTGTGTGTGTGTGTGTGTGTGTGTGTGTGTCAACCTAGGAGAAGAAATGCAGGCATTCTTCCCAGCCTGGAGGATTTGCTTTTCTACACAATCGCAGAGGGTCAGGAGAAGATCCCCGCTCATAAGTTCATCACGGTACGTTACGCAGGTTCTCTCTAAAATGGCTTTTTTTTTTTTTCCCCTCACACACTTGTTTTTACCTACATTTGAAATGTTGCTTTTATTTTTTTCCCATTTTACTTAAGGCGCTTAAAGCGACGGGGTTGCGCACAGGAGATCCCCGTCTGAAGGAATGCATGGACACCCTCAAAGCCACCCTGAGAAACACCACCGACGGTGTCATGCTAGACAAACATCTTTTTAAAAAGTAAGAAAACACTTTATTCTCTCACCTCCCCCTGCATGCATGGATATTGTACAAGAAAGAACTCACTTTACAGCCAGATGAAAGCCCTTCTATCTAAATGACTCTCTTGCAGGTTTCCCCCCCCCCTCCCCCATCACTGCAGAAATATACAGTTTCTGTTCTGAGCAGGCGGGTTTCCTGTTCAAGTCATATGGAAGGTTGTGGGTCATGTGCTCTTGACTGAATAACATTAAAGCGTGTAATCACACATAATGACTCACATCAACCATCTTGTCACCTAACACGCAACTACAGTATGTTGGCTCTCCTTCTTGGGTGGTCTGCGTGTAGTCACTGCTTGCTATTTGGGGACTGGAGTTGCAACAACAGACTTTCAAGTTGCTGTGTTTGAGTCGATGCTTGTATCGCCTGCTGTCTCAAAGCTTAATCTTTACCTGACGGCGCTTCATCACTGATCTTTAGATCTAGATGTGACTAAGCATTATGTCATACCATTACTGTGAAGAATCTGCACTCCTGTTTACATTGGGAAAGGGATGGAAGAAACTCTGCATCCATGGTACTATACCTCAGTAACACATGATCGATAGCTGACCCAAGTTAACCAATCAATAAATGTTGTCAGACAAGGGGTGTGTGTGTGTGTGTGTGTGTGTGTGTGTGTGTGTGTGTGTGTGTGTGTGTGTGTGTGTGTGTGTGTGTGTGTGTGTGTGTGTGTGTGTGTGTGTGTGTGTGTGTGTGTGTGTGTGTGTGTGTGTGTGTGTTCGTGCTCGTGCTCGATGGTAGTTATCGTCACAACCCTAGCTGCATGTGTTGCCCCCCCCCATGAGTTGTATTTAAGAAATAGATTGTATAATGTATTTTGCTTTTACGATGCAACAAACTTTTATTTATTTTTATATAATTTTTAACTGATAAGTATTAATTTAGCAAAATTCTTATTGTTGGTTAACAGTTAATTGTTAACATCCCTACAAGGCTATTTGCAAATATGTGACAATTTCATGGCTGATGTGGGGTTGTTGCTGTAACTGTTGTGTTCATCCACCAGGTGCGTCCAGAGCAACATCGTCCTGCTCACTCAGGCCTTCCGCAAGAAGTTTGTGATTCCTGACTTTCAGTCCTTCTCTTCCCACATTGATGAGCTGTACGAGAATGCCAAAAATCTGTCTGAAGGACAGGTATGTCATTACATAAATCTGTTCTTCATACACTCCTTGCCAACACATGTTTAAAAGGCCTCATTTTGTTTATTTATCGAGTCTTTTGCTTTAACGTGAGCAACCTTAACCTGTTTAGCCCGATGGACCCGCTGGCCGCTCCACGGCGCAGTCCGTTTTTGACGAGCTTTTTGCAAGATCAGTTTTTAAGCTGTTATACTGCATCAGAGCATTAAGTTTTCTCATGTGTTTTTCAAGGTCATGAGGTCTTCAGGTGGTCTTTTGAAGGGATTCTAGACCCTTTCCCCTCATTCTCGTGCGGTCATTAATGGCTAGAAAGTGTACCAAATGAGCATGGGAATGCCCATCATTAGGCACGAGTATAACGTTCCTTTACATTGAAAATATTCGTTTTTATCAGGCGCAACTAAAAGTATCAATGTGTACTACATTTGAATTGATAGAAAAGATTTTCATACAGTGTTAAGCTGCATCTCAAATCAGCTTTCTGAAGGCACTTGTATGTGACGCCAAGTACTTGTCGTTGAAAGCGGCTCTAAGCTTAACAGGTTAAAGAGATGAGAGCAATTTAAAAACAAGACTACAGTTGTCCAAAATGTCCTTCCTTTGCTTTTTTGTTTCTGCCAGGTTGCTGATTACATTCCACAACTTGCCAAATTCAGCCCTGACTTGTGGGCTGTCTCTCTGTGTACAGTGGATGGACAGAGGTAAGGCGATGCTTCCCTTTGAACATGTGCACAAGAATGTCTCACTCACTCACTCACTCACTCATCCCCATTGCGCTGGCTGGCACATGGGGCAGCAACAAAGTCCTTCCACTTCCTTCTGTCTTTGGCCACCTTCTCTATGTTCCCCCCTCAGCTCTGTTGGTGTTGTTGGAGTTCTTTCTCTGTTGTCCTGCTCCGTGTTATTTTGGGCCTCCCTCTCTTTCTTTTACCTTCAGGGGTTGCTTTGATATCCATTCTAAGCACATGGCCAATCCAGGTCCACCTACCTATCTCTCTCAAGTATGGAGTGTATGTCATCTTGCTGGGTGATTTTGAGAAAGTTATTCTTGGGAATGGTCTTTGGCTAGAATATAATGCAGTATCTTACTCATTAGGCCTGATGTGTGCAAGGTGGATAGTTTGTGAGGGTCCTGTTCTGTTGTTTCCCACATTCTGCACCAAACAGTAATGATAGTACACAGCTTTGGTAAATCCGGAGTGTGGCTTTGATGTGCAGTATTGGTTGGATTTCCAGATTTGTTTAAATCTTATGAATGGTGTGAATACCTTGGTTTGTACCCCCATATCAGTGTGGTCTAAACCCTTTTTCTCTATTGTTATTCCTGTTGATGTATTGATGTTGATGGGCATGACTTGGCTTTTGCTGCTACTTGTTGTCCAGGAGGAGGAGGGGGGGGGGGGGGGGGGGGGGGGTGTGTGTGTGTGTGTGTGTGTGTGTGTGTGTGTGTGTGTGTGTGTGTGTGTGTGTGTGTGTGTGTGTGTGTGTGTGTGTGTGTGTGTGTGTGTGTGTGTGTGTGTGTGTGTGTGTGTGTGTGTGTGTGTGTGTGGGGGGTTCGGTCACCCGCCAAGTCAAGGTCTTCAATGGTGGAATAGATGGTCCACCAAATTCTTGCCTTGTCTTCTATTGTTCTCCACAAGACCTAGTCTATGTTGAGGTTGAACAATAGCGCTGACGTCGCACATCCTTGGCAGACTCCAGATACTAACACAAAAGCGGGTGTTGTTTTCTCCCACAGTCAAGCCATGGTAGAGCTGTTGGATGATGTTTACCATATCGGAGGGGTGCCGTACAGTAGCTTCTTATGATCTTCCAGAGGCTATCACGACGGGTGTTGTCAAAAGCCTTCTGGAAGTCAATGAAGTTTATATACATTTGTTGTTTGCGCTGCTCAATGATGTTCCAGAGAGTAAAGATCTGGTCAATGCATCCCTTGCCTTTCCTGAATCCAGCCAGTTTGTCAGCGACTGCCAATTGATGATTTTATGGAATGCGGTCTCCCTATTACAGAAGTGCAAGATTTATTATTCACAAGTCAAGTATTTACACAAAACATCCAGTTTTACTAAATAGCAACAGGGAGACGTGCATCCCCACTGTCCGGTAGGGATTGTTTTTATTTATTTTTTGTCTTTTTTAGAACGGGACAGAACGTAACTGTCCCTTAACTCTGTTGTGTTAAAAAGACTGTTTCATGCATGTAGGAAAACAAACAAAAATAAATATCTAAAATAAAAACAAATGCATGGGAGACAGGAACCAGTGCATGCAAATGGTGCACCGCTGTCTGGAGAAGAAAAAAAGTGTGTGTGTGTGTGTGTGTGTGTGTGTGTGTGTGTGTGTGTGTGTGTGTGTGTGTGTGTGTGTGTGTGTGTGTGTGTGTGTGTGTGTGTGTGTGTGTGTGTGTGTGTGTGTGTGTGTGTGTGTGTGTGTGTGTTTTTGTTTCGTACTTGTATGGAAAATGAGAAACGTAACCCTAACTCAGAGAATTGGAACCGTTTTGTGTTTATTTTGTTTTGTTTCTCCTTCAGGAAGCGGTGTGCATTGGCTTCTGTACCAGTTTCTACCAGTATAGTTTCTTTGGGAACTACTTATTTTAGTTTGTTTTCCTACATGTATGAAACAACGCTATTAAACACAACTGAGTTAAGGGACTGTCACGTCCCGTTCACGTCACGTCTCCCCGTTGCTATGGGACTTAATTTCGTTAAACTGGATGTTTTTGTGTAAATACTTGACTTGTAAATAATAAATCCTGCACTTCTGTAACAGGGAGACCGCATTTGCCACATTACGTGACTTTATATGCGTGCCTGCCACACCCCCCCCTTCCCAAGTCAATCGGCGACCACTGCCCCCCAGCGATCACCAATTGGAATTTTACAGGATCACCCAAGCCTAGCTCAGACCAACAAACAAAACAAGGGGCTGTCCCATTCTGTCTCGTTCCAAAAAAAACCTGTGTCCCCCCACTGTCGGGACAGGTTGCTTTAGGACTTAATTTAGTAAAAACTGGATGTTTTTGTGGAATTACCTTACTTGTAAAAGACAATAAATCCTGCACACACTCACGGAATACAAGGAAAGCTAAGTATCGGAACAGCTGCCTTATTTATTTTTTATTTTTATCAACTCTCTTTCTTTAATGTGAGCAACCTTAAGGAGATTAGAGTAAGTTAAAAACAAGACAATAGTTTTACTTCTCACAAGCTGTTTATCTTCCCCAAGAACTTTGTTTAAACGGCTATAATGAAAGGAAAGGTTAATCCTCAGTGTTAATGGTGAAACTTGGGCGAGGGCTCTTGATTTCTTGGAACAGCTAAAGACAATAGTGCTGATAAGTAAATTCCACTATTTGTGTTATGTTTGATTAGCAGGAAGTCATAAAGATAACACTGTGACCGAACAGTTTATATTATCGCACTTCAACACCATGCCCATTTCACTATCTTTATTTTATTATTGGGTTTTTTTTAATCATTGATTTCCTGTAAACTATGGGCATTCTATGAATGACCGATGCCTCATGCATGTTTTCATAACAGCTGTTTATGTGGTGTGTTGGTCCCCTTCTCTGCCAAGTCACTTTCAAGTTCCTGTTCCTAGGGCTGCAGGATTATGGCTAAAATGATAATCGTGATTATTTTGCTCAATATTGTGATCATGATTATTTATCGGAATTATTCATCCATTTTGGGGAAAACAATTATTTTATCGCACTTTGTATATGCACAGAAAGCGGCCTTCACAATAATGTATTTGATAAATCTCGAAATCAACTCAAATGTGCAAGTCTTTGAATAAAAATAGAAAAATAGAATTAAAAAAGCATGGCACAAAATAAATATAATTTACCCCAAACGAGGAGGTCAGTTACATTACACCAAAAAAGAAACTGCCTACCCCACCCAGCCCTCCCTCGGGTCACCGGCACATCACCCCGAAGGATTTCCTTGCAATTTTACATTTTAACACTTATAATGAAAATAACTACTGTGTGATAATTATTATAAGTTTTATATTTATTTAATAGTGATAATTCCTTAAACATGCAAGTGCAGAGCAGTGGCTTAAATGGACACTCCAATACACATTTATGCTCCACTGCACATGCCAGTGTGTTGCACAGATTATTTACTTTTGCACATGGATAACTGCGATCAGACGAAAAACAAGGGCAAATTGCATTCAGCAGAAAAACTTTATGGGCGTATTTGCACTGGCATATCATTAGCTTAATATGTTTTGTGAATCGGTCGCTGAGATAGCCCAGATAGCGGACAAATTGGGGGTAGGGGAGAAATTGTCCCCGGCCACGATCAATTATCTGCGGAGGCCCATATCGACATTGCGTTTGATATATGTTGATAGATTAACAAATTAATTGTGCAGCCCTACCTGTTCCACATATCTAGATTCCATGTATTTGTGTATTCTTTAAAGTGGTGGTGGATGGTGGCCGTGTAGAACTGGACGATAATTTTCTGCGGCAGATTGAACTTTTTCAGCTGCCAGTGTTTAATGTTGAACGGGCTTTTCTCTTGGTCTTCACCGTCCATTCAAGCTCAAAGCGACGGATGCCCTGAGAGCTCAGCGCAGTGCAACTCACAAATGCTAATGGAGTCTTCTCTCTGTTGTCTCTGTTTCCTAGTATCTGTTTCACAAATCCAGATTTGTCATATTGTGTGTATCACTAACTCTAGTCTCTTTCCATCCTCAGACACACGGTAGGAGACACCAAGGTCCCCTTCTGTCTGCAGTCCTGCGTCAAGCCGCTCAAGTACGCCATCGCTGTACATGACCATGGCACAGACTATGTGCACAGCTTCATCGGGAAAGAACCCAGTGCTGCGCTTCAACAAGCTCTTCCTGGATGAGGACGGTGAGCTCTGAAGTGTTGGCCTAAATTAACCTGTAAAGCTCAATGCGCAAATAGGAACTGGCAGTTGGGTAAACGGTCACCGTAGAATATAATTTAGAATTCGAAGATAAAAAAATAAAAATAAAAATCGAATGCTAAAAATGCCATTAGATTGTGTATTCTTTCAAATAAATTAATTGATTATAAATGTTTTGACTGACGTTAAGGGAATCAAGTCACATGTGATGAGTGACACACTTTGATATAAGTTAATCCAGTTTGTTGCACAGTGAAAGCACATTAGAGAGAGTTTAATCGGATGACTGTGCCAATTCGGCGGAGAAGCCCAGGCGTCTCCCTCTCCTCTGGTGTTTCATTGTGTGTACAAGGGAGACTGCGCCTTCGACCAGAATGTCCAAACAGTAATAAGAAAAAAAGAGCCCTGTAACGGAATCAGGATTCTGTATCGGCACATATATATCGATCAGAACTGCAAATCGATCGATGCATCTCTAGAATGTGTGTGGCATACAAGTGACAGTTCCATGAACTGGATGCCCCATTATAATTTTTTGCTCCTTAACAACATTGCGCATGACAAAACATGACGCCCAACCGCCTTACAGTTCCAGCGTGTTGTGTATGTGCTGGTGATAAACTTGATTAGAGTTATTTGAGTCCCAGGCCGCACCCAATCTGGTAACCCCTTAATCCCTGTGTCAGTACTTAAACAAGTGGCAATGTAGTGAAATCCTGTGTGGGCAACTTGCCTTTTTTCGGAGACTGCTTGCGGGTGCCCGGGATAGTCCTGTCAGACCTGTTGTGTAATTGTGTAGAACACTGGTGACGTAATGGCTGTACTCGGTCTCATTCCAAAACATTTGTTTTTCACCTTGTTGTTGACATTCTCAATTAGCATTCATGGGAACCTAAATGAAAGGAATACAAGTACGTTTTTTTCAGTTCGACCTAATGTATCTCTGAAATCTTTACAGTCAAAAGTAAGGTCATGATGACAATAAAAATGTTGATATTACTCATGCAAAGCTTAACTTTACATGAACTTCTAAAAGATTAAACCAATTTTCTCTTTGTCACCATGGAAGTTGAGTTCATTAACTAGATATATCTACTTCACAAATCAACAATAAATGACATGATTGCTCTACAGCCAGGTGGTGAATACCTTCATCATGTGAATGTTTTCACACCTATGTATGGCCTATGATCCTTTGTGTTTTAACTGTTAACGCAAACTCTCTTTAACTGTTAATTATTTTTGCAGATAAGCCCCACAACCCATGGTGAATGCAGGTGCAATTGTTTTGCACGTCACTCATAAAGGTAAAAGCAATAAACTTTTTAAACTTTGTGTGTATTCTAATGTTTAGCCTGTGTCATTTCCACTAAATAAAAGCCAGTCTAATAACCAAGTACCCACTTCTGCTGGGTTAATATTAAGCGGGTGGCTTTATCAAGAAGATAACGGCTGGTTAAAATAAATATTGGTGCAGATAAGACTGTTTTTACAATGCCTTATTTAACATAGTTTGTGTAAACACAACAAAAAGAACCATTCACCATTCCTAGCAATGGTTTTATTTTGTTGTATTTCAAAGATTCATTATCATTTTTGACGCCTAGTTTTTGCCATTTCTAAGAGGGGAAAATTTTTCCTTGGCCATTAACATTGATTACTCTTGTATATTCTTTTATATACTATGGACATCAGAGTATGTTCAACCATTTAAACCGTTTTACCTAGTTTTGTGTGAACACAACAAAATGAACCATTCCGCCATTCATGCAATGGTTTCATTTTGTGGTATTCAAAGATTCATTATCATTGGTAGACTCCTAAATTTGGGGATAAACCTTTTTTGGAATTATCTTGGAATTAATTGTCTTGCAGTGGTTTATTTCTAAAACGCTTTGGACTGGGCAAAATGACCCAACAGTCCATGAGCGTGATGTGACAATGACTCTTGACCGGAGCGAGTAGTGATCTTCAGGACATCACCTCGGTCCACTGCCATGCAAGTGTCACGGGGATTAAGACATGTGATAATCCTTCCTGAGAGGGATTTAGCAACAGTAGCTGGCACGCTCTGATTGTACCCCTGCTGAAAATAACCCGGGTGGGAGGCTAGTCAACTGCAGGCGCATGCAGGCGGACAGAAGCACTTTGTTAAACTGCATGGAAAAGCAGAGCACACACATCACTCACTATAGCCATTTCATCATGTCACAACAGTGTTTAATGTTGAACGGGCTTTTCTCTTGGTCTTCACGTCCATTCAAGCTCAAAGCGACGGATGCCCTGAGAGCTCAGCGCAGTGCAACTCACAAAGACAAACAAACTAACTAGGAAAACACATGCAAATAGACAAAATGCAAGCAATTATGGAGAGAGAGAGAGAGAGAGAGAGAGAGAGAGAGAGAGAGAGAGAGAGAGAGAGAGAGAGAGAGAGAGAGAGAGAGAGGAGAGAGAGAGAGAGAGAGAGAGAGAGAGAGAGAGAGAGAGAGAGAGAGAGAGAGAGAGATGAGAGAGAGAGAGAGAGAGAGAGAGAGATTCTGCTGACCCTGGACCAGACAGTTTGTTTGTCATTATTTGCTTGTGTTTTGTCTGCTTGCATGTGTTTTTCTTAAGTTCGATGTGTTGAGCTCTCAGGGCCACCGTACTAAATAACTTTTGGACTGACTGAATTTTCTTTATTGGCACTGGGTTGTATTGCAACTCACTGAGCGCACACATGCTGTGACAGTGCCTTTGTATTAACTTTTGATTATTTGGTTTGCATTAAAGTTGGCCGGTGTATTCAGTCTGAGTGTCCTGGGCACACTATCACACACGTATTGATCCTTCAGATTGTATGAGCATTATTGCATAAAAAACGTTAAACCTCAATAAATCATCTTTCCCTTTGAAAGATTCCAAATGGGTTTAATTTTGTTTGAATTAAAATAAACCAGTACATTGAGCGCTTTATGTAATTCATCACCTGGAAGAATGCTTCAAAGTCCTTTTGGCTAGAGATTAACCTTTTGATGGGCTTTTAATCTCAGCCACTCACTTGTTTCATACATGCAGCCATTGGTTCAGTCCTCTCATGTTCATTGGTGCTGATCGTCGGGGAATGTCTGATCAAAAAGCTTGGTGATAAACTTATTACATACCTGTGCGGGAAGGGGTCACAAAGTTATAGAGGGCTTCAAATGAATCAACAGTATGGCATGAAGAGGCAAGTAGAAGTATGTGGCTTGTGTATTCTGATTTCATCTCCTATGCTTTCCAGTGGTTGGAGCAACATCCAATGAGGACCACACTCATGCCAGTCAGGGACTTTGACACGTACGTCGTCTGTGTCCACATGTTGTCAGAACTCTATTCTCACGGGTGACATGAATTTTCCCTTTTCTATTATTATTATTATTTTTTTTTTTTTACTCATAAACATGAATCTTGTGCATTGCATCACCATGCAAATGTGTCCATTTATTAGTGATTTTATTTATTTTTAATTCAAGCACATATACGTACATGTATGCATGTTCTCTTTTTGCGTTTTTTTTTTTTTTTTTAATTGAACTGAATGATAATGTGTGGAGAGTCTTAAATGATAGAAATAACACCACGCGAGAATAACAATATTCTTGATACTTTACAAATCGACTGAAAATATAAAAAACATTTATGTTATGACATTGTCTTAAATTGTGCAGATAGTAGGTAATAATTTTTATTCCCTGGCTTGATTCTTGATAACCTCATGGTATCATCTTGTCAGTGTCTGGGTCAACAGATGGACTACTCAAAAAGTAGCATAAGCCGCTTTGTCAGCCACTGTCTATTTGTTGATTTAATAATGGGAAACGTTCACAGAAATAAGCCAGCTTCATTAAGGCCCCCAAAAGTGCTCTTTGATCGCTCCGCTGAGGTGCCCTCCCCATTGGCTATCAAATGTGTTCTCTGATTGGTTGGCTAAGGCATGCTTTGGTTGGCATGCAAAGGAGAGCTCTGATTGGCCGTCGACGGCACTTGGGCGACTGAAACGCATTGTGATTGGCCCTCTACGGCATGCTCTGATTGTCTCTGTGATTGGCCTTTTATATAAAACCGTTTTCTGATCGACCAGCCAGGACACTCGCTAAGATGACAAATCCACATTGAACAGGTTTTTATAGTGAATTCATATTCAATCATATTTCATGGTGATGACCAGCAGGGCAGTTCCAATGAGGGAGAGTTTTCCTAATACACCACACTGTCATACATGTGTTGGATAATAAATATTATCAAATGGATTCACAGTCAAACTGCATGCAGAACCTACAACCAACAATTGCTGGTCTAGTCTCTTATTTCTTACAATAGAAGGACTAAAACGGATAAAAATAAAAATTTAATCTCTTTGCCCATTTTTTAGATCAGTAAATATATATTCTAGGCTGATATACTACACTCTGAACAGGATTCTTCTGAATAGGGACAAGTACGAGTAATAGTGGAATAATGAACAATAATCGTGAAATCCCGTCATTTGAAGATCCTGTGTTTTATTATTGTTGAATTGATTTGTTCACTACTTGTTAAAAACAAACTCGGCTGCAACCTGACACTGCCACTGAGTTCCAAAAAATGAAAGCGAAACTGTACGTCACGTTGCGACGGTTTTGGTCAGGTTTAGGTATCGGACCATTTTTGTCCAGCTTCTGAGTACGGTATCGGACCAGACGCCGGCATCTTCAGCGGTGCATCCCTGCTAAGAGCCGATGTAGTAAATTTCAAACAGGTTTCGGATCGGTTCGACTGTTTAGCCTTTGTGCCGAACATAAGACGACACAGCTTGCTTTCTGTTGCACTTTGTCAAAGTCAAAATCGCTGGACACTCCAAAGCCAGTTTTGTTTTTTTTGTTTTTTTTCTGAGACACAGAGTTGTCAAGGCTGTAAAGTAATGCATGTCCCTGCTCTCTTTGGGCACCATCATCATTGTGCTATCAATGTTTCCTTTTCTATTTACATATATATTTGTACTTTTTAAAATTTATTTTATTAAAATTTTTTTCAAATCAGTTATGTACAATTTCAAACCATTGGTCAGTGCCCAGTTTAGCCTTTCTTCCCGAGAACGATGCGGTATGGTTGCCCAGACAACATGTTGGCACGTGGTCCTCCCCCCAAAACTGTTGTTACATGGTGCTTGAAGGCTACATGTTGTTGTTGCTGTTTTTTTTGTATGTTGCATATTTTCCAGACTTAGGAACTGTGGGATATTATGACTGCTGCTGCAGGTCAAATGACGTTGGTAATTTCTTCTTCCTTTTCCATATCTTTCTCCTCCCAATCCTTCCATCCCTGAAATTTACCCCTCCCCTTTCTCTTTCTCTCTTCCCCCACCCAGCCAGCTGTGTAGACCCCCCCCCCCCCCCCCATTTAGTGACTCTTAACAAATTCTTAACACTTATCTTTTTTTCCCCCTCTTCTTCTTCTGCACAGAGAATTGTAGAAGTTTTAAATATGTACTGTCAGTCACATGTGTAGCAATAGCCATGTCATTAAAAACCCGCTCACGCCATCTTTACCCTTAAACATAAAATCCTCTTGATTGGATTTATAACAAAGCATTTCTATCCAATCCAGTGTCGCCTTTAATGTATACTGTTTTTTTTTTTTTTGTTTTGTTTTTTCCTATATTTCTCTTGCCAAACTCAGTTGTAAAGGTGCCTTTTAATATGATGTGCGTGTGCTAAAAGGCTAAATACAGAAACCGTTCTCCTCAGAAGAGGACAACTCCCCTTTTATCCACCCGACCTTCCCCCTCCCCACCTCTCTCCCTCTTTTTATGTCCGCTCGGCTGTCAAACAAACTGATGTCACTGTATAGATCCACACATGTTGGCCTAAAAGCAAGTGCTGCAGATACCGCACATACGCAAACGTCTGAATTATGGCAACCCATAATACAAACCCTAATGTGGAGACCTGCATTTCTATGCACTAGCTTACTGCATAAGTACATTGGTAATAAAATATACACACAGTTAAAAAAACGTGTGCTAATGTATACTTCACATTTTAACCTACAAGACCCCCTAAAAGTGACCCATTTGACAGTAAACTGAATCGGAAAAAAGGCATTTATTGGATATAATGTGTAGAACTTCTATTAGGTTTTTTGTTTTGTTTTTGTAATTGGCTTATCTATTGCAATAAGCATTTCTACTAAATCTCCCTCTCTTCACCTCAAAAGAATTCCCTCTTTTGAAGTTATTTGCAAGCCTATCTCATTAACACTTCTTGTCTCGAGTAAAACTTGCATAAACCCATGTGATTTATCTCACATCTTGTATGTAAACAAATCAAAGCAAACATGCTCATTGTGTAGTTCTACCTCGCAAGCAGTAGTATCGTCTCTTTGCTGTTATGATCATACTGTGTTTTTCCTCCATGCACGTCACGTGGAATGAGCTCTTCTAATGCAAGCTTTTGTTCTTTGTCACTCAGCAAGGTGCAAGCAACGCAGAGAAATTTGACTATGTAAGTATCAAAACGGATCAGGTTCAAGATGGTAGTTGCACATTGCCACAGTATTTTTTTTTTTAATATATTTTCTTTTTCAATCCTACTCTGTACCAGATGGGTGCTTTAGCTCAAATAGCCAATAGAAATTTTCCAGTCGTATAGAATGTTCTTTTGTTGGCAAATACTAGGCCTTGTACTTTGTACACCTGTAGCATTGTCATATGTGCCATCTGCCACCAAAGTATGCTCAACAGACGATTGAAAGTATTTGCAAACAGTATTGTAAGCGCAGACCAACAGGCATTTACAGAATCAAACAACACTTTTGAACTTCTGGACAGAATTCAAAATTCACTCCAAACTACGCCTGCTTCCTTCAAGGTCATGGACTTCCTCAACAAGATGGCAGGAAATGAGTATGTGGGGTTCAGCAATGCCACGTAAGTTGTCTTTTTTTTCTTTTCTTTGTTCCCCCCCCCCCCCCCCCTTTCCTCCAAAGGTCAGAAGTTGTTTTCCAAAACCTTTACAGCCCCCCATCCACCCTTTCTTATTCACGTCAATTATTCACCAGACCTAATCGTTCGGCCCACCGACATATTATTTGTGTTGCTCGGCGGTCATGAATGTTAATGATGTTTACTGGAAAAGAGTCGGTGTTCATGTCACCATCACATGATTGCATGAGAGCGCTGGTTGCACTGTACACAGGAGGGAGGAGGAACATGGGTGGAGAAGTGTCATATACACACACACACACAGTAGAGATTGTCACTTGCTGTTTGTGATAGGGCGTGCGCTGTTCTTTGTGTGACAGATTCCAGTCGGAGCGCGAGTCAGGGGACAGGAATTTTGCCATCGGCTACTACCTGAAAGAGAAAAAGGTGTGTGTGTGTGTGTGTGTGTGTGTGTGTGTGTGTGTGTGTGTGTGTGTGTGTGTGTGTGTCTGTGTGTCTGTGTGTCTCTGTCTCTGTGTGTGATATATATATGTTCGTCAAAACCCACTATTTGTCTTTTATTTGGATTCGGCTCCGCCCCTACTTTACGGAAATGTTAATGCTTCCATTCCCACACACTTCCATAAACGGCCGTGCCGGTATTTTCCCAGAAATGATACAAGGTCGAGAGCGCGGAAATTTATGGAACATCCACACCGGCTCCCATTCCCACATGATGCCAATACGGAACATTTCCAGTAGATTTACGTATTTCAGTGCAAGTGGGGCTTATGTAAAGGGGCTAATGTCTTTGTGTGTTTTCTCCGCAGTGTTTCCCAGAGGGCACAGACATGACATCCATTCTGGACTTCTACTTCCAAGTTAGTGCAACGATATACTTGCTGAGGTTTCATTTTCCAAATGAGGTTAATTTTCAAAGGCAGGAAACTGCCTTTTTTTGCACTGCAGCATATTTTTGTATCTTCTAGAGGTCAGTCCTTCTTTCGGCACACGTGTCTTGCAGTTATAATTTGCGAGGCAAATCTGTCATATATTCTCAAATATTCCTAGTAGCCTGCAAATATTTCTCTAAAACATTCTGCTATTGTGTTGGCTTGAGACCAGAGTCGTGTTGCCTAATTTGCACTTACAGTCTGTGCAACAAATGGGTTTCAGGACGATTGTTTTGATCGCACTGCCACTCACGCAGCTCGGGCTTCCCAAACCCACACCAGGGAGTTTCTGGAAAGTTGGGAAATTTTCGAAATTCAATTACGTACATGGAATATCATGAGATTTTAGTTGTCACATTTTCTTGCCCAAATTTAAAAAATGAAAAGAAAAAGAGCTTCACACAGTTTATCTGTTTTAACACTATTTCACTCACATTGATCAGTGGTTATATTCCATTTGTGTTTTTTTGTACACAGTCACAAATTCAAGTTATTTATCTCGCGTATCTGCATTAAAAATTTACTAATTGCATTGATCATGGAATTTTGGAGTTTGGTCCTGGAAAAGTCTCCTTTAGAGTGGGAACCCTGATGTGTTCTTAAGCGTTCCCAAGTAAACCTGTCTGCATTTAGGTCACAACTATCGGGGCTGAGAAATGGTGTGATTTATCATTGTGTCATTGTTTCTCTTTTTGTCCCAGCTGTGTTCCATCGAGGTGACCTGTGAGAGTGCCAGTGTCATGGCGGCCACCCTGGCCAACGGCGGTTTCTGTCCAATCACAGGCGAGCGCGTGCTGAGCCCAGAGGCAGTTAGAGACACCCTGAGTCTGATGCACTCCTGCGGCATGTATGACTTCTCGGGCCAATTTGCCTTCCATGTGAGTGAAACAAGTGTAATTAGTTTTAATTTCAAAACACTTTTTGCATAAAACTGGCCACTCTTTATAAACTGACTTATACTACTTTTAAAAAAATATATATATTTACTTTGCTCTATACAATATGTACCCCTAACAAAGTGTTATTAAGTTCTTAAAGGTACAGTGTGTCGAATTTAGCGGTATCTAGTGGTGAGGTTAAAGATTGCCACCAACTGAATGCCGCCCCCATGGCGTTGCAACATGGCGGCCAATATGCCGAATATTTCTGCCAAGTCCTTCCGTGCCCTACTTATATTATCATTATATTGTACAACAAAAAAAAAAGAAACCCTGTTAGTTATTTACAAACATTAACTGGCTCAAGTCCAGTACACATTGTTTACCAGTCACAGTTAACCTACCGGCTGGTACATGTTGTCTCTGGCCTCAGGCCAAGTCAGATCAGCTGCTGCGATACAAAAAGCTCACACAAACATCAATCGCCGGAATGACCGAAAGTGACCTCTGAATGTTTGCTTGGACTCAAGATACAGTTTGTTATGAATGGAGACCTTGTATTATATAAAACTATTATACAGATACCTCTGAAAACTATTAATGGGCCTTAAATTTTAGATGGCACTTGTCACTGGTGATTTAACGACACCACATGTTCGCTGCAGATTCCTAAACTCTTTCACTATTGGTTGAAAAAATACTGAAGAGCAGAGACTTAAGCCCTTTTCGTACAAGTGACAGTATTACATGGAAAGGTCCTGTCATTCTAACTACATTCAGCCATTTGATGAACGTTGGTTGTATTTTTGTCTGGATGTGGGAAGCCGTGGAGAGGGTAGAGTTGGCATTCTGTAGCAAAATTGAAGGAACCTCTTCATTTTTTTCCCCTGTTGTAGGTGGGTTTGCCAGCCAAGTCTGGGGTGGCAGGAGGCATCCTACTGGTTGTTCCCAATGTGATGGGCATCATGTGCTGGTCACCTCCACTGGATAAACTGGGGAACTCTGTCAGAGGCATCCAGTTTTGCACGGTATGCAAAACTCCAGGCAAACAAGTATATGCAGTACACACAATAAACAGAACACACACTATACTAGGTACTCAGTTCATATAACAACACATATGGAACGACAGGATCTACTTGCAAAACAACGCTTGTAAACATACCTAGCACAAAAGTGACTTGTGTGTACATTCTTATCTTGACTGTGTTATCTTGTCTCTGAACAATATCTCTTAACATAAAATTATTAAATTGATTTGAATTTATCATGACAGATCGAGAGGGCAGAGTGGAAGGGAGGGTAAGGGTTTTGTATAAATTTGTGGTATTTAACTAGTATACACAAAACATAACTATAATGTTGTAGGGGGGGGCATAATCATTATTCCGATCCACTATACAGAAACTATTTATTTTCATATATGAACCCTAGATGTTCAACATTTATTATTATTGATATGTTCTTTCCTATGGGCTGCAACACACTAGATGGTCTGAAATGGTCCATACTAAAGATGTGTACATTTGGTGGATGAGCAAGTCCCTACATGCCCGGAAGTATTAGTGTCTGTATAGAACGTAAACCTTTCACAAATGTTTATGAAAATAGCTTTTTGCTACTTAACTTCTTAAACCAAGATTTCCCATGTGGATTCATTACTTGTTTAAAAAGTTTTCATATATCGAAAGACAAAATGTAGGTGAATTGTATACGTCGACGCAACATTTGTGTAGGTCCCCAGCCTTAGTGGTTTAGCTTCTTGTGCCAGTAGTGATTGCTATTGGCTAAGGATGAGGGGTGTGTGTAGAATGAATAGATTCTTCCCATGCATGTAATAACAAACATGGTTAAGACGGGGAGATTGAGCAACAGCGTCCTTGAGAATCGAACTCCTTGAACTCCACTCCTTTGTAGTAGACAGACCTGATTAATAAGTAATTTAGGGTAGATTAATCTTTTATGTTGAAGACTGGCGAGATTGTCACTCGGGGCTTGCTAAACACTGTACAGCAGAACATCATGAATCCGCCCTTGAAACTGCAGAGTCGTGTTGCAGTTGATGCACAAAATAGAGAGCGAAAGAAAGTCAATGTCTGCTGTTGTGAGTTACTTCAAGCTAAATGAAGATGATTCGATAAATGATTTATCGATCATCTGACAATATTCCAAAATTGTGCAGACGGCATATATCGCTGTCACTAAAGTGGAACGTGCACTCTGGTTGTTCGTAGTGCACGAGCACCGCTCGTGATGAAAGGTTCGACTCTTTTTTGAGACTCGTTCTTGACCGGTCACTCAATAAAACAAGGCGTTCCATTTAATTTAGTTGGTTTAATGCATGTGAGCGAAGGAGGGCTTCCAGTGAACAAGAGTGAGAAGAGTAGGTCATTTATTATTACATTTATTTTGGAATGGCAAGTACCATATAAATATAATCGAAGGGTATATTGCCACTTAAAAGTGAAAGAAACTTCAATTTGAAGTTTGAACCGGTCATTTCCATGTTAGTTATATGTCCTGTACTACTAAAAGTCAGTGAGAGTTAGCGGTTGCATTATACTGAAACTTGGTCTCAGTCCCATATACTGTTTTATTTAATTGTAACTATGGGGTAGTTTCATGTTCTATTATTGTTCCATAGTGAATAATGAACAATAATAAACACGGTGTCAAGATCAGCAATCTCACTATTGTGGTAACTGAAAATTGCAGCGGTGGTCCGTATGTGCAGCTTTCTTATCACGTGAACATGATCAGATCACGCTATGAATTTGTCATTGATGTACAGCAGGTATACCCAATGAGTCACCTTATATTTTGAGTAATTAAGATACCATGCTTCTATACGGCAGCTAAATAATGAAAATGTGACATAAAATAAGGTTTAAAAGCTTTATTCTAGTACACCAAAATAAAGTCTTTGTAGTTTGTGTTTTATCTGATACAGAATTTAAATCTGCAGAGGGGAAGAAACACAGGTCAAGACAGACAAGAGCTGTGATAACACTAACTACTCTGGTCACCTGTGGCCTGATCACACACCTGTGTCTCTGTCTCTCTTACACCCACATGTACAGTATATTCTCACCACACAGACAATAAGAATCTCAACAGTCCTGTTTGTCCCCTCATTATTAACAATGGTCAATTCTAATTTGCATCTTTCCATTTAAAAGTAGCTCTCCACCAGATGAGGTCTGAGTCATGCTCATTATTACAACATACAGTAGTTGTCTGTCTACAAAGATAAGAACTGGTTATTGTATTGTAATGGCTATCTGTTGACACATTTGACCAAATCGACCAGAAAAATTACGAAAAATAAAGACTGGTTACTTTATATGATAATTTTATTTTAGTTTGTTTTGTAAGTACACTATATCGTTTCTGTTCTTTTTTTCTTTCTAGTTTTAATTAAAACGTTTTTTTCACACCTAGCTTTAATTTTTAGTTTAGTTTTGGTTAACTATACAGGGATGCAAACACATGTATGGTAAAAAGAGGTCTAATATATACGTATGGTGGTTAGCAGATGGTTTTCTGAGTTACCATGAATGCATCACTTCCGACACAAATTCGATTTTTCCCAGCCTGTGAACACAGCATTGCTTCCTTGCTTTAGGACTAGAGCCGCGTCTTAGAGAACGAGTCCACTAGTTAAGGTGGAGATACACTTAAAAAGATGCAAGAACAAAAGACGTTAGAACCACCAGAGAACATGTCCCAGAACACAGCAGAATACTCCATAAGAACTCTCCAATGAAAGAAGCACAAACTCGACAGCCAGAGGAGGTGGGAATGGTTTTGCTTTACATAAAGATGATATTTCATCAAAGAGTGAAGGGGCTTTTATTTACCTCAACTGCCGTCTGGGTTGGTGCTCCCCAAAATAAATAAAGGTTAAATAAACTTGCATTATTTTTGTTCAGTCACACAGGGATCCGGACGCACAATGGACTAGAGATCACTCTCTCTTCATTACGAAATGACTGTCCTGATCCAAGGAGGAACGTCCCTCGGTTTAAACTGTTCATATCATACAAGTAGAAACTAGCAAACAATAGATCTAAAATAAAAACACTGTAAAACCAAAACACTGGAACGGCACGGGGTGCACGCAGGGCGCTCGGAGCGCGGTTTGCTAACCCGGGAAAAGGAGGAGGTTGAAGTCGGTCCCCTGCCATGACTAACAGCATTTGGACCAATCGCAAGAAGGAGAGCTCTCAGAATGTGAGAGACGAAATTTGCCTCTGGCTTGTGCAAGAACAAGAACCCAGATCCATGCGTCAATTTGTTATCTTGTTCTGAACGCATATTTTTGCTCAAAAACGTTTACGTCTTTTTAATTGTACCTTTCCCTTTAATCAATCGCGGAATGGCGTTTTCTCAGGCGGATAAAAAAGATTAAAATTTGCTAAACTGGGTCACCGCGTTATTGCGATTAACAAGCTAGAGCGAGCCTCCCACAAATGTACAGTATGTTTTGTTCATTCAGGTTCATCTGGTCCTTTGTCAGTTGAATCGGTTTGATGCTGACGGGTTAGTCAAACAGTTCAGCAGCTTAATTTGCTTCGCCATTGTCACTAAAATACATGACTCGTGCGCACGTGAGTCAACGCACGTGAACGTATGGTTCCAACTGTAACAGCAATATTTAAATATCACGAATGCAACAAATGTATCTATGGTGTGGGGATGGGGTGGTTGTACACCTGTTGCTACTTGATTGGTCTAACGAGCAACGGGTAAAACCTCCATCCATCCATCCATCCATCCATCCATCCATCCATCCATCCATCCATCCATCCATCCATCCATCCATCCATCCATCCATCCATCCATCCATCCATCCATCCATCCATCCATCCATCCATCCATCCATCCACATTGGCAGGTTCGCCCTCCCTATACCAGAGGGTGGGTGTGTGTGTGTGTGTGTGTGTGTGTGTGTGTGTGTGTGTGTGTGTGTGTGTGTGTGTGTGTGTGTGTGTGTGTGTGTGTGTGTGTGTGTGTGTGTGTGTGTGTGTGTGTGTGTGTGTGTGTGTGTGTGTGTGTGTGTGTGTGGTTAGACCACAAGCAACAGGTGTACAGCTACACTGATCCCGGGCCCAATTACCTAGACCTAGGACAGGTGTGGCTGCTCAAAACCCATCACAGTATTAATTTTGGGGTGCGTGTTTTGCTGTTCGCTGTCCCTATTTTTTTTTGTCAAAAAGTGGTCGCCAAAGGGGGGAAACCCGAGGCCACACATCGTTGTCCAATTGACTTAATCTGGTAGCCCAGGGCAACTGTTACTGTCGAGCCCTGAGATACCTTTGTGTATACTGTATATAGTTAGCAGTAGTAGCTTGCATACGATGAGATTAGCCTACGAGAGGGCTACTGAATGAATATTTGAGTAATTTATCGGCAGTCACTCAAACGCCATGCCATCCTTTTAACACTGTTGTGGTAATCAAAATATTTGCGGAAAGTTGTCAGGTCTATATCTTTTTCGTCTCCTCATTATCTACTTATCACCATTGCTTTCATTTCAGGACCTTGTCGAGCTCTTCAACTTCCACAACTACGACAACTTGAGGCACTTTGCCAAGAAGCACGACCCACGCAGGGAGGGCGGGGACCAGCGGGTAAGGTTGCCTACACCTTGTTGTCACAAGCGCACACATGCCTCTGTCACCGCTGTCCACAACCTACACACCATCTCTCCAAAAGACGCTGTTGGGGACTTGAGGTGATTGTTGGTTGTTGTAGTTCAGATGGCCGTGGGGAGTGTACGGGCTCCACTTAATAGTAGTTGAACTGTGCAGCTCTGTCAGGTTTTGCCTGCGCTGATTTTTGTAGGGAGTCTGCATCGGCAATTTCTCGTGCTCGTGTCTTTGCAACGTGAAGACGTCAATAGATGGATGTAGAAAAGGCATTAAGTTGACAAATTGTGAGCTCAACATTGCAAGCTTTCAAGTTACACGGGTTGGCCATTTCTATGAATCACTGTACTGGCTGTACTAAAGAGTTCAAACACCTTAAGTGTTACCTCAGCCCTGGAGGAGCCCAGATGAATTAGTGGAATGGAATGAGGTTTATAGGGATGAGATGAGGTGCCGACGGAGAGTGAGATCCTTATATTGGAGACATAAAAAGCAGCACCAATCTAGGGGTGAGCCAGGGATGCCGGCCCAGTCCCTCAGCCGGTTGACCAGTATGCCGTGATCGCCCAAGTGGAGGCTGCACTGGGGTCTAGTATAAGTTCTCTCTTTGAGCGTTTTTTTTGTCGTATGCATCACAGAGTTGTGGTTTTGATTTAAAATGTCAGGAACTGATAAAAAGCAAACTTCTCGAGGACCTTTGATTCACAATGAAAGTTTTGAAATACAGGAAGTTTAAAGTTGTTGGGATTGGTGGGGTCAAGACCGGGCTTCTTTAGAAGTAGCATAACTTTAGCTTGCTTGACGTAGGGTGCAACAGTACCTGTGACCAGAGAGCTCTAGCAAGAGGGCGAGGGTCAACAGCCATTAACTATTAACTGTGGTAATACATTGTAACCAGAACCTCACTCTTCCTAATTTACAGGTCAACGGTTCTTGCCAGTGTTCTATTGTATTCAAACTGGGTCAATTATCACAAAGTGTACGTTTCCAAATTGCTCCGTGAAATACGGGGAACTAAGACTCAGACTTTACATATTGGCCGTTACTTTGATGAGAAATCAACAGTTGTGAAACCTTCATAATTTTGCTCACAGAACAACTCACCGTCGCAGTGAAATATATATACACGCCGGGAGACGTGGCAAGGAGACTAATCTTTTATCCGTGTCAATTGAAACAGCAGCAAACCTTTGGACCCATGGATTACGAGAGTCTCCAAAAAGAACTTACTCTGAAAGCTCCCCTTTGGAAAAAGGTGTCCCCCACAGAGTCTCACGAGGACAGCTCCACCACTGTAGTCTATAGGATGGAAAGTGTCGGGGAGCGCAACTAGAAAAGGAGAACCCCCCACCCACCTTCCTTCCTGTCTGTACCACCTTCCCTCTTTCTCTCCTCTTCCAACTCCATTCCACACCCTCAATTCAAATATTTATAGAAATAATGATGAGGATTATTTATTGCATTTAAAGAGGTTATAGGTGTGGAGGATCTTTAAGTTGTTTTGCTGTTGTTAAGGAAAGAACTTTAAGATGAGTTACTGTTTGTTTTTTTTTGTTTGTTTTTTTGTGTTTGGGGGTGATTTTCTCTGATTTCAAATCAGCTCCTAGCCTTTGTTTCCTTGGAATGGGTAGGATCTGATTTAGTGGTATTTAGGCTGCACCTCAGCCCATCATTCCAGGCCGGGTTTTCCTCCATTGAGTTGTTTTGAACTCATTCATGCTATTCCGAGTGGACTGGCTGGTTAGACAATCTTGGCTATGGGTTGATTTGAAATTAGAATGTTTAAGTGTGTGCGTGCGTGCGTGTGTGCGTGTGTGTGTGCACGCTGTCTGGAGCTACTGTTAAACCCTGCTGCTTTGTAAATGGAAGTTTCTTAATTTGCTTGATGAGAGTTAAATCGTTAGATGTGCTGTCCGTAATATCCATATTGGTAAATGATACAGAGAGGTACAGGATGCAGGAAGTGGCTAAATTGAGTTAGTATATCCATAATTGAATAAGAATTAAAGTGCAACTCTGAAAATGTTACTTATTTAACTTAATATTGAATTATTGACTAAATGATTGTGTAATAAACACAATGCCGGTGATTCACTTCCCCAAACTGCATCCTGGACGTCAAAAGAAATGACAATAAATCCACCTATGATTTCCTACTCATGCCTGGGAGGCGCTCACAATGTGGCTTGATGACTGTTGTTCTCATTTTCTTTTGCTCAATCTCGTCACAATATGGGTATTGGCACAGTTCAACCAAAGATAGGTTAACGCTACCCGTTCACCCAAACGGGAAGGCGAGACGTGAACTAGCCGACTGCGGAGACGGGATCTCTTCTGACTCTTCGAGGGAAAACGTCAGAAACTTGTCGCGTTCTCGGTCCTCTTATCAGTATTCTTTGTGTGGCGGCACAGAGAACCGGAGTCGACATTCTGAGCTGCTGCTGAGCATTGGTGGGGGTGGGGGTGGAAGGGGGGAGGGCGTCGGTTTAAAACATGTCATCGTTGTCCTCGCGAATTCTAGTGTACTACCTCAAAGGCACAGGCTGGGGATGGAGTTGACTCAACGCGTGGCTGCATTGCACTTCTAAAGAACCCTATTTATCTCGTGGTTATTTCCCCGTTACTGTAAACTGTAGTATGAGGAATATGGTGAGTCAAGGCTGCTGCGGACGTGGATAATTCACGTTGGAGAGATGTTTTTGGCGCTCAGGCATAATGAGGAATGGCTGGACACATTTTAAGAGATGTATCAATGTCCAAAATACAATAATAATAAACAGTGTGATATGTCGGTATATCCTGGAGTGCATGTTTGCGTGTAATGTAGGGAAAAATCGAAATCCTCAACAAAGAAATTTCAGTCTGGCGACGGGACAACGGGGCCCACGTTGAATACCATTTAATGCAAAAAGACGTGGGGCCCCGCGGTGGGAAAAGTTACGACCATGAAGGTTTGCAGGAGCCCCGCTCTTCCATCCGTGTGGTCTTGAGTTGAGGTTTATGTGACCAAACGTGTGTGAGACGGCAAAGTGAAGGATTGCGGGAGAATTGCGTTCTTGGTTTCAGGCACTAAGCGGTGGATTAAATAAATAAGTACACGGTGTGACGCTTATCACACAGGACCGTCTACTGGAAAGGTCGGAGCTATACGACAGTCGATCATATCTCAAAATTCTACGACCGTTTGTCAACCCAGTATTTACTGTACTCCATGCGCTTCACTCTACATGTGCCGGCATGTTTCTAGCGTCTCCTAGAGCTCAACAGTAGATCAGAATGTGCATGGAGTGTACGCCTTTTTAAAATACCTTTTCACTACGCAAAAAAAAAAAAATAAAAGGATAATTGGAAAAACCGTTTGCACAAGAACGTCACGTCAGCAAAACGCCTTGGATGTCACCTCGTCGTCTTCGGCTTTTATCAGTTAGTTGTTTTTTTTTTTTTTTTAGGAGGGATGCACAGGTGCTGATATCGGCGCCGGATCTCACCGTTGCATAAACAGAAGTTTTCTGTTTGTGAACCAAGTGCCCGACACTCAGTACTCGTACTCGGAAAACAAGGTGTCTGTGCGTCCCTAGTTCTTAATTCAATCCAGGCTTGGAAGTGTCGAGGGTCTGGAGCCTTTGCTTGGCCGTGGCTCTCTGGAAAGTTGTTTTCCTGTAAAGTGTCAATATGATTTTTGACTGTTTTTATTTTTTGTTTGTTTTTGGTTTTATTTTTTTATTGGACTTCTACTGAAGCGGCAGAAGGGTCTGTTCGTGTCCTTATTTTGTGGTACAAGGCATTCAAAAGCTTCTGGCATCAGTTTCGGGGGGGGGGGGGCGGGGGGCTTGGGCTCAAGTGAAGTGGGATCCGGATGGCAAAAAACTGAAACCCGCAGACCTCGTGGTCCTTGAGCTTTGGGGGGGAGGGGGGGAGGGGAAACGGTTAAAACCACAAAAAAAAAAATGAGGGGGGGGGTATAAAAATGAATCGGAAAGAACTCACTTGCGGTTGATTGGCGGGAAGGTGTTGCACCACCCGCGGCCCCCATCCATGATCTCCCCCGCAGACAGTCAGCCCTGTCATCCACCACTTTGTAGGCGGCGTGGGTTTGGCTCTCTGTTTTCCGACGCGACAGTGTAGTTTAGCATGCAATGCCTGCACACCTGGGAGGTTTGTAAAGACGGAGCAGGAACCGGGTGTTGAAGCCGGATCTTTTTATGGTTTCGACCCGATGGAATATCATAAAATAATGTGGCATCCAATGCCAAATTTTGATATCCTAGTCTTTAAACGCTTAAGTTTAGTGTAGTCAGCCGAAGCGGAAAACGAAAGCCTTGTTCAGTACGAGTAAATGTGTCGCGTCATTGTTCTTCTGTTTAAAAGGGATTTTTAATTTTAATCGCTTCAGATTTGTATTTTTAAGCACTGTATGACTTGTAATGCCTTCGTTCCGGTATAAAATAAAGAGATATTAATTATTGGGGAAGGTGTAATGTAGGAACCGGTGCCAAATTCAAGATGGCATTTGAGCGATGTCCTGCCCGGACAGAGACGCGGCGGGTGCAGAACTGACCCTGGATCGATGATTTTGTTGGAGGTCCTGGGGAAAAAAATTTTCAAATGTTTGCTCCCTCCGCAATGTTAAATGTTCCGTTGCGTGTGGACGGACGACTCGGTTTTACTTGAGTCTTTTCAACGTCGTCGGACCTCTACTCCTGGAAAAGGGGATAATGGCTCCGATGCAACTGAGAGAGGGGTTTTTGAATGCAGTACCAGTATTTATTGTATTTTTTAATTGTCTGATTTCATAGTTTCATATGATGTCTCTGTTGTTTGCTTGTCTCTCGCAAAATGTCTAAATCATCCCCCCGCCCCATCTTCTGATTCCCATCCTCCCCGGTGCTCTGCATTTGTCCATGATTTAAATGTGCTGAACTCATGTCATCAAGATCATTTTACTATCATATCTGCATATTTGTTTAGATATGTCACATGTCAGATGCCGTTGCTTCATGATTTCTTTCTCTTTTTCTTTCTTTCTTTTTGTTTTTTATTTTATTATTATTATTATTATTATTTTATCTTTTATTATTTTGCTGAAATTAACCCAGTGAACCAGAATAGGTGAAGTCGGCGTTGATTCTCATTATAATTTTTTTTGCCTCAATGTTCCATGTATTAAAAATAAATAAAGCACCATTATCCATCAACATCTACGCCAATAGCTGTTCTTTCATCTCATGCACCTTTATACATAATTCCAATTATTTTGGATTTCTGAACAACAGCTCTTTGCGAATGTGTAGCAAAAAGGAATTCAACATGCGCTCTTTTTTTTTTTTTAGAATGGTTCTGTCGGAATTGTCATATTTAGGGGCCGATGGTCTCATTCTCCTATCGGTCGTATTGAGATATACAGTATATATTGTTACTAAATGACCCACCCAGGCTTCAGCTGCTTTAAACCAGGAAAAACAAAAAAAAATACAAGGAGCAGCATTTTAAGGTTTATGTCTCGATTCTCTTTGCTCCCACTCGAACCCTCCCCTAGGTATTAGAAATGCGGTTTGACCTCCCCACTATTCTGTTGGGTGCACTTCCATGGAAGCTCTGTCATCTCAAAGCTCTTCATGTTCAGGCAAACGCAGTGGAACTGGAATGATAAACGACAAGCAGGTCTTCCTTTCATGTGGAAAAAAAAAATAATAATAATTTTGTTAGTTTGAGCAGCGGAATTTGAGTGGAATTATATCGTATAATGATAATTCTGTATTTTTGAGTGGAAATTGCCGTCGAAATAAACCCAAAAGCAGGAGTGCTTTCTTCGCTTAGTATAATATAGATGTAACGTCAATCGATCAAATCGTCAATCAACCAAATCCAGCCGGTAAGATGGAGTCTGTCTGTGCACATAGTCTGATTTTTGTTATTATTATTTTCACTCATAAAACCCTCCAGGTTGGATTTTTATTATGCAACCTGAGGGATTTAATTTATTTTTAATATTTTATTTATTTATAGAGTGGGGATGGTTCCAACCGTTAACTTAAGAACCTGCTACAAAAGGAATAAAACACAATTTTATTATTATTTTTTTTAATATCAATAATTAAATTAATAGGTTTATTGCATTTAAAAGGAGGGTTGAAAATGACAGATACATAATATTTATCGATTCACAAATTGGATTTGCATTCAAAGTCGCGTCTTTAAAAGGAAGCCATGAGTTACGGGCGTCTGTGTTGTATGTCATGGTGTCTCACCTCCTCCCTGTCGGCCTCTACTGGGTTATTGTCTCACTGTAAACAGCTTTCAAATAATTCGCTTCTGCTTATGTGTTTGTCTTCAACGATGAGCCTTATTTTACCTTTTCCAAAAAACACACGTTCCTATTTGTGATGCAGTTTGTTGCCGTGGAGATTTTGGGGGGGGGGGGGGGGGGACAGGATTTGGCATCAAGTTAATTATTTATTTATTTTTGAACGTGGCTGTATTTTGGGTAAAATAAGGCTCTGCGCTGGGTTTTCTTTTCTGTTTTTTGTCGTTCTTTGCCGTGACACTGGTTTCTGCATAGATTTGTGTGTTTTGTTTGGGTTTTTTTTTTTTTAAGTGTTTTTATGCTGAATCAATGGGCTTTGCTTTTCTCAATCCATGCTGAATAGACAACACCTCGTCGTATGGAAGCGTTTGACATTATTCAAATGTTAATTCAAATGAGGAAATTTTGTAATTTTTTTTTTTTTTTTTAAATACGAGTATGCACTGAAATGAGAAATTCCAATGACGTTTAATTTTGAACGACTTGGCTCCGTTTGTGTGTAAGAATGTCCGAATGTGAATTCTAATTGATACATGACCGTTTAAATTTTGGATTCTGAGTTACCGCATTGCACTTTCTATGCAAATTCTAAGGATATTCTATATTACCATTCTAAATAGAACGACGTGAACATTTTCCCGGTCGAATTGAATTACCAATTGAATAAAGTTACACATTATGCTTCCACACTACCCTGCTATTCATGATATCTATACTCTGGCTTCTTAGAAAGCCTAAAATAATTGCTAGATAATTATTTGTTTTTCATAAAGTCATTTTACTACATCCACCGGACTTAACAACTTTTCCCTTTGGGCCATTTGTGGCCAAAGGGAAACGTCAGTTCTTCTCTTAATTTATGTGTTTTTTTTTGTTTTGTTTTTCTTTCTTTCTTCCGTGTTTCACGTTTGTGTTTTAAAGTTGCTGTTGCCGGGCAGGTTGCTCACGGAAGAACGCCTCCCCAACGTTGGACGCTTTTGAGGTTTACTCAAGAGTCTGGCGTCTCGTGACGTCGTAAGAATGTCAAGTTATTTCCAATGATGATCCGGCTTCGTCCGGTGCCTTCCTCAAACAGGGTTTACGGAGCGCATCCCCAAATATCGCTCGGCCTATAATGCGGAGGTCAAAGTACCGCAAAGACCTGGATCATTCGTTCGTTGTTGTGAGGTTTGGAATCTGGAAAAGTAAAATGAGCTTCTTAATAATCGATACAGGTTCATTTTTATTTTTATTATTATTCTTTTTTTTTTTTTTTTTTCCTTTCCGCAAAATGAATTCAACCGTTCCCCTTGAAGTTCTCTTTTCTCAGGGAGGGAGTCAGTGCTGTTCCAGGGTAAGTGTGAACTGACGTTGTGATCTCTGGGCTTTGTTTGGCTGAGCCGGTTCCTTCGCGTCTCGAGTGGAATCGGCTCGTAAAAAAAATTAAATAAAAATAAAAAAACACAAGGAAAAAACGGGGCTGTCTGAAGTGCTTGGATTTATTCAAATTGGACCCATTTCAATCTGGCCAACGTCTCTCCCACCAACCGGACTGACCCACGGCATAATAAGTCGTATTTTATCATTTTCCTGGGAACCGCGCAATAAAAGTTTCAATTCCATTTCAGTCGGGCTAATTTGACGCGGGGCCGCGCCCTCCAGCCCCGGTTTTAACGCACAGCACTAGAAAAATAACCCCTTCGCTTTTAGAACGACTAATCCTCCGCCAACAAACATGTTTTGTATATATTTATTTATATATACATTTTTTAATCCCCCAGCCGCCGAGCCCTGCGGGAGGCCGGGGCCCGGCAGAGCGCGGATGAGTGTGTCTCGGGGATCGGTTCCTGGACAAAACCTGTCTGTCTCTCCCCCTCTCCCCTCCCCCTGCCCCCCCACCCCCGCCCGCCCGCAGGTCAAGTCTGTGATCAACCTCCTCTTCGCCGCCTACACCGGCGACGTCTCGGCTCTCCGCAGGTAGGCGCGCCGCTCGCCGAGTTGAGGCTGTCCCTCCCCGGGGCGGGGGGCGGGGGGGTGCGGTTTGCTCGGAGGAAGCGGGCGCGGTGATGGGTGGCTCACTTAGCCCCCGCTGTCGCCTTTCAACTTAACTTGTCCCGTGCATAGAGAATCACTTATTTATTTTGTTTGTTTGGTTTTTTTTGTATATTTGGTATCTGGATTCTTTGTCTTTGTCGCCATTTGTCAGTTCTTTCTTTGGACGTTTGCCGATTTTTCTACGTATTTAAAAAAAAAAAAAACAAACAAACAAAAAAAAAAAAACATTTCAATGAGTGTTCTCTTTGCAAATCGTCTGTCCTGTGTTACCGCGACAAATTCCTAGTCGGTGAAAATGTAGTTGCCGAAATAATCCGATTCGGGAATGGCGGTGAACGCAAAGGCCTTCGTGTCCTCGTGTCTGCACTCTCGTCCTCAAAGACCGAGCTGATTAATGCGTGCGTGTTTTTATTCTGTATTTAATTTTATTTATTTGTTTATTTTGAGGTTTGCGTTATCGTCCATGGACATGGAGCAGCGGGACTACGACTCCAGGACGGCGCTCCATGTGGCAGCTGCAGAAGGTACGTCCCCCTCAGCGTCGTTGCGGTATTTTTTCCCACGCCTGTCTCTCCTTTTCCACCACGACCGGGGTAAAAAGAGGTTTAACGGGAGCCGCTTCCAGCACTCGGGGGGGGGCGCCGTTTTTTAAGGCCGTGTGCGTTGCCATCTACGCGGGATGTGCGTCCCTCAAGAGTGTGACATCATAACTGCGACCTCTGTTTCTCCGTGCAGGACACGCGGAGGTGGTTCGCTTTCTGCTGGAGGCCTGCAAGGTCAACCCTGTGCCCAAAGACCGGTGAGGCCTCCGCTCGTTCACTTCTGTCTGTGGTTCAGTTTGTGGTTTCACAGTAAGGCAAAAAAAAAAAAAACTCCCGTCCCCTCCATTTTATTTTATATTTTATTTTTTATTTTTCCCCGTAGAAACTGAAAGAGTCAGGTCGACGCCCATTTTGAGCTCGATTAAAGGGTGGGTTTGCAATTTTTCGACGCGGGCCTTTTTAAAATGTCTGTTCCCATTTACAACCGTTCAGCGACCACGTCGCCGAACGCTTTACCCAGTGGAGAAACGGTTTGTGTTGGTCGACGCCGCCGAAGGAAAACAACAACGACCTGATGTTTCCAGGTTGTTGTCGGTTGTTTTTTTTTTTTTTTGTTTTTTTTTATTATTTTTTTTTTATAAAAGCATTCCGCTCCCCTCTCGCGGCCGCAGGTGGGGAAACACTCCGATGGAGGAAGCCTTGCACTTTGGCCACCACGAGGTCGTCACCATCCTGCAGGAGTACCACGACAAGTACAGCCCGCAGGCGCCTGCCAACGAGAAAGAGAACGCCGAGAAGAACTTGGACGGCCTGTTGTAGGACCCCCTGACCCCCCCCCCCCCTCCGATAATGACACTTGTATGTTTAGAAAGCATAACGATATATGTCGTCGGTCACTATATCCTCTCCTGTGGCGTTGGTTTTCTTTCCGCTTGTGTTGCCGTCTGGCTGTATATATCGCTTCTTGTGAGAGCGACCGCCTACACTTTAGATCCCTCTCTCTCCTTCAAATAAAATGGATGTTATCCCGCTTTTGGCAGAGAAGGACACGACACTTTTTAAAGTGACGATATACTGTTTGAAACTGTTGTATAACATTTGTTTATTCCTGCACTGTAGGTAAATCAGTTTTGCGTGAGTGTGAGACCACGGTAGCTTTGTGAGAGTTGACACTAACTTTCTCGTATCAATGGTTTGGTGTCGCCGCGCCGTCACGTACTTTCTAACAGCTTGCAGCAGTCACGCAAACTGAGCTTGTGGTTTCTTTAGATTATAAATATATATATATATATATATATATATATATATCGATGATAGGACTTTAAATTCCTCTCAATGTAACAGGAGATGAAGCTGTTTGACAGAGAGGATGCCCTCGTATTGGAAAGTCATAGTGATTCAAACGTGCTGCAGGAGGGCCTTCTTTTTTTTATTATTATTGTTGTTTTTATTATTTTTAACCTTTTATTAAAAGCCCAGTGTTCATATTTCCGCTCCGCAGGGGCTGACACACCTGCTCTCACACTTTGGTTGCATTTGTTTGATTCCGTATGCGAAGGGATTATTCTTATTGAATTCATGTTTTATCCAAAGACTTCGTCGCAGGTCTGTTAATGAGGGGAAAACGGAGCGAACCTGCGCCTCTTTCGCCCCGTTCTGCAGCCCCACAACACGTCTCGCCAACAAGCGATCATGCAGGCAATGAGACTCGATTTGGGCAGAAATGCACTTTCTAACTTTTTGATAGGGTTATTTTTTTTTATGTCGTACGGTTTGACGCACCCTTTTTATTTTATTTTTTTTGTCTAATGTTTCCAAAGCTGTCCGAATAGGTTTGAGCTGCACAAGAACAGGGCTTGGCGTGTACTGAGCTCGACGAAAGGAGCACCGGCTTTGTTTCACAGAATTCCTCAGCGGTGGCTGTGAGAGCGCGAGCACGACCGTAATTTGTATAATAGCCGCGTGTTAATATTAACACGCGGCGTAATAAGCCGACATTCCGTAGTCTTCTCGTCAAGTTGTGCCTTTTCATTAATATCTGAGTCGGACCTGGCTGGAGTAGCGCTTGAAAACAAAATAATAATGCAGATTTGAGGCGTACCAGAAAATAAGCACAGGGAAGCGGTTCTTCATGTTCATTCGGTCCGCAACGTGTCCGGAAGATTTATTTCCCCCCCGATACGCCGTAGAAACAAATCCAAATCCAAATCCAATTCCCTTTCGACGAATGTAAACATTCTGCGGCGTGAGATTTAGTGAGCTGTGCAATACACCCGATCTCTTCCCAAATCCCAAATGAGTGAAAAACAGTGGGCGATGGACTGTCTGCTTTAGATAGAATGGATCGGACGTCTCCATATTCATTACCGCGACTGGACGTATGTCCAGCTGGTCAAGCATCAACTCAGGGTAAACAGGATAGTTATTCTATAAAGAGAATGGGAATTAAAATAAAAAAATGTGTGTGTATATATATAATCACCATATTTCAAATATCCATAACTTAAGACCTTGTTCGTCATCAGTGCATTTATTATTCGATGTTTAGGTTTATAAGGTGTCCAATGCATCTGGTGCTACCGATGCAAATCTGGCACAATATTTTATGTTTATCTGGAGGACACGCTGGAAGCTAGCGAGCAGCGTGGTGGGCTGCCCGGTGAAAGTTTGAACAAATTAGTTTATAATTACAAATTCATGATACACATCAACAGTATTAATCTTATTTCTTGATTACACTTGCGTGGGAGCCCCAAGCGGGCAATTACCAACAACAGTATGACACTTATCTAATAATTGACAATAAATCAAATGAGCAAAGATTCAGACAAACGGCAGTAGGTAAAAGCGTTTATTGTCATAGTTGTTTTATTGTCAAAAAGTACGGGGGAGGGGGAAAAAAAGGTTTTGGATAAAGATAATGACATTTCAATCATTCCTTGCGACGTGAGGAACCTGTCCTCGAAACATGATTGTCCGTTCCGTCCACCTTCGGATATTTTGACCACAAACATACAAATCGTGGTGAAAACAAAACTTCCTTTTTAATCTTGACAGTGAGAAGTGTTTTCATTTCAGTGTAATACATTGAGCAAATTACATTTGTAACTCTTAAAATCATTTATTTTTTGTTCATGTGCAAAGCTCGACAGGCTTGAATGCTTATTATACACTTAAACTCAACATAACTCTTGAAAACGGCCACAAGTTGAGATTTCTGATTGTTCTGGTGAATATTGTTCGATATTAAAGTGTACAGTACAAATGTTATTTCTCTTGGCACTGGGACACACAAAACATTCAATGTTTATTTTATTAAACAAAAGTGTATGAAATCTGCGTCCGCATTCTTTAATCTTCACATGGGAGGGATTTTCCCCATTTGAAACCGTTGGACCAGCGATGACCAGGCGGACGGGAGGAGACGTTAGTCTGAGGCGGGGTCTGATTGCCTGCGTGTGTTTCCGCACGCGTTCCGATGTCACACTGATCACAATGCTATGATGTCATTGTATCCGCTGCGGGGCAGAACACTCCCCGACCGGGGGAAGGTTTACAAAATACAATACAATACATTTTTTTCTACAAACAAAGCATAATACCCAAAATCCAGTTCAACATCAGACTGACCAACACGACGTGTATTACGTGCAGTTTCTGACCGGGTTTGCAAAGCAGTGACTTACGAGAGCGAGGGAGAGGAAACGCAACGACCGGGAGAAAGTCTTACAGCCCCGATTTGGGAACAACAGCATTTTAGTAAAAACAACAAGCTCACTCTGAACCAGGGCACTGGAAGAACGCCTCCAGCTCCGGACCTGAGAATTCAGGGTGTACAGCTCGTGGAGATGGTTTCGTCCTCATTCACAAAGGCCCTTCACTTGCCTCAGCAATTGTTCGCTGAGCGCAGGATCAAACACGGTGGGAAGAGGTTCGGTCTGGAGGGAGAACGGAAGAGTTAAATATTTCAAATGGTTAAAAAAAAATTAAAAATCACGTGGATACGGTCGTTAATTCAAATAAACTCAGGGGGCGGGGTGAACAGATGACATCAAACTGACCCAAGTGTCCATGTCCTCAGGTATGGATGTAGATAGTGAAGGCAGAGGAGGTTGGGAAGGTGGAGAAGGTGGATGAGGGGGAGAAGGTGGGGGTGTGGGGTATCTGGAGGGGCAAAAAAAGGAGGCAAAAAAATAAAAATAAAAATCAGAGAAACCACATTAAGCCTCAAAGTGCATATCCCAGTGCCGCAAATGTTTATTTCCATTCTTCCCCCCCTTGTACTTACTCGGACGTATACGTCGAGGTTCTCTCCAAGTAACCTTCCAACAAATTACCATTCTGCGTCTCTGCAGCGACAAAGTTGAAAGGCCATTAAAACTGACCGACAGTCCAAAGGGAAGAGACAAAGGATTCAAGACTCGTATACACCGCTGTGGCACGAGCGATGTTGACGTTTAATATTTCGGCGGTATTCTCGCGGTCCTGTAAAAGATATCAGGTGGCGCGATAAAGTTTTGTAAACTGATGACGGCGCGAATATGGAACCTAAAAATGTCTTACAACAGAGGCGTGAAATACAAGAGGACATGGTTGAATCTGATGAACCTCTGTTGGATACTTTAACAGGGTTTCATTGGTTCATAAGCACATATCAGTAGAGTGATGTACACTTCACATAATAATAATAATAATACAGAAACCGGTTCCTTATGATCCTTCCAATGGTTCCTTTTTTTGACACAGGTATTTTTATTTTTTTTTTAATATTGGAAATATTGAAATATTCAGTCAAAGCTCATATCCTGCGTTTCAATACTAATCTTTTAATAAAACAAGAATAACATTTATTCCAACCGCGCAAACCTTGAGTTCCATGTCTGCCTCAGTGACACTGAGGAGATGCACTACTTTGACTCTCTGACTGCACTAACAACCGCAGCGCGGTCTGGACCCTACCTCGGGTGCTGTAGTATTTCGCAAAAGCGGCGTCTTTTGGGATGTCGGGGTAGAGGTATTGGAGAGGGTTGGTGATGACGCTGCTCGGCGTCTTCATGACGTAGTTGCGGAGGATGTCCGGCATGGACGTGACCATCAGGTCCTTCTTGGTGTAGGGCTTCACCGCGTGCACGTGGGTCTCTGTGGACGGAGCAGAGACAGGGAATGGTGGGAAACAAGACTCCTCGAGGGCTCCGCCCGCCCGCCCGCCCACCCACCCGCACGCCAACGTACTGCCACTGGAGTGGTCCACCCAGCTGAAGGTGATGGCTCCGTCCTTGCTGCTCTCGCTGAAGCGTAGCAGAAACGTCCCGGAGGGCTTGTCCTTCAACAGCTCTTCTGCGGCCTCCCTGCTGCCGAAACCCATGATGTACCTGGAACCCCCAAAAAAAAGGGGGTCATGGGGCGTCACATCTCGGGAATAAAAATGTTTAAAACATTAATTTTTTTTATTTTATCTTATTTTTTAAAAAGGAAGGATAAAGTCGTAGCCATCAAGTGTGAGCGTGAACGAAAGCACAGCAAGTGACGCTGCAAGAGACACTGCAAGTGAGTTCTTACCCATCACGCCAAAGACCCAACAAATGTTTTGGGATCAGATCCAGGATTCCTTCGATCCAAAACCAAGCGGAAACCCCCTGGTAACATATGAACCACCTTGTTAAGGGCCTTTAACTATATATTCTATTTTTATTTTTTTCATTGTATACATCAAAACATTTCCTGCTTTCGAAATGACTGACTGCCATTTCTATTTAGTTTGCTAAATGATTATGTGAACGTGTTGGGTGGGATTGGTTCGGGCGACAAATTAATATGACACCCACCTTGGAGAACTTGTTCCAGTGGACAATATCATCCTGGTTCTCTGAGAAGGACACATGTCATAAAAAACACATCAGCCCCATTTAAACCAAAAAATAAAAAAATAAAAAAACATCAGCCCCATTTCAACAAAAAATAAATAAACAAATAAAAAAGTCAGCCCCATTTAAACAAAACAAAAAAAGTAAACAACACGTCAGCCCCATCAAAAAACACAAAACAAACCATGTCAAATCCATGTAAACAAAAGTTCTCTCACTGAAACTGATTCCAATGTCCGATCTTTTGGTCGGGTCAGTTTCTTATACTGTCGTCTGTCATTTGACATCATTTCGACGGCCGAAAATCTTTCTGGAATGCAACGCAGCCTGTGTCTACCTCGTGAGCCTAATTGGTTGTCTTAAGGTAAAATAATAAATTGGAGTTTACAAAAGATTGTAATCTGTTAGTTTCTATATTTTAAGTGTATTAAACATCATGTTGGAATCCATGTGTGATGTGATATGCTCTACATTTAAAAAAAATATCAAATAATGACGCTACATCACAAAACTACAATATACAGTAAGCGACATAATAAAGCGAAAAATAAACTTCCCAGACTCACCCACAAATTTATCTTTGAGCATGGAGAGCTGGTGCTCATCGAGACCTCGCTGGCCCACGGAGAAGAACTGCCAGCTCAGCACCTCTGACAACTGTGGCCAGGTCAACGGCGGCGGCCTGAGAAAAAACAGGAGATTCTACAAAACAAAAAACAAAAAGTTACTGGGGGGACTAACAAAAAAAAAAAAAAAAAAAAAAAAAAAAACTGACGAGAAAAAAACCTCTGTGGTTGCAACTGACTTGAATATCGGTCTGCCTTGAAGAAGCGCTAAAAAGAATGAAAAAATATATAAAGGAACAGCGTGTAGAACTTAAAACTATTTCAGTTCAGGCATGAAATAGGAGGGAGGATGGAAAGTGGCATTTTATTAAAAGTAGTGAAACAGTTCATGGGGTCATGTGATTTCACGTGAAACTGCATTTGCTATAGTCACGATTAAATGTTAAAAAAATAACATAAAAAAAAAAAAAACCCATGACCTGTCATTCCGTCATTCGACCGCCTCATCCTGTACGTTCTCTCCAAAGCACAGCATTTTGTATTATTGTTGTTATTACTGTTGTATAGGAAGGGACTTGCCTTAGGTTCAATGTTCAGCATGTTGCTCCACATGATGGAGGCCCAGGCGCTGTGGATCTGATTAGTGCTGGAGACGACCACGAGGGGCAGAGAGCTGACCTGCACAAACACGGTAACACACTTTAACACCTTTTATAATGTACTGACTGATCCGTTTGAGTATAAGGTTCATTGTTCGCTTTGGATTTCTTTCAAATGTCGCGTCAGAGGTAATAACGTCTCTAACTAAATGAAGGAAAACGTTGTTTTCTGACAATAATAAGTGGAACCGGGTTAACATTCAGAGTATCCACCACACTAACTCACTAAATGGATGCATATACACCGATCAGCCACGACAGTAAAACCGGACGAGGACAGGGGTCAGCATGGACACTCTGACCGGTCTGCAGCTACACAGCCCCATACACAGCGAGCTGTGATGCACCTCTCGATCATAGCACCATTAACTTTTTCCACCAATTTGTGCTGCAGTAGCTCTTCTGTGGGATCGAACCAGACGGGCCAGACTTCACTCCTCACGTGCATCAATGAACCTTGGGCTCCCATGACCCTGTCACCGGTTCACTGTTTGTCTTTCCTTAGATCACTTTTGGGAGGTACCAACTACTGCATACCGGGAACACCCCACAAGACCTGTTGTTGTGGAGATGCTCTGACCCAGTCGTCTAGCATCACAATGTGGTCCCTGTCAGAGGCTCAGATCCTTGTGCTTGAACATTTTTCCTGCTTCCAACACATCAACTTCAAGAACTGACTGTTCACTTGCTGCCCAATATATCCCACCCCTTGACAGGTGAACGAGATGAGACATGTTATTCACTTCAGCCGTCACTGGTTTTAATGTTGTGGCTGATCAGTGTATAGTATAAAACAGGTCGTCTAGGACACAGACTGCTTAGTTCTCTTGCCTCAATGTCAACCTCCAGGCCCCGCAGCTGAAGTCGAGTCACAAATGTGACGACGTGCAGCTCCTCGGTGACTGTAAGAGAACACTGTTTGGGAGTAGAGGAGAATGAAAACTTACAACGGGTAACGGGAAAACGCTGGAGGAGGACCGCCCCGGTCCACAAACCAAACTCCTTTCGACCTAAAACCTGGAAATTGATTTTGAGAAAAGGACTGAACTCACCTCGTTCGATCTGTTGGCGCTCACCTTGAGTGACTGGAGGAAAGGAGAAAAGGTCTTGCTGATGTCTCTTTTATTACTTGTATCATTACTAGAACTCGTCGCCGTTATCTTAAAAGGAGCAAGGCTTGTTGGCGTGAATATTTTATGCAAATATTAACCTTGGCGTCTTTCTACGTACATTTACCGTTCCTAAAATAGTTCGAGCCACTGCTGTCATTTCCTGCGATCTTGTTACTTGAATCTTACCTTTATATTATTATGTATTTCACCTTTAATATTATAATATATTGTTAAAGTAGGTGAAAGACAGACTTTTGTGAATGAGATGCCAGTCTTATAGCTCCATGTGGCTTTTCATCTTCTCAAAGATTAAATTGATCGTGCTTTGATACGGACCCGGCTGCCTGTCACACTTATCGTGTTTCATACCAGGCGCCCAAACTCTGCCGCCACGCCTCCATCCGGGTCCTCCGCCTCAAACATCTTCCCAATCTTCTTGCGGTCTGTGGTGAAGACGAATTTGCGGAACCTAAGAGACGATAACAGGGTTGGTGTTCATGTAGGACAGTGATACAGTGATAGTCAGTGGACATACGAACAGACCCCAATATGAACACTGATTCAATTATTATGTTCAAAATATTTTAGCGCCTACCCGTTAGCTGTTCCGAGTTCATCAACATCCCTGAATTAAAAAAATAAAATAAAATAAAATGTAATAAAAAGGGCAGTCAAAAAAAGATTTAGAAAATAATTTAAAAACCAAGTTTATCTTCCGTTGGACATTTCCCTCCCCTGACTTACTTGTCAAAAACAGGTGTGACCTTGGACAGCCAGCAAAATTCTGGGAGTTTAACTAAAAATCTGTAAAAAAGAATTGAAAGATTGAAGATCAACATTTTATGAACCCACACACTGGTTAACTAAAATAATACTAATATTTTAATAATAGATAAATATTTTGGATTTCTTCTTATTATTTATTTGTAATGTTATTACAGAAAGATAGATCTTAGCACTATGATACATGTTTAATTTGTCTAGTGTGTATTGGTAGTGAGCCATTGAAACTAATAACCAACTAATCATGTTCCTGATAGGAACTTCAAACTACTGAGTTTACCTTAGTTTGACTGTGAAGCGCACTCCAGTCTTTATAACCAGAGGTCGCTGGGGCATACTGTACGTGCAGGGCTGTTTCTCAACCACCAGGGCCCTGCAAGGTTCAACATACAAGATGTACATTATAGTGAGTGATGCAGGCCTCCCTCTTCCCATAGCCTACGATGCAGCGAGTCTTTAGGAAGAAGCTCATTTCTATTTGAAAGATTCGAAAGGCCTTTTTAACCATGCTTTTACCTGACGTTAAGGCCGATTTTGTTATCAATTATATAAATATAACAGTCCTCTACCCATTAGTAATGGAGTTGCTACAGTTGGATTAAAGTGGAAGATGAGATTCTTTTGGGGGAGAAAATACCAGAAGTGATATATATTTTTTTATGATGACACTTTATAAAAGAACTCAAGTGATGCAGCAAAAAAACAAAACAAAAAAAACAAATCAATGGATCAGAAGAAGGCATACTTTCAAGAAAATAATTTAGAAAATATAGTCTTAGAACTAAGGCGAGCGTTTAGCCGGAAAAAAAAAAAAAGTTTATCAATTAATTATGGTTTGTCACTCCAGGCAAATGCATAACTTATGTTTACCTTTTATCGTTGCAGAAATGAGGAGAGTTCGTAAAATTCCAGAAAGTTCTCGTTAAAAATGACAAAATTTAAGTTCAGATTTTTTTTTTGTTTTTTTTTATTCAATTTGACGCATTCATTTCAGCTGAACCGACTGCATACTTTTACCCACTCTGAAATGACCTGCAGATACCTTGAAACAAATACTGGCCACAATAAGACGCCGACTTACTTTTCAAGCACTAATCTGAGCAGGACGAGCGTGTCCTCACACTGGCTCCTCAAAGGCGCCACACTTTTGGGGTATTTCTCTCCCTGCTCCCGCAACTTCTCCAGCTGCTGACGGAGTTGAAGCAGAGATTCTGCCACAGCTGTGAACCTGACGCACAAGATGACAGAGGCACACAATTTATTTTCATAACGTCTAATATATATATATATATATATATATATTTATTTATTTATTTAAATTGCGTGCGGATTTTTAGAGCAGAAAGAAGAAGCCCCGCGACCCAAAGCTCCTCCGGCGGCATTGTGGTATTTTTCGTACCGCATCTGCAGCTGCTCCAGGCTGGTGTCCACCGGAGCTCCGAGACATGCTTTCTGCTGCCGGAGCTTCCACTCGGGTAGCTCCACCCCGACCACAACGGACGCGGCCCGTCCCGCCAGGGTCAAAATGTCCGTGATGTGCCGACCCACCGCCTGCAAAGACAAACGGCGAGAAAGACACGGCGGTCAGGGGAGGAAAGTTCCTGAGTAGCCATATTGACGAAAGAAAGAAAAGGCTGGATATGCTTGTGGTTTGGAAATTCAAACTCAAAAACACTTCTATACGCTGGTGGGTCACACGCACGCACGCACGCACGCACGCACGCACGCACGCACGCACGCACGCACGCACACGCACACGCACACGCACACGCACACGCACACGCACACGCACACGCACACGCACACACACACACACACACACTATGTAAACACAGTGGCAGAATTGTGGCGCAGTATCAGGTACAAATCAGATCAGTATATTTATATACCTAAAAAGCGAGCCAACAACTGGGCTTTATCAAATTTCTGATTCAGGATCACTTAAGACTCCAAGACTGCAGAAAATGTACATCGTGCACTTTATGTCCTACTGCTGTCGCTCTGCTGTCAATCATACGGCATGACAGGTGCTTTTACTCACGGAGTGCATTTAAAAGCAGGTATTGACATACTTTTATTTAAGTGACCCCTTTCTGTTGGAACTTCTACAATGTTCCAATTTTTAGTTTCCGTTTTAGGATTATTTTTCTTATTTTGATTTTATGTACATACACTGCGACCTCTTGCCCGTATTTGTAACATCGACCCTTACCTTTTTTTTTTTTTTATATATTCCACTCTTATTTTATTTAAACAAAAAAATATTTCCTCCTTATATTTGCCTTGTTATTTTATCTTCTTATGCCCTCTGCGCAGTTGTTGCCTGTCATGCCCCAAGAATTTCATTGTACCGAATGACCTTGTGTTGTACTGTACACTTGACAAATAAAACACTTTGAACTTTGAACCTTTTACTGTTCCCCACCCTCTCCCCCCTGAGGATCCTTACAGCCCTGCACCCCAGAACAGCTATGCTACTTAGCACGCTACTGTTTCCCAGGGGAGACGGCCGGCTGGGAGCACGCCATCGTGGGTCTGACTACGAAGGCTGGGTGACGTGATGTCACGCAACGCAACGGACGCCAATGTGATGTAATTCAACTATTTCCGTCAGGGTTCTTGCACTCTCACTGACGTAAACGATGTGAGTACTTCTTCCACCACTCTGTAAACATACACTCTTATCAGCGACATGATAAAATACAAAAACATTTGTGTTTATTCAGTTATCTACCTCTCTGATTTGGTTCAGCTCGTTAAGCTGGGTTGCCAAATGCAACTTCTCTCTCTGAACCACGGGGACCTGGGCCGCTCCGTTCAGCTGCTCCACTGGTGCCATAAACAAAAAAAACAAAACAAAAAAAACAAAGATGAATGGAGGCCAAATGTATTACCGTGTATTATTCACAGACTCTCAGGTTGCTGTACCTTGCTGTTGCAAAGCCTTCAACCTGAAGTCGTGCTCTTCTTGTCGCTCTTCCAGTGACTTGATTTCCGACTTGGCCACCTGCGTTTCAATCAAATTGTCTCTCTTAAAGAAATGCCGACGTGATGTTACGTTATGCAGAGTCATATCGTTGTTGAACAGTAAGTTGGGCACCTAGTCCTTGGGGAGGGGGCGTGCGAAGATAAAGGCTATGGGAGGAATTAGCGGACATACTGAACAAAGAGACTTTACCTGAATTTTCTGTCTCAGTTCTTCGATATTGAGGTCCAACTCTGCCTGTCTCTCCGCGACTGGGTCGTTGGGTACGCCATGCTGAGAAAATCAAGTTATATATAATAAAATTAGATCATATACAAATTATATTATCACACATTATCTTTCATCATTATCAGCGCCATTGCATTTTGAACTGTTTAGCCGTGTCTATGTTTAAAACACAGGTAAAGAAAACCATTTTGTTTAAAAAATAAAAAATGAAATAACATTAAAAACTATCATTAAAATATCTGACTAAATATCTGATTTTCTTTTAAACGTTAGCTTATTTGTAAAAATATATGTGATAATTGCCACTGAAATTAAGCCATGATTTCACAGAGGTGCATCCTCTGTGGATAGTAATGCTACACAACAACAACAACAACTTTTCTTAAGTTAAAACCGTCATTGTGCTCATAAACCAACCTGTGTGTTACTTGAGGCAGCCAAGATCATCTTCTCCTCAGACAGACATTTGGACATTATCACGGCCAAGTTTACCGGGTTCGCCTCAAAGTGGATCTGACCAAATCAACACATGTCACAATTCTGCTTATGCTGTATATCACCGATTCATTGTGTTGTGCTGTATTCGAGAAAATTAAAACCACTTTCTAATAAATAAACAAATAAAAAAGAAAGTCTTGTGCTGAGATTTGAGCCCTTTTTCTTCCGCGCAAAAACATGATTCCACACTCGCAATAACAATGCGCGGCAATGTCTTCCTTACCTGCATATAGCTTTTTAACGCCGAAAGATTGGGTCCCTGCAGAAGGATGTTCTCTTGGACAAACTGGCTGTGCTGTTTCTCAAAGCAGGACAGGAGTTGGCAGAAACAACTCCTTGCGTACCCTTCATCAGCAGCAGCCAAATCCCTGCAAAGGGATCCGAAGAGTTAGATTTGAAGACGGAGCATCGCCGTGCACCCAGGATCCTTCCGCTTTACCCTGGCACCCATCATTCAACTTTAAAGTGGTTTAAAAAAAAAAAAAGAAAAAAAAAGAAAAATAAAATAAAAAGTTGCAGAACATAAAGTACAATTTACCAGTTTTGGCTCTCAATCCAGACGCCAAACAGGTGGCGTATTTCCATGGGGAAGTTTTCATTTTTGTAGATTTGGATGACCTGCTCCTGCCCGGCCAAGGGCAGTTTGGACAGCTGCAGCCACCGGGCCATCTACACCCAAAACAATAACAAAATAAGGTCATCATTTCATATCCAAATGACATAGTTATAGCATTAAAACTAGGTTAAAGAATGCAGGCATGATTACAGGCATGCTGAATACATATTCGTTTTGTTGTGTTGTTTTGTTTAGGTATTCCTCATTCCATCTTCCATTTTTACTGAATACATAATTAGTTGAATCTCGATTTCAATGATATAATTTAGAATTTCTGTAAAAGTAACTAATGGGATGTAATCTGAAAAAACTCCCCACCAATCGACTGGAGTGTGCAATTACAAATACAAAATGCAGTTTGTATTTGGCAAACTGACTTCAACTTCATCCCGCAGAGGGCGAAATATTCGCGCAGCACGCACGCACACACACGCACACGCATTTATTTATTGCCTCATGCATTCATTCATGCATTTCACAGGCATATTTATTTATCCATTTATTTATTATTATTGTTGATATTATTATTTTAACATCGCCTCAAACGGTGCTCCATCGTTCACAGACCGTGCCCACCGCCTTCAGAGTCCCCGTCAAGCGGTTCTCGGGAAACCCAAGGCTACTTCCGGATGGGGAACTTAGAAAAAAAACAACTTTGCCACAACGCAAAGAGATATTTGAAAACCAGAAAAACACTCATTTTTGCTATTGTCATTTCTATTTTTTCATAATAAATAACTGTTATGATTATGAATCATTATTATTGTTGTTGTTGTTGTCGCTGTCATCAGGAGGAGTCACCGAAAATCGACAAAATGTTCCCTGCGACTTCCAATTGTCATACTAAAAACACAGAAAATAGTAACATTTGAGTGCCACAGTGCAAGCGCCATTGCTTTTTGGATATTCAGATATTATTATTATTATTATTGCAATGTATATATGTATGTGACGAATAAACCTCTTGAATCTTGTATGATGTTCATAAAAGTAAACGTTGGCTTCTAATACGGAGTGCATTTAAAAGCAGGTACTTACATACTTTTACTAAAGTGTCCCCTTTTACCGTTCCCCACCCTCTCCCCCCTGAGGCTCCTTACAGCCCTTCACCGCAGAACAGCTACGCTACTTAGCGCGCTCCTGTTTCCCGCGGGAGGCGGCCGGCTGTGGGGAGCCCGCCACGGCGGGTCTGACCACGAAGGCCGGGTGACGGTGATGTCCCGCAGCGCAACGGGCGCCAGTGTGGTGTAATTCAACTATTATTATTTTTTTTTTTAATTTTTATCCCCCCCCGTCGGGGTTCTCGTACTCTCACTGAAGTTGAACGCCGCGAGTACTTCTCCCCACCGCTCTGTCAACACAACACCTGAATCGGCAGCAAACTAAAGCCACAAAACACCGGCGGCCGTTCGGTCGTCCCTGCGACGACCGCTCCGCAACAGCCCCGCTCAGAGGGTGGGCTCGTCGACTTACCCTTTTGACGCAGCCACACCGTCCGGGCGGCCGTCACGCCAGCTCGTTTTCTATTCCACCGCGCCCGGGGCTCCGGAGCGCAGCGCGGGCGGGTGGGTGGTTGGGGGGCGGCTCCGTTCACGGGCCGCGCCCACCGTCTCTGAGAGCCGTCAGGTGGTTCTCGGGAAACCCGAGGCTGTTGCGCAAAGCACTTCCGTACGGCGCACTTAAAAAAAAACAACCCAAAAAACCTTCACAACGAGAAGCAGTTTTTTTATTGTATTATTATTATTATTATTGTTATTATTATTATTATTATTATTATTATTATTATTATTATTATTTTTATTATTTCATTGTATTTATCGTCAAAATAAAATTTATCGTCACATAGAATCCCTTTCCCCTTTTTAGTTCCTCCTTCAGATTAAAAGCGCTGAACCGGAGGGCGACTTGTTTTGAGCACAAAACTTTGACCGATTCCACACAGTTAAAATATCAACTCATGAAGTGTCGGTTTAAGTTTAAAAGATCATATAGCTGTAAGCCGTGAACATTATTTTATGATGGGTGGAAACGATTAATCTCTCAGGATAATGGTCTTCCCGGCCAAACAAGGTATTTATCACAACATTGATATTAAAATCGACTCTCTATCTCTTGTTCCTACCAAGGCTGCAAGGAATCTTGGTGTCATTATTGATGACCAACTGACATTCTCGGACCATGTTGCCGCCGTCTCCCGGTCCTGCCGCTTCGCACTACTCAACATCCGAAAAGTCAGGCCGTACCTGACCCAATATGCCACTCAACTGCTGGTGCAAACCTTGGTGATGTCCCGTCTCGACTACTGCAACGCCCTCTTAACAGGCGTACCGGCCTGTGCGGTGAAGCCACTACAGATGATACAGAATGCGGCGGCGCGACTGGTGTTCAACCAAAGAGGGCACATGTCACTCCGCTGCTCATCGAGCTCCACTGGTTACCTGTAGCCGCCCGCATCAAGTTCAAGTCTCTTATGCTGGCCTACAGAGTGATTGCTGGGAATGCTCCCGCCTACTTAAATGCTCTTGTAAGAGCACATGTTAACCCCCCGGATGCTGCGCTCGTCAAATGAGCGTCGCCTGGCTCTGCCGGCCATACAGCCACGGCAATCCAGGCTATTCTCATTTGTAGTTCCACGTTGGTGGAACGAGCTGCCAAAAATGACCAGAGCGGGGACCTCCCTCTCTGTCTTTAAGAAGCACCTGAAGACCCAGCTCTTCAGTGAGTACCTCCTGTCCTAACCTACAATTACTTAGCACCACCTTGCAGTATTTATTGTTACACAAATGTTGTTGTTACACTAATCTCTGTCGCAATGTAGCTGAATGTTATTCTCCCTTGTCGCTTTGGATAAAAGCGTCTGCTAAATGACTAAATGTAAATGTAATGTAAATGTAATAATAATAATAATAATAATAATAATAATAATAATACTAATAATAAAGGGGAATATATTTGTATACTGTCGAACCGAGCGAGTTGTCTTGTAACCGGAGGTTGCTGGTGTCGTGCCAAAATGTGATTGTCACCGAAAGCATATTTATGCCTCAAAATGACTTGGTTTCATTCATGAGGGTTATATTTTAAAGATTATTGCCCAGCCAGTCCCTTTTACCTGTTGAAATGCCTTTAAAGGGCCGAAGCCAGTAGCATGTCGTTTTCCGCTTGCCAAACGCTTATTACAGCTCCTACCTTGTGACTGAAAGGTTGTTTCTGCCTCAAATGACTTGATTTCTCTCTGGATGGTTCTTTTTGGCAGATTATAGCCCACCCAGTCCCTTTTACCAGTTGAAATACCTTTAAAGAGCCAGTACAACTCATAAAATGCAGTTTTGCACTTGTCAAACCATAAAATGTTGTTTTGCACGTGCCAAAATGTGATTGCAGCTCCGACCGTGTGACTGAAAGGTTGTCGATGACTCCAAATGACTTGGTTCATTCGTAAGGGTTATATTTGACACACAATAGCCCACCCAGCGGACGATCACTTTTTGGCACGACACCGGTTCAATCCCCGGCTCTTCCTGTGACACTTGACCCTCCAACTGCTCCTGGTGTCTGCCAAAGTCTGCTAAAATGACGTAATGTAGTATGAAACGGCCAGTCCTTAATTTGTAAATCAGGTGGTGCTGCCATGCGTCACGCGGCACGGAACGCACAGGGCTTTTTTTTGTTTTGGTCAATTAGGAAACGTAAATAAAAAATAATAGCGTTTTAATATGCAGACATTGACATGAGATGTGGAAAAGAAAAAAACGACACTTGTGGAAAGATATCAAATGCAAAAGATTTATAAAAATAATAATAATATTTTTGACACAACAATGAAAACAGCCAGCCGCAACTGAACACAGCCAAACCCTGAAACATAACGACACGAATGACAGAAGCTCTGTTTAAGGCTCGTACAAACTAAGAGACAGCACAAGCAATTATTGCAAACAATGAAATACAATTCTGGACATTTAACACCATGTGGAACAGTGTTTGAGTGACAACCTTGTGTGGAGCTGAGGCTGACGGCAGCTCTTTGTCCAACATGGTTAGGCATGGTTGCATAACGGTAAAAGGATGGCGAAGTTGCATGGAACATCTCTCCAAATATTTACTCTGAATATGGCGGGCTCATCTATCAAGGTAAACAAGAAGAGGAAAATAAGATTAGCAGGTATGCCGTTTCTGAGCAAACAATTGAGCAATTGTTAAAAACCATAAAAGCTCTATTTCAATCCCCCATTCGATCTAGTTTACTTATTAACTTCAAATTAAGGCAGTAATCACATTGATGCTGCAGTGTTATTAGTATCAAGGGGGGGAGTAACACGTGGAAAGGGATCAATATAAAAACATTTATTTTTTCTTCTTTTTTTGAGGCCCAGGGTTCGGCCCAACAGTTCTCAAATGATCAATTTGTCAGACACGCCGCAAGACACTACAGAGAGTCTTTTGACGGACAATGCGCCGCTTGCATTTAAGGCCTTCGTCTTGTGTGTTTTTGTTTACTACTTTTGTTTTATTTATTCATTTATAAAACGAGCGGCGTCAGCGCTCAGTGAGTACGATATTACACTATCAACGCGGAAATAAGCGGCTGCTTTTCATACGATGGTCTTACAGTATCAATGTCGAAGCAGAGCTGCTCGTGCAGCATGTCGTATTCCCCAGGAGTCATCGGAGGCTCCGGAGACTGGCACGCAGCTAGTATGGAGGTGGCATTTGACCTGAGAAGTCACGGGACAGAAGGGAGTATTAGTTTTATTATCATTTGACCAAAAAATAATAATAAAAATAAAACATATATATGAAAAGTCCTCAATCTTAATAGAACGACACGATTAAATAATGCTTTGCGTGTTTTTGCAAAATACAACACACATCATACAAAAACACACAAAATAATGACATATGCAAATAAAAAAAAACTTAAGACAGTATTGAACCATTTACCATTGATGTAGCCTATCTACTTGCAAATAAAATATTACACAGCTAAATGGAAACTATTTTTTTAATCTGCCTTTAGTATTCCTACTGTATATTTTGAGGACATTATTGTGGGAAACGGTGTTGAAGAAAAACAAAAAAAAAACTATGGTCGTAATTATGTATTTCCTTTCATTTTAATTTTTTTTTAAGAATTATTTTCCAACCACGGACAGTACAACACCTCGCGTGGGATACTCACCGCAATTCCGAGATGGGGATCAGTGAAGCCGATAAGTACGGATGGACTGAAAACAAATAGCAGAATATAAGCATTGTACCGCCAAAACGCTTTTTACTGCTGCCGCATCCATTCAAAACGTGCTGACACGTGGTTGTATGGAGTAGAGACTGTGATGAATGGTTGATGAACTGAATAAAACAAAAAAAAAAAAAACAACCCTAAATGGTCTTTCTTGCCTTTGCTCTGGGGGCTGTTGTAATGTCGCCCGAAGGCCTCATCTTTGGGGATGTTTGGGAAGAGGAACTTCAGCGGGTTCTCGGGCACCAGCCCGTCTGAGATCACCTTGTAATCCCTGATGATGTCGGCGAAAGGGAGGGCGCTGAGGCGGCTCTTGGTGTACGGTTCCACAGAGTTGAACGTTGCTTCTCCTGTTGTAAAATACCTTGTGTGTTAAGGAGGGATTGTCAACGGAAACAGGTTGCCCCGTCACCGATTAAGGAGTAATCCAACGGTAGAAGCGCAGTGGGACTGTTCATATTTAAAGAGCAATCAGGTTACATTTTTAATGAATTTACAACGTTGGGCTCATGGAGAAGACGGTTTGAAATTTTTTTGAACTTTTTTTACAGACAGCGAGGGGAAAAACACAGGAAAACTGTTGGGGTTTTGAGTTAAAAAAAAGTAAAAAAAAAAAAAGAAAAGGCCATTAATTTTACATCTGGCGCTGGTGATGTCACAGGGGGTGTGATGGTGAAGTACTGTATTTGTGCAGGTTGTGCAAACGCTAGCTTTGACAATATAGGGGCCGCTCCCTCAGTGGGACGCAAGTGGAACCGTCTTAGTTATGTTTGCGTTTTTGCGTTTTCATGCAAGTAGGAAACTAACGTAAAAAAAAACCATAAATCTAAATCTTAAAGAAAAAAAAAACATCAAAACTCTTCTACTGGCCATTCACTCTTCATTCACTCTTGCTCTTTAAATATGTACACAAGCCATTCAAAGTGCTTTGCATAAGACATTAAAGGCAACCCAGATGGCTGACTCAAAACACATGGCATTTTTGAACCGGGAAATCCCCCTCTGAGTATATTTAAGTACCTGGCCCTTCAACATTCAACTTCATCTCTTTTGTCCCACTATTGGGAATTATTTTTTTACAGCCATGGTTCACATAAAGACAGGATAAAAATGACACATGAAAGGGTGGATGAAAATCAATGACACATCGGCACAATAAATCGCAGAACTGGTGCGAGGAAATGGAAATTCATAACAAGTATAAATTAATAAATGAAGAGCGCGGATGTGCAAGTGAGCAAATGTGCAAGGGTAGTGCGAGGAATGAAGCCGGAGTGCTATTTTACATTAAGCACATCAATAGCCCTTGGGATGAAGGAGACGTGGAATCTTTTAGTCCTCCAAACGGGGTGCCCTGAAACCACGGCCTGAGGGGCAACAGCTTAAACTCCCTCTGGGGTGGATGGTCCTGGCAGTCCAACACAGCATTATCCCTCTTCGGGACCTGCCAATTATAAATGACCGAAAGCTTTGGCCTGCCCACCTCTCCGGAATCTTTTCCGGCCATGTTAACAAGACTTGCGAGTCTTATTCTAACCGGACGGATTCAGGTTTCCAAACCGAGCGGTGATACCGAAGGTTTAAAAAAACGGATTCCGCGAAACTCCCATAAAAGAGAGTCCGAGAATGGATTTTCCCGGACGAGTTTAGAGGGAGCATCGACACGGGATATGAAACGAAAGACTCGTCACACCAAGCCACAGAGTCACCCACCGCCGGCCCCACGATCCTGTTCCTGTCAAAAAGTCCATGGTCCGACCAATCGGGTGTGGGTCGAGTTTAAAGCGACTTCCAATTGCAACGACGATGGTTGGATGGCAACGCGCGCCGAAGAGAAATCCATGAATAAGAAAGAGCCTGCTACAAGACTTGGGGCATGTGACCAGGGGTTTTACTTTTGACCACCACCATGGAGTGTCTCAGAAGCTCGGGGGCCATCAGCCAGGTCTCCATCTTCATCAGGACCCCCCCACCTCGGTTTCACCTTTTATTTTTTTATTTATTTTTTATTTTTATTTCAGCACTCGCCTCTTTCTTTGATTCCCTCTCTGTATTGACATGACCTGCATGGAAAGCATTTTTTTCCTTTTACACATCAGACCCTTGATGTCTTTGGAGATCCATTCTTTGTTGTCAGGAAAAATTAACCTTAACTTCGTCGTTGCATAGCCGCACACAACCTCCGCAAGTTCGTCAATATCAGAGGGGTCCTCCAGAAACACCGGAGGAACCCAATGCAGGTCCCGCCTCAGACCCAAACCACCCCCCTTCAACGGCGCCATAACACAGATTGAGAGGTTTTGGGGTTTTTTTGCCACGCGTCGGGCCGGTGTAATACCGATAACAAAACGATCGAAGATTTCTCGAGATGGCCCGTGATTAAGATTAAGATCGGCTAACATAGTATTCGGAGCGTCGGCGGAGACGCATTGCAACTTCCGTGTCGCTTTGAAAACGGGGCGGATAAACAACCGCAGCCAGTAGCTGGGGGAACTCGGGATGGAACAAAAACAGCCTCACGCACACGGACGACAGCGCTAAGTCGGGGAGGCGCCGTAACGTTACCGCACCGTCTGCGGTTGGGGTACAAGCACGCCCCCCGTGTGATCTCTGTGTCGCCTCGCTGTCTCGATCCAGCCGGAGAGGAGCCCCAACGCCGCCAATATCCAAAGTCGAGTCCATGTCCAAGTCGGCGAGCCAAGTTTCGGTGAACGCCATAAGACAGGCGTCCCTATATACGCGTAAATGATTGACATTTCCTTGTAGCTCGTCTATCTTGATCTCAAGCTGTCGCTCCCTGACGCGCGCTGCCTTCCTTTCCCCGTTTCCTGACGCCACGCGACTCTCCAAAAATATTATCGGACCCAATGAATATTTCCCGGTCGAGGCTTCCAGCCAATAGAGAGTGTACGGGATCGTCCATGGCCTGCCGAATTCCATCGTAATCCCAGGCGGAACCCACGCGTGTACTTGATGTACACGCGTGATGTTTGGGAATGCCGGTTGACTCCAGGCAGAGTTCACGACAAACGTCAAAAGCGGAACATTAAAAATATCCGTCCAAATATCTGAACGAACTCAAAGAACAAACTTTGGGGGCGAAAAGGGGGACAGGAATCGGACTCACCGGAAACAAACTTAAAAATAGGGCCCGAGAAAAGCGATGAAGCCTTGGTCAGAACGAGAGGACTTGATCATTGTTCCCCGGGGTAAAAACCCACGTTGTCGGCAGGATTCGAACCTGCGCGGGGAGACCCCAATGGATTTCTAGTCCATCGCCTTAACCACTCGGCCACAACAACTGTATTACCTGTTGTTATATGACACACAATGTCCGAAATGTATAATGCAGCATATACAGGTAGTAAACAATAAACAAAGTAAACAAACAATTTTGGACGCAGAGTGCTGGACAGCGTGCATTATCTCACTTTTTGCTTTCGACCAAAGAAAAAAAAAAATAGCAAGCGCTGAACAACGACACCTTGCAAACGACAGTGCTCTCGTGTCTTCCCTCACCGTTCTCCCCGTGCTCCATCCAGGTGAAGGTGATCCCTCCCAGGTGGCTCTCGCTGAAACGCAGCAGGAAGGTGCCCGGCTCTTTGTCCTTCAGCAGCGCCCGCTCCATCTCCTTGCTCACAAAGCCCATAATGTAGCTGCGTAGAACGTGCCGCGGCACAAAAACCCAGCGTGACCCTCACAATATGGACGGCACTTATTTGCTTCCATCCTTCCGACCTTTCCTCATCATGCACAATAAGTGTAAACAAGTGATTTAACATTACTCTGGGAAACAATGTCACAGGAATTGTCAATACAACTGCAATATATAGACTATTACACCACTGACTGGTGCTGTTGTTATCATAACATTTTTATTTGGCGGTGAACTGTGATAACTGTAAAAATAACTGTGACGAACAATGTAAACGTCTTTTTTTTTTTTTTTTGTCCATGTTATGCCACTACCACAGCTTTAACGTGGAAAAGTGTTAAAATTTCCCTCAACCTGACTGACGGACACGCACCAGAGACTGGCCTAAAAGTTCCCCTGAAATTTCGATGTAAACATTTTGAATTCTGATGTGCTTTGTGTGGTTCTGGTGCTCTCATGTCGTCATGTGTGTTTCTTGCAGTGGACAAAAAAAAAAAAAAAGAAAATTCCGCCAGCGCCTCAAACAATATGAATCTGAAAATGTACAACGCAAACCACTTACTTATCATTCCAGACTGGGAGCAAGTGCTTTTTGATGAGCTCAAGGATTGACTCGAGCCACATCCAAAAACTGAAGGGCTTTCCCGGAATATTCTCCTTTTGAGGACACACGGACAGACATGGAAAAATGGAGATTAACAAACTGTTTTGGGTCCAAGGCGACTAAGGAACCCCGATAAATGAGGGACACTCCTTCCGACTCGGTCGCAGAGCCCCGAAGCCCCGCACCCCAGCACGTCCTTGGGTCCCCGGCAGAACACCCGTCGAGTCTGAAGCAGATCGGATGAACGTTTCGCGGAGGTGACTGAAGGGTTCCCTGCCTCGAGTTTGTTTACTCCCCGGGGTGGATGAAAAAAAAACCCACGTTGTCGGCAGGATTCGAACCTGCGCGGGGAGACCCCAATGGATTTCTAGTCCATCGCCTTAACCACTCGGCCACGACAACTGCGCTGCCTGCTGCTCTACGACATAAAATCTCCGAAATACGAAACTCTGACGTACATGGTGGACAACTTTGGATGCAGAGTGGTGGACAACATGCATTATCTCACCTTTTGCTTTAGACAAAAAAAAAAGTTGTAATGCGTACTCAATACTGACTATTATACTGCAGAAAATGAGCCCTCATCTCCATCCATGTTGAATCATTTTCTGATTTGATTACTTCTATTCATTATCATTTATTCATTTGAATTGGTAATATATCTACATTACATACCGTACCTTAATACCATATTTATAAGCCTTACAATTGGCCATATATGCATCAAAGATCTTAGTCAGAAGGTGTTTTGTTGGGGAAATATTTTAGAAATGTCAAAAGACATGCACAACTTATTAAATACTACTACTACTTTTTGGCATAGGTATATAGTAGGAATGCTCGGAGTAGGTCAACATTTTGTCTGAACTTTTTCTGATGGAAATACTGGTTGATAAACTGGCCCGGATAACCTAATGATCCGATACCGGACCTGACACCGCAGACACACGCCTGGGCGGCTCCCAAAAACAGATCACGCTTGTATTGTTTTCAGGATGAATGGGTGTCAGGATTGACAAAACCCAGAAGGGCCCCTGCTACCTTGGAGAACTTGGACCAGGACAGCAGACAGTCGCTGTGGGAGGCCTGCGGACCCAGGAGCTTCTCTCCGAGCATCGCCAGCTGCTCCCTGTTGAGTCCCCGCCCGGCGCATGTGGAGAACTGCCAGCTGATCACCTCGGAGAGCTGGCTCCACGTCGCCCTCAGCGGGCTTGCAAAGAACCCCAGGTTCTGTCGACACAAAGCGTGACGGGAGACATGTTTCACGACTGACAAACAGAAGGACGCAAAATGGGGGGGTAATATGGATGTTTTCTTTTCCATTTACTGTATGTGTGTCCAATCTATTTTAAGCGTGTGCAGTACAGTTTTGTGAGGTCATTTTTTTGATTGTGTATTTTGTGCATTAGAATTTTTATTTTTGACGTAAGATCATAAGATAACATTTTATAAATCCCTGGGAGAAAATTTAGAAAAAGTGCACGTTGACGGCAGGATTCGAACCTGCGCGGGGAGACCCCAATGGATTTCTAGTCCATCGCCTTAACCACTCGGCCACGACAACGCCCCTTTTTGACATTTTTGACGCGGGCTTTGAAAAATATTAGAACACCCTGCAGGGCGTAAAGGGGGAGAGGAATGGGACACACCGGGAAAAACGTAAATAAGCAATGGAATGACGCGGGAAACACCTGCTGGCGGTCGCCGCACACGAATAGATGGTTCGGGGCCCAAGAAAAGTGAGGAGGCCTTGACCAACGGTTGTTGGTGAGAACAAGAGGACTTGATCATTAGTTCACAGGGGGGCAAGTACACATTGACGGCAGGATTCGAACCTGCACGGGGAAACCCAACGGATTTCTAGTCCATTGCCTTAACCACTCGGCCACGACAACGCCACTTTTTCATTTTTTGACACCAACAAAGAGTGTATGGGATCATCCATGGCCTGCGATTCCATTGTAATCCCGGGAGAAACCCACGCGTGAATTGATTGTTCCGGAATGCGGGTGACTCCAGGCAACGATCACAACAAACGTCAAAAGCAGAACGTTAAAAATATCCATCCAAATATCTGAAGGAACTCAGAGAACATCCTTCGTGGCGAAAAGGGGGACAGGAATGGGACTCACCGGAAACAAACTTAAAGGAATGACGCGGGGATAACCTACTGCCAGTCACTGCACAAGTGGAACTTGAACGGAAGATTGGGGTCCCAAGGAAAGCCTTGATCAACGGTTGTTGGTTAGAACAAGAGGACCTGATCATTAGTCCCCGGGGGGAGAAGGCCACGTTGTCGGCAGGATTTGAACCTGCGCGGGGAGACCCCAATGGATTTCTAGTCCATCGCCTTAACCACTCGGCCACAACAACAGCACTGCTTCTTTTTTTGAGGCAGGCTTCCAAAAAATATTATCGACCCAATGCACATTTCCCGGTGAAGGTTTCGATCCAACAAAGAGTGTATGGGATCATCCATGGCCTGCGATTCCATTGTCATCCCGGGAGAAACCCACACGTGAACTTGATTGTTCGGGAATGCGGGTGACTCCAGGCAACGATCACAACAAATGTCAAAAGCAGAACGTTAAAAATATCCATCCAAATATCTGAAGGAACTCAGAGAACACCCTTCGGGGCGAAAAGAGGAACAGGAAAAGGACTCACCGGAAAAATTTTTAAAAGAGCAACCGAATGATTCGGGGAATACCTGCTGCCAGTCGCTGCACGAGCGGCGCCCAAACAGATGTTTCGGGTCCCAAGGAAGCCTTGATCAACGGTTGTTGGTGAGAACAAGAGGACTTGATCGTAAGTGCACGGGGGGAGAAGCCTACGTTGTCGGCAGGATTTGAACCTGCGCGGGGAGACCCCAATGGATTTCTAGTCCATCGCCTTAACCACTCGGCCACGACAACGCCACTTTTTCATTTTTTGACACTGGCTTCCAAAAAATATTATCGACCCAATGCATATTTCCCGGTGAAGGTTTCGATCCAACAAAGAGTGTATGTGATCATCCATGGCCTGTGATTCCATTGTCATCCCGGGAGAAACCCACGCGTGAACTTGATTGTTCGGGAATGCGGGTGACTCCAGGCAACGATCACAACAAACGTCAAAAGCAGAAGGTTAAAAATATCCATCCAAATATCTGAAGGAACTCAGAGAACACCCTTCGGCGCGAAAAGGGGGACAGGAATGGGACTCACCGGAAAAAACTTAAATAAGCAACCGAATGACACGGGGAACACCTGCTGCCGGTTGCTGCACACGAACAGATGGTTCGGGGCCCAAGAAGAGTGAGGAAACCTTGATCAACGGTTGTTGGTTAGAACAAGAGGACTTGATCATTAGTCCCCGGGGGGAGAAGCAGAACGTTAAAAATATCCATCCAAATATCTGAAGGAACTCAGAGAACATCCTTCGTGGCGAAAAGGGGGACAGGAATGGGACTCACCGGAAACAAACTTAAAGGAATGACGCGGGGAAAACCTACTGCCAGTCACTGCACAAGTGGCACTTGAACGGAAGATTCGGGTCCCTAGGAAAGCCTTGATCAACGGGTTGTTGGTTAGAACAAGAGGACCTGATCATTAGTCCCCGGGGGGAGAAGGCCACGTTGTCGGCAGGATTTGAACCTGCGCGGGGAGACCCCAATGGATTTCTAGTCCATCGCCTTAACCACTCGGCCACAACAACAGCACTGCTTCTTTTTTTGAGGCAGGCTTCCAAAAAATATTATCGACCCAATGCACATTTCCCGGTGAAGGTTTCGATCCAACAAAGAGTGTATGGGATCATCCATGGCCTGCGATTCCATTGTCATCCCGTGAGAAACCCACGCGTGAACTTGATTGTTCGGGAATGCGGGTGACTCCAGGCAGCGATCACAACAAACGTCAAAAG
>NC_137210.1:22084695-22097195 GCF_960531495.2 Zeus faber
GCAGGAAACCTTGATCAATGGTTGTTGGTGAGAACAAGAGGACTCAATCATTAGTCCACAGGGGGAAAAGTACACGTTGTCGGCAGGATTCGAACCTGCGCGGGGAGACCCCAATGGATTTCTAGTCCATCGCCTTAACCACTCGGCCACGACAACGCCACTTTTCTGTTTTTTGACGCAGGCTTCCAAAAAATATTATCGGACCCAATGCACATTTCCCGGTGAAGGTTTCGTTCCAACAAAGAGTGTATGGGATCATCCATGGCCTGCGATTCCATTGTAATCCTGGGAGAAACCCACGCGTGAATTGATTGTTCCGGAATGCGGGTGACTCCAGGCAACGATCACAACAAACGTCAAAAGCAGAACGTTAAAAATATCCATCCAAATATCTGAAGGAACTCAGAGAACATCCTTCGGGGTGAAAAGGGGGACAGGAATGGGACTCACCGGAAAAAACTTAAATAAGCAACCGAATGACACGGGGAACACCTGCTGCCGGTTGCTGCACACGAACAGATGGTTCGGGGCCCAAGAAGAGCGAGGAAACCTTGATCAACGGTTGTTGGTTAGAACAAGAGGACTTGATCATTAGTCCCCGGGGGGAGAAGCCCACATTGTCGGCAGGATTTGAAGCAGAACGTTAAAAATATCCATACAAATATCTGAAGGAACTCAGAGAACATCCTTCGTGGCGAAAAGGGGGACAGGAATGGGACTCACCGGAAACAAACTTAAAGGAATGACGCGGGGAAAACCTACTGCCAGTCACTGCACAAGTGGCACTTGAACGGAATATTCAGGCTGCAAGGAAAGCCTTGATCAACGGTTGTTGGTTAGAACAAGAGGACCTGATCATTAGTCCCCGGGGGGAGAAGCCCACATTGTCGGCAGGATTTGAAGCAGAACGTTAAAAATATCCATACAAATATCTGAAGGAACTCAGAGAACATCCTTCGGGGCGAAAAGGGGAACAGGAATGGGACTCAGCAGAAAAAACTTAAATAAGCAACGGAATGACACGGGAAACACCTTCTGCCGGTTGCCGCAAACGGACAGATGGTTCGGGGCCCAAGGAAAGTGAGGAAGCCTTGATCAACGGTTGTTGGTTAGAACAAGAGGACTTGGTCATAAGTCCACGGGGGGAGAAGCCCACGTTGTCGGCAGGATTTGAACCTGCGCAGGGAGACCCCAATGGATTTCTAGTCCATCGCCTTAACCTCTCGGCCACAACAACAGCACTTCTTAATTTTCTGACGCGGGCTTCCGAAAAATATTATCGACCCAATGCATATTTGCCGGTGAAGGTTTCGTTCCAACAAAGAGTGTATGGGATCATCCATGGCCTGCTGATTCCATTGTAATCCCAGGAGAAACCCACGTGTGAACTTGTTTTTCGGGAATGCGGCTGACTCCAGGCAACGATCACAACAAACGTCAAAAGCAGAAGGTTAAAAATATCCATCCAAATATCTGAAGGAACTCAGAGAACACCCTTCGGGGCGAAAAGGGGGACAGGAATGGGACTCACCAGAAATAAACTTAGAAGTACAACCGAATGATGCGGGGAACACCTGCTGCCAGTCACTGCACGAGCGGCGCCCAAACAGATGGTTTGGGTCCCAAGAAGAGCAAGGAAGCCTTGATCAACGGTTGTTGGTGAGAACAAGAGGACTTGATCGTATGTGCACGGGGGGAGAAGCCTACGTTGTCGGCAGGATTTGAACCTGCGCGGGGAGACCCCAATGGATTTCTAGTCCATGGCCTTAACCACTCGGCCACGACAACGCCACTTTTTCATTTTTTGACACTGGCTTCCAAAAAATATTATCGACCCAATGCATATTTCCCGGTGAAGGTTTCGATCCAACAAAGAGTGTATGGGATCACCATGGCCTGTGATTCCATTGTCATCCCGGGAGAAACCCACGCGTGAACTTGATTGTTCCGGAATGCGGGTGACTCCAGGCAACGATCACAACAAACGTCAAAAGCAGAAGGTTAAAAATATCCATCCAAATATCTGAAGGAACTCAGAGAACACCCTTCGGCGCGAAAAGGGGGACAGGAATGGGACTCACCGGAAAAAAATTAAATAAGCAACCGAATGACACGGGAAACACCTGCTGCCGGTTGCCGCACACGAACAGATGGAATGGGGCCCAAGAAGAGCGAGGAAACCCTGATCAACGGTTGTTGGTTAGAACAAGAGGACCGGATCATTAGTCCCCGGGGGGAGAAGGCCACGTCGTCGGCAGGATTTGAACCTGCGCGGGGAGACCTCAATGGATTTCTAGTCCATCGCCTTAACCACTTGGCCACAACAACAGCACTTTTCTGTTTTTTGACGCAGGCTTCGAAAAAATATTATCGGACCCAATGCACATTTCCCGGTGAAGGTTTCGATCCAACAAAGAGTGTATGGGATCATCCATGGCCTGCGATTCCATTGTCATCCCGGGAGAAACCCACACGTGAACTTGATTGTTCGGGAATGCGGGTGACTCCAGGCAACGATCACAACAAACGTCAAAAGCAGAAGGTTAAAAATATCCATCCAAATATCTGAAGGAACTCAGAGAAGACCCTTCGGGGTGAAAAGGGGGACAGGAATGGGACTCACCAGAAAAAACGTAGAAGAACAACGGAATGACGCAGGGAACACCTGCTGCCGGTCGCCGCAAACGAACAGATGGTTCGGGGCCCAAGAAAAGCAGGAAACCTTGATCAATGGTTGTTGGTGAGAACAAGAGGACTCAATCATTAGTCCACAGGGGGAAAAGTACACGTTGTAGACAGGATTCGAACCTGCGCGGGGAGACCCCAATGGATTTCTAGTCCAACGCCTTAACCACTCGGCCACAACAACAGCACTTCTTAATTTTTTGACGCGGTCTTCCAAAAAATATTATCGACCCAATGCATATTTGCCGGTGAAGGTTTCGATCCAACAAAGAGTGTATGGGATCATCCATGGCCTGCTGATTCCATTGTAATCCCGGGAGAAACCCACGTGTGAACTTATTTTTCGGGAATGCGGCTGACTCCAGGCAACGATCACAACAAACGTCAAAAGCAGAACGTTAAAAATATCCATCCAAATATCTGAAGGAACTCAGAGAAGACCCTTCGGGGTGAGAAGGGGCACAGGAATGGGACTCACCAGAAAAAACTTAGAAGAACAACGGAATGACGCGGGGAACACCTGCTGCCGGTCGCCGCACACGAACAGATGGTTCGGGGCCCAAGAAAAGCAGGAAACCTTGATCAATGGTTGTTGGTGAGAACAAGAGGACTCAATCATTAGTCCACAGGGGGAAAGTACACGTTGTCGGCAGGATTCGAACCTGCGCGGGGAGACCCCAATGGATTTCTAGTCCATCGCCTTAACCACTCGGCCACGACAACGCCACTTTTTCAATTTTTGACACTGGCTTCCAAAAAATATTATCGACCCAATGCATATTTCCCAGTGAAGGTTTCGATCCAACAAAGAGTGTATGGGATCATCCATGGCCTGCGATTCCATTGTAATCCCGGGAGAAACCCACGCGTGAACTTGATTGTTCCGGAATGCGGGTGACTCCAGGCAACGATCACAACAAACGTCAAAAAAAGAAGGTTAAAAATATCCATCCAAATATCTGAAGGAACTCAGAGAACACCCTTCGGGGCGAAAAGGGGAACAGGAATAGGACTCACTGGAAACAAACTTAAAAGAACAACCGAATGATTCGGGGAACACCTGCTGCTAGTCACTGCACGAGCGGCGCCCAAACAGATGGTTCGGGTCCCAAGAAGAGCAAGGAAGCCTTGATCAACGGTTGTTGGTGAGAACAAGAGGACTTGATCATAAGTGCACGGGGGGAGAAGCCCACGTTGTCGGCAGGATTCGAACCTGCGCGGGGAGACCCCAATGGATTTCTAGTCCATCGCCTTAAACCCAAAAATCACACTTCAGCTGGGGACAAGATTATGCGTCGTGCATTATTGTTTTTGGGGGCGTTGGACAGCGTGTGTCAGCTCACCCTGGGATCGTCGGTGAGGAGGTTGTACCACATGACAGACGCCCAACCGGCGGGCAGTTGGCTGACGTTGGAGATGACCACTAGTGGAAGAGAGCAAGTCTGGAAAATAAAAAAATATATATATATGCATGCAAAGGTTCAATACCCATTGCCGATAGTTGAAAATAAACTCCCCCTCCCCACCGCGGTTTACTGACCTCCAGATCTATGGCGAGTCCCTGGAGGGTGAAATGAGCCTCGAAGTTGAGAGAATGAAGTTCCTCGGTCACACTGAGAAGACTCTGCGAGGCACATGAAGACAGACTCCCAGTCAGAAACAGTTTATTCCGCCATGTACATTTACATATACTAGGACTTTGTTCGGGTGAGGTTTGCTACGTGTCACCACAGACGATTAACATTAAAAAAAAATAAAGATAATTATAATAATAAAATAAAACAGTGTGTAAAAGGTGAAGATAAAATGTAAAAATAAAAATTGTGAAATATGTCAATACATAATATATAAATACATAATATGTATTTATATATTTCACCATTTTTATTTTAATAATTTTTGACTATTTGTATATTATACAAATGTAATACCAGTGTTATTATTAAGTGTGAAAAATTTTGCTTGCCAAGAAAAATGTGTGTTTGCTCTCACCTCATTCCCCTTGGTTACATTGATGTATTTCTTCTCTTTGAGCTGCTGGTAGAGGAAAGAATGAAATGCATCATCCAAGCAATCCAGGTTTCGAATAATACTATATTTCAAAAGCGAATGTGTCTCAATGTGTCGGTGTTTGTACGAGGAACAGGGGTGTTACCAAATGTCTGAATTCCACTGAGAGGCAGCCGTTGGATGAATCCTCAATATCCATCGCTTTAGTATTGTTGGTCAAGATAAAAAATTGACGATTTCTGAAAATCAAACCATAATGCAAAGGAATAATTGCCAGATCTCAAAATTTTTATATATACTGTAGCTACAGTTTCTGTTGGCAAATGATCTGTCTTTAGATCTATCTATCTATCTATCTATCTATCTATCTATCTATCTATCTATCTATCTATCTATCTATCTATCTATCTGTCTATCTGTCTATCTGTCTATCTGTCTGTTTGTCTGTCTATCTCTGTCTGTCTGTCTGTCTGTTTATCGATCTGTCTATCTGTCTATCTGTCTATCTATCTATGTTTTGACAGCAACATTTTACAAAATGTACATTTTGAAATATTTACTTATGAGTTTTGGGGCAAGTTAGTTAGTTGTTTTAAAATAAAATAAAAAAAACATGCATCATCATTCTTATTGTTAATTGTAATACAATTTATTTCCTACATTCTGCACATTTCTTAAAGTGTTAGTGTAAAGCGACTCTCAAATAAGCGTGTCTAATGTGGTTCAGCGTGTTGCCGGCCAACATCCTCTTTTCAGCTCACGTCGGACGGCTCTGTACGCCTAAAAAATACAGCAGAACTTCCTGTAGTAGGGTTGGTTATACTCACACTCTGCCAGGCGGTAAGTCCCTAAGCACACCATAACAAAGAAAACACACATGCACACACACACACACACACACACACACACACACACCCCCTTATGAGTTCATCATTGACAATGCATCCTTAACTCTTACTTTTAAGCTATATTTATTATTCTATAACTTGAGATAGATAAAGAGTCGGCTATTATCTGCCTGTGGAGCTTACTTGTCGAAAATGGTTTTCACTTTTAGCTGGTAGTCCACCTCCGGCAGTCTAACCAGGAGCCTGGTGGGAAGAAGAAATGCAACCACATACTCGGTATTTTTTCTTGTCAGAATTTTGACAACAGCTATCAGTTGAGAACCACTGCTCTCAACAACTGAATACAAATCTCACTGTACATCAAAAAAAGTAAAAATGTAGAATATTCAGAAACGACAATTCTTACAATTTTATGCAAATAAAAGGTTTACTTAAACTTGTTAGTGATATGATGTGAGGTGACATCAGCACAGAAAAAGACAAGATAACAAAGCATGACTTCCTTGGGTTTCATTTTTCAATATATTCTTATTATGTGCTTTATAAATAATGATACAGAATAAAAAAATAAATTAACAACTACAAAAATGTCAGACATAAAATACAAAAAACAAAAAATACTATTAACAAAAATGATTGCACTAGGAAATGCATCGTATGCTTAGTGGTAAAACCTTTCTCGAGGAACTTCTAGGAAGTTTGGTGACCATGGTAATGATGGTAGCGGTGGCGAATGCGGGAAATCCTTTAAGACACACCTGACTTTTGTGGTGAACTGCACTCCGGTCTTGATGATGAGGGGCCTGTGGGGGTGTGTGGGCATGCAGGGCTGTTTCTCCACCACAAATGCGCTGCAGAGAAAAAAAACAAAAAAAAACACGCACACACTTTCAAATGGTTTTCCCCATTTCGGCCATGTTGCTTCCCTCCGTACGCTTTTACTTCTCACTGAGATGAGATGAGATGAGATAAGATAAGGTTAGATAAGATACGACAAGATACGATACAATAAGATACGATACAATAAGATACGATAAGATATGATATGATACGAATATGAGATGAGATGAGATGAGATGAGATGAGATAAGATACAATACGATACTATACGACAAGATACAATACAATAAGATACGATACAATAAGATACGATAACATATGATATGATACAATAAGATAAGATACGATACAGTAAGATAAAATAAGATACTATAAGATAAGATATGATACGATAAGGTCAGATAAGATAAGGTACGATAAGATATGATACGATACAATAAGTTAAGTTACGATACAATACAATACAATACAATAGGATATGATACAATAAGATACAATACAGTAATATACAATAAGATACGATACGATATGATACGATATGATACAATACGACAAGATACAATATGATACAATATGATAAGATACAATACAATATGATAAGATACAATACAATATGATAAGATACTATACAATAAGATAAGATAAGATGAGATGAGATGAGATGAGATGAGATGAGATAAGGGAAGATAAGAAGCAAATTGCTGTGCAGTTGCTCAAAAAAAATACACAGAAGGAAAAGGGTAAAAAAAAATGGAAGAAAGGTAAAAAAAACATAAGAATAGTAATACAAATACTGCTAAAATAAAAATTCATAATAACAGAATTTATAAATGTTCTTATAGCATTAACATAATTAACAACATAGCTAGTATTGTGTTGCATTGTCCTGTCGCTACTGCATTCTCTGTTATGTTTCATGGCATTCTGTTCAATCGCATTTCATTATTTTGTGTTGATGGTGTTCAACCGCTGCATTTACATTGTAGGTCATTTCATTTTCTCACTCTGACCACTCAAAGGGAATTTAAATGAGTCATGAAAGACACTGGGTTCAGCCGTTGCAGTCTGAAAAAATAATTTGAATAATGCGACTCGGGGGGATTGCGAGATGGAGAGGGGAAGACACAACCGGGTGCCTCACCTTGCAAGTTTCTAGTTCACGCTGAAGGCCGTCTCTAAGTCGCCTCTTTGTCAACCGCCTCCCGTAATCAGCCAAGGTCGGAGGAGCCGGGTTTCAACCGTAGCTGCCTGTTTGTTTTTTTTTGTTTTTCTACCAGAGGCACTGCCGCTTTGAAACGACACCACCAGCATCTAGCCTACGCAACAGAGGCCCCCGCGTTACCTCTTGATGAGGTGATAGATGAGGAACTTGACTCTCTCCTCCATCTGTGGCCTCTGCAGGGGGATGGGGTCGCTCTCGTAGGTCACCTTAAGGATCAGCTCCCCCAGCTTGTCCAGCTGGCGCTTCATCTGGAGGAGACTCTGGGCCGTCAGCGTGAACCTGAGGGGGCGGGAAGAAGGGATGAGCACAGAGCGGGAGAGAGAGAGAGAGAGAGAGATAGAGGGCACGTATCTGTATCTGTCCGATGCGCTCTGTCCCCCGGTTTCGGAGCAAATCTCCACACCTCGATTTCAACGTAAGTGAACGGGAGTGCGGGCCCAACATCTTAAAAAAAAACTAGGAGACGGCAAACATTTTCCCCCAGAGCGTTTCGCAAGCCACATACGACCATACTCCCGGCCCCCCAACATATCCAGCGGGTTGTGATGCACGAGAGCGCGTTGCATTGGTCGTCACCAGTTCTGCAGCTGGTCCAGGCCCGTGAGGAGGGGGCCACCGATGGACGACACCTGCTGCCGGCGCTTCCAGTCCAGCAGCTCGGGTTGGAGCTGGGAGCTGATCATGTTGTCAATCTCCTCGATCACGTCGTTCATCTTGGACAGGATGTCCTTTCAGGGGAATCGAGATAAAATATATGTAATTAGATAATAACAGGTGTGTAACTTTTTCCGCAAATAACACGGTATGCATCCGTGACGGAATGGGTTGAGTGATATTACGCACACCTTTCTTTTGAAGTCGAGCCTGTTGAGCGTTTCCTGCAATCTTGTTACATCCTGCTTCATCTGTTCTGTGTTCCTCTCTGCCGGATCTGAGACACACACACACACACACATGCACACGTGCGCACACACACACACACACACACACACACAGGCACACGCACGCACACACAGGCACACACACACAGGCACACACACACACACACACACACACATTCAGCAAATTAGGTCATTCATCAAAAAGAACGACACCAAATACATTCAAATAGGTACATCCTCCCCAAACACCACTCACCCCGAGACTGGAGGGTTTTGTAGCGGAAATCGAAGTCGTCTTGCATGTCTTCGATATACTTCACAGCCTGGTCCATCATCTGGACGCACAAAAAAACGTCCTTGTGGTGTTCATCGTGTCACAAGTGTTAGTTAGGTAGAAAGATGGACATGGTGTCAAGGCGTCGCAGCCTTTCGGTTCGGCGTTGACCCGACATGCCACTCTGTCGGTACCTGCGTGCTGCTCCTGATGACTGCAACTCGATTGTCCATGTTCTTTTGTCTCTCAAAAGCCACCGAATTCTGCATCAACTTCTCCAACGGACCCTGGGGAAGGTCCAACAGGTTATCTTCAACGAACCTAAACCTTGCCCCCCCTTTTTTCCCCCGTGTAAGAAACTGTAAACTTGCATTGGATCTACCCCTCAAAACATTGTCTTTAAATCTTGGCACACCGTCATATTATGGCAGTTTTGACTTTATTACACAGGAAAGTGAAGGCAGGTCAGGAGATCTTGTTGTAGAGACAGGGAGAGACACGCAGCAATTGAGCGCTATTTATAGATTACCAACGTCTCGACAAAGAGTAAAGTTAGGAGATGGGACCGACTTTAATGATAAAAAATGCTTCATTGGTTTGAATGAAATGTGGGTGGACAGCATGTCTTCTTCTCTCTTTTGACGCGTTTCAGAGACTTTTTAAAATGCAACTTTTTCTATTACGAGTCCAACATGATGCTCTGAGCTTTGCAATGGGCTTTGTGCAGTGAAACACCCAAACAGTGGAAGGCCTAAATTATAAATCAAGTAATTATATGAACACTAGTTTTTTTTTCTTAATTCTTTATTGATACCGAAATAGCTGTTACGATGTATACCCTATAGACGCATAAAAATCATTTATCCTGTGCATAGTAGTAGTTTGTAAAAAATATATATTGTATTTTTTGGCTAGTTGTATATATTTGACTTATATTTGAATTTAATTTTAACTGTATTTTTTATGTATATTTTTACTTCACTTCACTTTTTAATTCTATTTAATTGTACTATTTGTTTTCATTATTTGATTCTATATTTATTTATATATTACTGTTCAGCTTATTTTTTTATGCGAATGGGCTGCAGTGTAAACCTCACGAGGACAAATTCTTCATATATGTGAATGTACCTGGCAAAATAAACTGTTTCAAATTGTTTGTCCTGATTCATATATATATATATATATATATATATATTTTAAACCATCCTGATGTCCTCCGCAAACCTTTGAGTCTGCATCATTATCTGTAACATACATTTTCTGGTCTGTCTTCCCACCATGCCACTGTATGTATTCTAGAAAGTGAGCTGTTGGGTGACAGAGGCAGGCCATTTGCAATTTCCGTCAGCAACTCTGTCTGGCGAGCAGCGGCATTTACGGCAAAGGGAAGCGGAGGGAGTTTCCCTTTTGAGGCAACAGCAACAAACCTGTTCCTCCGTGCAGGCGCTGGAGAGGATACGCTGCTCCTCTTGCAGACAGGTGGAGATCACCCGGGCGATCAGGACAGGGTTACCCATGTATTTCAGCTGCAAGTCACACGTGCATATATATCATGATCGTGTGCGCTGACAGTAGTGCGCACACACACACACACACACACACACACACGCACGCACGCACACACTACACACACACACACAAACAAACAGTTCCTGTCAACAACACCAACAACACCAAACTGAGCGAGAGTTACCGTTCGAGCTCTTTCCACTTGTTTTAATTAAACATTATGCTTTATGCGATGTCATTTCTGTTCTCCATGTTCATCCATTTGTTTTTATTGTTTTACTCTCTCTAATATTTAACTGCATAGAATTTCATTGTTGTGCCTTTGAAGCTACGGCATCTATTGTTGTCTCGTAATCAGCAAACAGCCACAACAGAGCAAGTCATTTCTCAACGTGGGTTGCGTGAGCGAGGCTTTGTTGTCGTCATCCCGGGGTTCATGGAACACTTGGCAGACCTTATTCAGGTTGCGGTAAATGCAGCACACATAGACACGTAGACACACGCACCCACGCCTGAAAAAGAAAAAAAAAAAAAAAAAAAAGCCGTCCGCCCTCTTTCACTTCGTCTCTGTTCATATTAACCCGGGAATGTGAGTCCAGATTAGCGGGAAGTCGGTAATGCAAATAAAGGCGTGGCTATGATCTTGAACCCTTACAGGAATTGCTGGGACCGTTTCCCGGCAGTAATGGAATGAGGTAGAGCAGAAACGTAGATGGCACAGCTACAGGATTGTGCTTGAGCCGCAAATTATGCAAAACAGTCAGTCAACGGTGAACCTGCTGTAGGTGTATCCAGGCCGGAACCGCCCCTTCCGCCGTGCAGGGATATATTTAGGGCAATATTAATAGGGCAATATTTACTGAATGAAAGACTGCAACATATTTTGGCGAATACCTTGATATCGCTGATTTGGTGATGACTGCCGACGCTTTCATACAATATTTGCACGCACTAAATATTTGGGAAGCAATCAGTGATGCAGATTTTATGACCGGAAGAGAACAGTTGGAAAAGCAACGTTAATTCCTTTACTGTAATGCAGCATTCAAGTCAACATTTAACTATATCACCATATTACGATAACCAAAATCCCAGACGATAGCTCATCTCATAAATCGATAATACCGGTAATACTGTACCAAAATTGGAACAATTTCTTAATAATATATTGTTGTAATCTCATATCACGATATTGAGATTTTAAAGAAATTGCTCCAACTTTGGTATTAACGGTACTACTAGTATTTGGTATTTGGTACGACCTGCTTTTCAAAACCATCTTCAAAGTTGTTTGACACATCCTCGGCTCCTGTGTATGTAAGACAAGGTTTCATCTGCTTTTCAAGTTGGAAAAGGTCTGTCACCGAGGCGGGAAACTCTGCAGCCTCTCGGAGTTCAGTATATATATAGTATTTATATATACTATAAGTATTCGACTTACTGTATTACGTTTTAGGAGTCAGTTAGTTGGGCTATTAGAAAGAAATTTTTCCTAGGACATATTGTGTGTTATCACCGGGTGCGTTGCATTACATTTCACTGCATATATGTATGAAAGTATGTACTGTATATGTAAGTGACGAATAAAAATCTTGAATCTTGAATCTCTTGAATCTTGAGTTCAACGTGCGTGCAGCCATGCCAGGATCCAACGCCCACACACACACAGACTACACCATCACATCGCCCTACTATTTGGGCGTACTGTGGTTTTGGACATACTTGCGAAACCCGAGTAAAGTAAATCAAATATTGGTAAAATTCATAAAAGTCGTCTCAAGCACACGCTCGATCGTCAATCCCCGTCCGACCCCGACACCTCTTATTTTTGGAAACGTCAACTTTTGAGCGGACGGACCAAAACAGGAAGTTGCGGCCTCGACCTCACAACTCTGCTCTGCGAGGGGACTATGTGTCGAGTTTTCCAACTCGGCGGGTGAAACACATGCTGATACTTGCGCCAGCAACGCCTGCCTCCAGCGCTGCGTTTCCTGTTTGTTGTCTGGATGAAAGACGCACGCTGTTTGGGTCGGGGTGCCGAAACACAGCGAGAGGCGCGAATCGTGTAGATTTCGAGACCTTCGGCTCGGTTTAGGTTCCAGGTTTAAGTTTAGTCTCGTTTAGATTCCTTGGCTGCTGGGTGTTGAACCTGAATGCTGATCAATTCACTCCACCATAATAAAATATACATACAAGTACAGCTATATTATCCAGCATATGAAAACACG
>NC_137210.1:22099695-22129695 GCF_960531495.2 Zeus faber
TGCGTTGTGGTACAGACAATTGATACAAAAAGCTTAAAAGCCCCAAATATACATGATATGCTAACTGTTTTTTAACATGATCAATACAAAAAAGAAGTGGATATGATATGCGATGTAAGATGAATAAATATGCACACAGGATAATTTGGTATGCAGAATGAGTAAATATGTATCGAATACAGGCATGGATAACATGTTGTAATGTTATTATAACAAAGTCCAACTGATAAAAATGTTATTACTATCTATCTATCTATCTATCTATATACATACACACAATGCTACATTTTTCACCTTTTCTTTAGCTCTTAAAATTTGGAAATATCACGTACGCGCCCTGGTGGGACACAATCACCATTTTGCACTAACTGTCTTCTCGTGCACTCCATTTAGGCTCCTGATATGTGCCGCCGGTGAGAATCTCAAGGTGTTCAGCACATCGACAGAAGAATGCATCCATCACCTGCAGGGACACACAGACCTGGTGACGGGCGTCGTCCTCAATCCCTCCAACCACCTTCAGGTGCTTTTACCTTACGGTGTTACCGTGATGCACCCAAACCCAACCAGCAGGGTGTCTGCAGGTCCCTAAAAGTCTTCAAATGCATAAATTAAGTTTTTACAAATAGTAGGCCTTGCAAGTCATGAAATAGTCTTAAATGTGAATGAAAGGTCTGTCATCATAAGCAATTTGTCTATTTTATTTATTCATATGTTTATTTGTCAAAGTTAATCAAGTTCCTCTGCATAAGAGTCAACGTTTCTGATGTTATAAAACCCTAAGACTACTGCTGAACCCAATACTTCAAAGGCACTTTTCACTTGCGGCGATTGCCTATTCTAGATTAATCCATCTTTCATCTACCTGTAGACTAGAGAGAAATGCAAGAAAGTCGTACTTACCTGTTCAAAGTTCTGTGGAAAACAGTTTGACTCAAAGGAACCGTTTATAGAACCATCTAGTTCTAACTTATCCTGTTTCTACCTAATACGTATCTCTGCCATTTATGAAATATATAGTACTTACCTGCAATACTTTATTAATATATAATGTCAACATTAGAATGTAACAACATTGAAGGAAGACCAATCAATTACAGAAGCCACTACAAGCATTCATCACGTTCAACTGTCTAAATTCAACCGGGAAGAATTAATTCGGAATCTGTACACAGTTGTGATTAAATTTTCAGCATCGTTACTTTATTGCAGGTCTACTCTTGCTCAGAAGATGGCACTATCAGACTGTGGGACTTCACCGACGGCATTCTTATCAAGGTACTGCATGTCACTTGTAAATTTGGGCTTATTGTCTTTGAATGGCAACTGATTGTGAGGCAATTACAATGTCATTTGATACATTCTTTAATCAAAATTAAGGATAACACTTTGGTCAATGTTTTGATAAACCATTTGATTCCATGATATGGGATATCTTGTAAAATCTCCTGTGTTTGTTGTGATAATTGCATTATTTCCATTAAACTTCAATTTATTTTACATAGCATATGAGATATTTACTCTAAAATTGTACTATTGTGCTCTGTTGACTTGTAAAATAGATTTCCCTAACTGTGTGGTTATGTCACATTTAATCCATTATGATTTAATTCTGTAGTTAACTGTATTCTAAGAAAAAGTTTGTCATCTTTTCCAGACTTTTGATGTTGGACACCCTATCTTGTCAATCCACGCTTCTGCAAAGCACGTGGGTGTGCTTTTTCTTGTGATCCCTATGAGTACTAACATATCTGGTGAGTTTCTCTCATACATAGTGATTGCTTTAAATTACCTTTAATTATATGGTTATTGCAGCAGTCACAATTTCATTGTGGCTTATAGATAGATGGCAGGTTTAAAAACTACAGATTGAATTCTATGTTCTGATCTGGGAGTTAAATGGAATGTCTCTGTGATATAACTGCTGTAACATTAGTCAGGCAATCCAACTTGGATTAGCCCAAGAAACATGCTTTGACTTCCTGAAGATGTCCATTAAAGAAAGACTATCCCTTCTCAGGACAGTTTTATGTTAAGACTACCTCAGCCCCTAGTGGCGGAATACACACATGACAAAGTCCTTTAGATAAGACAAGATAATACTTTAATGTATGAGCCCATAATTCAACACAGATTTTTTCCTTATATATAGCAAAAGAGTAATATAAGGTTATGTAGGAATTTCTCATCATTTGTCTGAGCTTAAACAGACATCTTGTGGGTTTTTTTGGGGGGGGGGGTGATGCTGTATTTTTACACAGCAGCGGCGCTTGTCATTTTAAAATATTAGGCACAGACTTGTGTTCACAATTTGGAATTGTAAAATGCACATGCAATTTTTTTTCTTCACATTATCTCAAAACAGATTTTGAAATGACCTCAATAACTATTAATTGTGATTGTAATTCATTGTTATTGTGCTATTAATTGTAACTAATAACTATTGAATTGATAAATATTCGACGGATTAAATGCAATTGTTTGAACCTCAGTTCAGTTAAACCCAAGACACCCAAGACAAAACTCACTATAAATACTCCAATTAACCCTGCAGATGTGTGAACTAGGTAAAGGGTCGCTTGGGACATAACCAGCTGTTATTGCATGCTGTCCCTCTCCCCACAGTTCTCCATCAGCTGGTTGCTTTGCATCTGCCACACAGCGGAGAGCAGCTGGTGGATGCCAGAGAGTTTTCCAGTTTGCTCACGGAAGTCTTTCCGGATCCAAAAGCCATCGCCTTTGGCCGTGGGGTACGTATGGAAGTTCTTGTGGCACAATTATGATTTTAAGAGTAAAACCTCTCCTTGTGTGTGTGGAAAAAATGTCACGCTGTGGTACTTCTTTTGAAAGACCTTCTGTTTTGATTGGTGAAATCTGTGATATTTCAAGGTGATCAAAATTAGCTCTTGATATACAGTATAAACACGATGTTGGAAATAAAATGTTTCTCTGGGCTGTGTTTCTAGCCGATGTCCAATGCATTAAATGTGATCATACCAAAATATTGGAATGATGAAGAAAATGTCCTCCCCACAGGGCGAATACATTGCATCTGCTAATAACTACAAGCTGGAAGTTTACTTTTTTAGAAAGCAGCAGTCATATACGTAAGTAACTGTTTCATCAGTTGAAATGCCAACTATGTTTTGTTTTTAGGGGTCTTAAATGTTGGTTTAAAATATCGTCTTTTCCTATTCTCGTGTCATATCCTCCAATGAAAAGAACCCTCTAAGGAATCACACTAATGACTTCAATGCGCATTTGTAATTAATGCTTATTTATTTAAAAGCACAGTTCTAGACCCAATTGTTTATATGGGAAATAATTCAGACTCAATTCAGCTGCATGTGTGTGGATGACATTCTAGCGCACGATAAAAAATGCACAAAAACGAGTATTGTGACGCTGAAATGTTAATCCGTGCTAATCAGTGTTACAGATCTCATTGATCTGAGGCTACTCCATTACATTGTACTATATTGAGTTGCAGCAGGCTTTTTTTATGTTGACAAATTGTAATCTGAAAAATCAGTCGTATCATCACAAATCCTTAGATTTGCTCTGTTGAATGTCAGGATTCTCCTTCTCTGATGTCAGCACAACTTATGAGACTATTTCTGTTTTTCTTGCATTTTGTGTAAATAGGTTTTTCCTGAGTCAACATGAAATAAATGGGGCCAACAACTTATTGACATGCCTCTCCTGCCACCCTAAAGAAGACTGCATCGCTACTGGGCATGCGGATGGCAAGATTCGGTTTTGGTGATTTGGAACTTGAAGAACTACTCCAGAACTAACTCTGACAAACAATATTTTTTATAGTATAATTATCTTGGCTGACAGTATCCTATTGTATGACAAATTATTGTGGAAGGTCGTCCCAAACAGAACCGCCAGCATCGTGAAAGCGGCATGATGTGAGGCTCCTAAACCCCTCACTTTTTTTTTTTTTTTTTTTTAGTTTTTTTGTTTTGAAGGATTCGGCTCTATTTTTCGTGTAGTGTGGATTCCCATAGAGCTCCATTCAAAATATGAATTTAGTGAAAATATTGAGTTTACCAAGCTTGGTATGCATCAAACACCACACGTCTATCTCGCACATGTGCGGTCCGTACATTTTCCCCCACAACAAATTAAACCTCACTAATGTAAATAAAATATTGTAATTCCAGCAGGAAAACAAATATCAGGCCCCGGAATAGACTTTATATTTTAAACTTTATTAGCGTGGTATACTGTACCTGCCAGCAACATGGAAGCGGGATGGTCTAACTTCTCAAGCAGATTTGTGTAGTAGAGAAATCTGTCAATTTATTAATAAGATAAGCTATTAATATGTTTTGTCAAATGTACAAGAATATATCCATTGCATGTTTTTCTTTATTTAATAATCTGACCACAAATAACTTATAATAAAAAATAATCACAAAACACTTCATTACAGAAACTGCTCCATAAATACACATATAGATTTTCAAAATCTCCTAGGATCCTCCTCTGGTTAATGGGATCAACCCACCGCTGCCGTCCCCGCCTTCTCCCTCGGACCCACTGAAAAGAACTGGCACCGCCTTCCTCCTGTTAATAGGCGCAATGTATTTAAAGATTATTACTTATCCCAGTGATAAAATGCGTTGTATTTATTTATTTCAGCGATAAAATGAGTTGTATTCAAGCCAGAAGCTGCTGTATGAAATATAAATGCTAAACTCACAAAATAATCCAACTATGTTCATAAACAGACTCCAAAAGCAAAAAAAAAAATTAAAAGTAAAAGGTTTAAAACAAAAGCAAAGATTCACTTATTTCACTTACCCGATGAAAGTTGAGCAATTTCACAATTGTAAGATTAAATTCTGGAACACTGCTTACATGATGGAGTGGAGACGCACTCGGATGAAGTCGCCGAAATCGTCTAGTAACGCGACGCTTTCGTGTTGCTGACAGTGCGGCCCCGGGGGTTAGCTAACAAATGTGTCATCACAAGCATTTCTACTGATTAATTCAAATAATTCAAAAATCCTTCCAGAGATTTAAGGCATTTTATGTCCATGCAGGCTGATATAACGTTTGTACTTTATTTTCAGGAGAAACTTCAATCACAAGAAGGAGTACACATACTCAACGCAACACTGGCACCATGGTGCTGTCAAGGCTCTTTGCTTTACCCCAGAAGGTAAGTCGCAGAAGCAAAATTCTAGTGACTCTATTTTTTTAAATTATTATTTTTTTCATCTGTTAACGTTGATTAAATGATGAGACTTGTATATGTACCTGTACTGTATTTTCACCAGGAACCAATCTGCTAAGTGGAGGCACAGAATCTGTCCTGGTCCAGTGGCGCTACGGACAGGAACACGAAAGGGACTTCCTTCCCCGCCTCGGGTCCACCATCACACACATCACTGTGTCGCCGGACGGAGCTCTGTTCTGCACCTCCCACGCTGACAACAGTAAGGAGCCGGAATCCGAATCGGAAAAAAAAGATTCTCAAATCGTTTCTGAAAAAACTCTACGGTTGATCTCAGAGCTTCCAAGATGAGGAGGGGCTGGAATGATCACTCCACAAAAATTCTAAGCCATATTGCTTGTTTTGAATGGAAAAACTTAAGACATGTCGCACTTGTCCATCTTATCCTTTTGAGTGTGGGGGCAAAAAAGTTGTTTTTCATTTCACCTTTTACAGCCTTAAATAAGGTTTAAATTCAAACGAATTATACTGTATACAGATCTCCATCAAATGAGCCTCTATTTGGCTCAATCAGAGATGTCTCATTATATAACACATTATGGCTTCTCTCTAGCTATGTCTTGAGTATGCTTGCAATTGTACATTTTTCTTTGGGTTCTTTGAGTTCTTAGTTGAAATCTTATAACCTGGCATTTCCCTTCTTTTTTTCCCCCAGAGATAACCATCATCCAGAACTGTGTTAAGGTGTCTGCTATCATCCAGGGTCTTGTCCAAGGTGAGCATAGACTCAGAGTTATCCGATACCCATGATGAGACCTTGACGGTCTGTGGACACGCTAGTGCTGCCCCCTGAATGTCGACGAGTCGAATCATCAGTCGGATACCCGTCTGTCGACTGAGGTTCTTCAAGTCGAGCGGTCACTTTTTTTTATTTTTATCTTTTTGTTGTCAGTCAGTGTGCATTACAATAAGAGGATAAAACAGATAGAAGCTTACAAGAACGCACATGGATAACATTTATATGAGAAATTATAAATAAGGGGAATCATAAATATATTTTTATGCGTGAATCGTCGGCATCTTGAACATGGCTCTCCGTCCGCCCTGATGGCGGAGAGCCGTGCACCATTCCTCCAGATAAAACAACTAAAATGTGGTGCGGGAGCGGGGGTGCGACTCACAGGGATGGGGGTCGTTAAGATTTTAACCGTACTAGTACTCTTTCCGATTCTTTGAACAGTACTCTTATCTTTTTTTATAATTATTTTTTAAGAGAACCTAAAACAAATTTAGAGCAGAATTAGCACTCTCATTAGCACAGAATTAGCACTTTCATTTCTCCGCCTATACGCACGGAGAGGGTGCGGTCTGGCTGAAACCTACGCGCGCCGTATAATTCTCATCCTGTCACTCGGAGCAGGGTCTCCTTGTGCGTGTGTGAGAGCCAGGCAGAGGGAGCCCTCGTGCATATCTCCGGCCACAGGGAGAGAGAGGAGAGATGCCTCTTCTGATAATTGTGAAACTGCTTCTTAGACAAATATCTTAATCTAATTGGAAAATAGAAATGGGTTATATAGCCGAAATAAATAAAAATAAAATAAATCTATTTCTCCATTACCATTATTACCGCTCAGACTGAGTTGTCGAAGTTAGTGGCTCAGATTGAATATGATGGCCATGGCTTGAAGGCATTTCACAAACCAGGGCCTTTGAAAACATACTGTATCCTCAAACTGTGTGTGTGCATAAAACATCCGTGATAATTGATTCTGTATTGCACAGCCTGACTCTCTTTTTCTTGTGGCGTTTTTCAGGAGAGTCTCTGAAGACGGAGCTAATGCTCGACCCCCGTACCAAAGCCCTGGTGTTAAATGGGAAACCGGGCCACTTGCAGTTCTACTCCCTCCAAAGAGATAAACAGTTGTACAATGTAAGCTTACGCCGTTATCAACCAATCCGTGGATTCATTATCATTGCATCTGGTTTCGCTGCTTGTTAAACCAACCTGTGTGAGCTGGTGGGTTATTCTTCCAAGCTTTGACTGATGTCATGTTCAAGTCTTGAAGCGAGGTTGCATCATTTTACAACCCATAGGCACTTAAAGCACCTCTTTCAAGCACAAACATATATCTGAATTCTTGCCATGTGGCCCTTTTTTTTTTTTTTGGTACACTAAAATCATCTAGTGTACCTACAGTAGCACTCACGAGTAGCACTGGTGTGGGACCAAAACTGTCAACTCAACTTTATTTTTAATTCTTTCCCTAGAGAGCTCTGGCCAAGTTAGACTTTAGATTTCAGATGCAACACAGCCCTTTCATGACTAAACGGAAAAAATGGGAAAAAAAACGCTTTTTGAAAGGGAAACAAATGCTAATCCTAGCCATTTCTTTGTGTAGCTGGACATCGTGCAGCAGGAGTTCATTCACGAGGTCGGCCTGGAGCAGTTTACCTTGGTGAAGGCAGCTTTCGACAGCCGTGGTGACTGGCTAGCTACAGTCGAGGAGCGACAACTGAAGGATGCAGAGTTGGAGATGAATTTGAAACTGTGGGCCTACGATCAGGAAACCCAGAGGTACCTTGCTGCGGCTCCCCTCAATAATAAATCAATACGTTTGAATGGGTCAAATGCAGAGGACAAACAGGGGATTTGAACTGTGGGGTGCTAGGGGTTCCTCTAACTCCTGTTTCTCATAAATGTTGGCTCATGAAGATGGGTTTCACCTTAGGTGAAATAATATGGCAGCCTGGGAGGAAATGAGAGCATGGGATTTTAAGGTACAATTTGTCATTTCTGCTGCTAGAGGTCTCAATCAAAACAATAACAAAAGACAGAGTTTGACGACGTTGTGAAGTAGCGTGGGATCATGGGAGTTGTATTCACCTGTACGTTTGTGCTTTACAGGGACAGCGTACTCCATCAAACAATAGTTGGTAGAGTAATACAGCAATACAAACAATAGTACAATGCAGTTGTTAGCTGCTTCATCAATTCCCCTCCACTCTGTATCATCCAGTGTTCCTCGTGTTGCCCCGGAACTTACAGCAAGTAGAGGGGGTAAAGGGGATATGACGCCATTGACAGTTTAAAAAAAAAAAAAAAAAAAAAACTAAAATTCACGTGAGTTTCTGTTTCTCTCTGACCCCTGCACTCCCTTTCAGTTTTGTGCTCAACACGACCGTTACGGCCCCACACGACGACAGGATTATGGACATGTGCTTCAGCCCGTCTACCAGTGGCCAGGCCACCATGCTGGTCACTGCCAGCCAAGACGGACACTTCAAAGCCTGGCAGCTGATGGAGGCGGAACCCACAAATGGTAAGCGGTCTAGCTCAGTCCCGGCCGCCGGTCTCGCCTCTCTAACTCCCACCGAGTGATGAGGTTTGGCTGAGGAGTTTGGGTCCGGCAGCCGTTTCCGGCGCTAACTTACAATGTTGTGCCAAGCAGTTCAATTCACTTTTGGAACTTCTGTCCTGTCACATGTGTTTTTGTCCATTTCTAACTGTGATATTTTTGCAAGTCATTCTGAAAGTCATATTTTGTTTTGGGAATTAGGGTTAAATGTACTTGTTTAGTGCTTCCCTTTTTCTGTACACCTTTTACTGTGCCCTTACGTCACTGAAGGTTCCTCTTGTGCTGGTTAGTCCCTGCCCCGGAGTAGGAGCTAAAAAAAAAGTTAAAAATTGAGTTCTAAGCTAAGATCGTTCCTAGTTCCTGCAGTGTGGACACAAAAATAGTTGTTTAAACGATGAAAAGGTTCCTGCGGTGCGAAAATGCCTACTATGTAAGGAGAATTACAGTTTACATCTTCAATTTTGGGAATAAGTCGGATTTTGATACAGTGTGTATGTCGCTTATTTTGCATCTCCTGTGTATTTGAGACCCGACAAGCGCCTTCCTGGGCTGCGCCACGTCAGAGGCTTTACCATGTCTATTTCTTTTTGAACATCAAACAATACATTTATTCAGTGAATATACAGAAAATTAAGGGGGAAATGTTTTTTACCGTGAAATCCTGCCTTTACCGCGGTATTTTCGTAGGTACTGTCCTGTGAAATTTCATACTGTTACATTCCTAATTTGCGCACCAGATTTTGAATTACAGTGGTACCTCGACCTACGACTGCATCTACTTAGGATTATTCCAAGATACGAGTAGCAATAGTCAAGAAAATTTGTATCGACTTGCGACTGCTCCAAGATACGAGCGTGGAAATTTGCCAATGGCGCGTCGGCGGCCAGTCAGCAGTCATTCAGCAGGCGACCTACATCGTGTGTGCACGTAGTTCGTGGCTTATTGCTATTTTTTTCATATTAACTGTTTGTGCTGTGTATTTTGTTTATTTTCACCCTTCATGATGCTACCTAAGAAGAAGGATGATGGGGGGAAAAGAAAAAGGCAATTATTCCCATTGAAACTAAGAAGGAAATCATAGAAAAATATGAGCGTGGTGTATATGGGAAAAATTGCTTCGACATACGACCGTTCTTATAAAACGAATTACAGTCGTAAGTCGAGGTACCACTGTAGTAGGTTTTCTTTTATTGTGAGGTTTACAAATTCATACCCTGACCATCGTTGGGCCTCATATTAATCTCTAATGTATCATGCAATGCTTTTTGACGATTTCCTTGAAGTGTGTGTGTGTGTGTGTGTGTGTGTGTGTGTGTGTGTGTGTGTGTGTGTGTGTGTGTGTGTGTGTGTGTGTGTGTGTGTGTGTGTGTGTGTGTGTGTGTGTGTGTGTGTGTGTGTGTGTGTGTGTGTGTGTCCTGGCCTATCCCTGCCAGCCTGGTGCCGGCCTGTACCCATTAAGCTACACCGAAAACAAGGAGTTTCCATGGTGCCTGAGCCAAACCAGAAAGCACTCTCCCCACTAATCTTAATCGCTTACTGTCTCTCTTTTCCCTTGCTCCGGCTGGTTAGATGAAGGGCCATCCTGGTCGTGTGATTTTGTGGGTGCCTATCACGGCCTGGTGCCCAAGTGCTGCTGCTTCTCAGCTGATGGCTCCCTATTGGCCGTCAGCTTTCAAGAGGTGGTGACCATGTGGAGTCCTGCCTCATGGGAGCTCCTGACAACTCTGTCTCAACCACCAGGAGCCATCAGGTAAGAACAAACCTTGTGGGAGCACTGGAGTGTGGAATGCACCCGTCAGGCAAAGAAATTCTCGTCTGTCAGAAATGTGCACATAGCCCATACATAGGAGGGGCGGTATGTATGGGCAGTAAATGACCTTTGAACCCACTGGCAGAAAACCGAGTGGTTCCTCCTTACAGCAGAAGGGGGATAAATAAAGAGAAACGTGCATGCCTGTACAATGTGAGGAGAGACTTTTAATGGAGCCCCTCAAGTCTTTTACAGTTGTCCCCTTCTTTCTTGTTGGGGCCCCAGGGTCAATAAGGACAGAAAAGTGCTAGTTTCTGTTTCACGTTCTTTTAATGAACCCACGGAGCACGGGGTTCCCACGGGAAGTGGAATATCTGGAAATTGTTTTTTAAATTTCATATCCAGAAAGGGAAACTTGGGTTTTATTTTTGTTCTTAATTCTAATATGTTTTCATTTATTCATTTTCTCTTCCTGGTAATGGAGAACCTTGGATTTTTGATTGCTGTTAAAAATCTTTCCACTTTCTTTTCTCGCTCACAGTGGATGATAAGTATCGATACATACAGGGTCCTACCAATAAACAGCACTTTTAAGTCATACATCTCTCACATTGAGTAAAAAGTCTGTTTCAGAACATTTGTAAATCTGTTGGGCTACTAATTGAAATCATCCAGTGTGTCCTACGCACACAGATATACAGTATTCTCTTCTATTCTTGGGTGTTTTTGACAGTTTATTTGCCCACAACCCTTCAGTCGGAAAGTGTTCTATGTTGTCGACAGAACATCTACATGTAAAATCAGCATGAAAAGGCACGCGTTTCTAGATAAGTAACAATTGACATTCATCATCCGGCGCATAAAAGGGCTTGCTCAAAATTGAGGGAATCTTCATGTTTTATGAGTGTTCAAAGGTCTTATGTGTGAGGCTAAATTATTTCTTAGTTCATCTGACATTGTATCGGGGATGTAGCTGTCAGGGAAGTTCACTGTGTGTGTGTGTGTGTGTGTGTGTGTGTGTGTGTGTGTGTGTGTGTGTGTGTGTGTGTGTGTGTGTGTGTGTGTGTGTGTGTGTGTGTGTGTGTGTGTGTGTGTGTGTGTGTGTGTGTGTGTGGAGGAGCTCTACCCTGTGCAGACAATTGCCCAGAGAGCATAAAGCACAACATATGAACACAACAGATTGAAATCATTGAGCACTAAGAAACCATTTGGTAATCAGACAACTTTTCAGTTGGTAAAGAAGTGGTTGTTTGCGCCCCTTTCGAATGAATCCAAAGTGGACAAACTGGTGTACAATCACAGCTCTGCCAGCTGCAGCCTCTGTAACTTGCTTGCAAAGCCCAACCATAGAGTTAATAAAACTACTTTGGTTGCACAGACCTTTTCTGTGTTGGAAGTTGAAGGAATTCTGCTGGTCGTGCAAAACGGAAACCTGGTGAGGCAGAATGAGCCAAATGCTTGAGAAACTTAATAGCCAGTTGTTTTGACAGCTGCCCAGCGCACCTTGTGTAACGGTTTCCTATGGTTCTCCGTAGACCATATGCGCAGACCTCTGACTGTACCAGCTAGCTCACATTGTGTCTGTGTGAGGCCTACCAAAGCGGAAGACAGCCAAAAGATGTCTCTAATCCTGTGAAATATGTGTAGTGTCAGGAGGTAGTTAGTGCGGGGTGGGGGTGGGTTCTTAATTGTCAAATTAATTCTGGAGAGAAGATTAAAATTGACTTTTCATTTTCTACCAGGAACCTTTGTTTTGGGCGGCTAAGCTGCTCGAAGTATCTGCTGGGCACCACCTCCCAAAACCTCTGCTGCTGGAACCTCCTTACCTGTTCCTGTAAGTGTGTGTGTGTGTGTGTGTGTGTGTGTGTGTGTGTGTGTGTGTGTGTGTGTGTGTGTGTGTGTGTGTGTGTGTGTGTGTGTGTGTGTGTGTGTGTGTGTGTGTGTACATGCAACAATGCATTGTTATTGTTGGACCTAGAGACCTATCCATCACTGAGTTCATCTCCTATTTTCTTTCTTCCTCCATCTCTTCCCAACTGGGCTTTTCTCCGTGTTTTTTCTGTCCTTCTAGTGGAATGGAGCACCTCTCTGGACGTGAACCTACTCTTGGCCGACCCGCTGTCGGAGAATGTGGCTGCCTTCAGCGGCGCTGCAAAGAGCGCTGACCGTGAGTCTCAGACGCACTGGAAACACATAAGTTCCCCCAAGAGCACACACCTGCACAGATTTGTGGTTTTGAGGTCTCAAAAGAACAAACCCTTGTTTCCTGAAATCCCAGACAGGATTCTGGAAAACATGACTTGGCTTTAGCTCGCTACACTCTCCATTAAGGCAGACATGGTTCAGTGTTAACTGTGGCGGTATTCCCTCTGCTGTGTCTATGGCGGTGGTGAGCTATTAAGAGTTCTGCTGCGCTGACTACAGACGCAGCCAGAAGCCTGCTAGCAGCGCTGCCCTTTTTTACTATTATTCCACATAATATTACTAGGGGACCAGCCCAAAGGGTGGAAACCCTATTGGGGTTTTTTGTTTTTTTTTTCAGATTTTTATTATTCTTCTAGCCATTCTCCCGCTGAATGTGCCTGGTGCTAAGAAACCATGGAAACCCATGGACACAAATCAATAAGAATTGTATTCAGGGCAATCCACACATACTGTGGTGCCAGTTTGATCCACATCGGATTATAAGGTCCGCAGTGCCAAACAAAAGTTGTGTGTGCTCTTGCCCAACAATCAATAGCTAAGAAAGTTCTCCAAGTTAGTATCTGGTTGAGACAAGAGACAGCGAGAAGTGAAGCGCCGACCCGGAAATACGCCCATTCTCACGGGAAAAAACACACCCAAGTGGCGCTTTCGGATGAACTCGCTGTTGGCTTGTTTATTTAGAGTTGTGGTGTATTTAGGGTTGTTGTCTTTGTTCAAATATCAAGTCACTGTATTTCTCTTCTTTTTTACGTCTTCTCCTCTCTGTAGTATTTGTGTTCAAACCCAACGAGCCCCGGCCGCTGTTTTCCCAGAAGGACGTGTGTTGGGGGAAGCTGATGCGCGCCATCTTTGTCCCCCGTGAGGAGATGCTGGAGAGCTGTGAGGAAAAGACCCAGTGGCTCAATCACTCCCAGCTCTACTTCCTCACTTCACGCATGGTGACTATCCCATAAGCCACATTATCTGTAGTTGAAATGTTATTTTTTATTATTATTATTATTTTGTTTTTTATAAATGGTTGTTTTGTTTGGTTTTTCTCAATACTTTCGGGCCTTGAGCGCTGTAGAACTTAAAGGAGCAAAGGACAACTTTTTTGCTTTTATTTGTTATCATTCTATAGCTTCATAACTTCATAACGATATCATCGGCGTTTGGATTGCACATTGCCGGATCGCCGCTACCTCGACGGCCATTCACGCTTAAATAAAAAAACGCCTGTTTAAAAAGGACACCATGGGGCATCAAGGCCTCCCCCACGCACATGCCTGCCGCTCTTGTGATTATAATATAGCAAAATATAATATCTCAAGGAGAAAGATTTGGAATTATTTTATTTCCCAGGTTTCTTACTTGTATGGAAAATGAAAACCGTAAACCTAACTCAGAGAACTGGAGCTGAGTTTTTATTTATTTTTGTTTCTCCTCCAGACAGCGAAGTGTGCAGGCTCCAGTGCCTCTCTTTCTTATTTTAGATGGATTTATTTTCGTTTGTGTCCTACATGTGTGAAACAAAAATTGTAAACACTACTGAGTGAAGGGACATGTCACATTCCATCTGGTTCCAAAAGAACTGTGCCCCACTGTCGGGACAGCGTCAGAGACGCATGTCTCCCTGTTACTTTCAGTTGCTATGGGACTTAATTTATTAAAAACTGGATGTTTTTGTGTAAAAGCTTTACTTGTACATATAAATCCTTCACTTCAATAATGGGAGGACGCATTTGTCACATTAAATGTATCGCGTATCGCAGCAACGGGTCAAAGCGGCGTCTATGTATACATGTCTGATTGCGCAGCCAAAATAAATATAATTAAACTAAAATTGTGACTATTTCAATCTACCTCTTCAGTGAACATGTTGTGACACACCACTCGCTAAACGCCTGCTCAGTGGAATGTCTTTTGGCACTTATACACCTTGGTCACAGCCCCATAGCTGCTGATTATTGAATATTGAACATGAAATATGTGAACAAGACGACGGAGTCCAGGATCCAGGAAATATATATATTTAACAACCGCCAAACCAACCTGTTCAGGTCAAATGGGCACCGTCTGCATGATTACTAAAATAATGTGTAGACATCTTGAGTCGATTTTTATGGAATGATATGAAATTTTGGTGTTTAAAGAGATCGGGACCCTTGGTGAAATGTCTCCTTGCTGTTTATTAATGTTGGACGACGAACAACCTCTCTCTGACGTGTTGCTAACTTGCAGTTTCTCTATTCCAGGATCTGTTGACATTCCTCACCAAGACAGAAGAGGACAGGCTTATGTCTTCTAGTAAACAGGTCTGTACCTTTACACAGCGAATGGTTGGATAATATGCATCTTCTGCTGACTCGTAGGGACGGCGACACTGGAACATAATGATTGACAAAAAATATATATTTTTCTCCACTCGAGACATCAGCCTTTGTTTTTTGGAATTTGAGCTGTCTTCCTCCCGGCGTTTGCACTTCATTAAAAGTATCTGAAATGTGCTTTTATTTGTAGGCTTTGGAAAAAAATGACAAACCAGCTGCAAACTATTTGGTCAACACTGGCCGTCCGTTAATCAAGCTCCTTTTGTTTTCTCCAAAGCTGACGATCGATGAGAGTGTTGCCATGACGCCGTTCCACGTGTTGCTTGGGAAACACCATAAACAGCAACAGGAAGGGGGCAACGCGCTGAGCGGCGTGTCCAGCGAGAGAACTCTGCTGCCGCCCGGCTCGGTCACCATCAAGGAGGTGGGTTCTGGGTGCTTGGCTAAACATCAAGGGGGATGGTAGCTCTGGAGGTAGAGCTGGTGGTCTAGTGATCCCAGGCTCCTCCTGCTAGCATGCTGTAGTGTCCTTGAGCAAGACACTTAACCCCTAATTGCTCCTGATGGCTGCGTCCGTCGGTGTTTGAACAATTGTAAGTCGCTTTGGATAAAAGCGTCTGCTAAATGACTAAATGTAAATGTATCAAAATAACAACCGATGAACCTCAACTGGCCAATTGGGAGACTTTATCGGCCACGCGCGTTTGCATATACCAACAATGTTTCCGCTGTGTTTAACCTATCCTAACCACTAGAGTAGGCAGCTGATGAACTCCAGTTCTATGACTCGTGCTATAGTCGAGGGCAGTGGCAGGACTGCGTTGTTATGGCTCATTTAATGCAACGGCTGTTGACATCCCAGCCGAGGTACACTCCAGCCTTCAGCCATACTTCCTTTTGTAAAATCCCCTGCAACGCTTCTCCCTTATTACTCCATGATGTGTTTGCTGGTCAGGTTCCATCATAAGGCGTTTTCGCACCGGGGGGACTTTTTCATGGTTTTTCTTTTCATGAGGAACGTCCCTTTATTTTGTGTCCACACTGCAGGAACTAGGAGCGTTTTGTAGTTATTTCTGAGGGACTTTTTAAGGGGGCGCTTCAGTGGAATTAAGTCCACGGTCCCTCGGGCAGGTCACCTCGATTGAGTTGCATCACTCTGGGTGCGGAGTGGCCCACGTACAATCAGTGGTAATAAAATATAACCAATAAAAAAAATAAAAAATGTTTTTTATTATAGATGTATTTCTTTCATAAATTGTATTTTCTGACGTTCATTGAATGAAACAATCCCTGTGCGGTGTCCTGATGCGTGCCTTACGAAAGTCGGCGCGAGCTTTTAAATGAAGTCTTGTGGATCTAATATGAGTGAAGATTCAGCAACCTGATTGCTTATTTCTCACCTCAAATGTGTTCAGAAACAGATTTTACTGTACTGACGATGTGAAATCAGTTGAAAGTTGCCGAGCAAATGCAACACGGAACTTGCGCTGAAACCCCATCGGCTGACGTCACTTCAGTGTTACCTCAGTATCTATTGATGTGTATCTGTAATGAGTCTACTGTCTCTCTCTCCTTGGCAGCTCCTCCACACCCCAGCGCATGTCCTGCCCCCCACCTCAGTCCTGTGCTCCTTGTTTGTTAATTCTCTACTCATCTCCGTCTCGGATAAAAGGTAAAAAAAAAAATTATAATAATAATATTTAATACACCTACAAAACAAGAAATTTATCATTGTGTTTCAGCAAGGGAGCTGAATAATCAGATTTACTTCGATTGATTTGGGGTTCAATTTGTACCGCTAGAAAAAAAATATTTTTATGATTGCAATAATTAATGCAAACTCAACTGATCCACAATATTTGCGGGAGCTTGTCCAAAAAAAAAAAGCAGCTTAAAGTTCAAAAATCAAGACGACCACTTGAATCTCGCTGGAATATCGGAGAATAGCTCATGCGGTTTCGTGTTTAGCTCACGGGATATGCGGGGGGTTTTGCAGAGTCACGCCAAACCTCCGACATCATGTTTTGTTCCCCCCCAAACCGCATGCTCTCTCACGGCTTCAGAGGGGAAACGGAACCAACAGAAGAGGAAATGGAGAGTGAGAAAGAGGAAGGGGACTCGGAGGAAGAAATGGACCCCAGTGCCTCGAGGCAGGAGGCCGCGGCGTCGTCCCTGGAGGTCCAGGGCCAAGTCCTCACTAAGGCTGAGCAGAGGGAGCTGAGAAGGGTGAAGACAGTCGACTACGGCTGGCTCTCACATTTCCTGGACTCCCAAGCATAAAGGCAGACACACACACACACACACACACACACATATGCATATTTATGTATGTACAAACACACAGATGTACACTCACTCATACTTTTCTATCCTTTAAAATGTAATAAATGGATTTGAGTCTTTTGTGGCGCTGTCTTGAGCTTGATATTGGTGCACATACAATATATAGACGTCTCCATCTTCCAAAATAAAATATTGAATAAAACAATCCAGTATGTAGTAGTTCCGGGTTGTTCCGATACCAAAATTTTGACTTTGATACTGATACCGGCTTTGGTACCTCGTTTTCGATGCCACAGTAAATCCCCGATAGCCAAAATTTCCTCGAGAAATAAACACAGACTTTAATTATCTTTTCAAAAATATTTATTAACAAAACTTAAATTCAGTTTACCTAGATATAAACAGATAAGTCAAAATTTTCAAAATGCTGAAATAATACCTTTTTAAAATTGTTACTGGCGTACTGCACAACCCTAGTATATCGAGGGAAGGCTGTAAATGTGCTGGAAGCACGCTGACTTTCCCCTATACAATTATCTTGTATAAGCCCTTGAACTCTGACACACATCTAGATCTGTCTCGGAATAAGGAAGAGTAAACGAGACCAAATTATTTAAGATTACTGTACTGTTTGTAGAAAATGCAACTACCTTAGGTTGGTTTCCGGTTCAAGGATTGGCGTTTTTCCGGGTATACAATACATACGTACATAAACAGTGTCTGTATATACATGTATTAATCACACGGCTTTTAAATCCCAAAAACTAGGAGCCCAAAAAATGTTTGCTTCCTTGAGTCAACCTCAAAAGACTGTAGCCCCAAACTTGAAATGTCAGTAGCTGTTGTTGGAGACATTTTATTGAAAATGAAATGAAAACTAATTTATTTGACCTGGGGGGAAATGAATCGATGGACACTTTTATTTTATTTTATTTTTTTTTTTAAGAAAAGAAAGAAATCCAACGCACATCAAGTAATTTTTTTCAAAGATTACAGCTTCCAGCGTCATCAGGCAGGAGCGTCATTCAGTGTCGTGCCGAGGTCGACTTCATCCTCGGAACAGCCTTAAGGGTTCGACACCAGCCGTTGCAGAAGACGGGGTTTGCCAATCCTGCATGGCACATCTCCTGCAACGGTATTAAAAGGGTCACCCTACAAAGTTTTATGTTCGACTTTGCTCTTTCCCTCCCTACACTATAATGTTAAGGGCCATAGGAAACCCAAGATAAAATGAATACCTTTTATATTGTGCACTGTATGCAACATGTGACGTCAATGATTTTTCCCATGGCGGTGCAAGGTGTATGTTAAGATAGCGACCGTAAAAGTAAAGCATAAGACATCCAACCCTGCACCTCAGCTCACACACACACCATGTTAACTCAGAGGCAGCACAACAGGACACAATCTGAAAACCACAGAAACGGGTGCTGGTGTGAATACAGAGGGATTTGCCGACTGGAATTTTTACGAATTCTTAATATGAAATGTTTATGTATAATTAAACATTTATTATTGTAAACAAAAAAAATGTTTTTTTGAATATTTAGTCAAACTTTTTAAGTTAAGTATAGCTGTCTTGTCCTATCGGTGAGTAAAGTATCTAGGTTATGTCTTTTTTGGCATTACTTGACCATTAGAAGATAAGACACTGATCCTGGAAACTGTACAGCTTCTGTTAACCTGTTACACCTTAAAAATGAACATTAAATGTAATTGTCAGCATTCAGCGGGACGGAGCATTAACATTCATATACAAACAAGTGTTTGTTAGAGAAACAATGTCGATCTTTTACTATAAAAGGATCTTATCTGTTGTGCACACACTTATCGAGTCCTAGTTCCCTGATGTAGACATTGGACTTCTTCCATCAAGTGTCCTATTCCTCACATGCACGCAGTTCCTCAACAAGAGGGGCTTGTGTAATGGTTTGAAACTTTTTTTTTTTTTTTTTGGGTTCCAAGATGTCACAACATAACTCTCCCTTTCACACAAAGCATTCTGTTGAACCCTTTGGTCCACACACAATGACATGGATTAATGTGGATCCCTGGCTTGTAATTTCGCAAACCAGATTGCACAAACAAAGCACAACATTTTCCCCAAATCATTCATATTTGAACCCATATCGGGCCTCAGGGGTGTGTTTCTTGAAATCGCGCAGAACCTTGAAATATTCAGGAGTGGCCGAACAGAAGGGCAGGCAGGGCGGCGGTGACGTAAGAGCACGAGACGGGGCCAAGCCCAGTCCGTCTGTGAAAGCCCGGGCAGACCCCTCCTGGCCCGCGTGTCGTGTGGAACCAGGTCACTCTTTGTCTTTTCCCCCCGTGCACACAATTCCAGATCATACAGCTCAGCTTAAAGTCAGTCCATTGAACACAGGCTAGTCTGAATTTGGAGGGGGAGAGAAAAAAAAAAACCAAAAAAAACCTAAACCCAGGGTGGAATGTGACCTTACACAGCGGCCGCTCGGCCTCAGCAAGGGACAAGCCAACCCCTTTGATGGATTTATGCATTTGCTCTTGCAACACTTACACATTATGTAAGACATGGAAGACACTTTGGGATCAATCAGATACTTCGACAGTGACTTTGTACAAGGTTTTCTTTATTTGTGAGACCTCATGCAATACAAGCCGTCTCAATGTTCTCATATTCGATGGAGTGCGATTGTTACATATAAATTTGATTCTTTCAATGCTACCAGCTTTGATTACTCAGTGATTCAACAATTTTGTCTAATTAAACAAGAACACCTATTGTCAATTTCAAGCAGTATTTTAACACAAGCTTTTCTTACTTACACAAGCCTTTTGAAAGAGGATTGCTTTGTACACGAGCGGCAAAAGCGAGATCTTTCAGAAAACCTTAATTGGAAACAAAACGTTAAACACTAGGTATATAAAAACAGATTTAAAAAAAAAAAAAAAAAAAAAAAAAAGGAAAGGTGTCTATTCCCAGACAACATAACATGACACAGCATACACAAATAGTATTTATACATTTACAGAGAGCGTATTTAATTGCTTTGATAGAACTGATAGCTAATGTCCGTGTATGAAAAATATAAAGTATATGTCGGTGTGTAAATATTCCTGAATAGACAACCCTACACTAACAATAAGCTGATAAAGCTCTAGATAGAGCTTTGCACGGCCCATTAAACGTGTGCGGAACATAGAAATGGGACGGAGTTCCTAGAGTGTGCACTGAAATGCACTCCTGAGTGCAGAACACCTGCAGACCTCTCCGACTCTCTTCAAGAGGTTGAATGTTAATCTTAGGCTGAATAAAGGCCGACTATTGTGTGCAGCTGAAGCTACTTCTGTCTCCAACCCTAATATTTTCCTCCCAGTAACCAAAACTTTTGCTTAGACTGGCAAAGGTTTTTTTTTTTTTTTTTCTCTTCTCTGGGTGGGTATGAGTTCTAACGTAGCACAGCAGCACTGAACATGGGTGTTCTGGCTGTCAAGGCAGTATTAGAGTAAGGCTTCAGAAACTCTGTTATAGTGGTGTTTATAGGTCAGAGGCGGGTAGCAAATTCAGTGGTTACCGTACTCACAGATCTTTAGAATGAACTTAGTTTTACCAGCATTTTTACAGTGTTCATTCCAAACTGTTTCATTACTTTTATCTGTAGACTTTGTAGAATAATAATCCAATTAGGCAAATGTTACTTTCATAGAACCTAATTTCTATTTGAGCAAAATCCACCTCTGGTGAAGTTACTTGCATCGGGGAGAATGAGCTGAGTTCCGTGTTAAGTACAGGTCCAGAGTGTGTGAGCAGGCAGCAGCAGAAGCGCGGGCAGGGATTGCTGACTCGGCTCTCTGGCTGTCTGCTTGTGAGGTAAACTTGGGGTGCGTTCAAGGGTAATCACAGGAAAAGAGCTGGTACGGTTTGTTTGTCTTTCATGTGAACACCTGCCGTGGCGTATAGGGATATGTGCCTGTTTTAACCAAAATCCCACTAGCCACACTGCAAGCGGGGCCAAAGCCGGAAGGAAAGACTGTATGCTGGTGGGGAGGCGGGGGGTTTCGGTTTTGTGCAAAAAATTGTTGAAATTCCTGATCATCTATTAGGTCGAACAACAGATGTCAATTACTTAAAGTGCCTGTGTAACAACAATCATTAAAAATCACTCTGAAAGGCCCAAACATAAAAAAAATTATCGAAATGGTGACAGTCCCTATGTAAACTACTAGTAAGAAAGGAGTAAGTACAATCTCAAAGGGTGTTTAGAAATATGTAGGGGTAGTAAAGTTTAAGAGATAATGGTAAGAGATTTAGTGAACTTGTATGTCTTGTATGTCACCTGATGGAAAAAGTATATGCCTAAGACAGACAACTAATCTTCCCTCACTTCCTTTTATGCCGTATAAGGACTTCAACTTTGGTAACTGGGAGATGTATTGACATGGGTGCATAATGTTTTCATTTTGTTATGGCACAACTGTAAAAGATGCATATCGCAAAATAAAATACTGATGATACATTTAGTTACAAAAACCACCATTTTCAGAATAAATATTTTGCATAACCCTTATTAACCATTCATTAGTGAGATCTCATCCCAGTCTCGTATTTGGCTGAATAAGCGAGAGCATCCTTCCTCCTGAAAGAAGTCATCCATAGGCCTTTTTGCATAAGATGACGAAAACTTACGACTGCTGTGTAAGCGAAATGTCTCCCAGAAATTGCTTTAGCACCAAAATAAGTCACTGAAAGTCAGGAAAGAAAATACTTTCTTGCCTTTGAAAACTGCTGTGGCTGCCCTGCCTTACTTTAAGCCACAGAGCATGGTTAAGAAGACTGCAGTCAAAAGATTTCTCCCTCATTTTGAGTTTTTGTTAGCTGAAGCACCTTGTAAAGACCTGCATCAAGGCTATGAGAAGGAGAGGAAGATTTGTTTTACAGTGCCTTATCCTCCGGGTTCCTTAATCATTGGTTACGGCCCTATTCGGGGTCACAGGCCTATGGCTGATGGGTCCTTGCGTAGGAGGAACATGTTTTCAGAAGCCTGGACCCCAGGCGTCCAAAGAAACCCTGCCTTAGTCAAACAACTTTAAATTCCAATAAGAATTAAGTTTTCTATGGAAGCACTTATGAGGGTTAATCCTAAATTTTGGGGTCACAGATAGCACCTAATATAAGACCTGCCTTACATTAGCAACCTGCCAGCTACAAGCAACCAACGTTAGTCGGCCAGATAGGAGCAGGTGCAGGAATAAGGCTTTAGAGATGCACCCATGGACACAGTCTCTTTGACGGGATTAAACGGTGGTAGGAAGTGAGGGGTTCTCTGCCGCATCCACCTTCTGCTCTGGGGAGCAGCAGAGGAAGAGGCGGCTGCCTAAGCTCTTGAAAGCAAACCTAAAATACATGATGTGGCCCATGGCCACGAAGGAGACGGAAATTATGACGAGCAGACCGAAGGCCTCAGGGTTGGGTGCCAGAATCACCATGATGAAGTGCAGCAGGTCCAGGAGGTAGTTCATTGAGTTCTGGACGCCGTTGATCACCCCGCGCTCTGACTCGATCACATTCTCTTGGATGAGCTGGGTTACTGTCAGGTCAAACGACCACAGACCTTGAGGAGGGAGAGAGGGGGCGAGGATGAGATCAAGAGTTCTATGTAGCAGTCGTTTTTACAACCACATGTTAAGGACTATAGCAACAAGCGGATAATTACAGTTATGGCTCTAATTATCAGCGACTGTTATTGGCATCAAAGGTCTCCAATATTGCACTGACAAGTGTGTCAGATCCGGAGAGGTTATCCGCTTATTGTTAAGTGAGTGAAATCTTTAATCTGTGGACTTTTTCTGCCTGAATTTTGCAAAGATCAATGTCTGAAGTTCACGCTCTTTTATTCTCCATAGTACGATTCAAAATGATGCATCGTGTCACTTACCAATTCTAGCAGCAATGACCCCAGAGAACAGCAGACCCACGGACATATAAGAATGCAGAAGTGGCAGCTCCTGCGCTGGGGCGTCAGTAGTGTTTCCAGCCAGGAAGTCGCCAGTCAGCCCCCTGGTCAGGCTGTGGTCGGCCTCGGGCAGTGAACCCCTGCCCCCTACCAGGTGGGTGTAGAGGTCTTGGAAGGGCGAGATGCTGAGATCGAAGGGGCTTCCGGGAGCGAAGACCGACACGACGCACAGCATGAGGCAGGACAGCTGGGCTATGCCCGACATGAAGCCTGTACGAATCAGACCGCACTTCTTCCTCACCCAGGTAAAGGCAACGGTGCCACAAATGCCCGAGACGGCGGACGCCCCCATCAGCAGACTTAGCACGGAGCCGTTCAGGCCCTGCGTGTACGCATAGCCCGTGGTGATGCAGTCGAAGCCCAGCACAGTCATGTAGAGGAAGGCCAGGGACATGCCGGCGAAGAAAATGGACTGGTTGTAGTAGGCCACCCAGCCAGCCTTGAGGGTGCGCAGAGGCTCTGTCACCTGGTAGCAGCAGCTGTTCTGTTTGGGAGACGCTGGCTTGGTTGTCACTGCGCCGTCGTTCATCAGGGGCTGAGAGGATTCTTCTGGACTCTGGCCATTCTCCAACCCTGCGGAAATACAGGAGGGGGAGGCCAAAAAGGGGTTAGGGTTAAGGGTTCCGAGCTCACACCATTAAATTAAGCATTGCCGCTTTGTAAGCCAACAAGATGCGTTTCCATTACTTTGTGGATGAGTTCTTGGTTGTTGGTATGGTTACTCGGTTAGTATGGTAACTTCAAAAATATACACAATTATATCGATTTTTACTGTTGGCCAACCAGTCCCATCAGTACATGTGACTTGATACAACACATTTGTCGGGCACTGCTTAAGGCTGTCAGTTTTCGGGAAGTAATGTGGTAACAGAGTTACTTAACCTGCTGCTTCAACTGACAAATAAAACATTTTATTCAAGTTTATTTATTAATCCCTCTGGGGAAAATAGTCCTCTGCATTTGACCCATCCGACACACCCTAGAAGCAGTGGGCAGCCGCAGTGCAGCGCCCGGGGACCAACTGCAGCTCTGGACCTTGTTCGAACACAGGACCTTCTTGCTGTGAGGCAATAGTGCCAACCACTGAGCCACCGTGCCACCCTAAATTTCCCCACCCCAAACTCGGATGAACAATTATGCGTGTTCAGATTTAAACACTCGCTATCATTTCAGATTCCAGTGACCATCCCAAATCTACAGCTAAGTGGCCTCTGTACCTCTCTGCGGGCTGAGCTGTTTGAGCTCCTGGTCCTGCTCTTTCTGCCCTCCCTTCACGGCCAACGCCGGTGTCTTCTGGTAGACCTTCCAGAGCAGGGCGTACTCGAGGCACATGGAGCACAGGTTCCAGCCCGAGATGAAGCCGCAGCCAATGAAGTGGGAGCCAAAGGCCATGATCTGACCCACCAGCATGGGCGCCAGGATGTTGGTGAGTTGATCTATGATCCTCACTGTGGCATTCATATCTGTTGGAAATAAGGAAAAAGGGGAGGAGGCAGGAAAGGGGGAGGCAGAGCAGTCGCTGGAGATTAAAAGTTTACCTCTTCATTATTTTCTCATGCATCAGATGAGTTTTTACATATGAGAGACGGAGTGGTACAGTTAAACGCTGAGGTCGCACTACTTTTGGTCAGTCGTTTTATGGCTCCTTTTTCACTAACGTAGTCCTATTACACTGATCGGTCATATCACGGCGGATTGATAGAGGCAATCAGGAAAGCAAGATGACCAAGTCCAACTGAGCAGATAAGCAAATCGGGCGCACGCTGTGGTCAGTGACCGACCAAACTCTATGACCTGGTTAAGCTTTTATTCGACATAGCTGCCGGTGGATTTTATGTCACTTTTCCTTCCGCCAGAAAAATGTGCCAAGCTGTGGAGCCATAAAGAACGTACAGGAGGAGTGACTCAGCTCCCCGCAGGGTTCAAAGTTTGCTCCACAGAACAGGGCTGGTGAACGCTCACACGAGGACTAAAATCGATTATGGGTTTCTGCCGCTTATGTGACTGACCTGCCAGCTTGCTGCTGTCCTGTCCGGCCACCACCACCACCCAGTCGCGCTGGATGGTGATGGAGGTGGCCGTGCTCGCCAAGTTAGCGATGTTGGCGATGGTGATCACCAGAATGTAGCAGGTTGTCTGAAAAAGAAGAGGGGAAAACATAACATTTCATCGTCACGCCTGTGCATTTTTCCAGTTTTCGATATCCTGATCGGTGTGACATTCTCATTGTTTAACCACATGCAACCCTCTGGTTTCACTCTCAACTTTCAAACTATCGCGCAGTTCTGTTTTGGATATTAGAACCAAAAATACACATAAATAACATTATCCATGTGGAATATTTAACAAAATGAAACAAGGGGGCTAGGTGTATATACAGTCAAGAATTTCCCCGTGGAAAATAGGTCTTAAAAGAGAGAGAGAGCCCTTGTTGACGTTATGGGCCGGGCTGATAGCCAGCCTAATACTCGGCATGTGACCTTAACTATAGCAGTGACAATGAACGACTGGGCGGCAAAAAAGCTCGACATATTTCGCCTAGAAACGACGGAGGCTACAATGCTGAACAACTGCCGCCCAGTGTGACCAGCGAACCAACTGCCCCAGCACATTGTTGTTTCCTGCTGTGTGTACATTAGAGGGGAGGAAGGGGGGGGGCGTTCTGGTGGGAACAGCTACAGCTTCAACTCAACAGGCCCAACCACTTTTCTCTCTCTCTCTCTCGCTCGCTCTCCCTCTCTCCCTCCCTCCCTCCCTCTCCTCCTCCCTCTCATGTGACAGGCCTTGAAGAAACCGCTGACTGCACAGCCACCAAAAAGACACTTAATCTCCTGTTTCACCCCCCCCCGCCCCCCACCCCGCGCCCACCTCCAAAAACGTTCAAATACCAGGCATCTCTTTCGGTTCACCCTCCCCGCCGACACCCCCAGAACGGCACAACACAAAGCCACGTTTTCCTGATTCCCCAATACGGTACAGCCCTGAGAACTCAACACTACAAGTTGGAATCCTTACCAGTCGCTCTGTATCTCGCTCCAATCCCTGTTAGACCCGAGCCAAAAATGGTCTATTTGGAAACGTTCTCAAGAGCGCATAGTTAAACATGCGTAAACAGGCCCCCCTAAGGCACGCAGGCGGCCGCTCTCTGCCCAAATGGTAAATGTTTACTCTGATACACAATCGATGTCATGCGGAGAAGAGGCACCCAGTGGCACCGGCGGAGGTTACTGCAACGGTCCTGGGTGATGAAACGCTGGCACTGAACCCGCAAACTTTGGTCACAAACGTCTTCCCACATGGAAGTCCATATCAGCGATCGCAACGTTTCAACCCGAGGTCAGAGTGTTCCTCTCGGGGAAGACAGGTAAATGCTTGCGCTGCAAATTCCGAACAGATTGCCGTGGGGCGGCGGGGGAGTGAGGGTCCGATGGGATCTTACCAGCATCCATCCATCGTAAAGCCCCGCCAGCTGCTCTTTGAACTGGAAAACCACCATCAGAAGGACCCCACACGCTATGACACAGGAGTTCTGGACGACCAGTGAAGTCTGGGCCACTGTGGAAAGCAGATGACGAGCATTGGGAACAGAACTTTGCTCAAACAATAGATTTCTCGCTCACAAAACCATTTGTTACATTTTCTAAAAGCGTTTTTTATTTATTTATTTGTTCTCATTTATCTCACTTAAGAGTGTGTTTCATGGCATTAAAATAATGGTTAACTTGATCGGGGAAACAAAACGATTTTTTTTTTGTGTCATATGACGGCTGCTACCCTACCTTTGAGCCTCGGGTTTCTGTCCACCCAGTCCCCGATGATGGCCCCGAGTAGGAGCACAGACCCGGCCACCACCAGTCCATACACAGCTGTGAGCAGGAGACTGTTGCCGTACAGCTCCACAAGGAACACGGCCACTGCAAAGTTCCACATTCGGTCGCCCTAGAAAGGAATAAAAATAGGGATACATACAGATTTTCAAGCACATTGTCACATTCCGCGCATATAAGGTTTGTGCGGACGCTTTCTCGAGAGCGAGTGAAACGAGATCAAATCCATCCTCCTTCAAGGGCTTGAAAATGAATATGTCCGCTTCTCCGCTTGGGGATCAACATAACTAAACATGCGGCTATTTCTGGAAGGCATTCATAAGTAAAAGGGGGAAAAAAAATAAAGAGATAAGAGATATAACGTGTAACAATGCTGTAACTGTACAGGCATATCATTTCCAACACGCACGACGTTGGGGACACAGACGTTACCTCTGACCTCTACAAATACTGTGAAATAATGCATTGTTTTAATCATGTTGATGTTTGTCTCACCCATGTCGAGAGAGCGTGGCTCATGTAAATAAGGAACTTTGCTGATGTGAAAAAGCCTCGAACGGACTCTGGAAGGGAAACATGAGGAAAGAAACATATGAGTAGAAATAAACATGCATCAGTAGAAATACACGCGTATTAGGAGACGTATACACGCAGTAGTATTGCCGTATTCCTGCACGTCGACACAGCAGCAAAACTGCTCCCACACTCGAATGACCGCTTGCACGAAAATCGCAAGTTCAAACGAGATAAAAAAAAAAAAAAAAAACAATGACCCACCGCAGCATGTTTTCTTCGGAGCAGCGGCATCCATTGCAAGATCGTCCGAAAACAACAACAACAACAACAACAACGACGACGACGACGCCAGATGACTGTCACTGCAGACAGCGGCTGTTTTCTGCAACGCGCGCCGGCGGATCCCTCCCGAACCTCCCTTCCAAACTTAGCTATCACTGTAGCTGAAGTCGGAAAGAAATGCTTTTTGTTTTCTGGATCTAGGTTGACGGGATTAAAATGCAGAGAGCGACGGAGCAGCAGCAGCAGCAGCAGCAGCAACAACAAGCCCCCGCGCGGCTCGGTCCGTGCCTCCGCAGCCCGTGTTTACCTCCCGCTGTTATACTGTGCGGGGCGGCGCGTCACAGTCACGTGAGCGCCCACAGCAAAACCCACGGCGAGGCAGAGTCCGCTGTTATTGTTTGTTTGTCTGTTTGTTTGGAGGGTTTGACCATTTGTCCGTTGACAAAGAGGGAAAACCCAATTGTTTTATTGTTTTTGTTATTTTTTTTAATAATTCTGATTTTTTTTTTTTTTTTGGCGCGGGGGGGGGGGGGGGGGGGTGCGGTTATTTGAAAAGTTAATTTTACGATCGTTGCATGTTTTCATGTTTCTTTATTATTATCATAATTATTATTTTATTTTTTACAATTGAGATTTTTTTTTTGGAGGGGACGGTTATTTTAATAGTTAATTTTAGGTTAGTTGCATATTTTTTTTATTTGTGTTACTTTATTATTATTATTATTGTTATTATTATTGTTATTATTATTATTATTATTATTATTACTGTTATTATTGTTATTATTAATATTATTATTACTGTTATTATTATTGTTATTATTATTGCCTGTGGTTGTCATTTGATCTGCTGTAACGTCGCAATTTCCCTCCGGTGGGGGAAAAGAAAGAAACTTTCTATCTGTAATGATAATGATATTTTCAGTCAGCTGAAAGGGATATGGATATATGGACATTTGGATTCAAACACAGAAACATCAAATAGAGAAACATAATATTTTCTGGTCTCTTAAGCTTTTTTAAACTCTAAAAGTCCAAATACCCTGACATCAAAATTACTCTAGTAAGAGGGAAAAAACAGATTGACATGTATATGGATGTAAAAGTATATAAGTACTTGCTATTATATGTACTTAAAGTAAAAGTACTTGTCATATCCAGTGTCCTGATATAGTGATTTACAAATATAAATCCAAATATAAACATTTTTTACTACCGTAATTAGAAATGTAGTAGCTCAATACTTTAGTATAAAGTAGGCCTACTGATGTTTGCCCTGAAATGTAGTGGAATAAACGTCGAAACAAAATCACCTTTAGTGCAGTAACGGAGTACTTGTACTCCGCTGCGGATTAGGATCTGGAAAAATGTGGTTAGAAAAAGATCCTACAATGCAGTCTTTATATTTGTGCTGAAATGGAAGAAAACATTTCCTGTTTAGGGGATCACATGCAGCATCTTGTTCCAGCTGCGCTCAGACACTGTGATGTTTAGTCAAAGTGAGATAGACAAACATGCGTAGTTAAATTGTGGTCCATCTAAAAGGGAAATGGTTTTGCAAATGGATCTGGACGCTGTAGAAAAGACCTTGGTAGGGAAGATAACTTGAGGCCGCTTTACAGGAAACGGCACAATTTTCGATATCATAGTTATTACAGTGTAGCCTTAAATGAATGCACTGTGCTTTGCATTTTGGTGATTATAATTCTAGGAAACACCGGCGTGGTGACGAACAGGGTGCACAGAGTTCACGAAAAAGCTAAAGATTAACTAAACTGAAATGTGCACGTGACGTCAAATGTGTCATCCAAATTGAAGGTGAACATTTTATCTCTCCGCCGCCACATCCGAGAAAAAAAACCTTGTGCCCCTTGAACCGGAGGAGTTATTGACACAAAATGCCTTTTACAAAGTGCAAATATTCCACATAACGCACTTTTGGATGACTTGCATTTGTCCACCCCTGTCAACAGAACAGAATCACGGCTGTAATTACTGGGTGCGGAGGAGCCCTCTCGGCTTGCATCAATGCGAGAGTAATAAACATTGGCTCACTGATCACCGGCTCATAGATTTGTTTTGAAAGCCACATAACAGTGGAGTATGGTTATAGTTGTCCCTCAAAGCCTATTGACAACTGGGAGGGATGTGTGTAAAGCTCATGGGCTCTATGACCAGAATAAGATATGAATACGGCGCCACATTGGCCATCATTTTGTAGGGAGGTAGTGTTTTATTTTGATATTGATTCAATGGCATTGTGTTACCACATTGTTATTTGGGTCATCAG
>NC_137210.1:22132195-22454695 GCF_960531495.2 Zeus faber
GGAAGTTCCTCCCTTGCCCGTTTCCTTCGCGAGCGAGCCTCCTCCGCCCGCCGCCGCCTGCTCCGCTGTGTGCAACTCGGGTCGCGCTGGTGTAAAAAGCGACGCGTGGGACCCGTCCAGGCGGACACGACGCTGCCGAACATGGCCTCGAGGAGCCGGGAGAACGGCAGCGGCTTGGAAGGGCAGACCGCGCTCAAAGAGGAGCTGAGCAAAAGGGTTCGTCGGCCGTGCGCTTAGCTAGCATCTAGCCTGTGGCCTGTGGCGCATGGGGCGTTGACAGGCCCGGTGTGTGTGTGTGTGTGTGTGTGTGTGTGTGTGTGTGTGTGTGTGTGTGTGTGTGTGTGTGTGTGTGTGTGTGTGTGTGTGTGTAAACAAACACCCCCCCCCCCCCCCCCAAACTGATATGGGGCTTGAAAGGCAGTTTAGGCTTCTTATCGTTATCATCAAGTGAAGGGTTGACGACCCTAAGTACCATGATAACTACAGTGGTTTTTGAAGTGCGCCTGGTCTTAAGGGGTCCGTGCGTAGGAAACAATATAAAAAAAAAAAAAGAGGAGAAAATCCGGGTTTTTTTGAACGCTCCGTGAAGTCAGACGTCGTATCTGATATTCTATTATATTTTGTGTATTATATTTTTTTTAGGTCATTATCATTACACTTCGTATATCATATTTCATTATCATGATTCCCTGCAAAGGGCTTTTGGCTGCTATCGATCAGTTAATGATGTAGGAAAGTGCCTTATCCGAAGCGTGTTGTTTCACCACAGATCAAGGAGCAAAAAGTTGTCGTGGACGAGCTCTCCAATCTGAAGAAAAACAGGGTGAGCAGGCTCTGCTGACCATGGCCTTCCCCACTTCAGATGCATGTTGAAATGGTCTTTGTCGGAGGGGGATCATGGAGATTGTTTTTGTTGCCCAATGAAATGGTACAACATCTTTATTTATTTACAAAAGCGAGTTTGCAATTATGTCCGCATCTGACGTCTAATCATGTTTGTTTCCATCTGCATAAGACATGGTAAACACAGCCTGTGCACAGAACCCCTACATTTCCATATTCAGACTTCCCATAGTAGAGACTATGACCATTGTCAAAATATTTTCTGTGGTTTCAGAGAGTGTACATCCAGCAGCGCAACAGTAACATATTTTTCCTGGCAGACAGGGGGCGGACTCTTGGTTCTAACAAAAGTAAGTTTTGTGTTTCACACTCACAGTTAATGGATGGTGAATTATATTTTTCAGCAGGATGATGTTTGCTTATAATGGCTCAATGAAAATAAAAGGCTTGTGTGCCAAACTAGGGCTGGGCAATATAACCATATAATGACATGGTGTTATGACACTAGATATGGTCTGGGATTTTGGTTATCGTAATAGTTAAATGTTTTGTTTTAAAACTGCATTACACTCAACCAGCTATTTGTGGAACACAACACCTATGGTTGGGTTTTTTTTCTGAATTTAAACTGTACCCATTAACCTAATAAGAGAAGGGTTTAATTTGTGAATCTGTGTGGAGTTGCAATAAAAATGAGTTAATATGTTTTGGGAACTTTTTATTTCAGGAATATATATATATATATGAATAACTTCTATTCTCTGCCCAGGGGAATTGGACAACTTGAAAAAGGAGTTGCAAGACATCTAGGATATCTTCACCAACACCATGTGTGGCATCTTTTGTTGGCTGAGTGTATCAGCCGCCCAGCCGGTCCTGGACACAAGAATGTACGAACATCTGAGGAGACGAGGGCCTAGCGCCAGTCAGGATCTGACTCTAACGGGCGCAAATAGTTTTTACCGGTGTGCGTTCTCTGCACATGTACTTCACATGCGGGGTTCCCTTACACCTCAGCCGCTGCAAGACGGTGCTGGAAACGTCCTGATGTGGAACGGGGAGATTTTCGGAGGATTGCCAGTGACGTCAGACGAGAATGACACCGAAGTCCTCTTTCAGGAGATGTCCGGCGGCAACAGCCCCGCGGAGGTTCTGTCTGTCCTGGGCAGCGTGCGGGGACCCTGGGCGTTTGTTTACTACCAACAGGCTGGAGACTTACTGTGGTTCGGCAGAGACTTCTTTGGAAGGAGAAGTTTGCTGTGGCAGTTTGACATCGAGCGGAACGCCTTGGCTCTGACGTCCGTGGCCGTCCAGGGCTCTGGTTCTGATCGTTCCCAGTGGCGCGAAGTCCCCGCTGTTGGCGTTTACAGTGTTGACCTAAAAGCGGCTGCTGGTACCGGCTCGCTGAGTTTGGAAGTTTATCCTTGGGCCAACATGGGAAGCGATCTCTCTCCGTCTTGTCATGAATCCAAGTGGGAGGGCCCGAGCAACTGCAGCGCACAGATTAACCGGTCAGGCCTTGTCCTTGCCTCACCTGTCCCTCCACTCAATGAATCACTGCCAGAGGTGTTAAATAACATAGATCTTCATCCAAATTCGCATCCATCTGCTGATGATCTGGACCACTTGCTAGCGTCCAGAGAAAAGAGTGACTTTGTCGACTGTCTCATCGACGTACTCAGTGAGGCAGTGCGCAGACGCGTTCAGTGCCTGCCTGCTGGGACGGAAGACAATTCACTTGCTAGTAATGGCCAAGCTTCTATTGCAATACTTTTCTCAGGGGGGATTGACTCAATGATTCTTGCAGCCTTGGCCGACCGGCACACGCCTGCTCACCAGGCAATAGACCTCATCAATGTTGCATTCAAGCTCCAGGAGCCAAAGATGCAGAAAGAGTCCACAAAGAAACACAGAAACAAGCCCATCGATTCTGGAACTGATGCGTCCAGGTCGGGACGTGCCTCTCCGTTCGATGTCCCGGACAGAATCACCGGGAGAGCCGGTGTGGTGGAATTACAGAGCTTAAATCCTGAGCGAACGTGGAATTTTGTTGAAGTCAATGTAACACAGGAGGAGCTCCAGAAAATGCGCCAGGAGCGTATTTGCCACCTGGTGCACCCGCTGGACACTGTGCTCGATGACAGCATTGGGTGTGCGGTGTGGTTTGCGGCGCGAGGGCTCGGTTTCATCACAGAGGACAATGACCAGAAGCCCTTCACTTCATCAGCAAAGGTAAAGTACACTATTTGGACTTTGCACTTTCCAGGGGAAAAATAGATTGAGAGATTAGGCCTTAAAGAAAACCCACAGGGCTACAAAAGTTCTCCTGAAATATGTATACATCAGTTTTGTTTGGCCAAGTATATTTTCATGCGTGGTGAATGAGTAGCGAATATACTTAATAATGTAAATATACAGAATGCGCTCTATGATAAAGATATTAAAAGGCTTTGGCAAGTGGCAGTGCAGTTACTTTCAACACGAAGTATCAGTTTGAAATAAAGTTGTTAAATATTACTGTATAGAATGTGTCTTTAAATCCCCAGTTAGTGCCTACCATTAATATTTAGTGGGAATGTTAACATTCATTGGTACTTAATTTTTTTTTTTTTTAAACAAAGTTTGGTGAAACACTGAAGTGTTGAAAGACGGCTGTTTGCTGTCTCACAGGTGATCTTAACCGGCATCGGCGCAGATGAGCAGCTTGCAGGATACTCCAGACACAGAGTCCGATTTAAGGCGTCGGGGCACGAGGGACTCGTGCAGGAACTCGCCATGGAGCTGGGAAGAATCTCCACGAGGAACCTGGGCCGAGACGACCGAGTCATAGGGGATCACGGCAGAGAAGCCCGGTAGGACCGAGGGCCGGTACGCAGGGATCTCAGTTCAACACCAGGAGGCAGCTTTGTTTTGTAGTAAATAATATTTCAGCAATTATCAGCTGCTCTCCTCTCTGTATCATTAATAAATTACATTTTGAGAGACTCAACGGGATAAAGAAAATCAAAATCAATCAGTTTTATATCTTAGTCCCATAATTTCAGCTTCAAAACAACTTCTTATCACGAGCAAAGTCATCAGGTTCTGCTGTGGGGAAAGAAAACTGTTTGACTAATCTTTTAAATGAATTGGACTTAAGAACATCTTGCAAAGGTGCATGAAAGCAGTTGTATACAATGTTTAGTGCCTCATTTATCCACCATTATTTTTTGTTGTTGTTGGACTGTTGGTAAAAATGGCCACTGAAAAATATCAAGAGTAGATTTTAAGTATTATAAGTATCTCATCTGGTTTGCCTGACAAGCACTTAGGTCAGCCCTGGGTATAATTTATCTGGAAAAACAGTTTCTGATGAGTCAAATCCACAATGCAACAGAATGAAGTATTTATTTATGAAGCAACTTCCAACGATTTAAAGAAGTTGTTTGGATTTTTTGCCTATTTTGTTCTCATCCCTCGTGTCGGTAGGTTCCCCGGCTCCTCTCCAAACTGGATGGAATGCGAGTAATGGGGAACAAATCCACAATCTGTGTTCAGTCCAAAAACTCTCCACATATGGGGCAAAGGTAACACGATGCCGCAGCGGTCTGATTTTGGACATTTGAGGAGTTGCAAAAATTACATTTGGTTTTATTGCTAAATTTGCTTGTGCCGTTTTATTTGCTGTGCTCGTGTTGTGACCACCAACATAGAAGCACAAATATTTGTTTTTAAATGGAAAGCAAAGATGGCGTCGCTGAACTCAACAGGTCACACATTTGGGTCTAACGCCACAGCACGTTAATGAAAATAGCTCCAGCAAACTGCATATTATGCAATTAAAACTGAATGTCTTTTTTTTTTTTTCATAACTTCTCTTGGTTAGACTGCTGTGGATTCATGTTGACTGAGTTTCTGGATTTGTCCCCCCTCCGGTGTCCAGTTTGGAGACAGGCTAGAACCTACCTCAATCCTTTTACTGGTTGTTGTAGCAGCGTCATTATTACTGGGCGGGAGAAACTCTGACGGCTTTCTGCGTCACCAGGTTCCCGTACTTGGACGAGGAGGTAGTGAGCTTCCTGAACGCTCTGCCCGTCTGGGAGAAAGCCGACTTGTCTCTGCCGCGAGGCGTCGGGGAGAAGCTCCTCCTCAGACGGGCAGCCAGGGCGCTGGGCCTGGGCCCCTCCGCCGCGCTGCCCAAGAGAGCCATGCAGTTTGGGTCCCGCATCGCCAAGATGGAGAACAGCCGCGAGAAGGCCTCCGACAAGTGCCACAGACTCCTCACCGCGTAAATTATTTATTCACAGAAAGAATACAACGTTCAATTTTGATACAAAATTTTCCATTATGAGATTCTGCAGGCACAATTTTTCCTGAGGCCGAACTTCAGTTGACGTTCAGCTTTTGTGATTGTCTTAATATTTGTCAACATGTACAGTATCTGTTAAAAATAAAGACCTTGTTTCCGTGTGCATCACACCATGTAGGACTCAATGTCTTCAAGCTTCTCTCTGAAATATAGGTCACATTCCGTATAGGAAGGCAAGTTGCCAACGTCAAAACGCCCGGAAATCTGATGAGTGTACACCGGCATCCTGGAGAAAGGTTTGACAAAGTGCATCAAGTCAAGTGTATTCAGTATGTTTAACATGGCTGGCTGCCTGTCGATCGGTAAAGTCTTAAATTAATTCAGCAAACATGCAGGGCCTTACTTTATAACAAATCTAAAATCAGATTTTGGGATATTTGGTTAAGCCCAAAAATGAAATACATCACTTGAATTCATTTTAGGTCAGAACTTATGAGAATTTGGTTAACTTGTGTACACTGCATTGGACATAACACAAGCTTTGTTCAAGCTACACATGCAAAATGAAGATTTTTTTTTTCCTGTTACGGTTCAGAGGAAATTACCTTGGAATGAGCCAAGAGACAAAGTTTCCCGGAGCATCTCTGAGTTCAATACCAGTGTCCTATGAGAAAATAAATACAGATTATAACCGGGTGTCGGCCGCATCGTGATCATCAGGATTGGGTTAAATGTTAAACTCTGCATCACAGTCATGCAGTTGTTGGTGATCTTCACGGACTGTGCTAATCAACGCATCTACCTGCTTGGTCATAATGTCCACATTACTAACACTTGATTCCCAGTTTCTGTACATTTCTTATGAAACAACCAATAGTCCTTATACACAACTTTAAAATGGTTTAATTTAGAAATACTGATGCATTCACCTTCTTTTCCTCAAGAAATTCATCCAGGAGATGGAGGCTTTTCTTGGACAACAAGTAGAAACACGGGCACTGAAAGGGCAGCACATTATAAATGATCATTTTCTGGCGATTTGAATTAGGGAAAATATCCAATAGTACAAAATCATCCTTTTCGACAGAGGAGAACGTGCACTGACAAAATGTGTAAATATGGAACATCCTCATATTCAAACTTACTGCTCTCCTGGACTCCGTCTCTGTAGGAATCGGTTTCTCCTTCATACACAACACTCTGAAATCCTCGTCCACTTCTAAAATGCCGTATTTGTTGGTTTCTGGGTAGAAAAAGAAAACCATGTTAATCTACGTCGAAGTATGGCAAAAACATTAAAGGTTGTGGAGATACTTAGGTAGGCGAGTTGTCCCATAATTAATTATTGTAATGAGGCCGTTATCAAACCAGCAGGTTGTGGTACGGATAAGGAGGCGCTCACCCTCCTCTTTACACTGGTAGGACAGCACCAGACAGTTGTCCTCACATCGGGCTTGAAGGGCAGAAAATCTCTCCCCCACTCTGGTGAGGCCGAAATCTTCTTTGAAGAGAGTATCGCTGGGGAAATTTTGGGACAAGAGTTGGGTCTGAATAAATCCCGAAAGCAAATACGTCGCACGCACGCGGCTGAAATGGTCAGGGCCCGGAAACGTACCCTCCGATGACCATGACGTCATCCTCTATCCCGAAGTGCTTCACTGCGAGACGCAGGCACGCCACCGCACCAAGACGCTCCTGTGGGACGACAGCTCAGCGTTGGCTTTGTTGCTGAACATCAGCACCGTCGCCAAAAAAAAAAAAAAAAAAAGCCCAGCGGAGGACGCGCTTCCTGCGGCAGCCGAGGAAGCTCAACCCGCCGGTAACATCGTGGCTGACCCCTCCCGCCCTGGACACAAACTCTTTGAAGCGCTTCCCTCTGGCAGGAGGCCGCGGTCCAGCAAGGCCAGAACCTCTCGCCAGAAGAACGGCCTCCTCCCGTCTGCAACCGGCCTCATCGACAAGGCCCCGGAGCGCCTCGCGTCGGTTACGGCACATATTTTTACAGCTTATTGTGCGTGTTCACCGGGTGCCATGACATTTCACTGCATATATGTATGACCGTATGTATATGTATGTGACAAATAACCTCTTGAATCTTTATACCGTACATTTGCACATTCCTGCACAAACTGTACAGCTTCTTATATATAAAAAAAAAAAAAAAAGCCTTATTTTACATATTTATTCGTTTCATGTATGCACCGAGCACCAAGACAAATTGTTGTCTTGTTGAGAGTCTACACGTTGACTGCGGGCGACCAATCACGAGTCGGACGCGCAAACACCTGAGCGTAGACTTCCAATTCGAGAGGTTTGTTCGTCACATACGTCCACGCGTATACGCATTGAGATGTCAGTGCAACGCACCCGGCAATTTTGCACAATATGATGCAGACTGAACACAAAAGCGACCTCATCGCTAGTCAGACATGCAGATAATGTTTGGACAGCGGCGCCTCCATGGCTGCTGCGGAACTGTGACGTCCTCGGGATGCTCAGCTTCGACGTTTCAACTTTTTTTTTTTTTTTTCTTTCCTTTCCTTCCTGATCGACTATGACGTCACGCAACACCGAGGCGTTTTCGTAGTAAAATGGTATTAATGACGAGTGTAATAACTGTAAATTATGAGGTTTATTTATTTTGTCAAATGCCGCTATAAAGAGCTACCGCTGAACATTGTCTGTTTTGTATATTTTACTGCCCCGCTTCCTGAACGCCGGCAGTTGGCTCTGATGTCGACCAATAGGAGGCAGGGAAATTGGTCAGGTGACCAGCCGCTTAGTCGCAATGGCAGACGATCGCCACGAGGTGTCACTATCCGCCCCACACTCCGCGCCCAAATACGAACTTTAGTTTTCATACACAATGTGGGTTTTTTTTTTTTGGCAGGAAACGCAACTTGATTATAGATTTTCATACATTTTGCAACACGCACATTCCTGGGGCCATTAATGCGAAATTACACGTTGTTGTCGAATGTATACAACTTCTGTGCGTTCCCCACAATGCACCGCTGCATCTACTGGGCTGGGAAGTGTCACCTCATGATGTTGGACCAGAACTCGATCACAACCAGTTTGACAGCACGGAGGCTGGATAAAGATACCAACCCCATTGAAATACAACCCACATGAGTAAAAATCAAACATTACGCTAATCGCCCGACGATTGCAGTGCACAGGGACTATGACACAGTAACCCGCGGCTACGCGAGTGAAACTAATAATATAGTGGTCAAGTTCATACGAGGAAAAATCTCAAAAAACACATTTACATCATTGCTCCTCGTCTGATCGCTGAGGATCTTGACCATTGGGAACTGGGCTGCCCACTCCTCAAATGCATCATGGTGAAGAGCGTTGGTCTGTTGTAAAGAAGGGCACAAAGGATCCAGGTCAATAAGGACGTTGTTGTTTTTTTTACATGGATACATCATTTAATACAAGAAATTCTGCTTGAAAGTTCTGGGAGTGATTTTTGCTGGACAACCACTCCGGAGGTGGGAGTGTAACAATGGTGTTGAATTTCCTACATTCCTATATTAACTGGCCGTGGATTGGTGGAACCCTAAACCTTTAGAAAAACCGTTCTATAATAATTATAATAATAATAATAATAATAATAATAATAATAAAATATTGAGGCGTGATGTGCTTCCACAAAGCTGTGTGGTGAAGACGGGGTTCGGCCACACGCACCCACACCTGATTGAAACACCTGGACTAACTAAATTAGTACAGTATTTCCATACGATGAGGAAGTGTGCAAAAACATCTGAAAATATATGGATGTAACGTGCAATAATATTTTTATAAAAGGTGCATTTGGTAAAATGCAAAATATTAGATTCTGATATGCCACTTATTTGTATTACTTTGTTTTATCTTTCTATTATTGTTTCTGTATGAGCAGGTGTGTGTGTGTGTGTGCGCACACATTCTATTCAACTTCCTTCATGTCCGTTCCGCTAATGCCACTAAATCTTACACACTGAAAATCCTCCAGATTCACAAACCTTTCCCGCAAAAATATTTAATGTTGGGTCATTTTGTGCAATAAATAAATGAGAAAGCATAGCGTGTCTATTTGTGTATGTGTCACACACACACACACACACACACACACACACACACGTGTCCATGTATGTAGAGTATGTGTTTGTGTGTATGTATATATACAAACAAACACACAGGCACACACACACACAAACTCACGTGTCTTTGTATGTGTCTCACACACACACACAATTTATCGGGAACCACTCACGACAACATAGACGCAGTCCACACACCCCGACAGAGTCAGAGCCCGGACCCAGTGCGAGACTAGGGCCCGGGGCCCCACCGGCAGCAGGGGCTTGGGGAGCCCGGCCAGGTGCCGGAAGCGACCCGTGGTGTCGGCGTCAAGGTCCCGCTGCAGCCTGGTGCCGTAGCCAGCTGCGAGGACCACGGCTTTCATGCTCGACGTCCTGGAGGTGACCAAACAGTGACGGGAGCGGAACGGAATTCGTTTTGAGTCTCCGCCGTCCGCTGTAAAGTAGTGCGAGGGGCGGCTCAACGCACCGGGGAACGGAGCTTTTGATTCGAACGGATTCAAACGCTCCGTGTCCCTGGAAGGATGCGGAACGCCCACCAGCCCCCGCTGCAGCGCCCATCGCTTCCGGGTTCGCGCTTCCGCCTCCGGCTCTCAGGACAGGAAGTGGCTGTGCTGCTTTTCAAAGTAAAGGTTTTCGTCCAAGTAAAGCGCCGTGGCACCAGGGGAAGAGAGTTTTTTGTTGTTGTTTTTTTAACCCACCATCGCTTCCCTCACATTTTAAATTGGATCCACCCACGTGGAGACGGATTCGTTGTTTTTTTTGTCTCCGCCCGAGAAAAACAAGCAGTGCAATTTAGCAAGCTCTTCATTTCATTGCACATAAAGCCTTGCACAAGCGTATTTCATATTAAACATTCATGCACGTGGGTTTGTTTTGGCCTTGTGCACATTTCTTGTGATTCTAGGATTTGTTGTGCACATTGAATTAACTCTGGCAAGGAAAGTCCTCTGTTGCAGAAAGACTTTCCTCTCCTTCAGTAACTTCACTTGGTAGTTACTTAATTTTCTCCCTGGTATTCTATGGGTATGAGACAGCCACCGTGGGACCATAGAGAATCAAGATGGCATAACAAACCCTTTGTTACTTTCATATTTTTAATTTGTCCACTCACAACAAAATGAAGGCATATGGAATGCATTCATCAACAAAAACACGTGGTTCAACTTTTTTTTTTATTTTTTTTTGCAAAAATTACATTCTCTACAATTACAATACAAAAAAAACAACAAACACGATCCGAAAGAAAAACAAACCGGACAAAAACAAAAACATAGTTGTGCTGGCACACCGCCCGGTTCAAGTGCCTCGGGTCTCCCTCAAGCAGCTTCATTCTGGGTCCTCGGCTCCGCTTCCGGCCTCTGGGTCTGCGGTGCCGTCCTCGGCAGAATCTTTCATATCCTCGGCGTGCTCGGCAGGTTCAGGGTGCGACGCCTCCATCGTCTCCTCTGCGGTTTCCGCTGGAGGCGGCGAGGTTTCCGCCTCCTCTCTGGGCGTCTCCTCCTGACCATATCCACATGCAGGTTCAGTCGTTGCAAGCACCGCAGTACATTATGGCTTGCTAACGGTGGCAAAATGTGGCTTCTAAGCGCCGCGTGGCAGAACCAATTCATTGTCAATCTCTTACAGCGTCCGACTTCTCAGATATAATTCCCAAGTAACGGCTTTGGCATTCCTCCACTTACACTTTGCATTTGTAAGACATTTTGTTTAAATTAATAAATAGCCCAAAGGTGGCCTTTTCAGGTTGATGAGGTTCAATTCCACCTCTATATTCACATTTGAGTCAAGTACTTTTACTTTGTGACATGGAATCGTCCAACTCTGAGACATACTATGTGGAACTGCATAGTGTTGAATATATCCAGGAGCTTTATCAGCTATTTTTTTCAAGTTTTTCCCAACTATTTCTCATGTTTAATAGACTGGAAAAAATGGACAAACCCTAACCCTTAAATTGATATGAGGGAGGATTATGGGGAACCTCGAATAACAGCGTGGATTACGTAGAATTACGATTAAGAGTCTTGAAAATTCATTGGATTGATGGAACTATTTGAAGCAGGTCTTTAGAGAAAAACCAAAAGGACTCACCTGAGAAACAACGGGACTCGTCTCTTCCTGAATAACTGGCTCCGCTTCCCCCTGCTCCATCGGTTCTTCCTCATCCCTCGAAACCTCTGCGTGCGGCTGCACCAGAAGTTCTGCTTCTCTAAATGGCTGGGAACTGGTCTCAGCGACAACAGGAACAGGTTGGACGACCGGAGCGGTTGGAGATTCAATCTATAAAATGAAAAAAATAATGCATGTGAATGAAATGGCTGAAGAAAACGGGCCAAAGGATTGTGGGTTTTTTTAACTATTACTAAGAAAAAAACAACAACAAAAGAGAGAAAAGTCCAGTCAAAGTAAGCAAAATATGAAGGTTATGTATCTGTAGGGTCTTTTTTCCCCCCAAATTACCGCTTTCTCCAGTACGGGCTCCATGGGCTTCGGCTCAGGCTTTTTGTTGGCTTCCAGAATGGACATGACTGAAGCAGGTATGTGGGCTTGCTGTGAGACAGAGGTTAGACCACTATTAACAACAGTTTTGTTTCTTTTCGCCATTTCTCATGAAAGGTGGAAAGGTGTGACGAAACACATCCTCTCAATGTGGCCACAGATAAACAGCTCGCACGGCGTCCAATGCGTGAAAAGGACGCAGCCGTCGACCTCCCGCGCGTTCACCTGATGGGGCGTGAAGGAGAGCACGTGCTGCAGGAGCGGCTCCCTCATCTCCGGGCAGCGCTCGAACACGCTGTTGAGCTGAGCGGGCGGAAGCTGCAGCAGCACCGTGTAGGACTGCGGCTTGGTTCTCTGGCAGCACTTGATGAAGCCCTCCCACACCTTGGGATACTTCCACACCTAGGACCGACAACAAGCACTGAGTACAAAGCCCGGAGTAGTAAAGTTATATCCAAGGCTATTTTCCAAAAACACACCGTCAGCTAGGGCTGTGACGATAACAGACATTATTGAGCTCATTACTGTCGCCACCACAAATAATAAAATATATTTTTTTGAATTTCATTTTTGTTGCTGGTGAAAGTAACATAAGGATATGAAATATGAACACAACAATTGTTTAGCTATCATCGTTGACTGTGGCTAGGGCTTTAAGAAACCAAACTTTTCAGTTGCTCCGCTCATCACTTCAGCCTTGCACGGCGTGCGCGAGGGGAAGGGACAGTCCATTAAACATATAGGGGATTCATTTGGTGTGTGTAAGTTATTATTTCTATGGCTGTGCCCGACTTATGTCAGTTGAATTGGATTTGGCTGCTCAATACGAACGGAGCGCACAATTCAATGCGCAGTGTGCATGGAGGAACAGCTCTGTGCCCCATTCCCGTAGTTGTTTTATGTAGAGGCAGGGTTAAACCATTTGGGGCACGGGGTCCGGGCGCGGAGGATTCACACATAAAAAATATATTCATGATTCCCCTTATTGATAATTCCTCATTGAAATGTTATCCCTGTGCACTTTTGTAAGCTTCCGTTTTATCCCTCTGTTGTGCACACTGACGCGGTTGCTTTTCACCGCGCTTGATACTGTTACAGCCCAACCCTAAACCTTATCTATATCAAAGACGCTCAACACGCATTAGGCCACGGACACTATCTGCGAAGATTTAATCTCTGCGGACCCCAGTCTGAGAAGATTTTTTTTTTTTTAAATTTAATTTCATTTTTTATTATCGCTGGATATCAGTTAGTCCAAACTTAGATACCTGTCTATACTATAGTTGGGGAGATAACAATGAAACGATGATCAAAACAATCAATTGTGAATGATAAAAATTTGTAAGTAGTTATTTACTTTTGAGTGTACTTGGGGTAGGTTCTATTTTTCAATCTCAAGCCTTACCAACCTAGCCTCAAGCCTTATCAAAATGATGGTTCCAATCTTGCTTGTGTCTTTGAAAAGGTGATTCCCTTTGGACTGCATTCAAGCGCAGTGAGGAGCTGCAGCAGAGTGGTAAGTTCCTAAATAGTAAATCATTCCGCGGGGTTGTGAGATGAAAGTTTATAAAATGGGGGGAACCAATATTTTCAGGCATGGGGTGAAAAACAGCGAATCAATCCTTTGACAATGAACGAATAATGAACTAAATGAACGTTAACGTCTTGACACAAGGCTCGTGGGAGTGTTCTGACCTGCTTGACGATGAGGCGCGACAGGATGTTCATGACGAAGCCGCCCAGGCGGGGGTACATGGTGAGCGACTGGATGACGGTGCGCATCAGCAGCATGGGCAGGGGGCTGTGCTCCATCAGCTGCTGCATCACCACCGCCAGCACCTCCGACGTGTACACGTTCTTCTCCCCGAAGCAGAGGTTGGTGGCTGCGGCAGGGAGTCCAATCGACTTTTATTCATCTATAGACTATAGCAAGGGCTCAAAGGAGCTTAACAGTGCTGCATTTAGACGTAAATCTGTAGTTACACTACACTATCTTCATACATACATCTTCAAGTCTTAGGAGGGAAAAAAACATTGAGTGTACAGATTAGCCAACGATGGCGAGGAAAGGTTGAAAACCATTAGGGATGCTTTGGTTTGACACTCAAATTCTAAGAGTCATCATGTGCGTTATACAATATGTGCTTCCAATATCAATAAGGATAATGTTTTAATTTGTGATAAGAGAGCCAATCACGTCGCTGTCCAAGGTACTGACGGTTAGACAAATGAGTCTACGCTGCATGAAGTTATAATGTTTAGTTTTCTGGACCCTATTTAGCTTTTGAGATTATTTAACCTAGATTTAGGATTGCTGGTGCAGACCGGTTTTAAATGTAAGACTTTCTAAGAAATGACACAGTTTGACAAAATGTCAACGATTCAGTACTGAGTTCCATAATGGACGAGGACGGTGAAGCTGCCGGTTAACGTCGCACACTTTGTGACTCAGTCCCAGAGCCATGAAGCCCGGCCCCCCCGCCGGCTCAACGTTCATTTAAAAAGTTTATCAATATAACAACGTGTCACGTGTCCAAACTGCACCAAATTCAACAATGCACATCTGTGGGTCCCCAGCAACACACCCACCAAGTGTGAGGTAGATTGGACGAACGGTTGCCGAAATAATGAAAGGACATATATACAAACAGACAGACAGAGATTCCTTCCTTTATAGATTAGATTAAATATTTAGATGGGATTCTTTGCGGTTTTTAAATCACATTTATCTAGCTTAACACAGTCACAGTGTGCATCGGATATTTCAACCTGTGATTAGGTGTATACAAGAAATGATGATGTCATGATAAATCACAAAACAAAAAAAAAAGTATATAGACCCTGAGAAAGGATTCCGAACAGGGAACCCCCAGGATGACACGATGGATGCCAAGTGGGTGAAATAAAACCATGGCAGTAGAGAATAATAAAATGGACAGGGACAGGATAATGTAAACTACTGTGATTGGTAAGAACATTGCGGTAATGTGAAGTGAAACCAGGATAGTGTCAGAGTCCGCTGAGGTACATGAGCAGCATCGAGAAAACCATGAATGCAGTTTTGTGGATTTTTTTTACCCTGACCTTTTATAATGGACTTCATGTCACATTTGGTTGAGTCGATGTTGTGCAGGGCAATGAGCAGCTCGCCAGGGGTGAGCGGAGACATGGAAGAGCTCCCTTCACCTGGAAGTAAACAGACACACCATTAGACAAAGATGCTGAACAAGTGACAACATTTAGTTCTATCCTCAGAGAGGGGTGGAGGAGGGGGAGAAGACGACGACAACGACGACGACCACCAACACATTTATCTGCTTCAAATGGTTGCTGTTGAAACTTGTTCTCTGCTTTTAACCCATCCCGGCTTTTCCTTCCTCCGGGAGGCAGCCAGGAGCAGTGAGAATATAGCAATGCGCCCAGGGACCAATTCCAAATGTCCATCACTGGTCAGACAACGATCTTGTGCTTGTGTTTTTGGTGGGGGTCTGACCGATGTTATATGGAGGAAACCCCATGTGAGCACGGGGAGAACATACAAACTCCACACAGAAAGGCCTCTCATCAGAGAGGGGCCCACAGCACAGTCCCAACAGCGCCCCACGCGGGAATCGAACCCAGGACCTTCTTGCTGCTCACTACCTGTATGTTTATTCTGCAGGTAATCAATTATAGAGTTTAAATCATACATTGATGGACTCGACTCACATACACTGATCAGCCACAACGATCAAACCACTGACAGGTGAAGTGCATAACATTTCTCATTGAATAACATTGCTCACAGGGTCATGGGCACCCCTGGACTCATTGATGCGTGTGGGGAGTCAAGTCTAGCCCGTCTGGTTCGATCCCACAGAAGATCTACTGTAGCACAAATTACTGAAAAACGTAATGCTGCTGTGACAGAAAGGTGCTAGAACACACGGTGCATGACAGCTTGCTGTGTTTGTGGCTATGTAGCTGCAGAGCGTCTAATGAGCGGCTAACGTCTTGGTGCCAGATATCACAGGTCACCTTCAGAGGTCTTGTGGAGTGCACGAGGGGGAGCTACACAATATCAGTGTTATTAGTGGTGGTTTTAATGTTCCCATCTGTGATCGGTGTACATCAGTGTACAACTCCAACAATTATATAGTCTCATAAAGTTAGATATTGACTGCTATGAAAAGATGAAACTAGATAAACATAAAATAATGGACGGAAATCTTATATTGTCTTTATATGGACTAAATAAATTATGTCAGACAAAACAAGTTATCGACACAAACTGAACTCCCTCATCAATTCTCCATGGATTGATGTGCTGACCTGTATAATCGTCATAGAAATTTGTCAAAAATCTGTCCAATAGCGTTTTCTTTGCAGAAAATGTTGACCTTCAGAGCCCTGTGAGACCAGGCTGGATTTAAATAGCTACTTACTGTGCTGTGTTCCCAGCAGACGATTGAACACCTCCTTCACCACAACAGGATTGAGCTTGATCAGCTTGGGAAGCGCCAGGATGACCTCTTTCTGCACAAGGAAACAGGAACAAGGACATTCTAACACAGTATATGCATACAGCTAAAAAAACAAAACAAAACTCAGAATGCTGGAAAAAAAAACAAAGGTTCCATTCATAGGACTAATAGGAGCACTAACTTACATTAAGAATCAACATACTCATTTGAAATAATCTAGCTGAAGAAATTCAAACATCACCCGTTACCATCACCTCAACTGCTGAGATGACACCCGAGAAACTCACCTTTTCAAGGCCGTTTATGACAGGGATCAGGAATCGAACATCCGGTACTCGTTTGTGGTAAAGGTCCCTCACTCTCTCCACCAGCTCTGGAGACGGAGGCACTGCGGCACAAAAGGAAAGCACCTCTGTTCAACCTGAAAGACCCTTTGGGGTCATATTTTTGTCTTCCGCTGTTCAGCAGAGCGTCAGTCAACTGGCAGTCAACAAGACCATACAAATCCACGCACATTATTGCAATGCGGGTGGCAGCTTACATTTCTAACTAAGTTCTTCGAAAGAATATCCAGTCTTAAATCGTGAACAATTAAAAAACGATAGAACAATAACAGGTCTTTTTTTTCTTCTCTCTTTCTCCAAACCTTTGTCCGTCAGGATGTGAAGGCACCGAGTCACCAGCGTCTCCGCTCCTTTAGGGCAGTTTTCCACCAGCAGCAGCAGGTCGGGAGACGTCATTCCCATTCCACGGATCTGTGTATTAGTATTAGGACACGGAGTAGTTGTTTGTCCTATTAGTCTACCCAAAGATCACACCATACGGGGGGGAGGGGCAAACAGTTTGATCCCCGGTAAGGACCAACTTACAGGCTGCTCTATCACTCTGAGCACGCTGCGCTTGATGTCTGCGATGGCCTCGGTGTAGACGGAGGCCAGCTCGTGGACCAGCCGGTGGTTGAGAGGCAACAGAGAAAGGTAGAGGAACAGACACTGCCTCACGGTGTCCTCGGTCCAGGGCGCGGCCACCTCTGACGCAAAAAGGGCGCGGGTCAAACGCTTTGTTAGTAAACGTTTAGCAATCGGTTCTCAACGAGGCCCACTGCAAGCCGTTTCTCAAAATTGTGCAGTGGGTAGAGTGAGGGTCAAGGGAGCAGGTTAAATAGTCCAAAAAAAAGACGTTGATTGGTTTATGAAATTTGGGCTTGTGAAGACTGTATTGTCATGAAGAGCTACATAAACTTGACTGTAGTTTGATAAAAGCATATTAACCATATTCACACTTGTAGTAAAGGATGCTCTGGGAATTTCATCCCCGTTTCAATCTCGAGGCAGGTGGAAATGTACAAAACATGATTCTTCGTGTCAAACCTGTGTCTTTGTCGGCCCCAAAGAGCAGAGACGGGGGGTTGGGATGGACGAGAAGCTGCATGTAGTTCAGGGCAAACTTCTCGATGTAGTCCCTGAGTTGGTCCTTCTCGTACATGCGCTTGATGAAAGCCAGGGCCGTGGTGCGCACCTGGATACCCCAGCGCGCACAGGTTAGATAAACAAAGATAAAACATAAGGATACTCACTGCTGTTTTCACACTGAGATCTAAATGGAGCAACTGAACGCATCACCTTCTCCTTTTCATGCGAGCTGAGGTCCAGCAGCACGTGGAGGTACTGGAACTGCCTTGAGGGACGTTTGATGATGAGTTCTTTCAAAGTGGTCATTCCCAGATAAACACGTGACTGGAACAAACGTTTCAGCAAAGAGTTAGGGTAAGAGGTCAACCATTGAGTCAGACGCCGCATTTACGAGCAAATAATTACATTTTAACTGTTTTTGCTGAGCTGTCGTTTACCTCGTCCTCACAGTAACGCCGTATCACTTCCAGTGCTGATTCTGTTATTATGGGAGCCTCCAGCACGAGCTTTGTGAAAAGTCTGAAAAGGGGGGGGGGGTGCATACATTTATCTTTTTTTATTAGGAATTGAAATCAGATGTCGGCATCACCGCGACAAGAAAGTCTTGGGGACAATGTAGTTGATATAATAGAATTGCGATGTGAAGATGTATGCGTGACACGGCTAAGTTCAACAGAGCTGCATGTGACCAGTTATACAGTAGAAGAGAGCTGTAGTAAGGCTGTTTAATAAAAAATGATCTACAGAAGATTAAATGGTTTCAACTTGGACACAGTCGAGCTTTCAAAGCGCTTCAAATCAGAATGCACCACTGGCGACCAGCAATACTTTTTTGCACAACATGCAAAAAACATCTGGGCGATAGCTACTCTCATGGAACAATATAGATATATCATGCAACCCAAGCTATATTTACTTCCAAACGGAGCCATGTTTAATGAGTTTGAACAAGCAAAAATGGAATAAATTATCATTATGAACTATAATGACTCTTTGCTTGAATCGTGTAGTGTGTGTAGATGAGCACGGTGGCGTTTCTCACCCGTCTCTCTGCTCGGGCTTCTCCTGCAGGCCGGACAGCAGAGTGTACAGACAGTGGTCGTAGCTGTCCAGCAGCGCCGAGGGAAGCTGGCTGAGGTAGGCGTTGTACTCCTGGTAGAGGAGGGAAAACGCCAGCTCGCTCCGTGTGCGGATGTCCTCCAGGATGAACTCCAGCACGTCGTTCTTCATGACCCCCTCGAACTGTGTCACCAGTCTGGACAGCAGCTTGATGCGGATCTGCACACCGAGGGTTTAGTATAGTTACAGTTTCTCACAGAACAGGGAACATGTATAGGGACTGATAACATTGGCAAAAACAAAAAAACAAAACAAAACAAAAACAAAAACAAAAACAAAAAAAACAAAACAAAAAAAAAAAAATCACATTTGAATATTCCTTCAGAGAGAGAGAGAGAGAGAGAGAGAGAGAGAGAAAAAAAAAGAAAGTTTGGATATATCCAAATATCTATTACCATTTTGAAATGTTACAATTTGTCCAGCTTTTGGGCTGTGTTATTGCACGTTAAGCTTGGGCAATAAAATTTGTTCAAAATTGGAATCGTCCAACCGCAGAACCTCCACCTTCTCCGGGGAGAAGAGAACCCGACCGTGAGGTGGGACGGCACCTTTCTCTGGTACAATTATACGATTTGGTCCTTTAATTTTTCTGATATTTCTCCTTTGCTGTGAGGCATTACAAAGCAGCCTCAAAAAATTAAACGCCTAATTAAGCAATTGTTTTAACCGAATCCCCGCTGTGCCTGTGTGAAAAAGAAATAAACATGCAATGTGCATGTACATATTAAGACTTGTTTATCGATTAATTTTTTAACTGTTAGAAATTAACAATATCTAAATAAGCACGCTTCAAAAGAAGAAGAACCATCAAAGAACCCTGATTGGTTTTGGGAAAGTGGCGGGGTTGCTCTACTCACGTGGGACATGCCACTCTGCGCGATGGTCTTCTCGGAGTTGAGGATGCGCTTCACTGACATTGACGTTAACTTTTCAATCTGAGTCTCTGATAGCGGTTGGACCACATCAGCCAAACGGAACACCTTCTTCCTTCCACTCGTACCAGCTATTCTAAGAACGTAGAAAAAAATATATATTTGAAAAGGGTCAACTTTGTCCCAAGACCCTCCAAATCCTTTGTGTGTAATAAAAAAAATAAAAAATAAATAACAATAAAGACTCTTGACCACAGTCCCTCACAGGTATACTGGAGAGTCCTGCATTGGGTATAAACAGGTACCCATGGATAAACCACACATATGTGCCGCCAGCTAGTTGAAGATCTGTCTTCAAGCCTGCGCTTCGGTTCACGGGTTGACCAAAGCCGAGCCAAGGTCGGTTCTGCTTTGATAACCCATACCGAATTTGGAAAATAGCAGAAATTATGAGCAAATTGATGAGAGGGAAGTATAAAATAATTTGGGCTGTGTAAAAATGTCTAACGATTAACAATAATTGATATCTAAAACAGTCAATTTTTTATGTAAAACAGAAACAACAACAGTATTAGTTTGAATTAAAATTTCACAATACAGAAGCCTATGAATGACGTGGTTACGGTTCAGGTCAGAACAAAGAAAAGCACCTGTGCACTACACGTCTGTAAAACAGGTACAAGAGGTTCTCACTTGGTTGCCGTGGGGAGCAGGATGGGTTCGGGCAGCTTCTTGACGAGGGGAGCCTTTTCTCCGTAGCTCCCCACCACCGAGATGGCCTGGCCCTGCACCGACGCGTTGCGCTTAATCAGCAGTTCCTTGGTCCTGGAGTCCATATTGTCCACGTCCTCCTTGCTGGCCTCTTCCTCCCGAGCTCGGCACTGCTCGAGGCCTGAAACGTCACGCATCGAATTGGGTGAACTGGTGTTAACGTCGGCAGTGTGTTAATGTGTAACAACAGAATCTGAGATGGTTTTCTGGAAGCCGTAGTTATTTAAAATCTGTATTTTCATCTTCGAGTGTTCTGGCGCCAACCTGGCCCGATGCCAAGCGCCGTCATCTGGGTGGCCATCAGCCGAGCCAAATGCTTGATCTGGGCATCCGTGCCGGCCGACTCCACTGGTGTGTATGTGGCCTGGAAGGAGGCTGGCATGACATCTGGCAGGTAAACCATGCTGATCAACACCTGGATGAGAGCACAGACATGCAAGTTATATCTTTGAAGCCCTTACAAGGACGTCTGGAAGTTTTGCCTAAATTATCTCTTATATTATAGTCTTCTCTTATGAGCTGCGATTGTGCGGTGATACACGCTGCCATAAGGTTTCGAAGAGAAAAGTGATCGTCAAAGAGGAACGGTGTCAGACATTCAGGAAAAAAATAAAATAAAAAAATAAGTGGCTTTGCCACTCTGGCTGATTTTGTGGGAAGGAAATAGCGGCAAAGAACTGCAAAATTTGAAATCATGATACAGAAACTGCCAGTCTTTTCAACAATCACATTCACTCGTGTTATATTAGCGCACCAACACCTAATCACACCGGCAAGTAAAAGGTGATAAAAGTCCTCCGGGGGCCGGCTCACCAGGTTGGCTACGTTCTCAGGCGATAGCAGGGGATGAAGGAACTCTGCGGTGAGGTCGATGGCAGACTGAGCTACGGGGCCGGCGGCTGGCTTGGAGATGGAGAGCGGGGCTGGCTCCTCTTTGTCTTCGTCATCCTCCATCAAAGCCGGCTCTGAGTAGGGAAGAACACACATGAGGAATGTTGAGCCTGTCAGTGCGGCTTTGGAAGTCTGATGTAAAGCAAGAGCGCAAACCTTTGCCTAAATCTGGACTTCCAGATCAAAGGAAAATTCCACCATGGGAAAAAATGTAATTATTCACATAATTTTCCCTTTCAGTATCTGTGATTTGAGTCCACGTTTAAAACTTGGTCATTATATTAAACCGATACCCATCATATTAAACCCAATCTCTCTTACACCGTCCTGGAGCCACTGATTTGCAGTGCTCATCTCTATGGAAGAAATTCTGAATTTACAAATGCATATTTTAAAATAAATACACATGGAAAAAGATGAATAAATACAATGCACAAATCTGTGTTAGACCCTTTTTGATGAAGAAAAATAAATACATGTGAGCTGCCATTTAAACACAAGATGAAAATATGTTCTTCATCTTGTGTTTAAATGGAAGCTCACATCCAATTGTATTACCGCGCTCTTCTATTACTCAATGCTATATCCGGTGCGTCTGTGCCAGTGTGACTATTTTCATATGTTTTCATCACATACAGCTTCTAAACCTTCTAAATCTAAACACACACTAAAATGGTTGATTATCGTGAGGATCGCTTTGAATTTGTGTTTTGTGACACATATCACACTGAAGGGGGTGAGTTGGAGTCGGTGCATGGAGTGAAATGGACAATCACTATTATTACAAACTTCTAACTGCTGGCATCACAAAGATAAAATTAAAAACATGAAAACCTTAAGGCATTATATCCAAAATGATGGTCAAACTTGCCAAAGGCACGTTAAAATTGTACAGCCCTGCCAAGTTGGCGACTGTAACCAGGCACAAACGTGAAACTTTGTGTTACATCCCAAGATCTACCACAGTGAGAGTCCACTCCACTCCAGGATCTACTCCAGGCAGATGCTCCGACACCACCCTCCTTCCCTTCCCGTGACGTGACAGGTGTGTCACAAAGGACCAATACGAATCCAAATTGATGCACACTCACAAATCACAAATATATTCAGGCTTCCATATTGTGCATTAAAAAAAAATCTCAATACAAACTTCTGGATTATAGTGTTTATCCCATCTTTTTCCATTTGTGTTTTTTTATTTATTTTATTGTAAAATTAAATTGTTGGCAGCTTTAATTTTTAACATAAGAATACAAATTATTTATTGAAGGACTTGGGAAATCCTCATCATCTCTCCCAATGCACCATCTAATTCTCAACAAATGCCAAGGAAATGACATACCAAGACTTCAGTAATAGGACCTGCTACTCACCCATTTTGAGTTTTTTTCCCTCTGCATATTGATCATGCCGGGGTCTTTTTCTCTGCTCGCGCGGTGCGGGTGTGGAGCGTGTGATCTCGCTCTGGGGCATCCCCAGGTCCAGCAGCAGGGTGCCGATTTGGCCCTGGAACTCCACGCTGCAGGGGTGCTTCAGGACTGCCACCAGGTGCAGCTTCAGGTTCTTCCGCACGCTACTGACCTGAGACTTGGCCAACGTTGGCGGTAGGTTTGCTGAAAATCATTTTAAAAAGAGATTTGATTTTTTTTTTCTGCAATGTGTTTAAGTGATTAAAAACTTAATAAAATAAAAAGTAAAAATAAATAAACAAATAAATAAAATATTACTAAAAGACACAGCTCACCAGTTCTATAATACAATTATTTTGAAGTTACAGGGGCACAGTATTGGACCTAATAGAAGTATCAATGACTGATGGCTACAGTTTTGTTTTTTTTCACAACAGAACATTATATTGACAGATAGAAAATCAGCTTCAACTCTCCATTTTAACTTTGGTTGCTGAAGCTGCTTCATTTAATCTGACAGCCATTATTTAAGGCAAATGTTTTACAGCAGACAAACTAATTTTTAAATCGGTGTCAAACACATGGAAAGAAACTTAGATTTTACTCTTTTTTTTTTTTTACTGTTTTCCCAAATATATCCCGACACATTTTCCCTAAGCCTTTTTTTTTTTTTAACCACTATTAGCATAGCTTGTTCTCAGCGCTACCTTACCATGCAGCGTCTCATACGCCTGCACCACTTCCGACATAAACATGGGCCTCTGGCGGGCGATGGTGGCCAAGGATCCCAGGGCTGTGGTCAGGTTGATGCTGGAGATGGCTGGGTGGACCATGAACTTCAGCAGCTGCTCAAGAGCTCCCTTTCCTTCTTCACACAGAGCAGCTGTGCAGAACAGAACGACTATGTTAGACGCCGTAAACTTTGCAGGTGTGGGTTATGGTTTCTCACACATGAGAAACAAATGATCGATAAATTCCTGTGTGAGCAAGAAAACGCTTTCAACTGTCATAGCGACGATCAGTCCTCTTACCAAAGCGAAAATAGGAGTGGTCTTTGGGTATTTTGTCTAAGCTGATGTCACCCTCCTGTCGCTTGGGGACGTCGGAGTCGGCCGTCCGCGGTGACAGAGCAATGATGAGGGCCTCTGTGAACTTGATTGCGTGGGTGCGCACGCCGTCATTCTCAGAGTCCAGCAGGGCCAGAACATCACCTTTCATCTGCGTAACCATGTTCCAGCACGCCTCCTGCATGTCGGAAACTGCCTTGCAGCGCACCAGCCACTGTGGGAAAAGGGACAATGCGATACTTATGGGTGAACGAGCACATCACGCAGTAAAATGTTTCATGTTCTGGTTGGTGTCTTGGTGTTTTTCTTTGGTGCAAGTAGTCTGCACTCCGTGTGGAAATAAAGTATTTTGTCTATTTCAATACATGTTTAAAATAATACACTGACAATTGTTTGGGCAGCCCTAGAAACTAGGATTGTTATGAAATAATTACACGTTTGCACATACATAACAAAACAAGGAAAACAAATGTTAATAATAGCATTTTTGAAATCACATTTCTAATTGTGCATCTTTCATGAATGAAGAACTGTGAATCCTTCAGATTATACCTGTAACGCGACTTTGTAAAGCTGGGTGAGTGTGAGGATGGCCTTCTTCACCACATTAACGCTCTCGTCCCTCAGCAGCATGTTCAGATTAGCGATCAGTCTGAGCAGAAGCTCATTGTCTCTCTTACTGAAATATGGTGAAAAAAAAAGAGAGATCTGAGACTCACGCACAAAGTTTTAGTCAGAACAGAGAACTATAGAATTTATCAATTGCCGGGACAAATATGTGGCTGATCAATTACCCACCATGCTTCTTCAATGAAGCCAATGACAAACTTTCTCACTTCCATGGACTTGTCGGTCTGAAATGCTATCATCTCCTACATGTAAAGAGGAGGTAGAGAGACAGGAGTGGGAATTTTAGAGTGTTAGCATATTTAGAAGAATCTTACAGTTGTGCTTCATTAAGTATTTCCTACGTGTATATTCAATATACAGTGGAACCTTGACTTATGAGTTTTATTGCTTTTAATCTGCTCGTATAGCAAATCAATTTTCCCCAGTGAAATTCATTGAAATGCCATTAATCCGTTCCAGCCCCCCAAAAAAACACCACAATTTTTTTTTGTTACGTGTTTTTAAACAAGAAAAATGCATTTCTAAATAAGATCTCTCTTCTGCCCAGATGATACCCTCCGTCACGCTATCTCCCACGAGCTGCTTCTCCGTCAACCACACCAACAGCAGATTCTCCATCTTTTCATGGACAGCAGTCCGCAGCTTAAACATTATTTTAACGCCCTTGGCTGGCGTAATACCCTTTATCGTCTACTTCTGCTTCAGTAGTACTTCTACGAAATGTACCATACATATCGTAGAAGTACTGCGCTCGTACTGCCTCGCTCCTGTCAATGGACATCATCCGCTTCTTCTTCTCAGCACTTTTTTTTTTTTTTTTGGGCATACCTTAAACTCACTCCTCATAACTCAAAATTTTGCTCACAAATCAATACAAAAAAATGGAACGACGGCTCGGAACTCGGAAAACTTGTATGTTAGTGCGCTCGTAACTCAAGGTACCACTGTACTCAGAGACACACATACTTACATCCAAAAAGTTGTCTAGCAGTGAGGGATCCTTGTTGATAATAAGCTCTTGAACCTATAACATAACACAATAAATGCTCAGTAAACCTTTAACACCTTTATCATTCAAACAACTAGAAAAGGCACATTACAACACATCTCTCCTTTTGAGGCATAATAATAACACATAGAGAATATTTTAATTATATCTCAATTTACTTTTAAGTTAAATTTATAAATCTCAAAGCGGACAAGGGACTGTGACATCAGGAAAACCCATCACCAACCTGTTTGAGAGTCGTCAGTTTCTCCTCCGTACCGATCAGAGCGGCCTGGTTCAGAAGCTCCACAACCTGCGACGGAAAACACACCTCGGATTTGTATCATTTCAATCACAGAGAAGGCTGCCCTGTGTTGTCGTCAAGAATTTTACACTTTTAACTCACTCACATTTTCTCATATGTACACTTGCATGAATAATTACAGAACATTTTCTGAAAAGAGTAAAAGTGCCCTATACTATATGTACATGTAGATATGAATGGCCTTTTTCTGACAAACGTAATTTATTTTTTTTAATAAAAAAACATTAAGCACGGCTATAGCCGCTATAGCACTTGTTAGATTACCTTTTCACTGGTGGTCATATTGATGACATGAGACGTATCCCCCTCGTCTGTGGCAGATGAGGATGCCATATTGCTATTGTTCAAAGATCTGAGATCGTTCTCTACCTTAAAACATGACCTCCAAAGACCTATGGAAGGCACACAACACTAGAAATGTTAGATGCAGACGTAATGGCAAAACGTACACCGTAATACGACTACGATGTTAAATGTTTTCTGCCGCGATGTTGAGACGAGCGGGCGGTGGATTTGTATTATTTAGGTTTCCCTCAAATTACTCAAATGTCACAATCGAGAAAGAGGCTAACGTTATATTTGACAGATAGTGATATTCATCCACACAGGGAACAAATAGGCGACCACGTTTAATCAAATATGAATTCGGCCTATACATTTTAGAAAGTTTAAAACAGAAATAAAATGGCAACGAACAATGGAGGATAACCTAAAAAATAAACAAACAAAAAAAAACAACCCTCTATCAACAACTCTACAGGATAACAGGTTAGCCAGACGCTAACGTCATATTCTATAGGAAAACGGCGTAGCCTAATGCTAATGTTGGCGTTCACGAGACAAGTCACCGGCGAGTTAGTGTTAATAGCGTGGGCATTGCGGTACCTATCGTTAATTGGGTGTAAAACGTCTTCCGGGGCGAACAGAGTAAATGGTCGTTCCGAAAACTTATGCTTGATAAATGAGTGCAAGCCTCCCGGCCAGGAGGGCAGCCATGTTGGACTCATCCGGGGGAGTGGAGAGGTTTCTTCCGGTCTAGTGCCGTTGACTTTCCGCACGATGTGACCGTCAGCGCCACCGGGCGGCAGGGAGAACAGCGCCCGAAGCGCTCTATGCAGGGAGGGAAACTGGGTCGTGCCACTTGAGGGATTTCATTACGACGAAGCAAATTATTACAAAAAAATAAAATAAAATAAAAGTTAACGGTTTATTTTCTTTACTGTTTCTAAAGGTCTCCCGAAATGAGACGAATCAAAAGTAGTCCCGTTTCCACCCCCACCTAATAATCTACAAAATATAACTGCGCCCGAAGATCATTTGAGTCGTTTCATACAAAAATTGCCATCGGCCAGTCAGTCGTGCGTGGTTCATCAATTTATTTTACGCCATTTAATATATGTTTACGCTTTTTATTAATTCATTATTAATTATTATTAATTATTATTATTATTGGGGTTTTCTACCGACTACGGCGCGCGGCTCAACGGCGCCCCCGTGTGGATGAATGTAAGAACTGCTCGTGCTGTTACTAAGGAGCGAAATAAACTCGATTTTGACAAACAAGTCTTAACTTCATAAACCACGAGCAAAGTCTGTATTTATATCCAGCCTGAATCGTTTTAAACGTGTCTATTGCGCCCGAAAATCGGTGGGTGTGCTTGTCATCGCCACACTGGCAGCCCCAAGAGGCATAAAACCCCTATAATAATAATAATAATAATAACAATAACAATAATAATAATAATAGCAATAGCTGCAGACAGCAATACGTGGTTTTAGGTACGTATTAGACTTTTCCAGGTTTGCTATAACTAACCGTGTTGCTTGGTCAAAACTCTGCTCTCAGAGACCGATGTGTGACGTCCCAGCGTCGGTTCTCCGGGAAGTGATCCCGGTGTTTTCTTCTGGTCTCCGTGGGTGGCCGCCCGGGGCGACGCGACGCGACTCGGTCGGGTCGCTCCGATTCCGCCGGGGCGGAGGGACGCTGTTTTTTTTTTTTGTTAATTTTTTTTAAATTTAATGTTTCGTTAATAAATTGCGGACAAATAAAGACGATGAACGGAATAAAGTTGACTTTAGGTTCCTTTTCACAAGCGCGTCCCTCATACTCATGTGTCGGGACCAATCGCCGCGGACATTACGTATGGACCAAACACCGTGCACTTACGTCACTGAGCGTTCCTCCTATGTGGTTTGGTTTAAATGTCGCTCGGGAAGGTTTTTCATTTTTTTTTTCCACGCAGCGCGGACACGCGGGGAAGGGACGGTTCCTCCTGATGTCCTTAAGACTTGCTGCGGTGCGGAAACGCCTCCTGCCACCGATTATAGTTCGGGGGGGGGGGGGGGGGGGGGGATCCGTGAAACGCCGCGGCGCTTGGTTTTCCGATTTTCCTATGAACGCAGCATCGGCGAGTGGCCTCACCGGCGGACGAGGCTGGGCTTTATATAGAGGCGGGTGATGACGTCACACAGCGGCCCGCTCACCCAAACTAATCAAATCACGTCAACGTTCTTCGGTTTCCGGTGAACTTACAGCCCCGGGCAAATCTCTGCCCCCGAGTGGAGGTCGATAGCGATGGAAAGTCGGACGACGAGACGTCCGAAACCGTCCCGGTTGTAACGAGACCTCGGGTGCGGTCAAACCGCCCCGCGTTGTTTTGCAGGACGTGTATATCCTAGGAATTACGGTAAGAGTGTGTAAGAACCGATTTCAAATTGGTGACTGAATGAATGGAATGAATGAATTAATATACAAATATAACCAATAGAGCACAATGATAAATAAATAAAGTGAATAAAATGAATAACCCATAAATATATTCACTATACCGCCTGCAATTTCTATCGCTGAATTCCCATTAGAATTTAAAAGGAAGCTTCCTGTTTCCACAGACCAATTCCACCTCAGAATGACTGTAGACCGCCTCACAATGTCACTCAGACAGTATCACCAAATTCTGATGTCCAATTTCAAAATTCGAACATTCAAATTTTCAACTTCCAAAAGCCCTCTAAAATAGCAAATGTGCTCTGAATTCAGATTGTGAGATTATGATGATTATTATCAGATTTAGAAATCATAGTCTATTTAATGTCATGACTGTGGTCCAGCGGTGCTGTTAAATACCACTGTGAAGCAGTCATAAATGAGATTACCTCTTTGTTTTTATTTAAGTATTATTGTAGTAGTTATAGTAAAGTTTGACATTTATATGCTTTTTTAGCGGGCTTTCATTTTGAAATTCAACATCACAATTGGCTGATATTGTCTGAGTGACATGAGGTGTCTGCTATTAATCTGAAGTGGAATTGGTCCGTGGAAACAGGAAGTTTCCTTTTAATATCAATCTGAAATCGGACGCGACACGGCTCACGTATGACAATTTAGAGGACTTTCATTTTGAAATTCACTGTCAGAATTTGGTGATACTGTCTGAGTGACTTTGTGAGGTGGTCTCCGGTCATTCTGAGGCGGAATTGGTCTGTGGAAGCAGGAGGTTTCCTTTTAATTCTAATTGGAATTCGGAGGGAACAATGCCCACATTTGCTATTTTTGAGGGCTTTCATTTTGAAATTCAACATTAGAATTTCCTGATACTGTCTGAGTGACATTGTGAGTTGGTCTCCGGTCATTCTGCGGTGGAATTGGTCTCTGGAAACAGGAAGTTTCCTTTTAATCCTAATCTGAATTTCGGACATAAAGCTCACATGTGACATTTTAGACGTGTTCATTCGGACATTCAACATCAGAAATGGTTGATATGGCCAGAGTGACATTGTGAGGTGGTCTACTATCATTCTGAAGTGGAATGGGTCTGTGGAAACAGGAAGTTTCCTTCTAATTCTAATCTGAAATCAGCGATACAGTTTGCAGGCGTTAGGTAATATTTTTTTGCTATTATTCATTTTATTTATTATTCAATAATTATAATTTTTTCTCTGTTAGTTATATATTTATTTTGATCTATTTAATTGTTCATTTATTGATTATTGACTGAATGAATGTGAAATCTCTTTCCCAGTTTGTCTTTTAATTTGAAATCAGGGTTTACGCACTCTTACCGTAATTTCTAGTGTATACATGTCCTGCAAAACAACGCGGGGGGCCTAGTTTGACCGTCTTTAGAAGTGGAGGCTGTCTTCACCGCAGTAGCATGTCCGTGCGTGCTGCGGTTGCCGTGTTCCAGATACTTTTGGCCCGAAAAACACCAAGAAGATTCAAAATGATAAAAATAAGAGCAAAACGTATATATTTTTTTCCGTGTATTTATTGATGGGGGGAGGGGGGGGGGCATTTCTTCCTCGAACATTGAATAGATAGAATTTAATAGATAAGGGCTTTGTTGTCTAGTACTCCACCCGTCAATCCAATCCGGGTGAGCGCGGCTCCACGGTGCCCTCGTTTGGACGGATGTGAGAATCGCCCGTGGTCTATATGTAAAAATGTTAAATACAAACTGGTAATCAAAACAGAATAGCCAGGACAGCCTGTGAACATATTTTCCCGTTAAACTTTGATCTGTTAAATATACACTATCCAGATATAATGTTTGCATGTGGCTTGTGCGTGCGTGCGTGCGTGTGTGCGTGCGCGCGCTCTTGGCCACCGGACCTTCAATCCCTGCACACATCGGTCGTTGTTGCAGTTCTGCAGAACTCCGGCCTCGTGTGACCCGCTGGGCCGGGAGCTCACTGGGGACGCAAAGATCTCACAGGGTCTAGCCGCAGAGTTTGAAAGGGGGTTGGAACCGGGGATTTCCACCACAAAGCTTCACGTCACACTTTCTCTTTGGCTTGTTTACTGATGGCTTAAAAAGACCAGTGTTGTTTTAGCCCTGCGTGTTTGGGTTATTTTTAACGGCAGCGGCCCGGGGCAGATGGAGAGTCGAGTTCCAAACTCCTATCCGACCCTCGGGTGCCAGAGCTTGGACAACAAAACCACGCAGCAGAGGCAACATGCCCATGAGCCACAGTTGACCCAATTAGTTTGACAACTTCAGCTGACTTGCAGAATAAATAATATAAAGGGCTCAGGGAGAGAGCTTCAGTCCAAGTGAACACTGAGGAAAGTAAGTCTAATAATAAAATGTGCGAAAATTAGAGTCACAGGATACGTGGCCAAAATTATTTTCCAAGGTCTGTTTTAATTCTTTAATGATAAAAGAGCGACACAACAGTTTGGTTATAAATGTTGTCAGTCATCTATTCTCAGTTTCACCGATGGTACCTTGATAGCTGCCTCCTTCACCTCTGCTGTGATATCAACACCAAGCGGAGCCCTAGGGCACAAAATGTCAACGATGAGAACGTACAGCTAGTGTGGTTCCTCACCAAATTATTTCCCAAATTCTACTGTGAGCTATTACACACGAACAGCAGTTCAGAACATTAAATTAAATAGTGCCATGATAGACAATTGTGTGTCATTTTATGATTAATATCTCATATTTGATGTTGACTTACTTTGGCTCATAGCTGACATCCACGTCATGTGGCAGAATCCCCTTTCCTTCTCTCAGTCGCTCAATACCATTCCTAAAAATCACGAGTGAGAAAGTTGTGCAGAATTTCACAGTGGGTCTACTCTGTCAATATAAGCAATTTTGGAAATATTTAATTTGGTGGTCTTGCCGACGTACACACCATGCGACCATCACCCCATTGTCAGTGCAGAACTTGGCCGGGGGACAGAGCAGGTGCAGCCCCGTTGCTTCAGTGATGACGGTCAAAGCCTCCCTGATATACTGATTACTGGCAACTCCTCCAGACACCACCTTACAGAGAAAGTCAGGTGTAGTCGCCTTGCCACCTTCTTTAAAGATGAATGTTGTTTTCACGGGTTATTAAGTTAAAAGCGAAACAAGTTTGTCTCACCAGAGTTGGCCTGGACAATGGCAGGAGGCCCTTTGCTTTACAGAACAAAACGGCACGATGTGTGCGCCTTGCGAGGTGAGAAGCCACGGTGTGCTGTGTGGCAGCTGCGATGTCATTCACACAGGACAACAGTGTCCCAGGCTGTATGCCTGTGAAGAAATGGAAATCATGCGGTTAGGGTGATTTCTTTTCACATTTATCATATTTTGAAATTAAATTCAGATATATCTGCTCCTTCAAGATCGAAAATATCCAGTGAATATTCCTGTGTTAAGTAAGTTATACTGAAAAGCACATTACTGTGATAACTGATAGAGCTACATCAATCTCCTGATATTTGTTGAAACATACATTACATCAATACGTTTCAGATTTTTCATACACGAGAAGACCATTTCTGACTAGTTTCAAACCTCATTACAGGGTTTACCTTCCTCGTGCTCTTGCTTCTTAATGGCCATTGTAACCTGATTGCGTAGGCCAGCAAAGGAAAAGTTGCAGTCATAATACTGTCCCATGGGTGTCGTGAAGGGAAACTTCCTCCTCTGTCCTTGCTTTGCCAGAAGTTCTATCGCTTGACCTCCGCTTAATGTGGAACACTTTGGATGTTTTACTATCGATAAACGTCGTGCCACCTTTGAATACACAAATCAAAAAATATATACAAATATATTGAAATTGACTTTAAACCCATAATCAGAAAGGTAAAAGACTTATGAATGCTGAAATTTGTTCATAACATTGAGGCCTGGGAAGAATTTATCATGCTAATCATGTCCAGATTTTGCCCAAAATCGTGTGTTAAACAATCCTACTGAGGTTAATGGCATTTAACAACATGGTAAATTATAAGATCCAACTCAAAACTCAAGTTTTCCAATAAATTACCCCCACATATCTCCCTTTGCGTTAATTGTTTTCTCATCTTTTTCTTTTCGTTATCTGATCAGATATGTAGACTTTCTGCCTCAAAATACCACATCACAATATCTTAATTTTATAACACCACCTTAAGTTGATCTACAGGTATTGACCTATGATCTTATCGACGACTTCTTCATACTTTGTCCATCGTGTCTCCCGGGGCTTCATCGAGTGTTCGGCCCAAAAGAAGGAAGTCATCAACCCCTCTGGCCAGAGCGAGAAGCGCGTGGCCACCGGAAATCAAAAGGACGAGGAAAGGAAAGGCAACGGGTTGGAGCATCCTGACGGTCAGGGCGTGGGCCTCCATATGGTGGATGGGGATGAAGGGCTTGCCGTGACACTTCACGAAGTCCAGGCTAAACTGAAGACCCACGCCCAAGCTCAGGGCCAGGCCGGGCTTCACCGTCGTGGCCACCGCCGACAGCCGGCCGGGGGTCACACCGCTCCTCTCCACGGCCTCGCGGACGACACGAGCTATGTTCTCTCTGTGGAGTTGTTGGGCCACTGTAGGAACGATGCCCCCTGTCCTGCAACATTTAAGATTGAAGGGAGGACGCCGTTAGACGTTTGACTCAACAGGAAACTCATCAACACCCATCTCTAAAAGGAGGCGGAAACCTCAAGACACACAATAACAATAACAACAACAATAACAACCTTTTTGTATAGCACCCTTCATATAACACGTGACTCAAGAGTGCTTTACATGAATATTAGGCAATCAAATAGTAGTATTAATAATAATATCACATAAATAATAACCATATGATCAATCTAAAGTTCTACCTCAGATGCACTTGTTTTTGAGAATGAAGGCATTCTCCCAGAATGACACCCGTCTCGTCCAACACCGCAGCGCCAGTGTCATCACAGCTCGTTTCGATGCCCAAAACAAACGTGGAACCCGCGGCTCTTCCCAATGCCGGGGTAAACCGGTGTCTGCGACATGAAGTTGGAAGCCTCCGCAGAATTAAACACTTGGAAGTGAACATGGTGCAGCCACTCGGTGATGAAGAGCGACCGTCCTGAAAAACCGGCGTTAAAGCTGTGAGTCCCTGCGGTGTCCCGTGTAAATAATTCCGACTAAATCACTGGCAGCGTGAGAAGATGAAGCAAATATATAAAAATAGAATGTAGTTGGGGGTAATTTTGTCACAAGCATTTAACTCATTTGAACACCTAAACACATTTAACTTATGGGTGAAATTAGTCAAACAAACAAACAAACAAAAAAAGGTCAAGATGAGGAAGCTTTCCACCGAATCTTGGTTTCGGGGGGATTTTACTTTGTTGCACACCGCATTATTGCTTCATTCCGTGTTGTGTCCCATGTAAATAATTCCGGATACAATTTTATCTGGAGGTTTTTATTTCCAATTTTGTTCATATCGGTGAAACGGGGATTTCACTTATTTTAACGCACGGACAAATTTATCTTAGGGCCGGAATTAGCAGAAGGGTTGAGCCGGGGAAACTGTTCACGGAAGCGTTCATTTGGGGGAACTTTTAGTGTGACGCACACAGAGCATGGGGAAGCCTAGACACCGCGACGGATGCGAGGCTGACCGCCCTGTTTAGCGTCGTTATCCGTGGAGGTAATATACACACTCCGCTCGCCGGTTTTTTCAACAAGCCGAAATATTTTGGTCGCACAGTGAAAAATTCTCAGCAGCTACGGCGATCTTTCTCATCAGTGTGTTTTGTATGTGCTTTCCCCGGAACAATCTGCTCCATTGACACACACACCCACACACACACACACAGCCGCCACGTTGCCCTTATCGGTTCTAATAACGGTGAGGATCGATATACTCGGCGCTAGCACAAGGAACACACGTGAACTTGTACTGAATCTTCCATTCTTGGCAATACAAACGCCGAAAGGTATTCTCTTTGTGGTAGTAAACTTACTGGACCCTATGTACCACTATCAGCGATGGGAATTCCGGCTCAGCAATTAAGTGTCGTGCCAAAAAGTGGTCGTGCGCCAAAAAAACAATGGCAAAAAAGTGATTGCGACATCCACCTTGTCGCCGAAATGTTATTTATGCCTCAACATGACTTGTTTTAATTCATGCGGGTTATATTTTGAAGATTACAGCCCACTCAGTCCCTTTTTTTTTACCGTTCGAAATACATTTAAAGGGACAATACAACTCATAAAAAAACAGTCTTGCGCTTCCCAAACCATAGAATGCAGTTTCATTTTCATTTTCTAACGTTGAATGATTTCAGCTCCTACCGTGTGACTGAAAGGTTGTCTTTGAGGTTTGCCTCACAACGACTGGGTTTCATTCATGAGGGTTTTATTCGACAGATTATGGCCCAGCCAGCGGACGGCAATCCCCTTTTGCGAACGATCACTTTTTGGCACGACACCAGTTCTGTCGGCTCCCAAACGGCTCTTCATTTAGTACCACTTCTGGCGTTTATAATTCAGCCAAATTTAGCAATATTTTGACCGATGATTGGTCATTTCCAGAATACTATAATTTTACATTGCACATACATAACTTTACATAACTATAACATTACACATACACAACTATCCTAGTCATATAACAAGAACAACACACTACTAATGAAATAGTATGGTTAATAAATAATTACACAACTCTATACAGACACATATATTTCAATTTAATTTGTGTGATATAATATGAAACAAAAATATTTGCGCTCTGTTCAAAAATGTTATTTGTTCGTCGTCATGCATCTATTTTTCCCCACGATTTAAATTTACGCTCCGAGGGGGCAACCGGCGCAACATACAAAGTCCCACTGTGCTTTGCTCTTAATGTTATTACCAAAGTGAGACGTTTCTGGATCGTATTTAACAAATACAGTATAGGACCATCCTATTGTTCTGTCTTTTATGAATTTACAAAAAAATAAAATAAAATCGTCTCTCAGACGGGAGCCAGCTATTGAGTAGGTGTACACGATCCACAATTAATCGTATTCTTTAAAATTTAAACAGAACTCATTTTGAAGTTTAATAAATAGTATTAAAGTCTAAAAAGGCTGAGATGCCACTTGGAACTAGCCACCATATGTAGGTAGGTTGGTCGTCTTCATGGACGGCCCATTATTACGAAACCCCAATAGTCTGAAAAATGACCCATTGGACTTGGACGACACTCTGACCCTAACCATCTCTAAGCTTATACCTAAACCTAACCATCTCTAACCCAACATTTTTCGGACTATTGAAGTTTCAGAATAATGGGCTGTCAGAACAATGGGACAAGTAGACTTACAGGCCTTAATACACTTTTCATGTCTGCTTTCACAAGGACGAATGCAACATCCTGAGAGTATCATGGAGGACTTCCAACAATTTGTTGTGCAAGATGCTTCACCAACAGCGTATTATATTCCAAATTTCATATCGGAGGATGAGGAGGCTTACCTCTTAGAACAGGTGTACAAATCACCAAAAACAAAATGGACTCAGCTATCTGGCAGAAGGCTTCAGAACTGGGGCGGGTTACCGCATCCCAAAGGAATGCTCGCAGAAAAGATCCCTGACTGGCTTCAAAAGTACTGTGAGCGAATCTCCTCTCTTGGTGCCTTCGATGGGAAAACTGCCAATCATGTGCTGGTTAATGAATACAAGCAGGGGGAAGGGATTATGCCCCATGAGGATGGACCCTTATACCACCCCACTGTTACCACCATCAGCCTGGGCTCCCACACACTCCTGGACTTCTGCAGACCTGTGAGCAAACAGGGGGAGGTGGTCCCACAGACTGAGGAGAGTCGCTACCTCTTCTCTCTGCTGGTGAGACCTCGGAGTCTTCTGATCCTGCGGGACGATATGTACCAGAGCCTCCTCCATGGCATCCAGGCCCGCAACGAGGACATACTGAGCGACAGAGTGGTGAACCTGTCTGCTGCAGCGGCCGTGCGCGGGGAGAGTCTCATCCGGGGCACCAGGGTGTCCCTCACTATTAGACATGTGCCCAAAGTCATCAAGGCCAAGCTCATTTTGGGGAGGAAATAGTATATATATATAAAAAAAAGTTGTCTTCTATGACATTGTATTCGCTGTTTGGGTATTGCATTGCAAGCTGTGTTTATTAACTACCGTTCTGGACTTTGGAAAATATGAGCAAAAGAGCCAAAATGAAATGGTGTCGATAGTTTTTCATTTATAATTTCTCCACAGAATTGTATCATTTGATTTAAAAACGTCACTTGAATTAGTTTAAAATGTAATTTCTAAGTTATATTTCGATCATGATAGAGAATCTTTATTAATAACTAAAAAAAGATTTATAGGTATGTTTTGGGTGAATGGAAGCCAATTGTTCCCGCTCAATGCTTGGTTCCTGTTTGATGAAGCAAATAAAACTTGGTGAAAAAATGGTGCAGCTGTTAAAGAGTTTAATAATTAAATTCATGCACACATTGATGTTCAAAATCCAAATAACCTGATATATTATGTTGCTGTTTTGGTTTATGGGAATGTAAGATTCATTACAAGTTCATGACCAGACTCAAAGTGTTTTGTCAAAAGCTGACCATTTTAGAAAATTGTGTGTGTGTGTGTGTGTGTGTGTTTTTTTTTATAGGAGCTGAGCTAATAGAGACCGGAGAACTATATTGGAAAAAAATCACTCAGGTTCTACATGCTTTTCCCTGTCATTTATGCTGACTATTTTCCTTTGGTGTAAAATAATTCAATAGGAGCAAACTGAAGAAATGGAGCCACAGTCGAAACGCAGGAAGGATACTGTGCACGACCCTGACTCGTGGGTGGCTCTTCCTGTTCTATCTGACGAGCAGTCGCAAGACACCGAGCTGATCGCGGCTTTCGCGGCCCCCATCAACGATAAGAAAGAGACTTCTCGCTTGATCAAACAGCTGAGCTCGATCTACCCCTTGCCCGGACTCCAGCACGTCAAGAGAGTGCGGGCACGCAAGGAAAGGGACAGCCCCCACCCTCTGGAGGTTCTTGTGTGCCTAGTAAGTGACGTACCGGATATTGGTGAGGAGAACTCCATCAGTATAGACTACCTGCTGCCCTCGGAAAATGTTAGGCACGAGGGATTGGGGGAACCTTTTGTTGTGAAGGTCCCCGCCTTCCCTCCTTTGACCAGACCCCAATTTGAGCTGGCGAGTAAACACTGGCCCACCACTTTTCACGAGGACAAGCAGGTCACTGTTGCTCTTAAAGGGGATCTCTTCAGCCAACCTCAAAAAGCCAGGATGCAAATGTACATGGTGTCCGCCGTGGACGCCGCTCGTGCCGGAGCGGGGAAGGGGATGGAGGCCGTGGGGGCTGTAATTGTTGACCCGAAGGACGAGCGGGTCATGGCGGTGGGCCACGACTGCCGAGGGGAACATCCACTCCATCACGCTGTCATGGTGTGCATCGACCTTGTGGCCCGGGGACAAGGAGGTGGAGCGCACGCCTTCGACCAACACGCCGCTTGCCAGTTTACGTTATCCAGCTCGGCTTCTAGAACCACTACGGAGATCGGGCGCAGCATCTCTGCCGTAGAGGAGGGACAGCCGTACATATGCACCGGATACGACCTTTACGTGACCAGGGAACCTTGTGTTATGTGTGCAATGGCGCTGGTTCACTCCCGGATAGGTCGTGTGTTCTATGGAACTGCCTCTGCCGATGGGGCCCTGGGGACCAAATATAAAATCCACACACGAAAAGATCTGAACCATCGCTTTGAGGTTTTTAAAGGAGTCCTGAGGCAGCAATGTGAGGATCTTCATGGATTATAACTAGTGTCTGTATATTTTACATTGTTTTTTGTTCATGGTCACTGACATTGAGCTGCACTTTTAAATCTGAACGCAATAAAGATTTTACACCTGTGCTGGATTATTATAGTTAATTTAACAGCACCTGGACACATTAAAGGGCACAAAATATTTTAATGATGTTAAGAACACGAGGGTTCATGATCACTATAAGCCATGGCCACAGTAATGGCAAGACCTCATGAGCTCAACCAAGCAGCTAACATGAATATTACTACATAATAAGACTTACCATAAACCTGCCTCAGTAAACACTTGTCTGGCTGGCGTTGCCAAATTGTCTTTTACATACAAGACTCAACATACGGGGAATGACATTCACAAAGAAACCTTACAATGGAAAAAGCCTGCCGCATTTGATTTCAGAACACATAAATGATTCACTGACTTAGGAAATCATGCAAATAAAGAGTATGATTTCGTCTTCCACTCAGCATGAAGGAGATTCGACGCCCGTCACAGAATGAGTATAGCAATAAACAGAGAACCATAGGCTCCTACTTCCCACTTAGGAAGAACACATCTTAAAAAATACATTTAGGACATCTTTGTGGCTAGAAATTGTGACCCAATCACAAGTCTTTGTGTCACCGTGTGAAATAAGGGCCGAGGGGGGGAAAAGCTGGAAAAAATCAAAACATCACCTCTGAAACTGGGGCCAGCCCAGGTCTACGCAGGCCAAAAATACATTATTAAATACTCACTTAAGTTAGTAATGCATATGGCATTCTGTCATCCACATCTCACACCATTTTTTTTGTTTTGTTTTGTTTTTGTTTTTTTTACATCTCACCTTCCACCAGATACATCTAAACAACAGTGACTTTTACACATACTATACAAAACACTTTTAGTCCACACATCGGCGGTACAGATTACAGGGAGGTTAACTAATCTTCCTAATAGGCACAGCACTTTGTAATACTCTGCTTAATACTTGTTGATGCCGAAGATTCTGACTCCGTGTAATTGCGGCAGCTTGGGGATTAGCACGCTCAAAAGCGAGGCAGTGTTTATGACAAAGTGTGCCGTGTCATACTTTGTGTAGAAGCTTGCCAGGAAGTATCTGTGGAGGGAAAAAACAGAAGTGCATTCTTAAATATTGAACGAGTGCCAAGATTGCTTTGCCTCACAATGACAAACTGAGACCGTTCTAAAACGGATGCAAATAAGCGAGCCCCTGTGAGGTTGCTTCAGCTTGGTTTTTCTATCTCACATTTTACAGGGCGCGTCACCAAACGAGCGATTCAATTATTTAAAAAAAGGGCGACAACTGATTTTAGCTGATTGATTCATCAACTACCCGATTCATTATTTCACCCATAATCTCAACACCAATAAGGTGTGACTAAGGGAGGTGGAAAGTGATTTTTCAAATTAATTCTCCCATGTACAGCGGACACCACAGTGAAAAAGCCTCAGCCGTCATAATACTGGTCATTGTTGATCAGCATGGAATCTTGCCAGGTATAGCTGGCACAGGCCTGCTCATAATATGGAGATCAGCTGTTGTTAAGCAATCTTTATTGCTGCTTTTTAATGACATGGTCTTATCTAGCAGTTGTTTAATTTCACAGAGATACAGTACTTGATGGAAACACACACATTTGCATATTGGGCGATATCATCAAAAGGTTAATATCATGATATAAGCTTATTATTCCAGCTGCTGTTTCGAACTATTTGCTGTTTCGCTGCTTTGAACTAAAACTAGTTTTAGCCGAAACCCCCTATAATATCATACTTCATATTGTGAAAATCGGATCAAATTGCATCTTATATTTGTGGCCATATGACACACACACACACACACACACACACACACACACACACACACACACACACACACACACACACACACACACACACACACACACACACACACACACACACACACACACACACACACACACACACACACACAAAATACATACAGAATAATTGGAGAGATGGTAAAGAACTTTCTAGATGAGGTGAACTGCACGCCGTAGTCCAGCTGCTCCCAATGTGTGAGTAGTCGGGCTTTGCCTTGGTCTGGTGTCTCGAACGGAGTTCCTTTAACTGCATGCATGAAAACATACATCCCCTGCAAAAACAAAAGCATGTTACCGGCCAGGATTTGCATCGCTTAGTAATTCTCTAAACTGTATCCAGGTGAGATTGGAACTTATGTCATTCAAATATCTAATTTGTAAAACCTAATGTTTATAACTACTCCCCCTGACTTATGCGGAAATTCTACATTTGGTAATAATATTCTCGTCTCTGCCAAGACATTTCAAACATTTGTCAAATTAGAAAACGAGCTACAATCAACATCTTCTAGTTGATTTTTGAAAGTCAACAGTGCATGAAAATGTCTGCGGTGGACGTGAGAAGACACAGACAAATTTAACACATTTTAAAGGGTTAGGGGGTGTTCTGAGAAATGTCCAACATTAATACACTGTTAGCCAAAGCTGAATCACAACACTGGCGTTGTATTGTTTCAAGAACAATGGGCTATAGTCGATGCAGCAGACTTAGCTGTTGCTGTTAATAGCCTTCCGTATCGCTGTGATACACAATCCTTTCCAACTGCTTTAGGACTGGCCTAGTAAAATGATGTCACACACAGTGACCTTGTTTCTTTATTTTCGGCCTCCGTGACAATGAAAGGCCAAGCTTGTCTGCAGAGAATGGAAACAATCATAATAGGTCACCAGCCGGGCTGTCACAAGGACGGCTTTCCATGAACAGGGTGGGTGCAACTCTTCACAAGAAGTCACAGCCAAACCGACTGGGAGACGGAACAATGGGAACTGGACACAATCCTAATTTTGAGCTTATGGAAAGGTCGGTATAAGCAGTCTATTAAACTATGAGTTTATTTGGATGGCGATTGTTAGGCAAGACCGTTGATGGAAAAGGTCGGTCATTTAAAATAAATCAGCATCACAAGTGTATTACAAGTAACCCTATGATCTCTGATTAACCGCTTTATCCCCTACACCCATTCTTATTTTGGCATTCTATCAGTCCTCTAAAGAGGTGCTGAATGCACCCTGAAATCAAAAGTCAGCACCTTTGGACATGGTCTGGGTCTGTATCACAAGTTTCTAAGGACTATTTGTCAATTTTAGAACATTGGTCGTTTGTCAATACAAATTCTCAAGGACAGTCTTTTGTCCGTGGAAAGTATGCAATTTCCATTTGTTCTAGGGAATAACAGATGTATTTGGGTTTCCCTCTGTAGTCATTGTTAACATGCCGACAGTTCCTCAAAATTTGGAACACAATTTCGCAACAGCTCTCGAACCATGAAAGACGTCCTCCGGGGAGAGTTCACGCGAGGGCAAGTAAAGAGGATTAAAGACACTGACAAACACCCGCGGGCCGAGCTCAAAGCGGCGACAGTGGGAGAAGATGACTTACAAAATTGTGTATGACATTAGTGAGGGTCCACACCACGGGCACGCTGAAGAAGGGAATGCTCAGGAGTACGATGTGGAGCATCCCGACACCGAGAGCGTAGGTTAGCCAGATGCCTCGGCTGTTCATCACCCGTGTGTTTGGGTTCACCTCACTGTGAGCCACACCCACATTCATGTTGGCCTGTGGGGAAACAAAATGCAGCCATTTATTAATTACAGTTGAACTTCCATGTCCACAGAAATTGAATCAACAGCACAAGCTCCATCAAAAAAAAAAAAAAAATCCACGCACACAACATTAAAAACTGCTTAGTGTGATATTATAGTTGCCATAGACCCCGGACACTGGGCGCAGGCAACTCCATCTGTTCTAATTTTTGTTTCATTTTCAGACAGGCTGGAATTTGTACCAGTACCATAGATACAGACTCTTCTGTGCCAGAAAGAATTTTTTGCAATAATTGACAGAGTGTGAGAAACGGCAGAATGCTGATCCTGGGAACACACACACAAGGACATGCATGCATGCGTGCGTACGCGCACGCACACACACACACACACACACACACACACACACACACACACACACACACACACACACACACACACACACACACACACACACACACACACACACACACACACACACACACACACACACACACACTGGAGGGTGACGATATTAGATTACGTGGTGGACATGTGCACAAAATAGAAACATGTAACTGTTGCACCATAACAAACTGTCACTTTAAACTAACCCAAAGAACATAAGAGTACAGGGAAGCTCGTCCCAAGCAAATTCTTTAAGATGTTTACCTATTGGCTCTATACTTAAGTTAAATATTGTAAACAATTTAAGAACATGCCAGTTTATTTTCTTTGTACTTTTAGGGCACAATCTAACCCATTTGTTCCCAGCAACACACACACACACACACACACACACACGCGTGTCCTAACTTCAGGTCCATGACTCATAGCGTAAAGACAACTTGTAAAATCCTTTTAAACTTTCCCCTCTGGCAGAAAGCAGGAAAAAAAAACGAAAAAAAAACAAGGCATGCATATGTATGGGACAAATCAGCTCTTGAATCTTGAACGTATCAGGGCGATGTTGACTGGGTAGGTCAAATAAAACATCCTAAACGTATTCCATGCATAAAGAGAGATTCACAAATACTCTTCATAAACATTTCTTTGGCAGTTGCCCAAAGCACAAAGTTCACAGCTCACAAAGTTCAGCATAACACATTATCATAGACTCGAGTGCTGATGATAAGGCAGCCGATTTGACATTTACAATACATTTTTCAATTGTTAGACTCTGCATACAAATATAATAAACACTGTATACACACACACACACACACACACATATATATATATACGTATATACACATACATACATACACGCACACGCACGTATATATATATATATATACGTATATACACGTACATACACGCACGCACATATACGCACACACACACACATATATATGTACACACACGTTTATACACGTACATACACGCACACGCACGCACATATACGCACGCACACACACACACATATATATACGTATATACACGTACATACACGCACGCACATATACGCACACACACACACACACACACACATATATATATATATATATACGTATATACACTGACATACACGCACACGCACGCACATATACGCACGCGCACACACACATATATATATATATATATATATAACACATATATATACATACATACAGATGAGATCTTACTGTGTAATATGCCAAAATCTTAGGGTACGATTAATGGGTTGAACTTGTGTTCAAATGGAAACTCTAATGTAATGATGCACAGTGGTTATAATACAACACATGTATATATTATATATACATGTACATATATACACATGGATATATTATATACATGTGCTCATGGCACTGGCTTTAAACCACTGTTGTGTAAACACGCAGAGAGCCATGGATACAAGCCGTGCTCAGCGCACGGCCTGAACCAGCCTTACACGCCCCTCCAAACACACCCCACGCGGAGGCTACACTCACCGGGGCAGCAGCGGGCAGATGCGGGGTCGTGTTGCGGGGGGAGCGGACCGCTGGGGAGCTGCGTTGCGGGCTGTCTCCGCGTTACTGCGCACGGACCACGGGCTCGGCGCACACCGCCGACCGCAGACCGGAAGTGTGCGCGCGTTTGCGCGAGTTTGACGTGCTGGACCCACGCACAGCCAATCAGCGGCCCCGGATCGCCCGACGGGGCTGAGAGCGCGAAGCCCGCGTCACTTCCGGCGGATTGTCGGCGTCGGGGAAAGCCCGTGAGGAGGACCGCGGGTGGAAGGGGAGCGGCCCCGTCCTGACCCGGTAACGCGTATGCGTGTGCGGATTGTGTCTCGCGTGTTTATTGCCGTTATGATTATTGTTATTTATTTTTTTAACCAATCGTGTGACGTAGCACACTCAATTTTTGTCCGTGATCGACACTCACTCGTCGCGCCGCTCGGCCATTACAGAGCAACCTGCGTAACTAGGGGAACCGAGGACCCACGTGTGTTGTTATTCCATGGAGACGAAACACTTGTGAGCGGGTCCAGGGAGAACGGGTGTGTTTTGGCTTTTACGGGAAAATTCATTGCCGTTTGGAAAATATGGGGACGGTCATTATAAAATGCAAAAGCTCCTTCTATACAGATAAAAAAAACAAAAACTCATTGTGCCTCCAAGACCCAAAGTTCAGAATGTAAACATTTGCGTCTGACAGTGGGGGTCAGCTGTCACCACACTGTGATTTGACAGCAAAACATCCCATACAAACACACCTGTGCATTAGTTTTACTCACAGCGGCTTTCAACTCCTCACATTCACCACATTTACTCCGCCAGCGCTGGTTTAGTTCGGTCGGGCCATAAGTCGCCCGCAGTCCCACGCCACGCCCGTGTTCCCCGTCTGACAGGGCGTTGTTTACCTCTGCAGGTCACCGACGACATGAAGCAGCTGCCCCCGGACACCGTGAGGCTCCTGTCCAGCTCCCAAGTGATCACCTCGGTAGTCAATGTGGTGAAGGAGCTGCTGGAGAACTCCATAGATGCTGGAGCTTCAAGTGTTGACGTGAAGCTGGTACGGTCCCGCATTCGCATCGTATCAATTTGGGCATTGATGACGGCATTTCAAGCAGCAGGAGTAAGCAATAAATAGGCTTTCACTTGGAGCTGAGATGGAACTAATTGGATTTATTAAGTAGGTGTATTATAAATAGTAGTACGGCCAAAGGGACAGAAACCTGAATAACATGCCCGGGCACTACCGCCATTCAAGTTGTAATAACTGGGGTGTTGGTCACGGAAAATAGATGTTCTGAGATAGATGTGGGTTCCATGAATTTATATTTATTTATATTGTATGTTATGTCCTACTTTTACAAAAGCTCTATTTTCATCACATACGTGTGAACATCTTGATAACATTGGTGTTTTATGTAATCAGACCATATGAACACATCTACACTGTATTATTCCTACCAATGAATCTAATCCCACAACAGCTGTTAGAACCTTTTACTTGTAATAACCTGAGACAGGATTATTTCATGACTGGTGCGGTGATCACAATATGTGCCCAATTAACAAGCCGCCAGCATCAACTTTTAACTAGCGTCCACATTTTAAATGTCACATTGCAGGAGAACTATGGGTTGGACCGCATAGAAGTACGAGACAACGGCCGCGGAATCAAAGCTGCAGACACTCCTGTGATGGCTGTGAGACATTATACCTCAAAAATCTGCAGCCACGATGACCTTGAGCACCTGGAGACCTATGGCTTCCGGGGAGAGGCCCTGGGCTCCATCTGCGCCGTGGCCGAGGTCAGAAGAAGAATTGATTTTAGTCATCTTAGACAAGACAGTCCACTCAGCAGTGAAACTGCTTTCCAAGAAATCCCAAGAGTGCAGCTGGTTTAAATTGAATTCAAAGATGGCTTAAAACGTCTGTTGACGTCCCAGTTTTCTAATATATTGCAATATGGTACTGATCTATTTCTCGATTTCTGTTCCAATAAGGGTGAACTCCCCTCAAATGCTGTGGGAAATGATGCACTGCCGAAACGCAATTGTAAAACAGGCTAGTTGATCATCATTTCATTTTAAGTACCTAATTAGCACATGATACAATACAGTTTGTAATCCCTGTATGCCAACTTCGTAACGCTGTATGTTTATTGTGGTCTACTTATCTTATCTCCCTGCCTTGTTTTATTAACCTATGCTAGGCTTAATATGTACTGGCAATTAAGTCATGTCTTATGGTTGCCTGGCATTGCCAGACCAATTCGCAAATGCATGTTAGTCTGGAATCTCTTAGTTCATTTTCAATTTCCAAGGGGTGTTATCAAAGAGCGCCGACCAAAAAGTCTCTGAACGCAATAGAATACAATTGAATAGACCTACAACCAATTGGAGCAACGAAACATGTGACATAGCACTGAGTGAGTGTGTTGGTAAATTAAACTTATACAATATCTTGTCAGAAGTACGGCAAACGCATCTTTCTTATCAACATAAAGCTTTTTAGAGAAATATACCGTCCAGTTAGTTTAATGCTGTCGCAATAGTGCATTCCACAGACCGTGGAATACATCCATACATCGTGCTACCATAGCAAATTTTACAAAAACAAATGTTTGAATTGAATTGTATGGATTTGATTTCTTGTTTTGTTTTCTTCCAGGTAGTTGTCACCACAAAGACGGAAGACGATGAGATCAGCACCCAGTACTCACTTGACCTCACAGGGAAGGTGGAGTCCCAGAAGCCGTCTCATTTGGGCCAAGGCAAGGAATCTTTTATTACATTAGACAACGCAACCTTAATAAAAGCCACAAAATCAATCAAAAAAGTACACACTACTGTGTGACATAATTTAAAAGCTGGTGACAGTCATCACAGCTTAAGGCAGCCACAGTGTTCACTCAGCAACCATGTAACACTTGTTAAAAAAAAAAACGTATTCAACATTTTATACAACAGTGTTTGCCAAATTGCTGTTCTGAAGTACATTTTGGATAGAATATTTACAAATTTATTTGCCATAACACAACAAATGAGAACTCATAAATGTCGGTGACTTATTAATTATACACCGATCAGCCACAACATTAAGGTGAAGTTGACGTGGAGTGAAGGTGACAGGTGAAATGAATAACATGTCTCATCTTGTTCCAGTGGCACCTGTCAAGGGGTGGGATGTATGAGGCAGCAAGTGAACAGCCAGTTATGGAACTTGATGTGCTGGAAGCAGGAAAAATGGTCAAGTGTAAGGATCTGAGCCACTTTGACAAGGGCCAAATTGTGATGGCTAGACAACTGGGTCAGAGCATCTCCAAAACGACAGGTCTGGTGGGGTGTTCCCGGTGTGCAGTGGTTAGTATCGACCAAAAGTGGTCCAAGGAAGGACAACCGGTGAACCGGTGACAGGGTCTTGGGCACCCATGGGCTCATTGATGCACGTGAGGAGTGAAGTCTAACCCGTCTGGTTCGATCCCACAGAAGATCTACTGTAGCACAAAGTGGTGAAAAATTATGCTGCGGCTACTATGTCAGAACACACTGTGCATCACAGCTTGCTGTACGCTCAGAGTGCCCATGCTGACCCCTGTACACCCCGAAAGCACCTATAATGGGCATGTGAGAAACAGAACTGGACCATGGAGCAATGGAAGAGGTGGCCTGGTCTGGCCTGATCATCTTTCAGCAGGATTATGCGCCTTGCCACACCGCAAAAAGTGTTCAGAATGGTTTGAGGAACATGACAAAAGACTTAAAGGATCTGCTGCTAACGTCTTGGTTCCAGATACCACAGGACACCCACATGTCTTGTGGAGTCCATGCCTCCACGGGTCACGGCTGTTTTGGCGGCATGAGGGGGACCTACACAATATTTGGCAGGTGGTTTTAATGTTGTGGTTGGTCGGTGTGATAACAAATTGAAATTGAAGCCATTTCCTTATTCCATTGTGACATGATGCTAAACCTGCCTGAACCTGAATGACTCCAGAGCTTTGTCGTGACTTCCTCTTTGTGTTCAGAGTTTAATAATGCGTGTCTTCCAGGTGCCACGGTGAGCGTGTTGAAGCTGTTCAAGAATCTTCCTGTGAGACGGCAGTACTATGCCAACACAAAAAAGTGCAAGGAGGAGCTGAAAAAAGTGCAGGACCTACTGGTGGCCTACGCCGTTGTGAAGCCGGGCTTGAGGCTCACACTTACTCATAATAAGGTACGCCAGCACTTATGTATCTGAAACAATCTGAAACTGCTCTGCAGACTTGGTTATGGGGAAGAATTGGTAGTTCCGTTCCGACAGTCATCTCAGCGGTAAAGCTTTCAAATTATTAACGAATTTACTTCTAGAAAACTAGAAAGAAGAACGTCAATGTATAGCCACCCAGAAGAGAGATTGCAGAACTATTTTCCCATTACATTGGGTGAATAAATTCCTTCCTTTTTTATTTGAATGATTTATTTTTTCTTTGTTTCTTTGTTTTTTATTTATTTTTGTATTTTTTATTTTGCTTATAGACTAGTAACTAGATAGCTACCGATAAAAACAAAAAAATTGGAACAAGGTTGAATTAAAAAAAAGGGGGGGGGGGGTTTAGAAAGTGTGTTCTTGGAGTGTAGTTGATACTGTTTCCTTTTTGACAATAAATGTAGTCGAAAATGTCTCTTTACATTTTAATTTATGCGGAGCCTTCGGACGTTATTAAAGTAACCACAAGGTGTCCTCGTTAGTCTACAAATGTCTCCTGCCGCGCCTCTCCAAGCCTATTGAAACAGTCTGAGAGCTCCGTGAATATTTCTAATAACATTTCACATTGGTGTGGTTATGAAACATATGATGTAGATAATAAGATAACATTGTCATGCGTTGTTTGTCGCGCGTATATTGTTTAGTGTGCACACACACCTATGTAGTGATGCTATCTCAACATAGCATCTCCACTTCTCTATTTGGGCTTTATTTCACTTTATTTGCCCAAGAAGACTTTGCAGAAAGTGTAGAGCGCATCAGGTTCTGCTGCATCCTCTGGCAGGCGTTGGTGGCCTTTAACTCCTTAATAATTCTGTGTACAGTAGATAGCCTGTTATTAAAATCCTATTTTTGGAGATGGTTAGGAAATCCCAAGCACCCAAGTAACCATCTGTCAGTCCACCTTTCGAGGCATTTAAAGACCTTTCAGGCTTGAGGCATTTGTTTCTCAAACTAAGCTGTTGACATTTGTTCGCCATGCTACCTGTTGACATTTGTTTAGTGCAACTCGGTGAAGTTTGTGCCATTTAATTCTTACCAAATTAGGGTTTGAAATATGTTTGAATTTGCCCTTTTGGCGTTTTCTGAAACACATTAGACTGCTTTTCATCAGAGGAGCCCAATCAGAAACGGGTCTTAGACACATGGGAATCCACATACAGGTTTGAAAAGACATCACGTCGCAAGGACATATAAGTGACTAAATTCAATAAATACAGACCTTGATGTTGATGTGTCCAGCAGACATTTTAAATGTGCTGACAGGCTGTAAATGTCTCCCCATGGTTACTCTGATGGATCTGTTCAAGTATGGGTTTTACTAGTGGATAGGTTGTAGCAGTGGATGCAACAGAAGTTGATGAGCCCTTTGTATGTCAATATTTCTAGTTTTATTCCTTTAAAATAGATTAATCATCAGCATAGTAGTTAATAACAATAATAATTCTGATCGCTTATGTAATCACCCCCTCACCCCCATGTCTGCATAGCTGCGTGCTGTCCCCATGCACTTCCTCTATGTCTCTCCGACAGTAAAACTTAAATTTGCCTGATTATGATGCCTGAGTAAGCTAACCACACAGCTGCCAACCTAGCGCTCGGGTTCTGTTTCGAGCCGTGTCCAGTTTGTACACAACGAGGGACGAAGCAGATGACAGAATGGACGTCATGGGAAGGGAGTGGTGGGGGTGGGGGGGGTGCAGTCAGGGAGGGGGCACACGACCACCATAGACCCTTCATTGAAATCATGTTCATGCACAGCGGGGCAGGATGGTGCCCCCCACCCCCTCCCCAATTTTGTGCCATCAGCACTCAGTAGCCCCTATCCTGTGTCTCGAACTTTGCTCTTCGGCCTGTGTCGTGTTTCACAGCTTCTCCGAGAACTGTTTACAGGAGCGATCCGTTTACATGTGCCAAATTGCATATTTCATAGCTGGGAGGAGGACTTCTGCAGAATGCATGCTTTCAGAAATCAACACCCAGAGGATATACTAACTGCTGTGCGACTAACGACAAGCCCACCCGTGGGTGTGAAAATATGTGCCCTGCATTTGGTTGCTTTGACATTGACTTATTTGATATTTGACATGTTCATTGAGATTTGACGTTCTATTTTTTTTATGGGACGTTTTCATATTTCATATAATAAGATTCAGGGGACTAAGTGTGTCACACATTTGTAACTATCATCTTTCCTTGTTCATAGCTTGGGTATTTTCTTTTCTTCTAGAATGATGTTGTGTTCTAAAGGTTCTGTTTTGGGGAAAAAAAACCATAATAATTATTCCCTTATATATGATGCTTTCAATGTGCAAAAGTTCTTTGTCAAGCAAGAAGGACATGTATCAACACATTATCATTATTTGTAAAAGTACAACCGTTGTATAATCTTGCTGAAATTCCCTAATCACTGTGGAGTGGTGGCCCAGTTAACCATCTTGACAGGTGGGTATGCAATCTGGTTTGCATGGAGTCATTGAAGTTTTACCGCTTTCTTGTTGTTCCAGGTGGTGGTTTGGCAGAAGGCCAAGGTGGCTGATTACCGAAGTGCCCTCCTAGCTACACTCGGGTCCAGCACAGTTGCCAACCTGCTCCCTTGCCACCATCACCAAGAGCAACCAGAGGTTAGCTAAGGGGAAAAATGCCCACATGACACTCCACTACTTGGCAATTTTCAGTATCAAAATATTTAGAAAATACGTTTGCTCCGTGCCGTCGCACAGACAGAAGGGAAATATTGCTTGAAGGCTCTCCTACATGTTTGTACGAAAGTGACATTGGCCGGGTGATCTCAGAGATACCACTGGTGGTCAAAATTCTGGCCACATAACGCATGAATTCTGTTCTCTCTTGGATCCTCCTCTTCGAGCAAGCAGGTATATCAGATTTTGTATTTACACTCTGTTTTTATTTTCTATGTGCCGTCACTCATGTGACAAAGTCCAACATCCAACAATTCCTGCAGTAAATTCGGGGGGACCGACTAAGACGGCGTGAACTCTTATGGATGAGCGTCGTCAGGAAATAACACGAATATTACATTGCCTGACTTTTAAATACATCTCTCATAGTCCTGCCCAAATTCAGTGCTCCCATAGCCTTTTGCCCCTCATTATGGGACAACTATGGCAGTTGAGCTGCTGAAGACACAGAACTATCCCTCATAGAATGAGAACATGCACGTTATACTTGGCTGTGAGCTAATAACCTCATCATGAACGCCTGGTCTCAAGCCAGCAAATGTGGTCAGTTGGTCGCTTGCCAACTATTTCCTTGACCTTTTCTTGTGTGTTTTTCCCTGATGAGGAGTGAGTGATTTTTCTTACTTAAGCTTTGCTGTGCTGCCCGTAATTGAATTACTGTTTAGCGGTAACTTTCTGCGTGGTCACGGTAGGTGTCATGTGGCTGTTACCTGCCGCAAAGCTCCCAGCTAATCTGGTCTGACAGATATGGAGCAGCCCTTTTCACCCCGTTTCTCTCTCCCCCTTTTCTCTTTGTTGTTGTTATTTTGCTGTAGCGCTTTGGTTCCCGGTTATGAGAACAACCTTTCACCTTTTTCCCCGTACTCCCTGTAGCAATGAAAGAAGCACTTTTCGCTTCTCCGCTCCTGAGGCCAAAGCTTAGCGATCACGGAATCCAGGTTGACAATCTCAGAGGGGCCTCGCGCGGGGAGAGTTGTTGTAAGAGCCATTCCTCAACAGAACAAAATGTGACACTCATTTTTGGCAACGTTACTTCGCACAACTGCGGCCCTTCGGGGCCAAAGGTGCCATTTGTGCTCTCATAAAGTGACCCTAATGAGCAGAAATAGAGGGAAGCATATGTGGCTCAACCTCGCGAAGCAAAGCATTTATTAACTTCATTGGCTTGCATTGCTGCTAATAATGAGCTCCTGGCCATGTGAAACAATTGCGGGGCTTTTCGCCTGGAATCTGTAGAAAATTATAGTTTTCCATAATTCTAGATGAGACTACATTGTTCAGTGTTTTAGGAGTCATTGTTAACCTGTCCAGTTTTCTGTCAAGTCAGCATAGTTCTGTTTTTGCATAAGTAAAGTTCCTCATTTTTTCTGAGGGAATTGTTCCTGGATAACACATGTAAAGGCAAACTGTTTAAGTAAGTGTGTGTGTGTGTGTGTGTGTGTGTGTGTGTGTGTGTGTGTGTGTGTGTGTGTGTGTGTGTGTGTGTGTGTGTGTGTGTGTGTGTGTGTGTGTGTGTGTGTGTGTGTGTGTGTGTGTGTGTGTGTGTGAGATTGAATCTGGAATATTTAAAAGTGGACTGTTTCAACCTTAACTTCTCTTCAAATCTTGCAGCTGAAACACTCCTGCAGCATGTGTTTGCTTGAGAGCCTTTTAGAATATGCAACCAAACCTTAAGTTAGCTAACTTTTGATTGTGATGGTTATATATATATTTTTTTACAATAGGTGCTGTGCAGCAAACTTGTTAAGTGATAAGACCGTTCATCCAATGATGCTTTAAAAGTACTTGCTATTGCCATTGCTGAGTTCCTATCGGCTTGTGCGCAACCACAAATAATGGCCTCATTTATTGCTGCACAGTCAGTGAAGTTGATCAACTATGTCACACTAATTGAATATGTTGTAATGGTAAAGTGTGCGTAATATAAACCCCTATTGTCCAGCTTTCAAAACTTGTAATTAGAGGGTTTGTTCCAGCTCCAATTAGACGCCCCCTCTGCCAGCCAACTGCTGAGCATGTTAATTTTGAAATTGTTTAGCCATGGCATGCTGTGCATTACATTGAGCAGTTTAAGTAAGTTTGTCTTTTCATTTCGGCAACTTTCCTGTCGAATGCCTCCGCAAGCTTTTTTCCAATAACACTGTTTGGCAGCAGAAGTTTTGAATAGTCCCTTAATTGGTTTTGAGGCCATAGTTTATGCAATATTCTTTAAGCATGGTGAAAAAGTACCTGGAGTTGAATGTGTATTTTTTGTGAGATGACTAACATCTGAACATTATGTAATGTAGCTGATTCCATTGTTGTAGTAGTTTTATGTTTAATTGCTGTCACTTCATTATTTTCATTTAGATTTCATTGGATGGCTTTTTCCCCAAGCCTGGGGCGGATTACTGCTCTACAAGCTCAACTGGTCATGAGAAAACATTTCTGTTTGTCAACGACCGGCCTGTCCAGCTAAAAGATATAATGAAGGTACAGTTGTTTTTTTGAACACACAAGTTACATGCTGTGTAATCAGGATTCATTTTCCTTTTATCGAGCTTAACATAACTATGTCCTCTGCTGTCTCCTTACCATGTGCATACTTTCTCCTGATATGATCTGTGGTTGACCATCAGCTGTTGCGTCAGCACTATGCAGCTCAGTATCCTTCAGACTCAGCCCGCAATCGCTTTCCCACCCTCATGTTAAGGATTACCGTCCCAGCCTACTCGGTGGATGTCAATCTAACACCAGACAAGACCCAAGTTCTTCTTCACAACAAGGTGTTTGTTTTTTCCCATAAATTTTTTTTTACTTAATCCTGTTGCTTTCCACCATGCAACCTAAGTTATGTGACTTACCTGATTAAAATAGGAGTGGTAGTGAAATTATAATTGACAAAATAAACAAATAACCTAGCCCAGTCCAAGTGGGGATTTGCATTTCTATCGAGGTTTTGTGTAACAACTATCTAACCCTTTCTACCTGTCACTCAGGAAGCCGTACTGACGGCATTGGAAGCTCTGCTGGTTTCTCTCTACGGCTACCGGCCTCCTACTGAGCCCACAGCTGGGGAGCAAGGCTGCAGTGGTGCGTCTTCCATTAGCCCCAGTGCACTGCTGGCTGAGGCCTCACCGGTGAAAACCAGTAGAAGTTCTGAGAGGGACAACTTCCTGAGCGACAGCCGTGTTGAGGTTCCCGAAGCGGAGCCTAAAGCCTGCGACGCTGTTTTGTTGACGGGGCCGATCAACGGAACATCACTGGACCATCAGACAGCAAACAGTAGCTCGTCTTCGTCCGTAGCCGAGGACTGGATTGTCAACCAGATTCCTGGAGGGATGGAGTCCAACCTCTCCCTGTTTGACGACGACATGGCTCCCAGCGGTCCTGCCGCGGCAGAAACAGATTTAGCCCACCGGTCCCCGGAGAGACGTGTGGACAGCAGTATGTTGGGTGCTGACGCAAGCAAAGTTAAGCTGTCAGCGGAGAGCTGGAGCAGGGGCACCGCTCTGACTGACCCCGCATCCGGAGACCCCCTACAGCCCGTCAGAATCCATCAGCCCTCGAGGCACGGCGATTCAGACTCAGCTGAGGTCAAGGGTCAGCGCAGCCCAAATAAAAAGTTGCTTAACGCGATAACTGAGAAGCGAGCCGCTCTGACGGCCTACGATCTAATCAGCAGCCGTGCAATGAGGGCACCGCTGTCTCCCGCCACCCTGTTCGAGAAGGAGATAAGGGCCGATGTCTTGAGGGAGAAGCCCTCGGCGAGCCTGCAGGATATCACCGCAGCCATTCACGAAAAGTGGAAAAACTTGGGGGAAGAAGAACGCAAGAAGTGAGTTTCCAGGCACTCGCCTTCCAAGCTGTTGTTTCCATGTCCTCGAGGGAGGGAGAGGGGGGAAAGGGGATTGATCTGTCAGTTGCATGCATAAAGCATAGCTTGGAAATCTTATCAATAACAGGTATGTGTATTTACGTAGTAAATAGATCTAAAATGAATTACAATCATCGTATGTACCCAAAATACAAAATATTTTAGACTTAAATTGACATTATTGTCTGTAAGTCGGTACCTTTTTTATGTTTAATGTGCAAAATGCCATACCAGCCTCCTGTGACAGCTTGTTCAATTTGTCACAGCAAGAAAAATGACATTGATTACATTTCCTTCCATGTCTGGACATAATACCTAGCCACTGCATCGTTCTTCCCCACTCTTAGAAAATAAAGTACAATAGGGGCACAAAGGCTTGTGTCATTCATAGCATGTGTACAAGTAATTTTGTATCTCTGGTGAAATATTGCAACCATATAGCTCACTGGTACAAAAATGTCACAAACTTGGCCTTGACAGGATAGTGTTGGCTTAAGATACAGTACAGTACGTTATCTTCTCAGAGTGTTAAGTGAGCTCTCTTTATTTTTACTCTCAAGCAATTTATTCACTTATGTGTTGGACAGAGTATTTATGAAGTCCTATGAGCGAGCAGAAGAGCGCAGTGCCATGTACAGGCTGTTCTTTACATTTTCTATCAAATCCAGATATCAAATGGTGGATCTTGTCACGCAGTCATTAGTAACTTATAACAAAATCCAGATGCACGTGAACATGCCAGTAAAAGAAAGTACACACTGTGCTATCTTCTGATCTCTATTCACTGAGCTACCCAGCTGCCATTATGGAATAACACTATTACACCGCACTGAAAGCACTTCAACCCAATTATGTTAGATTACTGTGTACCAATTTGGAGTAATTGTAAGGGTGGAAAATGTGTATCAGCAGTATTCATGGCCTTATATAAGGTATGGACGCGCGTATGGAAAAAGACATCTGTTTAGAATCCTGCTTTGAGTCGCCTTGCTGTTTTAAACGTGAAATAAGACGCGTCAAATATTTGGCTCCTTTCACCGCCACTGTTAAGTGGCACACCACTTCCAGAAGTCGTACGTACAGCAGTTTGTGAAACAGGTCAGTTGATTAATGAGGTGCCAACGTGTGAGCTGTAATGCTTACCATGGAATATCCGCAGAAGAACAAGTTGGCAATTAATTTGCCCAGAAATGTATCATGTCCCAGCACCTTTTGTAGCTTCTTATGCAGAAAGTAGGTTGCTGACAAGTTGCCCCTGTTTGTGTTGCCCCTGTTTCTGTGTATACTCTTGGGGACTTTACAGCAATGTAGTTTAGCATTGCAACTTGAATTAACAGTAAAAGTAATTCCACATAGGATGAGCTGTTGCTATCAATGATTAATGAGTCGATAAAACCCTGCAGGTATGAGGAGAAGTCCAAAAAGCACCTGGAGTGCCATGACCAACGGAGAATGCTGGCCTCAACCAAGGTAGAGAGGCATTCTAGCACTGGACTCCCGCAGAGCCGCCCGCAGGGCCTGAAACGCAAGGCCCCGCTCTCCAACCAGCAACTGCTGGACCAGCTCTTCTCAACCCAGCCCCAGAAGAAGACGCTGAAAAGCCCCGAAGCGAGGCCCTCGCGCCCCCTCCCCTTCAGCGTGGCTGCCCTCAGGCTGGGGCTTTGTCGCCTCTCATCCCAGAGTGGCCCAGCGGGCGCGGCACCGCAGGGGCCCCAGCTTGTAAACCGACTGGCCTCTCAGAGCGCCTGGGTCGTTTTATGTGGACGAAAGCTCACGTTGTTAAATCCATTTCGGGTGGAGGAGGCCTTGCTGTTTAAGAGACTCCTAGAGAATAATATACTTCCAGCAGTGAGTCTGCAGAACCCTATACAGTTAACAGATGGGTAACGTATCACTTGCTTCTCACCTACCAGCAAAATGCCACTCCTGACAGTCTTGTTCCCAGTTTTAATCCTCACGATCATTCTGTTTCTTCAGCATGTGTGGGGCTTTGCTTACATGTTTAGATCAGAGGTGGAAAGTAAAAAGTAACTACTTTTTGATGTTATTCCCCAAGATACAGGAATTCTCAGCATCTGCTTATCCCTCTCTTTTGTTCCAGTCTTCTAGGGGGAAGTGAATATGTTGAGGCATTGTGCAACATGAAGAAGGGCATTCCTGAAATGAACGGAGGAGTCTTCTTCTCTGATCCCAGGCTTGTGTCAAATGGGTTCAAAATCAAATGTACTCAAGGTAAATGAATAGGACACAAAAGGCAAAATGTAACATTTGGACACGTGTTGCTGCGTTTTTTTTAAAGAAGTTTGAAACTGTCCTAAATTCCATTTTACAAATTGACACAAATTTATAAATATATATGCAGGTATGTATGTGTGTGTGTGTATACACAGTGTATATATTTATGTATGTGTCAATTTGTAAAATTGAATTTAAGACGAATTTAAGCGGTGACTCCCGCTGTGTGTGTGTGTGTGTGTGTGTGTGTGTGTGTGTGTGTGTGTGTGTGTGTGTGTGTGTGTGTGTGTGTGTGTGTGTGTGTGTGTGTGTGTGTGTGTGTATTAGGGCTTAAAAGGTCAGTAAATAGTCTCAAAATCAGAATTCCGATTTTATTTTATTTTTTATCTGATGTTGAATGATGAATATATATATATTTTAATGACATATTTTATAAAAAAGGAATACATTTTATTGTTCTGTTATTTACCCGTTACACCTGGGAAAATAACTACTCCTGAGAGAAAACAGGCTTTTTTTTTTTTTTTTTTTTCCTTTCATTTTCTCGATTCATGCTGCTTAAAGGTCTCCTGGATTGTCCAATTTTACATAACAAAGGTTGGAGCCACTGGCCATCATTAATGTCATAGTTCACCAATCATTTAGAAATGTCAAACAAAGTCTCGAGCAGCCGGATTACAGTCAATTATTTCTGACAGAATTGCTGCGTCAGTATTGGATTAGTTGTGGAAACGACAAAACATCCCATTTTCTCCTGTAGTCTGGCGACCGCGCTAAACAACGAACAGTGAATGATGAACTTTTTGACAATTCCTCCCTTGTTGATTGCGATGGAAAAACTGAATTTGAAACACATTTCATGCGTCTCAATTCGTAGACAATGCTGACTAGATTATGTGGAGCATCTATTTTTCCACGCCGTTTCACTTTGCTGTTCCGTGGCGTGGTTAACAGTTATCAAGCGGTTCCACCAAACGTCCTCGGGCTTCTGAACTGAGCAGCCGTTTGTCCTATCGGTGGTTTGTCATCATGATCAGGCCGTAACACACAGCTGCAGATGATAATAGCAGTAGTACTGGAGTTGACGCGTACGATGAGGTAAGATATGTTAACACTTTATAGATCCCGGGGGGGAATTCAGGCGTTCGACGGACATGCATGACTCGATGATGCACGGTTTGCTAATTTGTTTGTGTGAAACTCATTTTGATCAGTCACTTAAAGGTCCCTTATTTTTCCAACTTTTTTTTGAACGTTTCGCAGTCTGCAGTCCAATACTTTTATTACATTTTTTCAAAACATACCAAATGCCATCATTTATTTTTAAATGGTTATGCATTATTTCCCTACAAGCCAGGTGCAGCACAGTTCTGCACATCTCCATTTTGACCCGCTATTTGACCGAGAGTGAAAGGAGAGCCACACACATCTTCTGCCGAGTTTCTCACCGGGTGAGAGGAAATGAGTAATATTCAGGGTTCCCACGATCATGAAATTCCTGGAAAAGTTATGTAATTAGAAAAAACATTTTCCAGGCCTGGAAATGGTTTGGAATTAACAGAGTGTTTCGGAAAAGTTTTGAATATACACTGTTTTTTAGCTATGGTTTAAAATCCCAAAACATGTCCAACATTATGCAAAATACTTGTATTACTAATTTTGAATGTAGAGCACAGGCTGCGTGAACGTTAAAACTTGACTAGTATCACGTGATACACTTTGGTGTATGCAGCTCGTTGGCGGCGGGAATGTCTAACGAGCGACTACAGTCAGCAAGCTCTAGTAGTTTGCTTATCCGCAAAAATGCCTGGGAAGTGCATGTTTAATTATGTATGGCAAATATAATACATGGCTCCAGAGAGAGAGCTGGACCCTAGCCGCTCTGCGGCAAAACTTTTGAGGTTGGCAACATACCCCGTCTACCAGCATGGCAAGCATTGGTATAGCTGCGAGGTATAGCTTCAACCGAGCCTCAACCGACGCATCGCTGCATACGGTGATCTGCTATCAACTGAAGTGATGTGGGCACTGAGGTGTCCACTGACAGTGGAATAGCGGCCAAATTTAGTTGCGAAACCTCCGAAATCAGAATGAAGAACCTCGTATAGCTATCAACGGACGGGCCTAATGTAAATTGGAGTGTTTTTCGATTTACTTCAGTCCAAGCTTTTCCAAATCAACAAATCTCTGCTGAAAATCGGGTGGTGCGGACTGCGCTTTCTCGATAATGCATTCCGGGATGGATGCAGGGCAAGCGGATGGGGGGTGGACCATGGACCTTACCCTCTCCATGCTGTATTTGCTCTTTAAAAACAGCCCTGCGCGCAGAGAATACTTCATGAAAGTAACAGGCTGCAACACACCCATGCATAAATTCCGCCAGCACCGATGGGTTGAAAATGTGAATGTTTGTTTGCGAGAGAGGGGGAGAAAGACGGATGCTGTGGCGTCAAGCGATAAACTACGTCGCTGCAGTCTCCAGAGGAAGAATTACCGGAGCCAAAGATCAAATCTTTCCAGGAGGTCAAGAAAGCCTGTGCAGATGCACTTTTTCCAGTGAGGACATCAATATTCCAGAGCATAGCCAGGCAAGTGTGGGGAGGGGTTTTCTGTGAATAAAGAAGTTGAAGTGGAGAATCTGAAGGAACATTCTTTGGTGACACGGAGACTCATCATTGACCACATCCGGGCAGTTGGGGGAGTGTGTGAGGGTCGGACCACAAAAGAACCGCTCCCATCGGCTGCAGGTGCAAGGCAGAGGTATTGCGCCTACCTCGACGAGCAAAAGAGAGAGAGTAGTAGAAAGACTCTTGCTATGAGACCCCTAGCACACCTGCCTTCATCGCAAAGTCCAACAGCCTCCAACGTTCAGCCAAAGGAAAGAAAACGAGTCTGCCGGACGTTGAAAAGAAAATTGGTGAGAAACCAAAAGAAATGAAAGACTGAGAGTCCCCACTTAGTAGGCACAGTTTAGTACTTTTAATTGCCATAGTTAATTGCTGTAAATAAAGAGGAGCATTGCCCATCTCTATTTGGACAGAATGTCCATGGGAATGACCTGAAGCATTGACTGCTGTTTATCTGTGTGCTCCTGTACCAGACAAATGAGGCAATTTCAATAATTTAGTGCATCATTTGACCCATCAGGAAGTTAGATTATTTTGATAAGTTTGATTATTAAGTTTATTTATGTATTTTATTTTTTTATTTACAAAATATATTTATTTATAATTTATTTATTTTATTGAGCCGTTATTTAAGGAGGGGGAGCCTACCCTTAATGTGCAGCACAGTACTTAAAGGCAAAAATAATTGCTATATTCTATATTCTGATTAATACTTCAAATTTGAAGCAGCGATTGATTGTCTGATTATGTTTGTCTCAAGGAATTAAATATGATCTGTTACCTCTTCAATGTTTTTCCTTTCTTGAGCATTCAAATTATGTCGCACTTGGTTATCGGTAAGAAAGATCTGTATCCTCTCAAAGGGGCGGTGGCTATTTGGAACATATTGAAAATATTAGCCTGTATTTTTTATTTTTATTTTTTAACAACTTTTCCGCTTTTAAAGGACTGTTCATACAATAAATTACACTTGTGTTTACCAAGGCAAACCAACAGGAAAAAAAACTGTCATTTAAAACTTCTATGAATCAATACTTTTGAATTGATAAATGCGGCAAATGATGACATTCACTTAGGCCAATGCACGATTAGTGAAAATAAAAGAGTGTGGGTGCCATAATGAGGCTCTTACTCCGGTGCACTATGCCCTAGGGTAGTTGGGGTCGCAAAAATGTGGCACGTAATGGGAATGGAATTCTCTGCGTCTTCTGTATGTGTAGATGCAAGTTCAAGTTCAAGTTCATATTCCATGCAACATGTTTGCTACGCTGCCTGTCTTAGGTCATGCCACACTGGAGTGAGAGCCTCATTATTGTGCCTACCTATTTTAAAATACTTAAAGAAAGTCACGGAAATGGGGTTAAATATTATGGACACATTTTGAAAGTTCATTGGTAAAAATGTGTGGGAACCCTGAATACCTAAAAAAGTAATCAGATGTGGAATTTAACCTTTACTTAAAAGCCCACCATGTGTATTTTTCCAACATGTTACCCTTTTCAATGGTATTATATTGAAATATTATCAAATCAACCATACAGCTATTGCAGTGTACTATTATTTTGCATCTAAAGTGCATCATTTTCAGGGGAACTTGTTAAAAGTCTACTTCAATAATTGGAGCTTTAAAGAACTTTTTTTTTGTACAGCTTGGGTATATGAACACTTATGGTAGTCTGGGTATGGTATTAAGTATGGTATTAACTGCGGCTTTGATGATGAAAATAGTCTCAAAACAGGATAAATCTGGTTGGAATTTGTTCATTATGCAGGGTAACAATGGACACAATGGATCTCTTTGCCAGATAATTGTCTGGTAAAGTGTTTTTTGGTGATAACTGTCGGTTCGTCTTCAAAGACCACACAAAGACCTCTTGTTGGTTGTTTTGGTGCTGTTTGTGTCACCTCAGTTGACTTTGGCGTTAGGCCACACTCCGTAGTGTCGCAGTACGAACATAACCCAGTGTGCAGGTGAGGGATAGTTGCCCTTTAGGAAATTGTAAGAATGTCAAGTTGCTGTTGCCAACCTCAGTGGGTTCGGTGTGAATGAAACCGGAGCGAGCGATATGGTTTCATTGCACCATCATACACGTTTTCCTCTACATTTTTGCAAGAATTACGTTTTTTTTAAATGTAGGGTTTTGTCTTATGGTAAAAATATTTAAAGAAAACAAGGTTTATTGAGGGTGATCATTGGTATAGCGTGGACACGTTTCACCTTAAAAAATAATAAAAGTGCCACAAAACCAATAAATTGTGTAGAGAATGAAAATTGCAGTTTCTGAATTTATGTTGACAGTATTGTCATGGCAAATTTAGTTAACACAACAATGAAGACCATGTTAAAAAAAAGGGTGGGGGGGTGGGCGCTAAGCACTAAAGCATTCAGAATCACCGGTGCATAAAACTAAACACAAAAAACAGGGCAGATCCTTTTTTAAATAACTGTCGAAATAAATGTATCCAAAGTCGTATTTCAGATATCTGAGTGGTGTGTTATTTGTAGTAACTCCTCACCAAGTCAGACTCCCTCTCTACAGGGAGCTTCCTCTCCAGCCGTCTCAGGGCTTGTAATAGTCATTTAACACTCCATTTGGCCCTTCGCTTGTTTGACTTGGTCCCCAGTCCGGGCATAAACCACAATATTTATTTATTATTCTTTCCTGGAGATAGTACGAGTGTCCCGAGTATATTAATCCTTGTTTTCTGCTTGTTTTGGACAGGCGCCCCGTCAGCCGAGAGACATCTGGAAGTGACGGCGATGGCAGACTGCGTGCCTTTCCTCGGCGCGGAGGACCTCAGGGAGATCCTGGCCGCTGTTCTGCGCGGGAAGGCGAGGAGCGTGCGGGAGAGCCGTCCGCTCAAAGTCACAAACTACCTTCAGGTGAGAGACGCTGACCCGAAGCGGTGACTCAAAAACGACCATTCCCGTTTCAGATATCGATCTTTTGGCGTGGCCGTTAACGTATCCCCCCCCCCCCCCCCCCCCCAAAAAAAGGGCGAAGCCGTGCGCCTCGCCCGCCAGCTGCCCACCGACATGGCCAGAGAGGACGTGGAGGAGACCATTCTGCGGATGACTGGGCAGCTGGGCGACGCCTGCCGGACCTGTATCCACGGACGGCCGTTTCTCCACCAGCTGTGCAACATCCCTGAAACAGACCAGGAAGCTAAGGCTCTGCTCCCGCCCCTAGAGCTATAACCAAAAGTTCAGACGCATCCACCCAAAATGTAAAATAACTGTATATAATGATGTAACGGCAGTTATGTATCTTGTTGTCAAACTATGCCAGCTGAATTCAAAATCAGCTGTTGTGTGAACCGTCTTCAACGGCAAATTAAATGGTATTTTCGGATTTCACTTTGAATGTTTTTAACGTGCTTTCTAACGTTTAGTTAAGGGCGTACAAAATGAGATTTTGACTCGAGATTCGAGGTCGATTATTATTTTTTGGGGGGGGGCTAGGCGACTATAAGACAACGCTTTGATCTATTCCGTACTTTGCTTGTGATCAGAAGTAAATGAGCTCGGTAACAGTTTCAGTCGGCTGCGGTATGAGTCGCTTAGAATAAAAACGGACGTTCTTGGCTGTGAAGGTTTATCTAACTTGGCAGGTTTGGTCCAAAAGGGAATCAAATGAATGAGATTTATGTTAGAATAACACTTGGGATCCACACGCGTAAAGGCGGCCATGCGCTATTTAATGTAATTTTATCCTCAGGTGAGTGTCCTTCCAATATGTGATTGCTATGCGGTTATATATTTAGGGACATGCCGTTTTATATTTATATATATATATATATATATTTATATATTTAGAGACAGGAACTGTAAGATTTCTCCACGGATGAATAACGGTGGCCTTGGAAACGCTTCTTGCTCTAGGAATTGCAAATTGACATCCGAGTCCCTGACTTGACGCCTTTCCAAAAGCTACAGCGCAGTATCTTGCCACTCCTGAGCATCTTTTTGGCAATGTTGGAATGGATATTAGTTGGCAAGCTCCGAGATGTGCAGTGTGCCAGCTACTACCCATAATTCCTTTCCCTCAATTAGTGCCAGCTGCTCGGCCTTTAGTTTTGACAGATAGTTGTATATAATCCCGAGATGCATTAAATGCTTCGGAGATTTGCACTGTAATTTCAACCACAAAGTCAAGCAAATTCTTGACACCGCCGCTTGCGCTGACGCCACTTCCTGAAGACATTAGCCCGCTCCTGAGTCATTCACACTGGGGTGCTACTGCCTGCGACATTGTTTTGAGTGCTAACAATTATGTGGTGATTCTCCTCCGGAAAAAGGAGTCGCTTTTTACGTGTTTCCTCCACAAGCGTATAATCACCTCTGAGTTAATTTGCAATGTACGGTAGCTCAGACGCAAAATGTCTTGTATAGCAGTCCCTTACATATACACATTCACCTCAATCAATCTCATGAAAGTAGTAATAGTACCTACAAGTTTTGTAATTGCAACTACGCACTTCTCGTATATTCATACACCACAACCAAATCTGTTATTCAAATCCGAATGACAATATTAGGAGACACTTTTGACTTGGGGTGGATCACACTTAGGTAACGGGTAATGCATATAGCTCCATAAGGCTCTCACTCACATAACCCATTCGTATGGACACAGAATCTCACCGTGGGGAGTAGTGCAACCCAATCGCTTATCCTATGATAATATTATAGTTAGCACAGCGAAAGGTCAAACCGCAGCACACGTCTTGTTTTTCATGGCCTCCGCTGTGAGTCCACAGATGGCTGTAGCACTGCCACAGGGCACGGTGCCTCAGGGGGCGGTGGTGGGGGGGGGGGTGGATGCATGTGAACCCTCCCCATCCGCCTCCAGGTTGAAATCATTTTGCACCCCCCCCCCCCCCCCCCCCCCCCGCAAGACCCTTGTTATAAACTGTATTAAACTTTTTCGCTGGTTGGAAACACACTCCTCGCGCGCCCGCGTCTCGAAAATGCCTACGGCAGCAGAATCTACTCGGTACGTGCTGCCTGCGGCGCCCAGGGGGCATATCAGAGTGATTTGGGAGGATTAACTGATGATCATCTTTTTACCATGTGACCACACCGTTTAAAAGGTCAGCAATGGTTCATTTTCCCAGCTGTCATTCAAACCACCTGTCACGCTGTTTTGGACCTTTTTTTTTTTTTTTTGGCCACTGAATGGATGCCGGATAATTATTAGAATGCGAACAACGGGGAAAGGATCACTTGGGTCGGTCTCGAAATGCCTTGAAGAAAGTACAACAACAGAACCGCGTAACCAAAGAGCCCTCCGCTCTCGGCTGCAGTGTTTCATAATCCTCTTGCGCTTTTCGGAAAAATTGACCTCTGCCAGTCCCGTGGCCTCATGTTCTGTTTTCAAATCTCTTATTTCGTAAAACAAGTTACAAGTGCGCTGGGGAATATTTTGTGCGCAGGGTCCATTTCAAGTTCTGATACTAGGTAGAATGGCACGTTGAGCTTGGATTTTTGTGTTTGTCTATGTGTTACTACCTTCCTGTGCAGCGCCACTTCTCAGGCCTTAACGCAGCAATTGGGGCAGCGCTGCGCCGCTCTCTCAGCAGAGAAACCAAACACCATTAACAAAGTCATCAAATCCTAAATAATACGCCGTGAACTATATTTAACTCCATTCCCGCTCTATTTTGGGGTCCGCGATGAGAAGTAGTCACACACACACAGTACCACCTTATCCAGAACTCTGAATGACACCACCTGTTTCTATTTAGAAATAGGAACCTGGATGTAGAGAATGATAAAATTTTTATTTCCTTTGGGGGTGTGGGTGTGTGTGTGTGTGTGTGTTTGTGGGTGTGTGGTGGGGTACATGAACACGCATTTTAGATATGCCATTATACACCAGCATTAACTGCGAATGTATAGTATAGGCCTTTTACCTAGAATGCGTAGGCCTTTTGAAGCGAGCTCTTAAAATATCCAGTAGGTTTTTATGGTATTGCTTGTGCCTCTATGAAAATTGCTAACAGCCCCCTAAATAAAGAAGTAATAGTGCAAGTTCATGTGCAACATAATACTCTCCCTAAAGATACCCGTCAAGTCCTCTCTCGTGTTTATCTCGCAATAGGAGTAAATAGAATGGTCGCATAGGTTTAATAGAGATAGATACCGGCATCACTAACGTGTAATTAGTCCTTGCTCTGTTATATTCTGCAACAGAAATGTGCAATTCCAAATAAGTCTTTATGGAATCCAGTGGGTGCATTGTTTGGGACCCTAACTCATTTGAATGCCTTGTGCTAAGTGATAATAAAAACAAGGCATGTTTTCACATTAAAGCAGAACACATGTTGCTGGGGTGCCCAGGTCCTAAGTTTGAACGTAATTTCCTCGAGCTCACAATGGTAGTATTCTGGCAGCGCTGCTACAGGTCATCAAAGTATATTCGATGAAAGATTGGAGAGCTAAATATGAAGACCCTTCTCTATTACACAACGGAGCTACTAGGTTTGATGTATGCCGTGTTGATCAATCCTTAAAATGAATGCACTAATAATGCAAAGGAATCAGGAAAGATGAAAGAGCTTCCAAAAGATGATGTTTTCAATATATTTTTGTACTCAAATATTTTGCATTTGACATCTTTGACAGGGTTAAAAACCGACACATGCCGGACTCACATGCACGCAATTACCACAAAAGTGCAAAAAATAAAATAAAAACATCAAATAGAAACATCAACCTTCTCCGTGGTGAGTTTTTTTTTTTTTTTAGTCCTGCAATGAAGGATAACAAACTATTTTGTTGAATCAGAAGTGAAATCGTGGTCTTAAAATCTGTCACCAGACCCCAGTACTCCCCATCAACACCACATTTCACACAAGGACTTAATCATGCATCTTAAAACCACAAACCGTACCATGGTCCACGGGGGACCAACAATATAAAGTTTGCAGCATCCAAGTACTTTTTACTCCGGCTGGTAATTGGTAGAGCCTCGCTGTACGTGCACGCTTTTTTTTTTGCTAAGGGCTTAAGAGCTATTTGGTTTATTTAAATGGGCCTCAGGCCCACATTAATGTGAAGGGTGTTAAAATGGCCCAGGTCCTTAAATGTAAGTTAATTTACAGCCATACCACATTCAATTTCAGGGGTCATGGACGTCCCTAGTGGGGTCATCAAGTCTACTGTCTTTCATTTTTAATTACTTGCCAATTCCCAGGGTACAACAAGTTTAGTTATTTTCTAGAGTGTCAATTAGAAAATATTTATTTCGGGGAAACTTTTGATGTCATTATCAAAACAATAGATTTGTGTGATATAATGAAGTCATTGGAACTCAAGGACTTGTGGCAAGTCCATAACTGTTCTGGTAGCTGCACAACCTTCTTTGTCCCTGTCGAATAGTTGCTGATGTATGAGATATCTTTTCGAGAAATGGGGGATGCCGAGAGATTTAAAAAATAAAATAAATCAGACGCTATACCACACCGATGGATCAAACACGGTGACCAACCGTTCACCCAGCTTTGAGTGGAGAAAAAATGATTTTCAAAACAATATCTGTTTAGGGAAAGTAAACAACCTGATACGCATTGCTCAATGACAAATATGCTCAATTAATCAGTGAATCTTTTGTCATCTGAAGCCTTTATTATTAATAATACTAATAAAAATGATAATAATAATCATAATTCACTGTTAGCCTCTTCAACCATCGATTATATAAATTTCAGCCCAGAAGTCGTTTTCTGTAGTTTTGTCAGAAATGTTGAAACATTGTTCAAGTGGTTTGGGTGAAAGCCCTGTTTGATTTAAGAGTTATATGTTATTGAGGAATGGTGAAAGTCAAATCTCATTCCGCAGCCACCGGTTTAATCTACTCTAATGCCAAGCCCATGCTTGCTTTTTAAATCATTGCGCCATAGGCTACACATTTAGAAGCTTTTTTCAAAAGTTGGATTTCCTTCCATATAATTAAATGCTAAACCTGAGCCCAGACAGTCTGCCTGCACGTATCCACCGAGGCCCGATGCTGGAAAATGTTGCTTGTCGCATGAATGTCACTGAACCCAGGAGTCTCTGGTATAATTAATTGTAATCTGTAAAAATGCACCATAAATATTATTGCTGAAATGTCAGAACCCGTCCAGCCACCTGACACATACCTGATTCTACACAGCATCCGTTCATGGGAAGAGCATATCATCAGTGGGAGACAGGAGGTTTCCATCGCTGGTCTTCCCTCGGCCTCCTCGGAGGAACATCTATTCTTCATCACTGTCAGCGTCCGTGTCCCCGGGGAGGCCGTGCTTCATTGCTTTGGACCCTGGCCACATTTTTGTTCTAAATCACTCGCCGTTGCTCGCAAACAAACACGGCCATTTATGCGTTTGGTAAACATTTCTGGAGCGGACAACAAATTTGTCCGCTCTCCAAACTTCCAGTAGCTTTTCGTAGTCATTAATCATGCGGTCGTTTCCTATATGTGACTCTTGTTTTTGGAATAGGAATGCTGATTCCTCCGCCCTAAGTGGAAAAGCAAGCGGAGTGCAGACGGGAGGGATAAATCATTTGGAAAGTGAAGACAGGTAGCCTCCAGCAGCTGGCCATCTGGCTCTCACCCTGTCCGAGACTGGCTAATTTTATTGCTTTTCATTGCTTTCCTTGGACCCAAGTGAGATTTTCACGAACAACCTGTCATCTGGCCTGACATGATGGTCCCCTGCGGACCATTTAATTGATTACAATTTGCATTGGGGTCCCTGAAACATTATGCACTGCTGAGCCACTGATAAAATGCAGGCAACAATAGCATCTGTTGCTTTCTTCGAAAACACTTCCAGAACAGAAATGAGCTATGATTGTTCACTAGCGGGAGTAGTCCTGAGTTTTTAAGCCTGTGACAATCTTCTATCATTAGCAATCAGTAACAGGTGGCAGCTTTCCTTTGTCTTTCGCCGGTTAAGAACAGTCCCAAGCACCGAGGTTCCCAAGCACCGGGCCGCGGACCGGTGGTTGGGGGTACCCTGCTTTCCCAGTGCAATCTTTATTAATTTTTATTTTTTCCGCAAGGCCCAATAATTATTGAATTATTGATGATCCGCCATTAACACGCATTTAACGTGCGTCTTGCCCAACCAATCCAAAGTTCAGAAGCGATCACCGCGATCTCAAATCGAAAACAAGCAGGCAAAAACAAAAAAAAACCACTGTTTTTATTGGAGATGTATTTATTTTACTCCGTTTCCTAACAGAACGAAAATTAAAAAATATATTTTTAGGATTTAGGATTTTAGGATTTAGATTTTATTGACATTTCAGTATAATGAAAAATATATATGATAAATATTTTGGTTAAACCGTTTTCAGATAATCTTGGGTTTTCAATGTGAAGTGTCCGCACATAAATAAATGCAACAGGAATATCTTATTTACTTAGGTTAATATTATAATAACGCTGGTGTTAAACTGTCCCCACTGTAATACATCGTTAGCACATAGTAATAATACATATTATAATTTATAATTTTCTACCATAACAGTAATTTATCCTGTTCATAGTATAGTATTGCATACATTTGTATATTTTTTTATCTTAAATATCTGACTTTTCTGTTTTGTATCTTTGGCTATAGAATTTGTTGGATGTATATAGCTGACATTTAATATGAATTGTATTTTGTATTTTTTATTTGTATCCTATTTTATTTTATTCTCCTTTTTTTGCAGACTGTTAAGCTTTTCATTTTTTTAAACTAATACTATGACCTGTACTGGAGTGCACCAAACCTCACCGGAAGAAATTAATATTTGTATAAGCAATTGTACGCAGGGAAATAAAAGCGATTGTGATTCTGATCATAATTAGTCAGTTATTTTCTCTGAAAACTCTCTGCACTGGACAGGAAAAGACTATTGCTGGACTATGCCTTTAAGCATCAGCAATACTTTGGTCACGTCAAGTCCATCTCTGCATGCGTTGAGAACTTCACCCATCGCTCTCACTCCTGAACCATGCTGATATCGAGGAAGTCCTCCCTCACAGTGGGACCTGTCAGCACCAGCACTTCTCCAGAAAAATGGCATCGTTTGTGCATCTGTTTAAGTCACCAGATGTTTTTGAATGCACCTGGCGAGCTCCTCTCCCCTACTCCCCGACGAGGGTATCCCCACTCATTTGTCCAGATGTGGGGGGAATCATAATGGCCTTGCCATAGATTTACAGGGAATTGAAAGGTTGCTCCATAATGTTCTATATTAATCACCTTTGGTGCAAATTGTGTCATTACAATTTGTAGAGAATAGCATGGCTCCTTCCGATTCTGAAGTGTGTATATGGCTGGAATGGTCAGCAAAGCTACGACTGGAGTGCCCAGTTACACAAGGCTTTTGAATATTTTCTACCCCCGTAACTGCAGCTCTAAGAATTCGACGCCATTTACAGAAGCTCATTCCCACACGCATCTCGTGCACCGGCAGAATGTCGAATTTGACGGAAATGCCCCTTCTGTCCATTCAAATTCAGTGGGTCCTTCACAACAGCCTCCTTGTCCAATAACGGGGTCTCCATCTGCCTTGGACTACTGCTTCACCCTCCCCAGCCCTGTCATCCATCCTTCCCCTTCTCTCCCTTTCGCTTCCTCACCTGTCAGAGGTGGAATGTCGCTGGCGGCTTCGGTTCTCCAGAGTCCCGCTCTGACAGATGTAGCAGCCCTCCAGCCAGACCTTTCCCTTTCTCCCGTTCACGTAACGCGCCACGAAACAAGCGCCCGGCGACTACAACCAAAGGAAGAAACGGTCTTCATTGATTTCGTTATGATATTCTCGCAAACAGGTGAGAGGCTACGCTATGGACCGGCTTAGGGTGCAATCTGCATCCTTCCTCAGGGACACGTCACGGGTCTTGACGTCGCACAAGGGGCCGGATGTTTACGTCCTATTTGCCGGAAGTGGCATCAGAAAAATGCGAACAAAAAAAAACAAAACATTGAAGCACTCACACATTCACTGGAACATCACGCAGAGCAAGACATTTTAAAACCAGTTATTTGGATATTTGCAAGCAAAAAACTGCCCCTCACGGGCCGGGCCGAGGCAAGGGTTCTCACCTGTGAGAGCAGCGGTGGCCGGTGGGGATATTTGGGAGGGGAGGGCATGTACAGGCATCGACGAGAGGGGATGTGTGTTCGCAAACGCGACACACACACACACACACATACACACACACGCACACACACACCGACAGCTGCCCGTACGAAATACGTGACAGCGCTTAGGTTTTGAACAACATGACGTGCAAATTCTCCATAACGAGATCACTGAACCACCATGTGCCAACTGAAAGTATTTCACACCTGCAACACACGCTGTCGGAGGCCTACAGCTGCACAACGCAACACATTCTGTCGTGCTGCTCGAGAATGTGGGGGCGGGTTGATTCATGGTGGGCACCGGGTACAAAGTCAAGGGCCAAAAAAAATATATTTGTAACGGTTTGTGGATAGTTTGCGGGCGGGGTGGTTAAAATTAAAGATCGCATGCAGTTAATATCCCCTATAGACTGGGTATTAATGCCGTATCCCAGAAAACAGGCCAAATTAATCAGCGGGGAAAAAAACAAAACAGAAAAAACATTTTCATCATAGCTGGCTCGGGTAGCGGGTGCGGTCATCATTTCCCTTGCTTACAATCAGCAGAGCGGGTTGTTACGGTGCCGCCCCGCAGGGGTCACGGAGGGGAACACGCCCGCGGTTTTGTAATGCTGCTCACGGATTACGAAACCCGAATGCCCAAATCCGCTCGCACGGGTTTGCTTGATTCACGGTGGATGAAGACATTCATGTCATGACCGGCATTTTTTGTTGTTGTAACCATAGATTTCATGCTTTATATAATAATTAATTCACGTTATTGTAATGACCAATCTGAAAGTAAACCCATCTTGCACTTGTTTAAAAAATGCATTTTTGTTTACATGTCGTTTGAAGATTTTATGTAATCTGTAAACAAAAAGTAATAAGACTACAAAAAGTAATACGATGGGCTAATTCGAGACCACAGTACGGTGTCTGCCCATTTTTTTTTGTTTTGGACTAAATAACTAAATAAAAGCAATGGGTGGGGGTAGGTCCCAAACAAAAAAAAAACACCCAACACTAGATAACACCCACACACACACACACACACACACACACACACACACACACACACACACACACACACACACACACACACACACACACACACACACACACACACCGTAGTCCTGCCACAGGTGGTGCGTGTCAAAGTAACATCCACATGAATGTCAGGACCCAAGGTTTCCCAGCAGAACATCGCCCAGAGCATCACACTGCCTCCGCCAGCTCGCTTTCGTCCCATAATGCATCCTGGGGCCATCTCTTCCCCAAGTGAACTAGGCGAATGCAACCGGCCATCCACATGATGGAGAAGAAAAGGTGATTCATCAGACCAGGTCACCTTCTTCCATTGCTCCATGGTCCAGTTCTGATGCTCACGTGTCCATTGTAGGAGCTTTCAGAGGTGGACAGGGGTCAGCATGGACACTCTGACCGGTCTGCAGCTACACAGCCCCATACACATCAAGCTGTGATGCACTGTGTGTTCTACACCTTTCTATCATAGCAGCATTAACTTTTCACCAATTTGTGCTACAGTAGCTCTTCTGTGGGATCGAACCAGACGGGTTAGACTTCACTCCTCACGTGCATCATTGAGCCTTGGGTGCCATGACCCTGTCACCGGTTCACCAGTTGTCCTTCCTTTGACACTTTTGATCAGTACTAACCACTGCATACCGGGAACAGCCCACAAGACCTGTGGTTTTGGAGATGCTCTGATCCAGTCGTCTAGCATCACAATGTGGTCCTTGTCAAAGAGGCTCAGATCCTTACGCTTGACCATTTTTCCTGCTTCCAACACATCAGCTTCAAGAAGTGACTGTTCACTTGCTGCCTCATACAACCCACCCCTTGACAGGTGCCACTGGAACCAGATGAGCAATGTTATTCACTTCACCTGTCGCTGGTTTTAATCTTGTGGCTGATTGGTGTAAAATATGATATAAAATGCAATGATACAGCAGTGTAAATGCAGTGTCTGAGAACATGGGAAACCGAGAAGGCAATTATTGAAACTGTTTCTATGAAACCATGTAAGGGTAAGGGTTTTTTTGGTGGTGGTGGTGGTGGTGGGGGTGGGGTGGGGGGGGTGCCCCCTATTGACCAACCGCCAGTCCACTCAAAAACTGTAACTCTTGTCTCTCGCACAAGAACCCTGTATCCAGACTAGTGGACCTTTTTTAAATTATGTGGGTAGTGATGATGATCTTTGGTACCTTCAAGCATTACAGTACATTGGACTTAGTAGACCACCACATTAAAGGGTCCTAGTGGGAGATTTGCATCAAAATGCTTCCGAATTAAATGCATGTGAATACAGTAAATGGTCTTGTTCATTTAGGCAATAAGGGATAATAGTCAAATTTATCACTTTCTAAAGCTTTCACGCATTCACATGTGTACCTCCTGGGCTGCCATCCAACATAACCATTGAGGTTTATTACCAGTATATTATAGCATATCATAATGATGCTTTTATACTCCTCCAGCACAAACCTTTATGGCATGCAAATCAACGCACCACACCTCATTAACAACACTGGAAAATGTTGGTTACTATGATCCAGCTAAAACAAAAGATAAATGGTAGCATGCATTTGGGTAACAACTGTTCATAGTCCAAGTACTGACAGGCACAACCTGATCTATTACTTTTATTTAACAATGAAGAGGGTTCGTTTGAAGTCATTAGAACAGTATGGTTGAAATGCAATCAGCTGGACATCTTCTACTTGTCCAAATAGCAGAAAAAAACAGCCAGGTCCGTCCATCATCCGGTAGTGATCTCGGGAATATTACACGGGTCATAAACAGGCGTAGACAGAAGTAGAGGGAGATTTGAGGATTCTGCTCTACGTCCTCTTAGTAAAGCACATTGTTTGTATAATATTGCTATGTGCATTAGACTGTATGTAGTCTTAACATGGTGCCGGTTTGTGTCCTGCCATGTAAATAGGCCTTTTTGAAATGCATTTCAATGTCTTTATCTGTTTTAAACTTTTTATTTTGATGCTTTTATTCTTCTTGGCTTTTATATAAAGATGTTTGTGCCTTATATGAAGCACCTTGTATATTGTGTATTACATGTGCCATACAAACAAACTTGCCTTGCCATCGAGGGTTGATTTTCCGTTTCTGCAATTCCTCCAGCGCGTGTTTGCTCAACATTTAAATTCTAATTAAAGCCAGTGCGTTCACCTCCGAGAACGAACCCAGGTCAAGCTGAGCCTTCCATTCATTTGGCATTTCACACCGTTGCCGGCGGACAGGCGCAGCTCGGATAGGGAGGGATAGAGTTTCAAAAACCTTCCCCAGGGGGAAAAAAAAAAAAAAGAGGTTCTGCAGATCCACTTCACCCCGGGTCCGGTGCGCCTGATTGCCATGGCAACGTTCCAGCTCCCAGCAGGAAGGGAAGTGACTCTTGGAGGGGGGTGGCGGTGGTGGTGGTGGGGGCGGGGGCGGTGCTCGGTTCGCCCTCTATTGGGCGGAAGTCAAGACTCCCGCTGTCCGAGCAGCTAGAAGTCACATCCTCTCATTAGAGGATGTGACCTCCGAAAAGTCCGCAAACAAAGAAAAAAACGGCGAGGGGAAAACAGAATTATACTCAACAAAATTTATATAAATAAGAGTATAGCGATACCGTTTTTGCAAGTGTCCTTTTGCGGTAGGTTTTCTGCACAAACAGACGTCACCTAATCACACGCTTTTTCAAGGAGCTCCTCTGTTTCATACCATGTGTTTGGAAATAACGATGGGCTGAATTGTGTGTGTCGGGGCATCACTTGGCCAGCGTGAGGTGCATCTCTATCCCCGGGATGAACATGCCTTTGACGGGGCCCGTTTGCCCTCAGGATGGCCATTAGTGGATTTGGTTGTGGCACTATCCAAAAAAAAAAATGAGGCAAAAGGGATATCGATGCATTGCGATGAGAATTTCAGCATGGATCATGGGAGTCATCAATAACTGTTATGCGACACTAAAGCTGGTCATGCCGTGATCCACACGCGTGGCCCGGGTGAGGCTGTTGTGGAGTGCACTTCTGTAAGGGATGGAGAAGGTTAAAGAACGGCAACAATGAAAAGCTACTTGAAGGAATAGAACTTAACAAATAAGCTGGAAACTTTATTCGTTGAACACGTATATAGAGTTGCTGTTGTACATCTTTTTCTTGCTAGTTTGTGGTCTTATACATTTACCAACAGTGGTTCAGAATAGGCAACTGCTAATGGAAATGGCATATGTATACAATACAAATCAGCAAACATATCAAAATCAGTTTTTACAACTTTTTTAGCAACCAATGCTTTCTATTGGTGTGCCATAGTGCAAACTGTGTTGTTTGTAAGACAGAGTTTAAGTGTGATTTTCAACATTCATACATCTTAATAATCGATTTCTCTGTCTAAAACACATCTTTTTTTGTGTAGACTGCATTCATTGTGCCTTCAGTTCAAGTCCTTCTGTCCAGTAATGTGAGTTCACAATCAGAGTAATTCAAGTGTGTCGGGCAGGGCAGGCTGTTTTGTTGGATAGAGGACAGGCTGTACGATAGAGGAGCAATGTTCAGTTATATATACACTGTATATGTGTGTGTGAAAGAGAGAGAGAGAGAGAGTGTGTGTGGCACCGCACGTGAAAAGAACATTACACTCGGATGGAGCCGTGTCGCCTTAAAGCGCGCACCATTCTCAACGAGTTTGGGAGAATTTAATCTCTCCACGTGAGCCACCGTCAAGGTCCGCTGCTGTTACCAACATTCGGGAGTTGCCTGCGTGCCTGCCAGGATTTACGCTCAATTCATTAATTAGTTGATTTTAATTGCCAAATATCTGTGGCTGTATCGGAGCAACACCTCCTCCACTAGGTGTTCAGAAAAAAACAAAAAAAAACAAAAAAAGGGAACCTTCGACGGCGACTACAAACCTCCGTTGGGTAAATGTGAAATATAGCTTTTAAGAGTCCTCAGCTCTGTGATTATTATTATTTTTTTTTTTTTTCAAGCCCTTTCAAAAAGTCCACGAGGATTCTCGGCTTCAACTCTGGAGACAATATTTGCGAAAATGATTATCGCACGACTACAGTTTAGCTAAAGCTGCGCGAGCTTGGAAGTGGTCTGGGAGTCGAGGTGGGCGCGTGGCGAGGGCAGGGAGAGTGGCGAGTGTGGGCGCCGTCGATACGCGTGAGTGTGTTTCGGCCGGCGTGTAAATGCACACGACGCGGAGAGAGAAGAGATAATTTATTTGATGGTTTTACCGTTTCTGTCTACGTCCACTTCCAAGTCCACCATGTGTTCCTGCAACCATCTGACCTCAAGCCTCTGCAGCTAAGACGTCACGTCACGGGAGGAAACAAAAACAGAAAAAAAAAAACGAAAAAAAAACAAAACAAAAAAAACAAAACAACAGAATGCAATTTGTCAGTTGTGAAAGCGCTGCTCAGCGGGAAGGTAAGGCTGTTTTTGTTGCCTCTACTCTGGTTATATTGCACCGTGTTCTGCGGGAAAGCGCTGGTTAACGGAGGATTGGGCCGCGTGTCAACGAGTCTGAAGTTGGGAGACCGGACCGAGCCGCAGCCTCCCCCACTTGGCCAGGGCTTCGCCTGCCCCACTCACGAGCAGCCGCAGCGGTCCACCACCATGGAGGGGATCTTGCCGTAGATGATCTGCTCGTTGTGGTTGAAGTAGAGCATGTTGATGGGGGACATCTTGGTGGGGGTGCAGCAGGGTCCGGCGGTCCCCCTGGGGTTGGCCTTGTACACCAGGTGGGTGTGAGGGTACTTCTGCAGGTGCATGTACTCGCACTCCCCGGAGCAATAGTTGGCCTTGTAGCGCTTGGGGGCAATAATCCAGTCCCAGCCAAAGTCTTCGAAGTCCACCGTGAGCGGATAGCGGCAGCACCGCGACTCTGGCGAGTTCTCGTCACAGTCCAGTCCCGAATCTCTCCTGGTGCGCCTGGGCCCTTCCGAGACCTTCACCTCCAAGAACGGTTGCTGAAAAGCACATCGATGCAGGGTTTGGGTCATTGCGTTCGAAACGGCACCGGGGTCGATTTTGTTTCAAATGCGGCACGAGAAAATAACCGTAATCAAGCCAGGTAACGGGTTTTTTAAGCCGTCCCCGGTGTCGTGAAACCTGGAGGTTGTTTTTTTTTTTTGTTTTTTTTAAGAGATAAGATCGCACGGAGCTTCAGTCTTTCGAGTTCAGCTCGCGAAAACCCAGCGCCAGTCTCTAGGCAGCACGTTGCGTTTGTCACCGAGAGTGAGCGTAGGCAATTACTCTGATTTGCACAGTCAACAGAGGACTGTGAGGAATTCGAGGCAGGTGAAATTTTATGTAATCAGGCAATGAGTTTGAGATTATGGGTGGACTGGGCCGGCATCCAAACACAGGTGAGCGCCTACTTGGCGTCTGTGTTGGTCGTTTGAATGTTATTTCCCCCGTCTTCCTGTGCAACGCACGGGCGTCTAACCGCACGCTGTTTCGGCGAAGCCTCGTTGAACACGGCGGCTTTTCGAGCCAACTAACGGCAATTACAAGGCGGGGAGTTTTTGGAGAATCGACTCAACTCTTCCCAGAATTCCGATTGAACTGTAAGACCAACAAATCGTAATCCTTATGGGATGGTCTAGATAGGAGCAAATCATTTGTTGTATTAAGGACTTTATCGTCCACTGCAGCCCTGACGAGTGCAGGGGTTCTCAGCTTTTTATGGAAGACGGCTGAGCCCTGGCTGACTGGCTCCCCTCCAAAAATGTATATACATTATCTGCCCACAAACTACCATATGGTTCATCATTTCACTTAAACTGACAAAAGCGGAAAAAACTGCAGTTAAAACTCACCATCAGTAGTTTAGTTGAGTAAATGTATAAACAGATTGCATCGATAAAAATATAAACAAATATCAATATCAAATACTACTTTAAATGTACTTGTTTCGCGCGTTTTTTTTATTACTACTATTCCACAAAACGGATTTAGACTGAGATATCTAAATACATTTTTATATTTTTTTCCCCACATAAACAGATAAAAACGTGTAAAACAACATTAGATATATACATTTTAAAAATGCAACTCCTGCGACGACCCTTTTGGGGGGGCGGGGGGGGGGCGCGGACCTCAGTTTGGGAACCCCCCTGGACCGCTCCACAAATGCGCCCTTTTTGAAGCAGCTGGTTAACAACGGATGGAGACGGGTCGCCGTCCTTACCAGTCCCTCGTCCCCGGGCTCCGCGGAGGTCACGGCCACGTCGTTCCCCCTCGGGTCGAACGCGTTGATCTCGATGCCCCAGTTGGTCTCCGGCTGCCGCAGCCACACGGCCAGCACCTGCTTGACGTCGATGCTCTGCCAGGAGCTGAGCCCGGCGCTGACGTCGATCTTCAGGGAGCGGATCCGTATGTGTCGGCTCCCGTCCGCCACCGGCATCAGCCGCGAGATCTGCAGGAACACGGTGGTGGCCTCGTCCGCGGGCCGGAGGTGCACCCAGAGCTGGGCGCGGACGACGCGGCTGGCCTGCAGCTTCTGGCCGAAGGAGAAGAAGCAGCACCTCGGTGTCCGGTTCACCTGGACGACGGACTGGGCTGGAGGGACACGGGGGAGAGAAGGAGATAACAGATCAAATATAGATACCTTCCATACAACCGATGGAAATAAAAACGCTTATGACTGGCTCTGTTTTCTTTGTCTTTCCAAACCGTCCAAACAGCGCGTCTGGATTTTGGACACACTTTTACGCATTAACTGTAACCATTGAAGTTTAGAAAACAACGGGGGAAAACGATTATCAGGTCATTCAAAGCATTTATACACTATTTAATTATTGATCTTGTAAAAGTACCGTCCACGGTCCGTGAGTGAAGTTACAACTGAGATAAAAGCGCTGTATCCCGTGCGTATTTACGCGCTGCCGCGGCGCGCCTTGGGTCTCGCCATCAATGAATTATCCGACAAAACAGAACAAAAACCAAGATTAAGACTGTCAGACTTACGCTCGGTGGCCATCAACATGATAGTCTCCGTGGTTGCGTGCTCGTCGTCCTCCTCCATAATCCCATCCCTGCTGTCGTCTCCCAGCACGTCGTACTGGTCCAGGAGCTGCTGCAGCGGCGGCGCCTTGGGCAGGAGCTGCTTCACCACGTCCCGGCTGATGTTGGGAGCCTGCTTGAGCCGCAGCTTGCTCAAAATCTGGGATTTGATCGCGTTTAGCCTCATGGTTTTAATCTGCTGTCGGATCTCGCAGGTGGAGCACTGCTCCGCGTCCTCTGCGACTATGGTTGCGGGCTGCTGCGACTGCTGCTGCGACTGCTGCTGCTGCTGCTGCTGCTGCTGCTGCTGGTTACTGGTGCTGGTTTGGTCCCCCTGCAGACCCACTGGACTTAGAGCGACCAGCAGGCTCAGATAGACCGGGATGTGGGACAGATGCATGGTCTGCGGTTTGTTTAAGAACAACAAAAAAAAAAATAAAAAAAAAAATAAGGATTCCTTGGTGTGCGTGTGTGTGTGTGTGTGTGTGTGTGTGTGCGTGTGTGTGTGTGTGCGTGTATGTGTGTGTGTGTGTGTGTGTGTGTGTGTGTGTGTGTGTGTGTGTGTGTGTGTGTGTGTGTGTGTGTGCGTGCGTTGGAGTTGGAGGAGAGTGAACCGTATTTAGATTGATGTCCTACACTGACACTAGGCGTAATACACCTTTTTATACTCCAACTTTTGCCTCTTTTTGTGTCGTCAAATTCTATGATTGGCTGGACCGGCAACAATGATGTGACAGACTTTTTTCACCCACGCAGGGATGGTGAACAGGACCACAAACACGTGCTGAACGTGTCTGCTGCTGCTGCTGCTGCTGCTGCTGCTGGATTCCTATTTTAAAGGAATGCGACCTCACTGCCAGGTCCTTGATTTTGTTGATGTAATGTGATTTAATTGAAAGCACTTAATCCACAATTAAATTCGATTAAATGTAAAAATCGTACTTTTTCAATGCCCGAAATAAATTAAATTAAACAATGCATGGCTGCAAAACATGTTGCCCGTACGATGAAAGGAAATATTACAAAAAACAACAACAATGACAATACTTTTTACCATCCACCAATGGAATCTTCATCCACAAATATCTATCTCATTCAAGTATTTGCAGGTACAATTTGTTGTACAGGGCAGTGGTGAGTATCAGGAGGATACAGGGTAGGTTATATTATAAGTGTTTCCTTGAGGTGGGATAAGAAGGCAAGATATAAGGAACTGGAATAAATCCAACCAGTACCTTTCCTCAGACAGGTAAGCAGAATGAAGAGCTTCTCTCCAGGTAAGTGTGAAGGTAAGTATTAATTTCAGCAGTGGGCTTGGGGTTATACAACGCCAGAAATGCAGATTCCGATGCAGAAAGCCTTGGCCAATGTTGCCAAAAACGTATATATGGATAATACAATCAGTTGTCATGTTTAAAATTCGGACTATTTAATAATTTTTAAGAGCAAATATTTATAAAGACATTTAAGACTTTTTAAGGACCCGCCACCGAGACAGCTTAATAATTGATGTAGAATGCAAAATGCAAACATATGTGACAGGCCACCACGTTCTGTAGGGTGAGTCTTTGCCTAAATTGGCTGGATAACAAACTGAAGCACTTTGTATTTGCAAAAAAACCAAATGCACTGTAGGGCAGTCCGTTGGTGCCACCTTGTGGTCAGTGAGAAAACGAACCGGTGGATGAAATAGTCAGACCTTTTACTGGCATTTAAATGTACTCAAAGTAATTACAAGTAAAAGCGCTTGTCATAAGCATTGCTAGTGCCTATAATATGGCATAACATACTTCTACTTTTCCCTATTAAAGTACGAGGACTTTGTTACCGGGTCTGCTTTGACAATATCCTTGCAAATGACCATGACACCACCTATATACTTGTAATCAGAATATGCATCAGCACTCACCTGCAGAAAAGGGCACAGTCGTACTTCAGGGAAATGGATGTGACAAGTACTTTTGCTTTTAATACCATGAGTACATTTCAGAGAAAGTGCTCATGCGTTAACTTGAAAGGTCTGCGCTTGGTCCACTGTGGAGTTTTTATCCTAACCACAAGGTGGCACCAACGGACTGCCCGACAGTGCACCTTGTCTTCTCCATATACTGCGCAAAGCGCGTCACTTTGTTTGATTTCGATTCAGAGATTAAGATTTTTATTTGTCACATACATATACATACTTTCATACATATATGCAGTGACATGTAATGCAACGCACCCGGTGATAGCACACTATGTCCTAGGAAAAAATAAAATAAAAAATAGAAAATTCCTTTCTAATAGACCGACTAACTGACTCCTAAAACGTAATACAGTAAGTGGAATACGTATAGAATAAGATAAAAATATATAGAATAAAATACAATAAAAATAAAATGAAATAAAATGGAATAGATAGAGGGAATATGCCTATGCATATACAGATATGTGCATTAAAGTGGCATGTGAATTAAAGTGGCATGTGAATGTGAATAGAGTGAGGTAGTGTTTGGGATAATACAGCACAGTATACAACAGTAACAGCACAGTATACAACAGTAACAGCACAGTATACAACAGTAACAGCACAGTATACAACAGTAGGGAAAGAGAGTCTCCCTAAAAATGAAATTCGCATTCGGCAGTCTATGTTGGAGCTCCTTAAATGCTCAACATCTCTTAAACCTGATTTGACAAATATTAGGCCTCGGAAGTTATTAAATGGCCTTAAATTTGAATCTACGATGTCATCATTTCAACATGAACACGTTGTCTGATTCATTCATATTATTTCCTTTTGTCTGAATGTGTCAAATTATTCCGCATCAGAATGAACGTGTCTGACCTCTGAACCCGCTGCTTGGGTGCATTCAATAGGAAGTGCTGATATACTTTTGCTTAAGTGCAAATGTTAATGTGGTAAATGTAGGTGTACTTTGTAAATTAAGGAAAAGGCCTGAGGACTTCTTCCACCGCTGACTTTTTTACATAATGTAAAAAAATAAAAATAAAAAACAAATAAAAAAAATAAATGGGATTTCCAAAAAGCAGGTCCACGTGTGTGCACCGCGGCGCCGCCAGAGAGAGCTGTTGCTCAGGCCGAAGCGCGTCCCGTCCGTGCGTAACGCGCAGTTTGCGCAACTGTCTGCGTTCGCCAGACGCGCCGCCGCCGCCGCCGCCGCACCTTCCCCGAGTCCGCGGGACGTGCGGCTGCGATCGGACCGGCGTGCGGGCTCCTCTCGGCCGTGCGCACTGCACCTTTACCGGTGGGACGGAGGGAGCGGGGCGGCGCGGCGCGCGTCCGGGATAGCGGCGAGCCCTCGGGCCGTTTGGATGGAGGCACAGCCCGGGTCGCCGTTGGATCGTGAGGATGCCTGAGCGGAAACTTGGTGGAGGAGAAGCCCCGATTCGGTGCGCCCCGTCTGCCGCGGCCGCGTCCAAGTTCCCGGCTGGAGTCTCTGGATGCTGAGGGGCGGTGGGTGGGGGGGATCCGCTCTCCGCGTCTGGTTTATTTATCCCGACGACCTTGGCACTTCTGTCTGGATCATGGTGGAATGGAGAAAAAACGTACGTTTCTTCTTTTTTCTTTAAAGCACTGTGAGGGGGGCGGGGGGGATTAGTGATGCAGAAAAAAAATATATAGATGGGCACCTAAATGTAAAATATTGCTGTTTTAACCCTGTTTCCCTGCCTCATATCTGGTATAAAATATGAGTAGTAAACATCCAGGTAAAGGCTACTTGCCTGTACAAATGAATAGGGGGAATTTCATATAAACTGCTCAATGAAATTAAATGGACGTTACAGTAACTTACATTAACAGAAAGACCATTTAATATAAGATATATCAAATGTTACGTCGCATGGAGATGCTGCTGTTGACACCCATTTCATTCATCATTCAGTATAAATTATTCACGGTGCGTGTAGTAGTTAGGGGCTGGCCACAATGTGCGGCTTCGTGAATGAAGCACATTTCCTCCTATAATTAACAAGGCAGGAGGCCTTGGTCTGGAGAAATGAGCTGTCACACTGAATCAGGCTCTGAGACACACGGAGGGACAGACAGCATCAGGGCGCACGCTCTCTATTTTATGTCACACCAGATAGGCCAAGGGGAGTGAGTCATAAAAAACACTGTGACCCAGAGGCTTGATGTGCAAAATAACTCCATATATATACCAGGGGCCAGTGGTGGAAGAAGTACTCACGCCCGTGTGCTGATGTGAAAGTACAAATGCACAGACAGAACTACTCTCCTGAAAGTGAAATTCATATTTCTATTCAGGTAAAAGCATATACAGTAAGTACTTGTCCTTACATCTATTGAGACCATTACGTATGATTAAAGTATACTGTAAAGGCACTCGTCAAATCCAGTGTCTATGATATAACAGAGCCTATAATATGACTTAAGTGCCTACTGTATTCTATTTTCTGCAGATGAGGGCTGTGCGTGTCCTGATTACAACCCCCCACCCTCCCAAAAATATGTACAGTATGGGTACTGTCATAGTAATTTACAAGGATATTGAATTGAATCATTAATGAGAAATCCTAAATCCCCAGTTTGATAGATCCAGTCAAAAAAAACAAAAACCCAAAGAACAGTGTTAGAAATGTAGCAAATCAAAGTTGAGATATTTGCCTTGAAATGTAGTGGAGTAACAGTCGAAAGTGTAAAATAAGCACGGACACTTGAGAAACGTAGTTGAGCACGGCAACAAAGTACCACCGGCGGCCCCCTCCGAACGTAGAGCACCGCAACCCCAGATTTATTTGAGCGCTCAGCCTCTGGACCCTGTGCCATGGAGACGCCACAGTCGCTGTGAAAAAAACGCTCACAATACTCTGTTCATCCCCACCATCTGGCGCGTTCAGGCCGCCCCCCGATCGAAAAACAAATCACTGAAATCCTCCTCCCTTTCTCTCCGCAGTCCGCGGGGGGCGCGAGTTCAAGGCCAGCCCCGGAGCAGGACTGATCGAGACTTTTAAGGACCCAGCGGCGACGGGGATGCGCCCCCGAACTGGCGGCCCGACGCACTCCCTCCATCGGCGAACTCCGCGATACGACGTCTCCTTGACGGACGGTGACGTTGACATCGGACGCGCGCATTTTAAAAGCTGCGTTCACGCCCCCAAAAAAGAAAAAAAGCGACTGCATGACGCCACGAGGCGGAAACTCGACAGTTGAAAATCGCCACGTAGGACGATAGGGGTGAAGGGAGCGTCGAGGAGGAACACTGTCCCTCTGTGTGCGTTTCTCGGAGTGGCAAGTTGCTCAGAGAGGAGGCTGCGACTCACTTTCGCCTAAAGGCTGTCATCGATGCGACATCTTCGAGAGTATGGGGTGTGTCAAATCCAGGCAGATCGACTCCTCGGCCGCGCAGGACGCAAACTCAACGGAGGGGGTGGACCGCAAGGCCGGGGCGAGGTCAAGGGGCGAGAAAGCCTATTTGGTTCACTCAGAGATGGGCTCGGCGGACGGCTCGCCCCAGGTCACGCCGGCCCTGCTGGAGTACGCCCAGAGGCTCTCCGAGGAGATTGTGTCCCGCGCCGTGCAGCAGTGGGCGGAGATAGACAGCCGCTACAGCGACATTCCCTACATTGAATGTGACGTGCCATGAGATGGAAGGGGGTGGGGGCGGGCTCGCTCACCCTGGCCAGCTGTGACTGTGAGTCGGCGCCTCTTGGCGGGGACGGCGCCCGCCCGCCCCCTTTCTCTCCGACGTGACGGCGGCTGGAAGCCCCCCGGCCTCGTCGCAACGTCGAAAAAAAACAAAAAAACAAGTTTGTTTCCCTCCGATGTCATCAGACTGCGTTTCCGGGATTGAACTGGGATGCTCTCAGGGGGCCGTTCCAAAGGACGGTGTTGCGGTGGGTGGGGAGGGGGCGCAACAGAGTCTACCGGCTGGGAAATGGGGATATGAATAATGTGCATTTCCGTGAGATGATTTTGAAGACTCACTCCATTTTACCTAGAGTCCAAAGCCCGTCTCCACGGCTAGTGACTGTCATATCAATGCACTTCTGGCTGTATTCCAGTAAAATCACGTTCATAAAATACGCCTTTTGTGAGCAAACTCCTTCCCCGTCGGCTACCACTGCTCTCAGATCATATCTATCGTCTATCGCTTACCCCTGTGGATATTATCCCCCAGCAGCGGCGCTGAGAACACATATTCCGTCCGCCCGTGCTTTGGGTTGCAATGTTCTCCAGCAGAAGTCTACCCTATCAATTCACGGCATCCTGGGGCCCAACGTCTCTCTTTTTTTTTTTTTTTTTTTACCGTGGTAGTTATTAATAGGCCTCCGCATTAGGTGGGAGCCGGTTAAGAACCTCTGCCCGTGTCTGGGGGCCAGGCTCACACCCGGCTGCCTGCCGTCCTATCCTCTGGCTTGACAAAAAAGCATCCTTGGGTGCAAGGTGCTCCCTAATGGCATCCCTGGAGATGCCGTGGTCTCGCCACAATGAGGAGGGTCTCATATAGCTCCTAACCGCCACACTCATTAGGAAGCCTCCACCGCAGACCATTAAACCGTCCGACAATGAGCACAAAGTAGGTCACTTTGACTAAGTGATGCTTCCGTAATTTGGTTGGAAAACACTTGCAGAAATCGACAGAGTCCTGTTGTTCTGCATACATGACGATAAGGCCCTTGTATCGCCCGGACCTGCTGGTCCTTCCGAAGCAGAGAAAACCAGGGCACGGCAGAGGATTGACACACTTCCCCAGCAGGATTTGGCTCATCAACGGAGAGGCTCACAAAAAAAAAAAAAAAAAAAAAGAAATCCTCTTGGTTCTGACCAAAACATTGAAAAGCTATCCTCGTTTTGGTGTTTCTAGCAACTTTATGTCATTGTACGCCCTCTCAACAAGAAATACTGCCAATTGACCCTGCAGACAGTGGAAAACAGTGTAAACATGCATCTCTCAAAGGCCACGACATTTCAGTCCAGTGTGTATGGCTTCCTAAAAATAGTGTGGTGCTATTTCAAATAGAGGGGCCTGTGATGCACACCAGAGGCACCGTAGTTGTATTTGGTATGGGTTCATAACTGCCAAAGTCCTTAATCAATTTTAAAAGCACAATGCATTTTCAGGATGTTCTGTTGTTTTTCATGATTTTGTGATAAAGAGGAAGGTACAGCGTCCTGCTCTTTGCTCACTGGACCAAAGGAGATCAGAGGGGCGCCAGTTGGGACCTCTTAAACCCCCTTTCTGACTTAAAAAAAAAAAAAAAAAAAGTTAAATCAAGAGAAGCGTGGAGACTGGTACTGATGTCCACGGGCTGTAGACATAATAACCAATTTCTTTTTTGGCTATTGTTGGCTAATCCCAAATGCAAAACTCTCGTCTCTGTTTACCTTATAGGGAAAGCTGCCACACAGCCCACTCGGTTCGGCTCGTTTTTTCTGTAGTCATTTAAACACAAATGTACAGAGATCAGTAAACGGTGGGTCACAACAATCAAAATAATTGAACGCATACTTTGATAAAGCCATAGATTGAATGGCAGGGTATTCTCACCGCTTGCCTTCGCTCCAGATTTGGCCTTTGGAAAATGATCTCCCTCTGAACAACACTAATTCCATGTTCGCAAAATACGTGGCATTCAACAACAGGCGCCAACAGAGTTGCAATAAGAACGAAAAAAGGGTGCGTACATTTTGTGTCAGAGGTCTTACTCATTATATGCCGGGGTTTCTTTGAATTGCAAAAAAGAAAAAAAAATACATATACAGCATTTGACCTTTTGATTTTTGTTAATGCCATTTTGATGTTTCAGATTGCAATATGTACTGTTCCTGTATTAAAATTGCTGTTTCAAGCGACCCGCTTCAGTAAAATTGTACAGTAATTGTGCCATAATACACTTCTGCCCTCACAGTACCCAGAACATCTGCAAGTAAAATGTACATTTATTTGCATTTTTGCAGGGGAGATTCCAAACACAATGTAAACACTCTGAGAAGACAAGCAACGACACAATTCTACTCAACGCCACATTTCTAATTGGATGTCATTTGTTTTCTTTGAAATAAAACCATATGGACCAGCCGCTGCAGTAACAATGCTTCCGTTCATTTTTGCTTTTAAAAAACACAACGGGTGCATTTTCACGTTTGCAAACCAGAAACACCGCGGTCACCTTTACACCGGGAAAAGCATCGCGAACCGCCATGAAGCAGATGTGGTGGCGGGGTCCGTCTATTTTTTAGTTCGGGAAACGTGGCTTTCCCCAGTTTCCCTCTTTGTCACAGTAGCGGAGGCGTCTGGCGATGAGACGTGTTGATCTCACGCTCCCATTTATCTACGTTGCTCTTGTTGGTACCAGTCACACCTCCGTGCCGAATTCACCCCATCAAGGTGCTGCGCCGATTATGATGCCAAAACTCGGATGCTGAGGTTCGATTTCCAATCTTGCGCCCCGTTGCGGGGGGCAAGCCGTACAACCACACTAACCTTGTCAGCGGCCTCAAAGGAACGGGGAACGGAGCTCGTGGCCTTTGCTCAATTATCTGCATCTTCCAGTCCAAACACGGAGCGTCCCCCTCAAAGGTCCACGTTGGCCACCTCGACCGGATAAGTCACTCATCGTACGTTATCTCGCCACGGGGATCAAGGAAACAGACTTTCTTTCAAATGAAGTGAAGACTTGGATTTCAGGACAAGAGCCACAGATGCAGACCCCTAAGAAGGGTGCAAATGAGTGATGGGATTACCAAAGCTCTTATTTAAGTACGTTAGCAACGTATTAAATGTGTCTACAACAGATCCAGGCTGCCTCTTTCACGGGGGCTTAACCGTCCCAATTAAATCATTTGTCATTTTGAAAACAAAGTCGTAAACCACAAATCCACTGCTGTGCGTCCAGCAGCGAATGACTCAGCAAACTTTGCTTTGTCTTGTTTTGTTTTTTTTAAATCCACCCCCCCCCGGCTCTCGGAGTAAAGGCTTAAAGGCTTTTAACTAAAATACCCAAAGTGCCATCGAGCCAGCCCCGGTTCCACTTCTGCAAAAACAAGGTGAAAGTCGACGTTTGCAATGTTTGTCTAACCGGGGTAAATCCAAAGGTCAAAAGGCAAAGATGACGTGAGGTTGAACTTCACCCGAGTGAGGAATACCTCGGCAAACTAGCAACTTTAAGAACAATAATGGAACCTTGTGTGAATGTTTCTCACCGCTGAATGGGTAGTAGTTGCCTTCCCTGGGCGTCCCCATTGCAAAGACTCATTCAAACTGGTGATTTTCTGAATGCAAGTCTCATGTTCCTCCCCTATTAGCGCGCAAACCCCATAAATAAAAAAGGGATTGACTGAAAAAGCCAAAAACATGACGATCCATGTTTTAAAGTAAGTACTCCATGAATCTGTGAGGGTTTATTCTCGTCTTCCGCCGGCTGTTTATCCTACACTTACGACAGGGTCTCATTTTCAAGAGATCCACAACATATTTTCAGTTCACTTTTTTTGGCAGTGCGTCCGGGGGTTCGGCAGCACATACATACGGATGTATTTCGGTCGCGGCCGGCTTTTTTGAAGAGCACGAGCACACACACACACACACACACAACAGGTTCCAAGTTCAGCCGCGCAGAAGGGTAAACAACAGCAGAGCGGACGGACTCCTGGATAGTCTTGTGTTTGAAGAGCAAACTGTCGCCATAAAACCATTATGGGCGATGCCAGGAGTGGTTACTCGGGGCCGTGGTCAAACAGAGCGTTCTCTAGTGTTTATGGCGGCTTGTTGTTGCGCGGCACTTTGCAGCTGCGGCGTCGTGTCATTTCGCCGCTCTGCAGGCCGGGGGAAGTGCTCTGAACCGTACGCTTGGCGCCGTGAGCGCACTAAAGGTCGTGCAAAGGGGCCGTCGTCGTCGTCGCCGTCCGTCGGGAAGAGTGTGTGATTTAGGGTTCCGCTGAAAAGGACGTCGCGCCCTCTGAGAAAAATGGTCCACGCTCCTAAATATTACTCAAAATTGAAATAAGCAAAGTGGCTCATCGAGTGGGCCGCACACCCTCTTTGTGTCGGCAGGCGTGCGTGCACGGGTCGTTGCTTCTTAGTAAACAAACTGCTCACTCGAGAAGTCGCTTCTGTGCATAAGCCCGAGGAACAACACAGATTTTCATAAAGCGTGAGCGTACTCTGAATGACAGAAGCCCCGAGGGGCAAGGTAAACCTTTTTATTTTCATTTTTTTAACCCAAGAGGTCTAAGCTTGCCATAACGACTTATTAAATAATTTCTCTATGATCTGATTAAGGAAATCTTAAAAAAAAAAAAAAATAAACACGCCTCAAATGAGAGTTAACAGGTTAAACCGTACGTTCCTTTTCTTTTAAGCAAGCCATCTCCGAATGGGATCCTGGTGGAAGACAGCTCAAAACAATGCAAAAGTCATGTTAATTATTTGCAATGCTTCATAGATGTTGACGGGTGAATTTGGACATCCAAAGTTCAACAGTTATCAGTTGACAATATCTTTATTATTTTATGTAGATGGGTTGGAATAAATTATATTCCAGGTTGACTATTTACCAAGGGAGCATTGCTTACATTTGCTGAGCCAGGTGTGGTCTCGCCCTCAGATGTACGCATATAGATCTACTGGGTGGATGGATATCGTCAAAAAGACAACAAGAGACACATCAACATAATCTTTTAAAGTGAAACAGATAATTATAAGCACTGTAAGAAGTCAATTCAAATTGCATCCATTAGGGAAAATACTGATAAATATTAAGAAAAAAAAAAACCCCAATAATGTTTAAAACACATCCTGCACAAATAACAGTATATGCAATTTGATATGGACAATAATCCACAGGAAATGTGGTAATGCACTCGGTGATGAGATCATCAGGCTCCACTCGTGTTTTCACACTAATGCAGTGCTGCACTGCGGCTACAGTTCTTAGGGAGCAGGAGAGAGCCACCGAAATAAGTTACGGCGGAGAGAGGAAAATGTTTTCACCGGCTAACATTACTAGCCGCGAGAAAGCAAGCGCCTCATCAGATGAACGTAATGTCACTATTTCCCGTTCCGAGCCGAAACGTTTCATATTGCGTGACGAGTCATTGGGCGGAAACATTTGTTGGAATAGAGACAAGGTTCCAGGGGAGGACCGTTGCTGCCGAATCTTATGTTCTAACACCAAAGTCTACGCAGCACAGTAAAAGCAACTGGATCATTATTGTGTATTGTGAAATCTACCGTTAAAAAGTGATGTTGTCCCATCCCTAGTTCAAACTAGTGTTTCTTGAATTCCAAAATGTTAAAGAATATAAAGCATTTCATAGAGTTTCTGACTACATATGGTTTTACTGAATAACACACCAGACAAAGGAATCCCGCGTTCTAAAAATCGCGACTCCCTGCACTGCACAGGGATACTAAGACTGTCCGGTCGCTGGCCGGGAACAGACGCATGTCGGTGGGGTCAGATGGGTGGAAGGTGGGGTCGCTGAGGTGACAAGAGACCCACAAGCAGGCGACTAGAGGACAACTCATTTTTTATGGGGAGCCGGAAACCGCACGCGGGAAAAAAGCTCCGGCACTCTCTGATTATCTGCATCCCACGGAGGGCTCGGAAGGCGCCCGACATTTTCAACTCTTGTGACAATTTTGGGATCCGACCGTCCACCATCTAGACACACGCACTCCGACGGCCGTGACTGGTGCCAAGCCGGCTTCAGAGGCGCAGGTCCTCCGCGCCTAGCGACGAGAAACAGTCCTTCACGCTCTGCTCCGATACCTCCTCCAGGGATGACGGCTTCCACTTGGGGCTCTGGTCCTTATCGATCAGCACTGGCAACACACAGGCAGTGACAACATTGGGTCCATGGGAGACGCACGCACTATTTTCTTCACATTTATATACATTTCTGCGGGGCATGGAGGGTTAAAGCATGAACGTTGATGCTTAGTGAACAGCTGATTTCCTTTTTTGCGGGATCTGACTTACCAGCTCGTACACCCTCGTGGAAGTCACAGCCTCTCTGCAGAACGGCAAAAAAAAAAGAATAAAAAAATGAAAAAAAAGAAGGTGCCACGAGATCACATTCTCTGCTGATAGCTCATTCTCATCGTCGTGTTATTGTGAAGTGTCGTTATCGCTGCTGAGCAAATGCCTAAATCATGAAGCTTTCGGGTTTAAATAAGTTATTGATTGATTGCTAACATGGAAAGACTTCATACTAAATTTTGCGCTGTCTGGGGAGTATTCCAACTTGAGGACTGCAAATAAAAAATAAAAATAAATAAAAATCAAGGAAAATGAGAACGAGTGAAACTGTGAAGATCGCTCTGCTGTCTTTTACCATGCAGGCCTGGCTCAGCCGGTACTCCATCACCAGGACGTCTTGCAGACTCAGGGAGGCTCCCTTGCTCAGCTGCTGATAGGTGATCTTCAGCGACATGGGAGACATCTTGGACAGGGTCTGGACAGAGGGGTGGGGAATGTTTTGTTTCACTTCAGGCAACAAACCCCCACACGATGCCCAAAGAAGGAGTTATGGTACCGATGGATCGTCTCTGAGAGCACATGCGCCTCCCTTCTGGCCTGGAATTCAATTCCAGCCATTTCACCCCCCTTTCAACCCCCCCCGCCCCCGGTCCTGTGTCCCTCTCAGCTTGACATTTATTCTGGACGAACAAATGTGAAGGGCAGAGGCTTTTTTTACCAGCTTCCCATATTATTTCAATGAAAAGATTAAAAATAAAATAAAAAGATTGCTCTACCCTTTCAAAGAGTGCAGCATTGTATGCTTGGACAATCTGAATTAAAAAAAAAGCACAGCAAATATATTAAGACCAGGAGTACTTCATCCATCCAGACAGGGGCTCCTAACATCAGACCTCAGACTACATCTACGTAGCATGTGTGATTATGATGGACTCACTACGCGTATGGAAGGTGTCTCGACGGTTGTGAGAATAACATATCGACGGACAAATGAAAATGCCTGCCCTGACGGATGACGTCTTGAAGGCTGCTTTAGCGCAACGCCAACACGGTTTCTACCTCTGTGTCGCCCATGCACCAAAGCAGCTTTCAAGACATTATGTCCAAGTGTTGTTATTTTCCTCAACCGTTGTATTCAGTGCGACTGTTTACCAAGTGAGAAACATTTGTTTTATTAATGAGAGATGTGCTCGCATCCACCTTGACCACAATGTACAACCAATGAGTAATAAAATGAGCAATACTGTGCACTACATCGATGGTACAATTATGGTTAACTGCTCTCATGTGTAAAACATTGTTATACTGTCATTGGGGCGGCTTTGAGCTCGGCACAACAAATAATAACAAGGCCTTTATTATTATTATTCAGCACAGGCAAACAACGAGAGGTGGTTGCACACTGTTCACCCCGCAGTGGGCTTAGGGAGTAGAGAAGGAGAGACAACATGGCAGAGTCGGGTGGTAGCTAGAGCAGGGAACGGCCAAAAAAAGAAAAAAAAGAAAAAAAACATAAAAGAAAGCATAACCTGGAGCATGTGAACTACGTCGGGGGGTTGTGCATCATCCCTCTCTTATTTGATCTCAAGGCACCGTCTGGGTCTGATTTAGGGCAGATTCCAGGGGAAGAGCGATGCATAAACGCTCCACATCCATGCGTCATGTCAGTTTAACATAAATAAAAATGCACTGAGCAAATTCAGAACGGGTCAGTGCCATGACAACCGCTCTGCTAGCTTAGCACTAGATGGTGGAAAATATTGACTTCCCAACCAGCTAACAAGGCACAATTCCACCACCATTAAGTACTTAACCGGAGTCAATGACGAATTACTAACATCGACGGCTGAGCGCTGTCGGCCGACTCTGCTCCGGTGCTGGGATCTGGGGACCGCAGATAGGAAACGCAAACAGGCAAACTAAGCCACATCAACCGTCCTTCAAAGTTGTTTCCATGGACACCGCCGAAGAAGGAACATGTTCAATAGACCGTTGAAGGTCACCCTGTGCTTGTGTGCTATGCATCACTGGTTAAGCCTGTTGAAATAACTACACGTACATAATATAAGTCACCGAGATTCCACTTGTGAATAGCCACAGGTTAAAAGAATACCTCAGCCTGTTTCTTAGCAAACGCTGATCCGTCCGCCCTCAGGTTCTCTAGGATTCCCTCCACGCTGTTGGAGGTGAACAGCCTGAAAGCGGGGAAGAGGCGAAGCATATTAGTGAGCGGCCACCTAGGAGATGTGGAATCGCATAATTGTAATACATTCGTTCTGCAAGTGGATTTTACATTCAATTCTAAAACATAGTAATTATTATATTTCCCCAGAAATTGGATACACCCAGTTACTCGCGTCAACTTCTTCGATGAAGCATCAATATTTCCCAAGACAGAACTGCAGTCAAGGGGGAGGAGTGCTGCGAGAGGACTTTTGAAATCTTAAATCACATAGCACTTCTCAACTACTTCATGATGTATACCCAGTATGCCTCGGCAGCTGGTCCTTGTGTCTGGCCTTTACATACAACAGCTTTCTAGTGATCCAACTCTTAGGTTGCACACCCAGCGGTTTATTTCTACCTGTTGATGTCTTCCACGTGTGGCTCTAGCACAAAAGGCTTCTCAGCATCCAGGCTGCTCTGTGTGGACACAGAAAAAAGGAACAAAAATGGCGTTTTGAGGAGCGCTTTTCTCCTAAAACTGACAATGTTGCAATGTTATGCAAAGGAAGGTAGTATATCCATAAAATATATATTTTTTCTACGTTTAAAAATCGTTACCGGATAAAACCATGAACTGGATGCAACTTTCCTACGTCCTTTGATGCAAATCACAGTACTCAGCTTTGCTTAAAAACAGAAACATTTGGCCTACAGTATGTCCTGGTGGTCTATGACTGAGGGCCTTGCTTCTTTACCTGGTCCTGGTAGGAGTCCAGCACCCTGGAAACAGCCTCAGTGGAGGGTGACCTCAAGTCCACCAGTTCCTTCTCCAGTGCTAGAATCTGAGAGCGCGGGACATTGAGATCAACACCAGCCGCCATAAACATTCCGGGTCAGTTGTTACCGTGGCGAGTCGAGCCACCGATTCCCCGGTAGTCACATTGGCAGGTCATCTGTCCGTGTTTACCAAGTATTTTTGGAGTTCCTCGAAACTTAATTAGCTGGTGAAATTCTTAACCCATTGCCTGTGGTTGAAAAGTAACTATAGGTTTTTGGGGTTTTTTTTAGCCATCATGTGGAACAAAATGGCATTAAGGTATTTCTCTTCCTGAACTTCACAAAATGACTGTGGAATCTTTTGTTAAAAAATGCTGCATTGTGAAATTGTGTATGAAATATTACAGGTTTTGTTGTCCACATCTTTAGAACAGCATAGTATCCGATTTAGGCCTAAACATTTGCCCTGCGATGCAGCGCTATTGGGAAATTGTATTTGTTTCAGTCCCCGATTTGGAACAAAAGTAATAACGATCCATCTCCATCCCAGAGCGGGATCAAGTTGTGACACGACTATCTGAGACATTTAGCATTTAAAGAGTTTCTAAAATAGAAAAGACTAAATGTGGATCAGGCTGATGTTTACCAAATTCCATTGTGTTCTTAAAGAACAGGGAAGGCGTTGTGGAGATTTAGGAAATGAGATGTTTTGTAATGTCACTTTGTTTTTTTATATACACAGTATATCCTACACAAAATGACAAATATTGTACTCCCTTTGGTCAAACTCATTGCTTTATTTTCAACACTCCTCGAGCTAAACCTTGCCCTACCGGCGGAACATCCCAAAAAACGACTCCGTACATGTTTGTGACTTTCCATGATCTCCACTACCTACTGTTCTGACCTCACACCAGAAGTCTGGACACGTAGAGACAAACAGGAGCTGCCTTTGGGTCGGCTCGCACACACCGGCACCAGTAAATATTATCAGCCAGATATCCGGTGACTCAGGATCTGGCTGTCCAGCGGAGCCCGGGACTCCATTTCTCCTCCAACTGCCCTTGTTCCCGCAGTGATGGTTATCACATCAGACGCTTTTGGGTTTATATATCAAACACAACTGAGTGCAGCGTGTGTTTATCATTGTTTTGGGCTTAGTTAGTAGTTAAAAGCTGGATTGTCGAGAGTGGCATTTCTTCAAATGTCATATTAGAGCAACATGCCCCGAACTGGGCAACAAAATGGAGTTTGTTAAAAGTTCCATTTAAATCCCCTGTATTTTCTGCTTCTTTCCACCTCCAGAGGTTTCCCCATTGTTTATCAAACTTTGCATGGTGTTGCGATGCATGCTCATGAAGATATCAGCCCACTTTACTATGTGCCATCACTGTCATTCACGTCTTGATGGCAAGTGGCACGTTGTGTTATGGGATACTGTAACAGGACGATGACACGTGGTATGACACAGTATGGCTCTCCAACAGGCCCCGTTTTCAGTTTTACCTTCTCGGACTCCACAAAGTGACTCGCCACTCCAGCTCGGAGCACATCTCGACCTCTGAGACGGAAGCCCGTCAGAGCCAGAAACAGGCCCAACCTCCCCGGGAGCCTTGGCAGGAAGTAGCCGCCGCCCACGTCAGGGAACAGCCCTGCCAAATTGAAACACAGAGGGCAAGTGAGGTGGTTTCAACACTTAAATAAAGAACCCCAAAATAAACTAAACCCAAAAACAATTGCGGGGCCAAATATAGTATAGAGTCCGCTTAGTCGACTGTCACTTAGTTTGCTTCAATGATAGAATAACATACAAGTACGTTCATCTGACATGGATACCATTCATAACAACTAAAACATTCACAGAAACCTCCGACTAACAACCAAGGCAACAAAAAAAATCGTTCGTTTAGATCTACCAGCCAAAACTCCTAACTGACATCAGCCTTTTCGGAATACCTTTGTTTAAATGTGTCCCTCGTGCACAAACAGGGGTGCAAAGTAAAGCGCCTGCACACAACCAAAACCTGTAAAGCACACAAGCTTTTGGGTTTATTTTCTTTGCCTTGACAGGAACAAACAAACAAAAATAAATCTCTTGGGTGCTACTGGGTTTAGACGGGGCGCCACCCTGGCACTGTCGGAATTGGGAAGGGGGGTGGGGGTGGTGGGTGGAGCTGTGTAGGAGCAGGGTGAGGGATTAGATGGACTGACCTGATTCAAGGCTGAAAATGTAATATCATAAATGTGGCAGATTAGGGCTGCCTTTCGGGACAGGAGAAGGGTTGGGTTAAATCTCTTAATCCCGCTGACCAGGGGGTTAACAGGAGAGGAGGTGTGTTGTGTGTGTGTGTGTGTGTGTGTGTGTGTGTGTGCGTGCGTGTGTGTGCGTGTGTGTGCGTGCGAGCGGGGGCAAATTTTTTTGTTTGCGTGTCACGGATCAGAGCATCTAAATAATAATTGTCTGTGTCTGTTGATCACATGACAGGGAGAAGCATTTTTCTGGCTGTGGAATTACTGTGCCAACATGTGGAAATATATTCGGGAACGCTCTGGAATACTGTCTCCAATTCCAATCACTGAGTTTCACAGATGTATGAAGGTGGTCAAACTGTATTTTTGCACCATGGTTATTCATATATACCTCTGTTGTGTCCCTAGGTAATTTTGGGGAGTGGGAGGTTAGTAAAGGCTATGATTTTTTTTAATTCTTTTTTATGATGTTTTACTTCTGACAATTTCCTTACATAGGTGTGAACATGTATGTGCTTGTCTGTACTTTATATAAAGCTAAGGGTGTGTGTGTGTGTGTGTGTGTGTGTGTGTGTGTGCGTGCCGTTTCTATTGATTTGAATTTTCCTTCAAAGAATTATTCTATTGTTTATTATTCTTCTATTCTTGAATGCTCTTCCACGAGGTCCAGGCTTTAAGAGTATTCCAGGCACATGTTGTGCTAGGTCTATATCATATATTGTCATATGTGCAGCCGATTGAACCACTTAATCATCACGAGCAACAGGATTCTAATATCAATTGGTCGAAACTACTTCCACAGGACGGTTGTTGGCTGTCAAAATATTTTTTCCAGAGAAAAACCAAAAGCATAAATCAATATGAACCGGGAATCAATTACTACAAAAGGACCTTTTCAAAATCCATTATCCATCTTTTGTGGTACGGTGTCACCCGACGGGATACGCTGTGATCAATGTCTTAGATCTGTCTCACCACAACACCAGTGTTACTCCTTCAGAAAAACAGCATTTTGAGTTTCTTGCATCAGGAGGGTTAAAAAATTGAGTTACTGCAACACACGTTTTCATTGCAAATGACTTAAGACAGCTTGGCTTAAAAAAGTTACACTATGGCTGTCTTTGTTGGTCATCTGGCATCGAAGTGAGCTCTAAGCATTGTGCTTTACACGCATGGCTTCCCTAAGCAGACAGTCTGAAACGTCTTAATTCTGAATTTACTCTGTTGAAACCCCAGTAATGTTACGGTTTATGGTACAGACGCAGGGAACTTGAAGAGGCATCAGCAGCTTGAAACGCAGTTGTCAGTGCTCAAATGCTCAACAGCCAATAAACCCACAAAGCACACTTATCCAAAGGTAAACAATTGCGCGGGACTCGGAGCTGCACACTTGAGCTCTGGAAAGGCCTTAACCGACGGACAAATCTTGACATTTCCATGGTCTGTGGAGTGCCTTCCGGGATTAAGGGACAACAACTGACTGTAAAGCATAACTATCTGTCCAATTACCTTAGTGTTAGAGATTTGTTACTAATCTCCTCAGCACTCCCACTACAATTACCATCTGTCCAGACTACTCAATTAGCATAACGGGAAACTATGGCTAGAGCAAGAGAAATGGTTATCTTAGGTAATTGGCTATTGTAAAACATGAACACGAGTGTGACTAATGACAAACAAATGACAGTATTTTTCCAACACAATTGTTTTCAAGCTAGTCATAATTCATTTGGTCATTGGTTCAATGCACTTTTGCCATGCTTAACTGCATCTTTGATGGGAGATAAACAAATCGTAAAATTCTTTTAAAGTTTCGAATAACGATTTATTGCATTAATGCATTTATGAAATAATACTACGGTACACAATAGTAAAGCACGGCTGGCATTCAAACACTGTGTGCTTGGCGTCCCCACAGCCATCCTATCGTTCTTAAAAAGATAAGAAAAATAAACATGATAAATATAGTCGTGTTGGAATGCATCGAATGGAATCCCTCTTTCCGACTGGTCGAGTCTCGGGTGAATGTTGGGTTGCAACGGTTGTTATCATCATTTACTTCCATATACTGAGTAGTCGATATTAGTAATGCGCTGCCAACATGTTCTTAGCATAGAGTAGGACCCTGTTTATTATTTTCATGAATTGTTTGATTGATTAACTCATTTGCATAAAGAGAATCAAACAAAGTTCCAAAACACCACTCTTAGTTGGTGACAAAAGTGCTTTTTAAAGTGAATTTATGCAAATATTTGGCCCAACCTCATCAAGCAAAAACAAAACATGACCTCAAACAACTGAAATGTGATACACAGTGGACTACACCCACTGTCGTTTCATCCAACACAAGAGCAGCTGGTCGGAACAAAGCCATTAAAAAGTTTCTATCATAAAATTTAAAAAAATCCAACGTCATCTACAGTCCTTAATCAAAACAAAATGGAAGGGGGCGGCAGTTTTACGAAGGGGATGGCTTTCAAAATCAATGCCAAGGAACAAAGAAAGTATATGGACGGTGTAGATCTGATTACCTTTTCCTCAACAGGAGATTAAAATAATATCTTATCTACTTATGTACACGTCCTGAAATCTTGCACTTAAACAAACAAACAAACAAACAAACAAACAAACAAACAAACAAACAAACGCGTGAGCTGGCTCTTGAATTACTGATAAGCTAGAAACTCCCTTTATCAATGATGTGAGCAAACGGGGATTCGCTAGAGGTACCGCAGGGGGCGTGTGTGGATGTGGGCTGTCTTACCGATAGCCGTCTCCGGCATGGCAAACAGGGTCTTCTCGGTAGCCACCCGAAACCGTCCGTGAACCGAAAGACCAACACCCTGCAGATTAGGGAGAGAAAGAGTGAGGGAAAGTTGTGTGTGTGTGTGTGTGTGTGTGTGTGTGTGTGTGTGTGTGTGTGTGTGTGTGTACTTTTTGTTGGATACTGGTAACTGACAACACACATGTGTAATGGCATCACTGACAAGATAAGTAAATGTGTGCGTTTCTTTGTGAATGACTTCCTATGCATATGCGTGTGGATGTTACGTGAGGACAAAATCTCTCAGGGAATCCAAAGGAGAAAAAAACAAAACAGTTTTTCAGAACCAGCCAGTTACCGGACTCAAAGGCCGAGACTTTAACACATTTAGAAGTAAGATGTAGGTGATAACCATAACCAAAGAAGTGAATAGAAACAAAAACATGAAAAAAATTAATAAAAATAGATCAGCGATAAGAGAGAATGGGCGGGTAGACAGAAGTTGCTTGAGGAAGATTCCTGCTGGATGCATCAGTCCTGAATAACACCAGGTCTTGCTCTTACACTGTGTGTGTGTGTGTGTGTGCGTGTGTGTGTGTGTGTGTGTGTGTGTGTGAGTGAGTGAGTGAGTGTGTGTGTGAGCGAGTGAAGGGGGTGATTAATGAGTGCGGTGGGCCAACAGAGAGCGAGGTGAAGGTTAATGAGGAGGTTTGGCCAGAGGACATTTTCAACACTGGCAGCAATAGTCTGTGTGTGTGTGTGTGTGTTTGTGAGAAAGGGAGACGGACAAGGGGGGCACGGAGCAAGGTTGCCATAGGAACAACAGTTCCTGCAAACATCCATGTATTTAAACTCATGCACAAGAGGTCAATGACTCGAAGTTTGTGGTTGACGGCAATGAATGGGAAGCATAATGACTTGATTTTTTTTATGAGGAGAAACAACTTTCTCCGAAGAACTTTGGACTGTTAGGCCCAATCTAAAACGCCTGCACTCTTGGATTCAGACGAGCATTCCCGGAAGTCCAAGAGGGGTCAGGACTATCCCGCTGTGAAAATCTGCAAGTGGCCGGCTTTTTGAACCCATAATGCAGACTTTGATTGAGGGAATAAAAAAAAAACCAAAAAACACCTCAACAAAATACGGAGGGTGCAAGAAGAAGAAGCTCATGTATAAGCAGCAAATAAACACATAGCTCTTTGGTGGTTGACTTCCAAATATGTTTTTTTTTTAATCTGATGTGACGCCATATCACTACTGAATAGAAAGAAATGATTGTATTTGTTATTGATGTTGTATTGATACCAGTTCAATGCTCGGGCATAGGACGCTAAAGTTGGGCTTTTTGGCACACACAGGCATCTTCAAATGACGACACTGATGGGTCATTTATTGGTCAGGTCAAATAAACCCAACAGGTCCACGGAAGAGTGAGGGATGGATGGAACAGAACGAGGAGGTCATGATGCTGTCCGTCACTCGGTCCTGAAGAGGCTTAACTGATGAACGCCCCCAAGGTCAACGTCATAAACCAGGCGAGAAGACGGAGAGAGGAGGAGGCGGGGGCTTCGCTGTGAGCGGCATCGTGAAGCATAACAACAACAACAACAACAACAACAACAACAACAAGACCCTGTGCAACGTGGCGACGATTGCAAAAAGGGAAAATGCAAAATAAAGACGTTGGTGAATCACATCTGCAATTAAGTTGAGAATTCTAATCCATAAGGTACTTTGATTTTTATCCTTATTTTTCTATTCATGCTGTGTTGGTCGGACGTACAATATTCAGCCTGCCTCGTGTCGTGCCTCAAGGTTTCCTCCCTTTCCCTCTGTTTTTTCCCCCCCTTGCCCGTCTGGGGGCTTATAGTTAGCGGCTGCTGTCAAACTGTCCTTTGAATGTGGGCCTGAAAAGCCTTTAAGACGGTTACCGTGATAAAAGGGCTGGACAAATAAATGTGACTTGTCTCGACTCACTGTTGGCACAGAACACAGAAAAGGAACAAATCCAGAACCGCACAGCGCTGCCGGGTGGATTAAAATGTCTTATCAGTGGAGACTCAACAGACTTTACTGACTGCTGGTGCCATTCTGAGACAACCGCACAGAGAAATGGACGAGGGGAAAAAAAAACAAAAAAAAAAAAAAACAGAAACACCCGTGCACATCAACACAGCGCGACCTCCAAGACAACGAGATGAAATACGTCTGTGACATGGCTGTCACACGCTGTCATCGTGTCAGCAGACTGATGGTGAAAAAGGCCACTAGGCTTATTTTATAACAAAAAATGGACGGTTGCTTTGTAGGAGGGAAGACTTGGTTGTAAACAGGGGTAAATTCAGAGGTAGGTAGGGATTTTTCTTTATGGTTTTATTAATTCTCTTTTTTTTTTAACTTTATAAGTTCAATGTTATGAACCCGGGTTTAATTCCTTAACAAGCGCCGTTGAATATACGACCAGATGTCATGTTATCATATAATACCAATGCTTGTGATAATAAATTATTAAAAGCTCCCTCCAGCCATAGCCTTTCCATAATTAAATCAATATCTTGTAAGGAAAACAGAGGTTGGTGGGCAGCAGACCTCTTTATCTTTTCAGATTAATATGAGCCACCTAAAAGGAAGCTCGACAGAAAGCTCGGATCCTCTCCAAAGTGTACACCCATCACCTTGCTGATATGACCACAACCACCTCGAACCACTAGAAAGCCAAAAAGAAGAGAACAAAGGGGGATGCAAGCGGAAAGAGGGAAATAGAGACAATTTGCGAGGAAGCCACAAAACTTCATTCAAGGCCTAAGGCCCTGACAGAATGAGGAAGGGTTTAATCTCGCATTCTCCAAGTTGATAACGATGCCCATAAAGGTAGTGGAACAATGCAAAGCACGACTACGGTACCAACAAGCCCATATAAGAGCATGTTCCCAGTACAGGGTCTATACAGTGGAAAAAAACCCACTATATAGTCTGCATTGGAGCATGTTTACAGCTCACCTGTTTGTGGCTAAATAAGGCTTTGGGATTTGGAAATCCGGTAGGTTTGGTCGCAATGGATAGAGGTTACTTGTAGATTTAGGTTGTAAAAAATAATTTGTACAACACTGGCCGCCCACATGCAGAAGGTTCTTTGCCACCACGGTGCTGGGGGGAAAAATCCAGATTAAGGTCTGTTTTGGCTCCCACTTCAGCCTTCCCATCGGACATGATGGATGCAAACAAACAAGAGCCAATTAACCAGGGGGGCAAAAGATTACATATGGAGGCCCAAGACAATCCCTTCATCAATATGCATCGGCTGCTATGCCAAGCCTTACAAGCGAGAGCTATAAAGGGTCTATTCTGGTCCCTTTTCATAGTGAAGTGCCTGTCGTCCAGCTATGTAAATGTTTGAAGTTATCAAGGGGGGTTGGGGGGTGCACTTTGGGACCGAAAGAAAACTTCCTTCTGAAACGCTGGTTGTTCAAGTTCAGTTTAATAGGGGAATTCAGGTTTTTTTCGATTCGAGAACACGACAGAGAGGCAGAGAGGGGAAGAAGGGGGAAAAAAATGACTGTTAGAAAATTAATAGAAACAGAGAAGGGAAGACACAGGAAGAAAGATCAAGAACAAGATCTAGAGAACTGATCCGTCTTTTCTATCTGATACAAACATTTCCTATTTAGATGTCGGATTTTTTCCTGCTCTCAGGAGACAGACAAACTGGGAATAAGTGGACTCTGAGCCATATTCCATATATAGATCCTGCCTGCTATCATTACTACCCATTTCAAACAGCCATTACCCCGAGGATGGTTTGGGTGAACAAGGCTGTGCCTCTGTCTGCCGTTACAACAGAGGGAAAAGAATGTTAGTACGTATATTCAAGCTTTTACGGTCTTCTGTCAAGATAATAAAATGGAATGAATTGTGCCGTCTTTCTGCAGTACCATATGGTGCCTTTGTCCCTGTCAGGGCCAAGCTAATCTCACAGGTCAGCAAGCATCTTTGGTTCTGGGCGTAAACCGTCTTAACGTGGGTTATTAGGGATGATACCATTTTATTTATTTTTTTTTTCAGACCGAGTCTGATCAATGAGTGAGTACCGTGGGGAACAGAGACAATATAAAACTGTCACTGAGATCTAAAAAGTAAAAACTGAACCAGGAACTAAACGCAACAACATGACATTACGTTGGAATCAGGTTAAGTTAGTGGAGCACTATGTCGGACGCAATACAGAGTACATGAGCACAGATTCCCGATATGGTATCAATCAAGCACACTTCATCTTCCTTCATTCATATAATTAAAAACGAACCCACAAAAAAAAAAAAAAAAAAAGAAAAACAATTCCACTAAAATGACAACAGTTTCCATTTTCTTCACTTTTCCCATTAAATAACAATTTACTTTTGTATTAACTTGTACGATTACCAAGTTGTGACATTTCAGCAATTTTACGTTATTTACAGAAGGCTTGGAGATTGAGCGTGCCATCGCAGGCAAACACTGCCACGGTGCTGTACCATTGCTGGGAACATGACTAATGCACTCTGCTTTGATTTGACCTACACAGTACATAAAAGGCGTGCACGTCACCTCATCAGCTGAACACAAATCATTACAGCGCTGACGACAAACAAAAAGAGCTCGGAATAAACCCGCCGGTGCATAAACCCTGCGGCTCTGACGGCAAGGCTGACGGGCAACCGTGTGGATGAACTTTCAGCGAGGTCTCAATAGACATGGGCAGGTGCTGCACAGACCTTTCCATTGGCCACCCTGTCTAGGCACATCAGTCACAGATAAACCAGCCTCCTGCCCTTTAGACGACCTCTATGTGACCTTTCTCGTATGCATAGATTAAGCCGTACATTGTGTGGGGGGAATTGGTCCATGCTGGACACGAGTCAGTGTGTGCATACGGTCGTGCAAATGGATCTGCACAGATGTGCCCGTTTGGAACCCAAAGGACCGCGTAGGCGGAGGCTGTTAACCATTTTGTTATCTGCAAGATTATTTTCATGTAACGAGAGAATCAAAAATGCGAAGAAAAAAAAAAAAAAAACAACAATATGTCAGGTTGGAGACAGGATAGTTTTGTATCCATTTTTGATTCCCTATCCTTGAAACAAACACATGAAACGAGTCTGACAGAGAACTAAATGGTTAACAGCTTACTCCTTGGCTCTACTTTGGATTCCAGACAGGCCTATGAATTAAACCCGACCTTGATGGTTCGGGTACATGTCGACGTGGACAATGGTCCGATGATGTCACAGCTCTCAACTCCATGAGTCACTCACAACAGAAAAAAAAACAACAAACACGGAGGGCCAAAGTGGAAGCTCGTAAAGGTTGAATTCGCACAGTCTACAAAGTCTACATTTTGTCATGCCCGCTCCTCATGAACAGCACCGGCAGTATGCTGCCGTATAATAAAAATACTGCTGTGAATCTCATTTGGCTGAAGATATAGTTTGTAAAGGACCATTTCAAGGTAATGAAGTGTATAGCTCTCCTTGCTGGTTGAATCGTTTCAAGGGTTATTATTTGTTATCACAAATGGGGTTGTTTTGATTTCCTGTATGACACATGCAACCTTTTGTCAGAAGGACACATATCAGGTCATAATTCCTCCTTCGGCGCTGACGGGCGTGCACACCGGAGAGTTATGATAGTCAAGGTCACCGGAAGAGATGAGCAATCTTATCTCAAGCCATATCAAAAAAACCTCAAACATTCACTCTCAACAGATGAGAAAAACGAATTTCACAGACATTCACCATCAGCATGATGCTGGAAATCTGAGCTTATTTGAGCCACAGCGTATTCTCTCTCTGCCCTTTAAATCGGGACACTAGTTACTCTTCTTGCAGTTCAATTCAAATTATGCTCCAGTCTGACAAGGAGATGTCAGGAAAAAAATGCAAGAGTGCGGACAACATTTTCAATGGTTTGTCAGGATGTGTTTCAACCAATCCAGGGCCACCTGGAGACTAAGGTGAAAAAAAAAAAGCAAACAGAAGAAAAGGCATCTAGTTGTATGCTGCCACCTGCAGGCAGACTTAAGTATTTCAATCGAAATAAATGCCAACACAATCTCACACCTCACTCAAGTTCAATGCTTAAAACAATGACAGGACAAGGTCACCTACTTGAGTAAGAAGTGTTTTCAGAGGTACATTTCTCTATTAGCACGACAAAAATACATGCAATGTTACTCTATTTTAAAACAGTAACTTTGATTGACCAGTTTATTTTATATTTAGAAACTTAGAAAAGGAGGCTTGTGTTTAACCAAGCAAATAAACAAAGCAAAAATACTCACCCCTCCCATTGTTATTCCGTCAATAAGGGCAATATAGGGCTTCTTGTATGTTCCTTGTGGGACAGAATTACATGTATGTTAAAACAAATACATGTAGCATTGATGTCGTACAACTGTAATTTACTATAAATTACAGGTGTAAATACTTTTAAGTTATGTGGTTGATAATTAGTACATTTGTTACGGTTAAACTTTACCAATGGTGTTGTTCACAATGTACTCCTCACGGAAGAAGTCCTGTGCAAGAGAGTCCCCGGCCTTTCCTGCCTCTGTGACCGCTGGGAGTAAGTATTAATAACATTAATAAAAATCATGACCTACACAATAATTCAAACTAGATAGCAATATCACCATTACGTAGAATATGAATATCAGAATTGAGAAATTATTTCATGCCAGTCAAAGTGTAGACACAAGGAGGGGTACGGAAACCCTCACATTAGCGTGCGTTTAGCACACAAGACCTCCCGAGACCTGGACGGTAACACGAGAATGCGACTGTCGCTGCCATTACCTCTGATGTCGCCGCCGGCACAAAAGGCTTTTCCTCCGGCTCCTTTGATAATGACGATGTCAGTCTGATTATCTGTCTCCCATTTCTATAAAGAAATCACAAAAACACAGGGTCAAAACAACTTTACACGGACGGTTGAGATATAACGTCATATTCTCAATGTAAAACTCCTTTCTAATCCATCTTTGATACTGAAAAATAGTGATCTGCAAAGTAATTTATGTTGAGAAGAACTAACAGTTAATAAGTGTGAATTCTTGATGATAGAAGCATAAAGTAAGAGCTATGCATAGCAGCCAATTGAGGATATCCTTTGGAACCGAATTAACTGCATCGTGCTATGAAGCAGTGTATTTTGTGTATGCATTTCAGACATTTCAACCACTACAAGGAAACATAGTGAACAAGATAAGTGCTCTCACGTTAAAGTGTAAAACGGACTGAAATGATCGCCGAGACCTTGACAGGGAAAATCTACATGAAGCAAATGGTTGGGCCACCACACAAACAACTGCATTCGTTTAGGGCCATTTACTGACAAGAAGAGCTCAACACTTTTTAAACCACTTATGTCAGTGACACCGTGTCCTAGTGGCAGTAAACTTCCAACAACAATCTACAGCATCCCACCTTCAGCTGTGGGTAAATCTGTCGGATCATGGAGAGGTTCAAGGCGTTGAGGGCCTTGGGTCTGTTTAGCGTGATCACCCCGGCGTTGCCCACTTTCTCCAGCAGAACGTCGGCGGCCGCCTGACCTGACATCTGTTCCAGAGCAGAGATCACACAACAAGATCAGACAACGCACCTTGGACGTGGACGGCGTGAATAGAGGAGCCGGGGAATGGCTCCCACGCGAGCCCGAGGAACGGGAAAACAAATGACATAGTGTTGGAAATAAAAAGGAGCGAGATTGAAATGAAGTACCTGTCCAGTACGTCCACTTCATTCAGAACACAACGGACGGCATAAACGTCGGAAATTAACAGGCAAAGGAAAGGGAACTTCAGTGATAAGCTAGGGAAGCACTGGAACAATGTACAGTGTAGAAGACTGATTTGTGCTTAAATTGGATCCATGTTAATAAGGATGTATATGATACTCAAACTGCTAGTGTGAGCAAAGTCTTAGCAACAGAAATACTACCACCACTACTACTACTACTACTACTACTACTATTACTAATACTACTACTAGTTCTACTATTACTAATACTACTACTAGTTCTACTATTACTAATACTACTACTAGTTCTACTATTACTAATACTACTACTACTACTACTACTAGTACTAGTAATAGTAATAACTACTACAATAGTAGTAGTAGTAGTAGCAATAGTAGAACTACTATTACTACTACTACTACTATTGTTATTATAACTACTACTACGGCCTCACGCTACTGGGAATAAAAACAACAACACAACAACACAACAACTGGAATCACAAGCAAGTCTGAGGCCAAATCTCACATTTAGGGGGTTCCTTACCATGTGCCCTTGAATCCTCTGCAATCGCCAGAAGGATCGCAGCCTAAGGAAAAACATTTTCTATTTTAAATTTGATCACTTCAAACGACGCTCGTGCGTGGCCGACCGCTCGTTCCATGCATTTGGAAAGGTTTTCAACCCGCTGCCTCCTTGCGTCGTTAGTGACCAATGTAAGGAGCCCACTAAGACGTTCGCCTCGCCGGGGACGCACCTGCTGGGGGTCCGCAGGACGCCTGACGACATGTTGTTCCGCTGGATGGAGCCGCTCGTCGCGTCGCCGCAGAGCTCTTCGTGCGCGCCTCGGCGTTACTTCCGGGCAGCAGCGCCGGGCCGCCCCCCGATTGGCTCGTCACCGGCGCGTCACGGCGCGTCACGGCGCTCGACCGCTCCGCCGCCCGGCGCGTCCTCAGCAGAATTAGGAATAGTTCAAGTAATAGTTCATCCATTTCATTTGCGGGGCGAAAAATGGGAGTTTATATGACAAGGACTGTTTTGATCATAGTTCCACTGTTATTCTCTGTTATTAGAGCACAGGCAGCATGTCGTAGTAGGGAGTTATGTACGACAATACTTATATTTCCTTTTTTTTTTTTTTCAAATGAATGAACCATCTTTTTTAAATTGTTTCTTCTAAAAAAAAAATCACTTTCCTCTGTAGATGGGGAATGAACGGCATCGGTTAAATGTTGTTTTCGTCAACCCATTAGAGACTACTGATTCATAAAGACACATTAAAAACGACTGAATGTTTGGAACGTGTAGGATGAGGGTGTTCGCCTTGTTTGCCCTTTTTTCCAGCTGTGAAGGTGTGTGGGGGGGTTGAATCCGGGCGTTGGTAGAGATTCTAGGAGAATCTTTGCTCCCAGGGTAAATAAATGGTCGGACGGATATTGCATTTCATAGATCGAGTGTAGCCTTAGGGTGTAATAAGAAACAGAGATTCAAATGAAATAAAACAAGGTACGCTTTCATTGATATTATTAGCGGAGAAGATATTATTAGGAAGAAATCAATCTGAGCATTTACTTGACACACAGAAGCATAGACTCAAAGTAACCCTTTATGTTTGATGTGTTTATTCGTCATTTTGTCATATGTAGGCCAAATGTTTAAAATTTAAATGTTTTTTATTTTTTAATGAACAGAGAGAAATACGTCCTGAAGGTGGCTCTGTTTGTTTGTGTTTCATACTTGGAGAATTATGTTTTCAGGTGGAATCCAGCGTGTCTACTCCCTTCTAGATACAGGGAGTAACTCTAGTCAGAGTCACTGCTGCAGGAGCTGCTGGAGGACTGCAGAAAAGACATTGAACGAAAATACATGAACAAGAAGTAATTTCATTCAAACAGACCTCAAGTGTCAAGTATTTGAAATTGTTTTATTTGAGTATTTGGAAACTCTATGTACTGTATGTGGGTATTCATTACCCGACTGTGTCGGCTTTACTTTACACTGTTTTAATTATTTCAAGAAGCAGCAATGAAACACAACTGGTCTGAGAAAACTTGAAATAGAATAATATAAATATAATAAATATAAAAATAATCTTACCCCACGACTCCACCCTCCTTTCTTGTGGCACTTTCCATGTCGGTGACCGCGCTTGTGTCTGTGCCTACGTCCATGTCCATGTCCATGTCCATGCCCATGCCCATGTCCATGCCCATGTCCATGCCCATGCCCGTGGTCGGGCCCATGCCCGTGACCGTGCCCGTGCCCATGACCGTGACCGTGCCCGTGACCATGCCCGTGACCATGCCCATGGTCATGTCCGTGACCATGCCCATGGTTATGCCCGTGACCATGCCCGTGACCATGCCCGTGGTCATGGCAACAGCCTTGCCCACAATCTGACCCAGGTCCGTAGCCATGTCCTCCATAAGGCGGAGCCATGGGTTGGCATCCAGCGGGCCCATAGGGCTGGGGAGGGCAGTGTGGGGGTGGCATGTTGCCTGGTGGACACTGAGGATGCCCCCCTGGCATGGGCTGCTGGGGATAGTTAGGGTAACCTCCGGGATATTGGTTTCCTGTTAAACACATAGGAAATAAATATTCCACCCCAAATGCAGTACTGCGTAGAATACTATACACTTTCAAAACATTCAGGATGAGAACAAACTGTGGCCCTGCCGCAGGCATTACCTTGATTGTGGCCGTACATGTTAATATTTATATTCCAAATCCTGAAATTGCAGAAAGAAAAATAAAGAAAAACAGTAAATATTATTGTATTGTATATTCCAACAGCACATGCAATGACTTGTTGCGTTAGAGTCTGAAAAACATCGAGCTCAGAAAGTGTATTGAAAACATTTGCACAGTGTCAATGTGCCTTTTCAAATGCTCCAAAAAAAGCACTTAAACTCCAAGGCGTGGCACTTGAAGCACAATGCAAATACTGAGCTGTTGAACAAAAATTCCTATACCCTGCTCTTTAAAAATATAAAGGCCTGCTTTAAAAAGTGCGCAGCAAAACTGCACATACTGCACATATCTGTTTATACCTAATAGCCTATCCCACATACATAAGTCTATTCCCTTTATTTGTATTTTGTACCCCTACACCGTATTACTTTGAGTAATTTTATTTTATCCTATATTATTCTATTTACTTACTGCATTACGTTTTAGGAATCAGTTAGTTTCAGTCAGTTAGTCAGTAGAAGTTAGTTAGCTATTGTGTTTAGTCTAGAACATATTGTGTATAATCACCGGGTTGCATTGACATTTCACTGCATATATGTATGGAAGTATGTATATGTATGTGACAAATAAACCTCTTGAATCTTGAAAAGAAAGACACATTTTTAACTGAAATCTGTCATTCAGAAGTGGACTTACTGTGAGCTGGAGTGCAGAACCAAGCAGTCAGTCGTGATTTGACTCAACAAGGACTCTCCTTTTATAGAGAGCGACTCCTCCTCCAGAAGTTCCTCCACAAACATCATAATAGTACAAAAATACACCAATCAACTGGCATTGGTTTCAACATCTATAAGGATGTGTACAAGAGTGATTATTATGTTTATCAATATGAAGCCAGGTGATAAAAAACAAGAATGTTCTGATGTTATTGGTTGAATTTATAAGGAAATACTTCAAGGTCCTAGTATCAGCAGATTTTTTTATAATATACATATATTTTTGGGTAAACAACACAAATAAAAAAAAACAATAGCGGAAATTTGATTGGTGATGTTGCTAGTCACTCAACCCATTTTCAATTTTGGACATGACCTCTTCTTTTTCTTCTTAATCTTTTTTTTTTTTTATTGTTATTCTGTTATTTTGGGTTAAATCAGTTGCTTATCATTAGGTTTATTTATTATTTTCCAAATTGTCCATATATTGCCAATTTCTTTTTTCATATTTTTACTGTATTTGCTTTGTTATTATTTTGCGTGTTGTGTTGATGTGAGCTACTGGGGCATCTTGGGAGATTAGCGAGGACACAAAAGAGAAAGCTCTAACGGATGCACTTCCGAAAAAACCGAAGGATCAAGTTTCGTCATGAGTTCTCAACCTAATGTTCTCATTCGGGTGTGAGCGGCCATTGTGATTTAAGAACAAACGCGATAAAACTTTATCCCACACTTGGGAGTGGGAGGAACGGCCGTGGAGGAAAATCACTGGGTTACCCTGTGTGCGTCAAGATTTGGCATTCAAGAGATGTGAGGTGGGGGGGGGGGCGTAGCAGCTTCCTTATCTACAGGTGCTCATGCTTGAGAGGGGGGGGAAAGAAAACATACCGAGTGGAGGAAAAACAGGTTTTTAATAATAGATACAGCGATCAGCCTGTGAGCACATTCCAACGCTACTCGAAAGGAATTGCGTTTCTTTTGTCACTTGCCCCCATCTACACAAACAAGCTGCCACGTAGACAAAGATGGCAACTTAAGATAATCGTACACAATACGAATCAGAGATACACAGACGCACAATTCTGCATTCGCGATAGGCGCGCGTACGCAATCATACACCCCGCACCCACACATAGGAGTGGATACACGCACACACCCTTTTTTTTTTTTTTAATTTTTTTTTTAGATAAGTAAAACATATTTAAGACATTCGATCATGCCTTGATTTACATTTTTAAACTCTGACTATTGTACAGTAATGAGGGCAAAGGGCAGTGAATAAAAGGTTGGCGCCGTAGCTGAATACCATCCCCAACATAAACCAGGGTGTTAGATTTGGTGGTTATTAATGGCAGAGAACCACCCTCATAAGCAAACTGTGCTGAGTGTTACGCGGTAAATAAACGCGGCATGGAAGGGGTACATTGAGGAGCTATAGAGGTCACGCTGGGTAGTTATCAATTTAAACGGCTTGCCTTTCCCCCCCCTCCCGCTGGAGCATTTTTTCCAAGATTGTTTGTTGACATTCCAACCTTTCTAAACCTGATAAAAAAAGCAGACCCGATCCTCATCCTTTCCCGAGATTTACCTCGCTCTCTCCTACACCTGGTCCGTACCAGAACAGGGATATTTGATTCAAGATCTGGCCCGTCTCACTGCTAGCTACTACAGATTACCCGAGGACTCTCGGCGCTCCGTCTTCAACGTGGCCAAAAGAAACAAAGAGAATACGGGAAATAAGCATGTCTAAAATGTTCCGAGTGATAATTTGGTGGACATGACAGGCAGAGTGCCAAGAGGGGTGATTTGATTTTCTCTATTTTGTTGTTGTACTCCTTCGCTATCATGCAGTAAAGCAAATCCATTCACCATTAAATTCAAGATGTTTATTCATCACATACATATACTGTACATACGAGCATACATATGCAGTGAAATGTCATTAGTATACAGTTTAAACAAAGACAACTTCAGGCATGCACCGCAAAGGCCTCTGAAAGACCTGCTTTGGTGCAGACTGAATTTCCTCCCTTTTTTAAAGACATAACATTTGAATATTTGAATCACAGCTAACCGGAATCCTGTCCAAATTGACAAGAGGGGAAAATCTACATAAAACTAAAAACATCTTTATTTCATTGTAATATTAAAATCAATTACAATCGATGGTGACAGCAGCCAAAAACTGTCACGAATCAAATCCTCTAACGTATGTATTGGAAGGAAAGCACCTGGCGTTCTTCATAAAAGTTTGTCACTGATAGCACATTGCATCATTGAGATGGATTTATTTAAAGTTGAGGGGGATGAGCCATGTTGGAATGTGAACGCAGAGAGAAATCCAAGGAAAGCAGCATGTTATTTGATAGTTAGCCTTTAAGGCAACATTCAGAGGGACTAGGAATTACAAACAGACCAACTGAAATGAGTTGTAGTAAGACATACAGTGTGGAGTTCATGCTTCGGGCCCGGTCAAGTGTTAAGAAAGATAAGCTTTTCCAGAATCTGACCTTCAAACACCGTCGTGATCGCCTCAAGGTTATGTCATTCTCTTTTGCAAAACCCTCCCCGTGATAACTCAGAGACGACTCACGCAACAACAAAGAAACATTCTTGAGCAATATTCGACCACGGCGACAAAGTGTTTGTTTTTGTAATTCGTGTTTGAGGGGTTGATAGCCTATTTTGCAGTCAAACGCCAAATGATTCATATGGAAATGTACCGAGTCAGCGTCCTTTCTGCCTCCCCCACTTCAACGTTGATCAACCAGCAACCATTCCTCCTGGAGTTCACCGGGGTGAAGGCTGGGCTTCAAGGTGATCACAACTTGACCTTCCCGGCCGAGGGGCTGGAGGGGTGAAGGGCCGAGAAGCGTCCCAGAGCCCACACCGGGAAGACATTTCGATAAGAGGTGTAGCTGATAGCGCAGCTCTTGTTGAACACACCTGAGATGTTCTCCTGCAGAAGAGAGGACAATTACTTGTCTCCCGTACGTTTTAGTTGTGCTTTAAGAGGTTCATAAATTTAAGGCGAGATGTTATTATGTTTTTGGGATGCACCTGTGGCCAATCTCCGTTTGGCAGTTGCTTGTCAATCAGCAGCTGTATTCCTCTCTCGATGGCCCGTGTGTCGGGGTGCCTAATAAGGGTTAAAATAAAAATAAGAGACAGATACTAGAAGATCTTGTTGGACTAGTGTGGTGTTATGAGGCAACCATATCAGGTTTCATGAAGGGTAGAATTACTTGACCCAATAAGGAATTGGACATGATCGCAACCAATGCAAATATTATACATGTAAAAAATAACAAACCTAACAGCCCCACAGTGTCCGTCAAACTCTATCAAAACAAACGCGAGCGGAGTGTGTCAGCAAGTTTGAGTACTGTCAAAACAATATATGTACCATAACGTGATACTGAAAATAGAAATGGCCCGAACTTTATTTGTAAAGGTATGAATCCCTTCGCAGTGCAACTCCATGGCGCTCACATTCCTGCTGGTTTGCCTCATCAATGTACAAGAATTTGGACGAGCATTGTTTTTATTTTTGCACCGGGTGTCAGTTTATCTCACCTAACAGCCATGAGGCCCAGGAGAGCCCAGCAGGTGTTGTGGATCTGAGAGGTAGAGCTCTGGACGTAACGACGCTGCTCGCAGGACTCAAAGTCCTCCCCCCAGCCTCCATCTGGCATCTGCTGGTCCAGCAGGAACTCACAGGCCCTCTGCACCTCCTCCGAGGCAGCCCTGAGACAAAGGAACATCTTTTTAAGTTAAAAAAAAAATCCATTTTAACCTCCTTTACTCAATTTGGACATAGCTTAATTAAATGACATGACAAAGAGTGACGAGTGTTTGTTCACAATGATTAAAATCTGTGTTACAAAGTGTAGATATTTACTGGCTGCTGAGGTATAAATTATTGTGCTTATGTTAATGTCAGCCGTTGTTTATATAAAGCTTTGATGCGTGGTGCAAAGCTCCGATCATGCATTGTGGTAGCTGCGCAGGCGAAGGCACATACAGTATCGTAACATCAGACATACAACATGTTGTACATTGTGGGTTTCCAAGCTTTCCTGTGCAAATTGAGACCGCCATAACGTGTCATTACCACGCAGGGCCCCCCTCCAACAAAGGGGCAAGGGTAGTTCAAACCATTTACACGATGAGAAATGAGGAATAATGAGGTGCATGCAGCAAAAATTAAAAATTTGAGTCACACCATAGCAGATTTATCAGGCACACAGGCCAAGATTTTTGTGTATATTTTTAATTTGAATACAATTATTTTTGAAAGTTTTAATATTCTACAATATTGGACTGCACTGGGTCCACGCCCACAGCCCCAAAAAATAAATGTAGATGGATTTATTTTCCGAAGTTCCCATAATTGAATAAAAGAAGAATCCCCCGTTGCTCCAGACACCGTGGCGAAAGTCGGAACAAATGTTTTTAAATGAGGCCTTGTAGAACTAATATGAGTTAAGATTCGGCAACTGGGTTGCTTATTTCACGCCTCAAATTTGTTCAGAAAGAGATTTTAGCAGACCGATGAGGTGAAATCAGTGAAAGTTTACAGAGAAGTACAACTGAATCCAGAGCAAATCTCAAACTGCACTGGCTCACACAACCCGGAGTGATATTTTTTTGCAAAATAAAAAATTTAAATACCTGTTGTGGGGATCTCAGAGCCCAAATATTAACTTGTCAAAAAGGAGCATAACAGGTCGCCTTTAATACTGCCTCTAATAGCTCTTACTACAATGCCCCTTTGTCTGTCTGTTTTCACTCTGTTGGAAACAATGGCAACACCGTCATGTGAGAGATGTGCAAGTGAAATTAAAATGCAGTTCGGTTACAAAAAAAAGAAGGTGCAGGCCCTGTCCTGTATATGTCATTGGCTTTGTCGTACCACAAAGCTGTGTTTGTGTTGGCAGCGTTTGGAGATCTTACTCATCCTGGTAGATGTGGCCCATACAGGCAAACGCCTCCAGACCAAACCAGGCTCCATAAGTGAAGCACACTCCCCAGGACCTGGACGCACACGGAAAAAAAACTGAATTGTTGAATGAATGTGTGGCTTCTCTGGCAAGTATGATGTTTAGTCTAAAAGTTCTTTCCTTAAGTGAAAACTTAAAAATAAGCTGACCCCTCCCAAGATCCATCGGGCCGCTGCAGCTTCCGGCAGTAGTCCAGTCCACTCTTCAGAGTGGATCTGAGGCAGAATGTTGGTATAAAAATGATATCGGAGTGAGCGGATATAAGACACAACGCAGCAAATGTCAAGCAAAAACATTTCAGAGTTTCAACGTTTCAACAAGCCAGCACCATTTAAGTGCAAGTCCAGAAGAGGGGCTAAACCCTATTTACCGATCAGCGTCAAGTGATGCCCCATTATTATGGGACAGAATTGTTATACCAGTCAACCCAGAGTGCTGAAGTAGATTTGGGTCATATAGGCTACTTATGAGTGCTTTTACACTAAGCCAAAGCAGAACGTTTATAATTAAGTCTGAATGCGCCTCTCACTGGTTGAGTGACCCTGGCCTGCATGTACCTGATCTCCTCAGCTCGGTGCTCTGGGTAAACCTTCTGGAAGTGCCTCAGGGCCTGTATCACTGCCGATGTGCACTCCACATAGGTGTAGTCAATCATGATGTCACCTGTGGGAGAAAAGGAGAGACAAAGAGAAAGAAGGTTAGACCAAACGCTGAGCCATTCACAAACGAGGCAGCCCAAGACTGATGATCAATGATGCTAAATGATGAGAATCGGCTCCCGCATCTGAGAGTTGATCTGATACACAAAATCTTGTTTGAAACAGTGCGCATTAGCACCCCAGATCTGCCGTTGCAGCAGCTATCCATGTCCCCGATGCTCTCACGGTTTGCTTATTTTAAGAAGAGGACAGTCAGAGAAAAAGTCACGATATTGTTTATATTTGCACTTATTTTGATGCATATTTTCATTTCAATGGTTGTAATGTTCTTTGCAAAATTAAACTGTTAAAAAACATTGTATTATATCATAATAATTGTGTGATTTCCTGTTGTTTTATAGGATGTTGTTGATTTCAGTCAAACTAAATGACTATAAATGATGTCATGTTTGAAAGGTGGAAGTGTTGCTGCGTTAGAAAAAGACATTAAACATAAAAATACTGAAGAGAGAAGTCAAAGCAACAGAGGAGGATGGAGGGGGAGAGAGAGAGAGAGAGAAAGAGAGAGAGAGATGGAGAAAGAGAGAAAGGTCAGTGACACAATCACACCTACAGTATGGCCCAACATTTCACAGCTCATCTTCTTTTCATGGCAAACTTAGCCTCGCACTGGGAATCCCCCCGTCTTCCGATAGGTCACAGTCGGGGAAGATTGCGCAGCGCGGCGTTGCAAAACATTCTGAATTCAGTCAAATTTTTTTCTATGCAAGCTAATGACGCATGCAAATTATATCATGTTTAAAAGGGGAGCCTTGTTTCCCCTTCTGCATTTCTCCACTGAGTAATATTTCCAGCCTTACCACCGCTGAGCAGCGGCAGTGTCTGTATGGACTCACCAAACACCTCAGAGGGGTTCAGCAGCTCCAGAAGTTTTCCCCCTCTCTTGGTTTCATATGTGGCAAACCCCCCATCTGAATTTCTCATGCTTAGCAGCTACAAAAATGAGAAATAGAAAAATATATTAAAAAAAACATATACAAGAACATTTATTAAAAAAACACAAGATATTGCCCTAACTTACTTCCCGTCACGGTGGCAGCAGGCTGAGCAAGGAGCTCTAGGCCCCCTTCTCCCCAGCAACGTTTTCCAGTTCCTCCTGGGGGACCCCGGGGCGTTCCCAGGCCAGCTGGCATATGTAATCCCTCCAGCATGTTCTGGGTCTACCCCGTGGTCTCCTACCAGTTGGACGTGCGCGGAAAACCTCCAAAGGAAGGCGCCCAGGAGGCATCCTGATCAGATGCCCGAACCACCTCAACTGGCTCCTTTCGACGCGAAGGAGCAGTGGCTCTACTCCAAGCTCCTCACCCCATCTCTAAGGCTGAGCCCATTCACCCTAGGGAGGAAACTCATTTCGGCCGCTTGTATTCGCGATCTCGTTCTTTCAGTCACTACCCAGAGCTCATGAACATGAGGTGAGGGTTGGGACGGTTTGCCAGAACTTCCTTGAGGCCAACAGAAGGTCCTTCTCCATAGCCTCCCCGAACTCCTCCCACACCCAGGTTTTTGCTTCAGTGACCGCCGAAGCCGCAGCCCTTCTAGCATGCCGGTACCTGTCTGCTGCCTCGGGAGACCCCTGGGCCAGCCAAGCCCGAAAGGCCTCCTTCTTCAGCTTGACGGCTTCCTTCACCGCTGGTGTCCACAAACGGGTTCTTGGGTTACCGCCACGACAGGCACCGACTGCCTTCCGACCACAGCTCCTGGCAGCTGCCTCTGCAATGGAGGTTTTGAACATGACCCACTCGGATTCCATGTCCCCAACCACCCCCGGGATGCATGAAAAATTCTTCCGGAGGTGGGAGTTGAAGACCTCGCGGACAGGGGCATCCACCAGGTGTTCCCAGTTTACCCTCACTACACGTTTGGGCTTACCAGGTCTGCCTGGCAGCCTCCCCCACCAACTGATCCAACTCACCACCAGGTGGTGAGCAGTTGACAGCTCTGCTCCTCTCTTCATCCGAGTGTCCAAGACATACGGCCGCAGATCTGATGACACGACTACAAAGTCGATCATCGATCTTTGACCTAAGGTGGTCTGGTACCACGTACGCTTATGAGCCACCCTATGTTGGAACATGGTGTTCGTTATGGCCAATCCATGACTAGCACAAGCAAGAGAGGTGACATTCCACGTCCCTAGAACTAGTCTGCGATGCCGAGGATCAGCAGGCCCAGGCCCCTGCCTTTGCCTGCCACCTGTCTGGCATTGCACCCGACCCCAACGCCTATCCCTGCAGGTGGTGGGCCCACAGGGTGGAGTGAATACATGGCCTAATATAAATGACACTTTGACTTTTTCCTCTATGGTCTTTTAATGTTATTTTTTATTTTTTATTTTGGTGCTTTTGTTATTCTAACTTATTTTTATACACCTTTATATTGTGTATGAAATGCGTTATACGAATAAACTTGTCTTGCCAAAATCAAATAAAATATGACACCACTCAAGGAATTGAGACAGCCATGTAAAATATGTTTGAACACGTAGATTTTCTTGTTTGAACATGTGGCTCCCTCAACAAGAGCCTGAGAGCAGGGGCACCGTGATGGCCCACCTGGTTGAGCATGTACCATTTTCAAGGCTAAACTCCTTGCCGCAGTGGCCCAGGTTCGAATCCATGAGGGCCATTTGCTGCATGTCATCCTCTCTTCCCTGTCTATCTATACTGTCATTGTCAAATACAGCATGAAAAAATGCTCAAAAATTTATATTACAAAAAACAAACTGAAAAACAGCTTGGATCCGCAATCCTCATCAATGAATGAGAAGGGTGGTGCTTACGTCCCTATCTTATGCTACAGAGGTTTATTACACTTAAATAAACAGCTTGGAAATAGCAACAACTCTTAGAATAATTAAGAAAAATCAACAATGAATAATGACAAACTGCATAGTTCAAAAATACATCTTATTAAGGCATAAAACAACCACTAGATTCCCCCATTGTATGTGTGTGTACTGTATGTGTGTGTACCACGGAGCCCGTCGGACTGAAGCGGCGGTCACTCACCACATTGACCGCGTCATACAGGCGCTCTGAGGGGACGGGGCGTCCAACAGAGGGGCAGAGCTCCTGAAGCAGCATCACTGACTTCAGGCCCTCCGCTGTGCAGTCACCCACGATCCAGCCACAGTCGCGCGTGCTGAATGGGAACCCCCCCTAATAAAATGTGTATGTAGGAATTTAAAAGTTTGTTTATAGACATCCCTGTCACCCAGTTATGTAACGCGAAACAAATACATGCTATGGATGGATACAAAAATACAAACGCAATGTATGTACAGATCAATACTGGTTTAACAGGTTCCCATAATGTGTGATTTAGAAAGAAAATGAAAATGGCGGTAAATTATGACTAATGGGCAATAGCTAATGATTATATTAAGGAAATTATTACCATTTACAATAATGTTTTTCCTAGATTAGATAAATTCATTTGTGTTCCGTACTAGAATTGACGCCACCAAATCAAATAAATAAAAATGCATCCCAAGTAAAATGGCGGATTAAAATGTATTCATCATCTATGAATATCAGTTCAACTTTTAGCACGTAACTGGCACTACCACAAACGACACAATAACAAGCGCACATAACGATCATCCCTGAAAGGCTGCTATGAAATTATTATTAATTTGACCTTGTTCATCTGTCTGTAGTACTTATGGTATTCAGGGGGGTTGTCAGGTATCTGGTGGGGGAGCAAAACAGATCAGGCATCAGAAGGAAGTGGTACATAATGAGTCAGAATTTGAACCTTTGAGAAAACTGTTATTTCTTTGGACATTTTTGAAAACAATAGTAGGAGAAATTGAATTATAACAACAACCAGATGGATACTAACAGATGTGTTTCCTGTAAAATAAAACAAAGGGTAGATCCTCATTTCACACGAATTTGCACCAGGTTGTAAGGAAAAAGGAAAAGCATCTTTCTTTGTTGTAGATTTGTGTATGCTGAATACAGAGCATGGGTATGTTAATGATGATGATGAATGTGGGTGGTCCAGCAGAGAGAGTATTGTAACACATTTTTTTAAAGGTGACCTTCATGCTGCTCTTTCACGCTGGTAAAGCCAGAGGAGATCCTCTATAATAAAGATCTTAATTGACCTCACACCTCTAATTTAAGAATCTGAAGAACTGATCCTACCTGCGTGAGGCTGAGGAACTGATGGGCGTGTCGGAGGCACTCAGCTAGTCTTGGGTTGTCCTGAGCTCCTGCCTGAAGGAGCCAGAGCAAAAAGGAAGTGTTACCACGTTGCCAAGCACTGACAAACGTTGAACTATTTAATATGAAAGGGCTGACTGTCAAAATAAACAAGTAGGTTTGTGTTACCTCAAGGAAGGCTTGTACAGCAAAACAAGTATCCCAAAGCTGAGATCCATTGGTCCCCTATTTAAGACAAAAGTACAGTTAAGCAGATGTGGCTTTTATATGTTTGGTTTAAACAATTTAAAATAGATCATAGGTTTAAACCTTTTTTGTGAGCAATACTCTTTAACTCAGATTTAAACCGATTTATATCAGTGGAGACATCTGTAAGTACCAAAGGAGCTACATTTTGGTGCACGTGTGAACATCTAATGACATACAGAAAATAGTGGCCGTGCAGATGAAAAGCGTAAAACTCACCTGCATTTTCATGCCATCTAATCCCAGCCTGCAGCAGTTGACAGAGAGAATATTATTTTGTTAGTTATCTATTGCTGCTAAACTTTGGCTAGCGGCATCTTCGTATTTAAACCCAAGAAACTCTAGGTTGAGTTGTTGGCACCAAATGCATTTAATCCTGAACGACGGTAGATTTTGGTCGATTTAACAAAGAGATCAAACGCTGACTTTACGGAGGAGTGGACTCGGCTGACTCACCAGAGGTAGTCTGGGATCCTGGAAACATGCTCCTGGAAGACAGAGGAAGATGGGCCGTCGACGTACCAGCGCACCAGCATGTTGATCGTCTTGGAAATCTGCAGACAGATACAGAGGCACAGCACCTCCCTTGCTGAGTGATTGCTGTTAACATGCAATTTGTTTGACATATAATATACATACAAATAATACATTTCTGCGCAATTTATACCTATAGCCCCCCAGTTTTATTGATGTAGTGGACTTCCTGTGCTAGTTGATGTGGCTATTTAACATTTACTAAATGAAGAAAGTATCAGTGTCAACATGGAGGCTTATTTTTATGAAGAGCTCGGCCCAGACTGCAGCAAAACAAAATGCATAAAATCAAAAGGTACAAACAGCGTCCATTTTTTGTACTTTGCACCATTGATACCAGTGTATAAGGGATACCTTACTTCAAGACTACAAACTGTACTTCCAGATCAAGAGTCAACATAACAGCAAAGAAATTGTAAGGAAAAATAAAAAGTAAACTTTGATAAAATACGAAATAGTGAGGAAACACATCTTTATCACACGAGAGGCGGGTGAGTGGAGATTTTGTACGGACATTTAATTGTCAGTAGTGACACCAAAAAAATGAATTTTGCTTACAGGTCCAATGCTGATGCACTTGGTAAAGCGGTCATCAGCTTGAATGTGCTCATACAGCTCCTTGACAGCTCTTCCCCTCAGTGTTGTGCTGTGGTACGCTTCATACACATTCATCAGCACTGCAGAGCAACAGGAGCCAACAGGTTTGGGAAATGATGCCTTTTTTTCACCTCATCACTTGAGCTTTATTTAAAGGAATTAATAATGGCAGCTCTGGATTCTATTGCATGTAAAATAACGGTAAGGACGTTATGCAACTACAGACACACAATGGATTTGATTGGTAATGCGTACGTCCTCATTTTATAATCAGGGTTTCGGGAATCATGGACTAGTGCAGCGAATGCTTACTGTAGGCTACGGTGAGGAGTGCGCTGTGAGGTGTGTAGATATCACAAGCTGCCACGTTGTTCCTCTGGGCGGGCCAGTCCATGGTGGCATAGTCCTGGACATACAGCTCCTGGAAGGAATAGGACAAGGGTCATTCATCCGTCTGTCAGATTCATTATGTTAATTTATGTTGATTTATTTGTTCAGCAGATTCATCGGAATCAGAATGAATTTAATTCTACATAAAGCAATGAGCGAGGCAGTGTGTCGTATTTTGAGCATATTTTGCATCGTATTTGATCTTTTTGGGTGGACATTTCAGTAGGCCCTGGATTGTTGCATATTTGGGCAGATATCCAAATTTATTTTTGGTTCGCCAGAAACTGGCAATCATAGCAACGTGTTTTAATCACCCAGGGAAAAATGTATACATTCCTGTTTGGGTCCCAGACTGGGATTTTGAAAACCTAGAACCCCTACATTTCCCCCCGGGGATTACTAAAGTGTAATCTTATCTTATCCTGCAACAGGCTATTCATTTTGTGAACGTTTTTTTTTTTAATTTATCAGATTAAGCCTGTTAATCCTGTTATTTAACTTTTCATTATACATACACAAGACCGACAAAATAATGTGGAAACTTTGAGCAGAGCCAAGTGTGATCATTTAAAGCACCACACATCCATTCAAATGGACGTTGAGACAAATGGAAGTGGAGCAGTAATGTGTTGAGTATGGCGCCCCCTTCAGGGCAATGAGGACATAGCACCTGCCGAAGGCTGAGGATCAGAGGATCTTCCTGGGCAGTGAGTCGCACAGCGTAGCAGAAGCTCATTGGGAGGTAGACTTGGCGACAGTGGCACCACAGCGTAGATGGGTGTGCTGGCATCCAACTAGGGAAGAGCCTGAAAAAACAACAACAAAAAAAAAACAGATATGTACAGAATGTGTGTCAAAGGCACTACGTAAGTTTTCCATGTACCGACTTCAACTAAAAGTTCACCTTTTCTTCATCACTGACATGTCTGACACTGTCGCCTCAACATCGAACAAATCGAGTCACAGCATTTAAGTAGATATTATGCACAGTAAATGACCACCTAAAAGCCTGAAGCTCTGTCTGATTCAGTCGGGGCAATGTACAATGATATTCTAATTTTATGAGATGTATCTGTATTGTGTGCTTTCCAATGAAAAACGAGTGGTCAAGGGAAACCTGTCCTATGTGGACAGAAAAACTGAAATATCTGGTCAAGTTTGTAATGATAGTCAGTCATATGATGATAATTAGGAGGTTAGGAGGTTAAATATGCATATATCAAAATTTTGAAGTGACTTTTATAGCACCGGCCACTTGTGGCCGAAACAGTATTTATTGGTTAAACATCTAAACATAATACAAGGGTTAACTATCACAACAGGCATAATAGATACCTTGGTAATGATATCTCCACCAATTTGTCAGATTTGTTTACCCTTGTTATAGAACCCAGAATCGCGATTGTGACACCGCCCCTTGCGGCCGCCTGTGCGAGCACCGCGTGCTGATTACACACATTTGAGTATTTTTCGAGCTTATAGAGCTTGTGTGTAATCACCGGGTGTCATGACATTTCACTGCATATATGTACGACCGTTTGTGTATGTATGTGACAAATAATCTCTTGAACTTGAACTTGAACAGCAAAGCATAGTCTATGCACAACTTACCACATCTCTGGTAAGAGCGTATTCATTCCCTCCCAGCTGTAGACATTTAGGATGGCCAACCAGAATTTACCCCATGATGGAATTCCAGCAGCCCCACCTTTACAAAAAACACAGCTGCTCTTAGCCATATGAATGAGTGCCAGAGTAATATATTAAAGCAATCATGACATTAAAGACGATTAATAACCAATATATAATTAAATGTGTCGTTAGCAAACGTTATAAAACACCTTTACTTTGAAGGACTATTTTCCTTGGCTGTGTCTGACCTTTGCTGTGCAGGTTGTTTCGGGCTCGAACCACGTCCGGGTCATCGGGTTCCACTCCCAGGATCCTTAGGGAGGTGTAGCTCAGGGCAGTACCAAAGACCGTTGACTTATCTTCAATGTGTCTGCACAAAAGCAAAACACAGACTCACTTACTGCAGAGCACAGATTCATTCACAGGGATCTAGTCAGTCTTTGGAAAAGGACATCTTTGGGGGTTTTTTTCCGGGGACCATGTTCCTTAGCGACAGGGATGGCCCCGGTGCGTCGTAGTCAGCTGCAACTCTTCTCTCAATACTGGAGTTTGGATCAATTTCAATGATTCTGATGCCAATTACACGGGTCGACTCAGTGATGAATGAAATAAGGCTTAGGTTGAAAAGACTGGAGTTTTCCTCTCATTTAATTTTAATGCTCACATCTTAAAAATGACACAATGGGCGGTAATGCAGTAAAGTGTGGGAAAAAAAAGTGGAAATTTAGCACATTCCAAAACTCTGAAAAGGCCAATATTCCTAGCTGTTCATGACATGTGTGAACAACCTTGAGATGACACAAACTCATACTTACAGCCCCCAGCCTCCGTCGGGCAGCTGGACGGAGCGCAGATACCTGACCATCTCCTTCTTCCAGGCCTCTGCCAGAGGGATCTGTGCTACGTGACACGTGATCAGGAGACCTGGGAGGCAGAACACACACACACACACACACACACACACACACACACACACACACACACACACACACACACACACACACACACACACACACACACACACACACACACACACACACACACACACACACACACACACACACAATTCTACTTGACCTGGAAAACTCTGCTTTTTATCTTGTGACACACATGTTTGACACTAATATAACTGACACATGTTGGCCAAATATAATCGATTAAAATTGCAGATTTGTTTGAACTTTTCAACCATTAACAGGCTAATAATCGGGAATGGGTGAGCTCACCTGGCAGCAGAAAGAGCGGCCCACCATAGTCTCCTGCCCAGTGGCCGTCCTCAGCTTGGAGGTGACTGTAGAAGTGCATACCTTTCAGGGCTGCATCCACCGCAGTATCAGCTGGTGAGGAGCTCGGCAGGTACTTAGTCTGGTGCAGGGATTTGTGGGAAATTGACACCAAACATCAAACGTGTGAGGATCATTTGACGCACCCCAAAAAAAAAAAATCAAAAAAGGTTGAAAAATGTCCTACAAAATGTCCTAAATCGGAAACAGAATCAGTTTATTCCGCCAGGAACATTTGCATATACTAGGAATTTGTTCTGGTGAGGTTTGATGCATTACTCTGCTGACCATTAGCATAGAAAAAGTCAGAAAAGACCGGATAATAAAAATAATAATAAAATAAAATACAATGAAAAGTAAAGTAAGAATTTAAATGGTCATATATATGTATATATATACACAGATAGCCCAAAAACAAAACAAAAACAGAAGTATACAGAAATATCCAAAACGCAATATGCCCAGGAAAAAAAATATTGTTATGGGTACTGTATATATATGTATGCACAATAGGTTTGTGATTCTATAAAGCAGACAGTAGAAGAATAAGTACAAAGGTGCACCTTTGGCGTAAAAAAAAAGACCCCGGCACCATCGAATGAGCTTGCTACTCGAGAGACCATCCCTTATCGTCACACACGGAAATGGACAAGAGAAGACCCCGCTACCGTTTCCAGTCCCAGCGAATGGGCTTCAAGCATGGTCTGTTCCCGGTCCGGAGAGTCGTGTTCCTCCACGTAGCTCCACGTCTGCCTCCCCTCGACGTTCCTCAGCCTCCAGCGGCTCAGGTCCGTGGCTGGCTCCGTCTTGTAGGGGCCCCCCCGCCTCCTCAGGAGCCTGGCAGAGGAACAGCGTCGATGGGACGGAGCAGCGCGTTTCTGATCACCGAAATACAGATGGACGTTTCCACGTCCGAGCGGGCACCGGTGTGACGCCCGGGACAAGCTGTTTTGTCTTTCGATCCCTTTTCCTTTGACATCATTCCCGTTGTCAGATCTCCCATTTGACCGAGTTCAAAGGTCAGTTTTCTTCAAAACGCAAATGTTGGGAATCAGAAGCATCGAAATCAGGATTCTCATTTCAACGAGGGAAACTCTCAAACTTTGGCCCCATTCATTGCATTGGGAGACGGGCATTTTAACGTGTTGAGATGCCATTTCTTGATATCAAACGTGTAATTATTGATATCAGAAATGCAACTGCTGACATCATCATTTCTGTTTGAACAAATGCAGTTGCTTAACATGTGTGAGACGGTTTGTGATTGATTATGATTATTGATATGAGAAATTCCATTTTGATGTCAATAATGACAACTCAATTGGATATTACAGTGAGGCTGAATATATATATAATTATATTAATCCCCGATAACTTTTAGGAATGCAATTCATTCGTGACAATTCATTTGTAAAAACCAATTCACGACAATCAATCCATAACAATCAGTTCACATGTTTTCTCCCAATTGTTATTCTTTTCCTGCCACTATCGACTTCATTGTATGAAGTTTTACACTTGGAACTTTTCCACAGACGCGTGTTTTCTTACGTAACTTGAATAGCTGCGCGGGGCAGTATAATCTGCGCGGTAAGGACATCACTGACTTTCATTCATTTGTGGATGATATTTAATTCATAGTACTCACGTCGCCTCCGTCATGCCGCGGGCCGGGGTGAGGTGACGCTCCGCGCAGCTTCCCCAAGCCGCTCATTATTCCGCCCGTCTCCTTCGGGTCCGCCCCCCTAAAGCGCGCGGCTGGGTAACGTAGTTCGAGGTGCGGGCAATCCCCGCGGCCGACGCCGAACGCGAGACTGCATCTCCCGGCGCCCCTTGCGGTGCCTTCCGAGACCGTTTCGGCAGGTGGACGTACATGAGCAGAGGGGCGTTGAGCCAATCACAAGTTAGCTGGGCGGAGAGGTGGGCGGGTCCCTTGGGTGATAGACCAATCAACGTGCTCGAATGTTGCACACCGATCATTGAATTCACTTGTCGGACTTCAACAGGAAAAGCAATAATATATATATATTTTTTAAATACAATAAATATATATTTGAAAATGACTTATTCGCTTTACTCTCGTGTTTTTTTTTTTTTTTTTTACTATTTTTTTAGTGGTTATTTTTAATTCAGCAGTTATCACAATTCCATGTTTATAGGAAAATAATATAAAAAATTCAAAAGATAAAATGAATGGCTTACACTGTGGGAGGGGAAAAAAAACAATCACAATTTAGATTGAAAAATACACTTTTAATTATCATTGGCTCCTAGAGAAAGCGTAAAAAAATAGACACACGCACGCACGCCATTTCCTCAGTAATAATTTGCCAGAAACTACTAAGTTAATGCAACATGAAGTCAATACATTCAAAAAATGATGTCAAACATCATGATTGTAAAAACACACCCCATAACACAAAGTTATCGTTACAAAGTTATATCACACAATAGACATTTACATTTATTCTGACAAAAAGTAAACGCATGTTTGTACATAATAAATTCCAAAGGTTCAAAACAAAACAAACTGTACACAAATAAAAATAGGAGGAAACAACTTGTTTCTCCATTGCCACAAATACCAGGCTATTAAAAGAATAATTAAAACCTAAGATAGCAATGAACGATGTATGGTTTCTCATGTAAGGACGCCCGAGTCCCTTGAACAGGAAATGCCATAAGAACAAAACAATTGTTGTAACTTCAGATACTAAGAAGTTTCTCGTTGGAAGTGAGCAGCGTCATGAGCAGCCAGTTTAACAAACAGTCCCATGGTTTCAGACATGCTAATACGTGCATCAGTCCTCCACGATGTTCAGCAAGCCGCTGAGCTTCATCCTACACGCCAGCTCCTCCTCATGACTGGCCAAAATCTGCCGCTCAATGTCCTTCATTCGCTGAGCCAAGGACACGGTGGTGTTCCTGGGCCTGTCTCCTCTCTCCGAGGGGTCATCAGGCTTTGGTTCCTGAACGAAAAACGCAGTCAAAAGCGGTTTAAAGAGCTGCATCCAACTCACAAAACATGCATAGACGCGTGCCGTGACGGCGCTCCGAGGACGGACCACCCCGGTAAAAGGGGAATCTGACCAACGGCGTACCTGTTTCAGGGGGGAACTTTGAGCCTTGGCCTTGTGACGGCCTGGCGACGGCATCGCAGCTGTGAGCGAAGACAGCAGGGTGGACGAGGGCATGAAGAGGGGCATGGAGAGGTAGTCCAGGGGGTCCGCGTCCAGCCAGCGTTTCAGCTGCTCGGTACTCCTGTGGAAACGGATGGATACGGTACAATACTGTGTGAAAAAAACACTCACAACATGAATCCCGTTTTTAAAATACAGATCAATCCTAAATGTTGGCGGTGAATGCGCGTGTGTGTGTGTATAGGGTAGAGTGGGGGGGGATCCTGCAGCTCTACCTTTGGCTTTGAGCCTTCTCGGTCTCAAAGCTCTGGAGGACTTGGAGGGGCAGCAGATCCTGTGGCGTGGGGGTGTGCGTGATGTCCAAGGTGCTCGGCAGGGACTTGTGAGGCTCCGCCAGGCTCTCAAACAGCTTCTGCCTGAGGGACAGTGTGGTGGAGGCCCGGGAGTCACCTCTGCTCCCTCTGAGGAACGAGAGAACGCGGGTGAGGGTGGAGGGTAAGCCGGAGGAGGGCCGGGTAAATCAAAAGCGCTTATACACAGAATACAGATTTTCGAAATAATGCGGCTTGGGACTTTGGTCAAACCGGTTGTATGAAAATGTTATATTGTAATACCATAATTTCATGATGTTAAAAATGATGACAAAATAAAATAAAATAAATAAATCAAACAGCTTCACAAAAGGCATTTTAAACATGAATGCACCGACTAAGAAAATAATAGAATATAGAGGCAGAAAATATCCCAAATATAACAATCCGATATCAAAATTATTCGACAAATCAGATGTCAGAAGAAGAGCAAATGAAAATTCTGAATTTGTTGACACCTTGAAGCAAGCTAGATAATTCTAGGAGAAAAATGGATAATATATGATCAGTAATGGATCTATACTGCATCTTATTTTTTCAGAGAATTACGTAGGCATGAGGAAAAAAAACAACAAAAAATAAATGGATTCAAACTCAATAAAGGGTACAGATTCACTTTTAATATATAGATAATCCTAAAGGCAAGAAGAGAAGCCCTCTAGAGCGCTATGTTTGTCCCCTTACCCCTCAGCCTCCTGCTGCTTCTCCCTGTGTGTCCGTCTGACGGCCTGGGTCCACTGCCCCGGCAGCTCAAAGCCCTTCAGGGACTCAGGCAGGTAGTAAACAAGGACGTCCCCATCCTCTGTCAAAGCATCTGTATTAGGGATGTTAATGATGAACCGTTTAACGACAATAATAATTTTGACCGATTGCTACTACTGGTTGAACAGTTAAAAAATATTATATATAAAAAAACAAGTTATACATTTTTTTTTTTTTTTTACATTTTGTAAGCTTCTATCTGTTTATCCTGTGCACACTGACTGGGGAAAAAAAAACAACCAACAAAAAAAACAAAAACGACTGCTGATTTCGTCGACTTTCAGGGGGCAGCCCTACACACATGCGCATTTGTTTTTGTTTTTTCTTTGGAGTGCTCAGAGATCTGTTCCTGCTAATCGCTACCACACGTCAAGTCATGATGAAATTGCTGTGTTTGAAGATGCTCTCACCCTCACAGACGGGCTGCCCGGGGCTCCTCCAGTCCTTCAGCTTGTGGTTGATGCAGAGCATCAGCAGGTCATCCCAGGGGATCTGATGATAGCCAGGTCCCCTAGCCTTGTCCCTTGCCCTCCACGCCTGGTGGGCTCTGCCGGGGTGGTTTTGCAGTCTGACCCTTTCCAGCAAGTTCTCCAGCTGCGACATGAGCAGGGGCTGGCTCCCACGAGACGCTGGGATTTGAGAGGTGTAGCTACAGATGGAGGAGCAGAGCTGTGACCAGCCGGCTGGTGGGGTCGCAGAGAGAGGGGGAGGTATGTGAGGATCTGGGCAGGTGCTGACTTGTTTGCATAGCTTTGATATAAAACAACATTCAGTTATTTACAGTCTACATGGCTGTTCCGAGTAACTGATGACACAAAATATACTGTATAAAATGCATGCTATTTTTTTTTTTTACATATTAAAACAAAAAAAAACAAAAAAAAGTGAAACTAACTACTTAGTGAATGAAATGTGCTTATCAATAATTTAAGCTACAGTATAAATCCACCTCAATTCAGGTTTACACAGGTGCACTTAAAACTATAAGGCAAAACTCTAAAACCTTCCCTCACTCACCCGTGGTGGAAGGCAGCTCCCAGTTTGGGATCTGCAGACTGAGAATGGCTCCACGCAGCCATGCCAGGTGCTCGCTGGAGTTCCAGCCGAGTTGGGGCACCAGGTGGCGGGTGCGCGGCAAGGAGAACTCCCCCGGCGGGTAAGAGAGGCTGATCAGCTCCTGTGTGGACACAGCGTCCGCCAGGTGGGCCAGGACGGCGTTGTACAGGTGGATGACCGGGCCGGGATCCTGGGAGGGAAGACCGGCGGCGGCGCGCTCCTGGCGGTCGGCACAGAGCCTGGTGCTGAACTCACGGCTCAGGCCGGCCTCCACGAACTGGACCAGGGTCTGGCAGTGCAGGGGGGACGGGAGAGGGGTGCGGGCCAGCAGCCAATGCATGGCCTGGCTTAGCTGGAGACACAAGAGAGCAGGAAGAGCTAAGCTGGGTGTAACACCTAATAATACGTTTAATGAGGGCTATGCGGTACGGAAGAATTAATTATCCCGCTTACTACACAATATCGAGAAAATCATATCTGCACATCAAGCCTCAAGTTTGGTTGAAGAATTAACGTGAGGTTTATCACACTGAATCATTTTGAGTGAAAGCAAAACCCAGTATTTCAAATTGAACTCACATACATTTCCAAGAATATTATATATTTTATATCTACACTAATCTACAAAATGATGCATCAATATTATGCAATTATGGATCACAATATAACAATGTATTATTTTTATGACTATATATGTATATATATATATATATATACACACACACATCACTGAAAGACATTGAATGGTAGTTGTAAAACTATTTGACAATTCATAATACACGGTACATATTACTCTGTCGATGCACGTGTACTACCTGCTCAGAGCCTTGCAGGTCACTGGTGGTCTCTGGAATATGGTAGAACATGTACTCTGATATCAGACCATCTTCCACCAGTGTCTGCAGCATCAACGCTATGGGGGAAGGGAATAAACAGAGCAGCTGTTTAGTCTATTCTCACTCGACAACTTCTACGACGACTGCTACACCACATATAATGCACTTTATCCACCACATTTGGAAAAGGTGATCTTTTAAATAAAACAAAATAAAAATAAATAAACATTTATTCCATTACTCTTTGGTCTTATAGACAAAGTAACAGTGGACAAATCCTGCTTTTCAACCGCTGATTATTATTGTGCATCTTATAATTTAAGTATTGACCCCTACAGACTACAGATCAAATCAATTACTGTTCTCCATTACTTCACTGTAAAAATCAATCACCGCGTAAATATCTTCAACAATATTTTATGACTTGCCTTTGATAAATCAGTATTGTATTGTAAGACAATCTACACAAAAACACTGCTCGTATTTACATCTTTGTGTTGCATAATCAAATATTTCTATCCTTGTTTTAGCATTGGTTTCAGTCAGAAAGGGTGCCTTCTCTTTGGATTACCTTCTTCTAGTTTCCGTTCATCGCTGATGAGACCTGGCACCAGTACGACAAGGGGCAGCGGGCAGTGCCAGGCGCTGGCCTGCTGCAGCTGTTTGAGCTGGAGGAGAGCTGAGAGCAGGGGTACGTCCTGCTCCTCCCATCCCGCCGAGGGGGTCGGCAGGGCTGGGAGCAGCAGCAGCAGAGCCCCCGTGCCCTGGAGTTCGCAGTAATCCTCCATCTTGGAGAGGCCGTCCTCGCTCAGAGGACCACGGGACACCTGTGAGACACCGCAGGCAATATTTAGTAACAAATTGACTTACAGCATCACGGCCCTTTCTGCTTTAAAAACAGCATAACAGCTGTGCATTACCTTTGCTTTTGCTTAATGACTGAATAGACACCAGGGCCTCATCTAACCTTGATGCTGATGTGGACTTTTCGCACGGTCTGTCCATTCTCCCGGAGCGCGTTGGCAACGCAGAGTGTCTGCAACATGCCGTCCGGCTGCTTTTCTTTGACCTCTGACCCCTCCCCTCCACCGAACTTCACCTCAAGCCAGTCTGAGAGGACCCTATGGACAAGGGGCAGCAGGAGGCAGGCTCAAGCCATATATCGCTATATCTTCAGCGCTTGGGCGACATGTAATTATCTTTGTCTTCCAGCCAGGAACCCAAACAGTGCTGTGGATGTTTGTGCTGAATAGAACATTTCACATGAATTCCAATTTGTTCAGATTAAAAGACGACAAACTGCCGACTCTTCCTTGCATGTTAAAAAAAAGCAATGTTTATGTCTCATAACTAAGTAAAAACTGATAATGGTTAATACAGGGTGTCAAAGAGATAAATCTAATATTTAAATTTTTTAACAAAATTGAATATGGAGTTTTGGAAAAATCCTCTCTCAAGTACGACGGGTAAGTTCTAGAGTGAGTTGGGTTCATTTAGAACAGCTAAGTGTAGCAGGTAAGTATGAAGGAACAGGCTCCTCCTGCTAGCATGCTGTAGTGTCCTTGAGCAAGACACCTAACCCCTAATTGCTCCTGATGGCTGCGTCTGTCGGTGTTTGAAAAATTGTAAGTCGCTTTGGATAAAAGCGTCTGCTAAATGACTAAATGTAATGTAATGTAAATGTAAAGGAAAGTATTAGGTTCAGCGAATTTAAAACGACAGCATCATGATTTTTAAGGCCTAATATTTGCAGAGCTGAATTTTAGAAATCTTGAGGACCTGCGGACACCCTGTAATACTTCTCTAACCAACTGTGTCCTCATTTACAACAGCCTTATTAACAAACTTTCCTGAAGGAAACGCTCACTGACATAGCAGTTAAACACACAGCGTCTCGTCGAGACCGCGCTACATACCTGTCGGCGAGGCTGGCCACACTTTCATGGTCACTGGGTAAGAGGAGGGCGGCCTTCCAGAAGACTCTGTCTGGCGAGTTCGGGATATTCTCTGCCACCAAAGCAGGCAAATCCAATGGGGCCCAGACCGTCTCACTGCACGCGACATCAAAAACAGGTCAGAATTCCGCTCTGTGAGAAGAAATTATTTTTTTGAATCAAGGAATCACTGGGTCATTGACTGCTTACTCCAACAGCCGCTGATAGTAGTAGTGAACCCTCATCTGGTGGATCACTTCTTGTCTCATTTTTAGCAACCTGTCAACAAGGCACAAAGAAAAATTAATTAACATCTCCGCCGTCGGGACTGCAAAATAAGAAGCTATGGTAAGTTTATCCATCAGTGAGGTTGTGCTATGAACAGTTATAAATGATGGTAAACTACATTTTAATATGTCCTGGGTTGAAAACCTGTGATTATTATTATTATTATTATTATTATTATTATTATTATTATTCTTTTCTAAATAGAACAATGCACTTTAGGGTAGATGTTAACATTATGCAAGAATGTTGACAAAGAAGCATGTTTTAGGCTTCACAGGGCGACGAAAACGGCAACCTGCATATTTGAATCTGAAGGTGGCATTACCTCGTACTGGAGACGGCCATGTTGCCTGCGTTGCCCAGGTTGACCACACCTCGGGCAAGGTCAAGCAGAGAGGGCCGTGAGGGGGCACTGGGGGCCAGGGCTTTCAGCTTGAAGCGAGGGTCCACACAGCAAGGGGCCGCTGGAAAACCTCTCATCTGCCTCTTCAGCTGTCGACGCACTGCGACCACGTCGCGCCACCTGGGGTGGGGGGATTTAAAAGGGTTTTTACAAAATATTTCCATCCAAGAGAAGTTACAGATGAGTCTTTATGTTATTTCACCAAGGTCCAAGCAATGATGGCTGATACAGCCTAAAATTCATATCACAATCTACTTTGACAATCATGAATATACTCAACATGTATGTTGAAAATGCAAATTCTAAAATATAAAGGCTGGTCTTTCTCCTACATTCTGCCTGCTAAACATACACAATTACACAAATAACACACATAATTATGATCACAGGGGTGATAAAGCTTCAAAATGTAATAATATAATTGATGATTGTTTTCACACATTTTGAAAAATTGTTTTTGGATTAAATGAAATAAATAAAATCTTTGAGTTTAACCAATGATTTGGCTGCGCCCCACGGATTGAAAATTGCTGCTGCCAATGTTCCACGCGGCCGACTTCCTGGTCCCTACCTTTTGATGTACTTGTGGATTTGCTGGAGCTCCGCCTCGAGGATGTCCTCAGCCAAAAGGGAAATCTCCTCGTCCAAGGTCTCCTCTACCAGACTGGTGCCCACCTGCTCCGTGCAGCGAGCCACACGCTCCGCCTTCTCTTTCACTGCCTCCCTGAAACAGCACAGGAACAAAGGAGCAGACGATGGATAACAACCAGTTCTGAGTTGTTCGATTTGGGGCCCATGTTTGTGAGTTCTCACATTGGCAACTTGATCAATAATAAGGAACGCAAATAGTGTGTAATGGCTGTTAACACCAGCCAGAATGCAGCGGTTAAGGATCTTACTGGATCTCGGAAATGGCGGTCCGGTGGATGCTCTCCCCTAAAACCTCCTGGATGATCTCAGTGCAAAGTGTGAAGCTGAACTGGGTCAGGAAGGCCTCATGCTCCTGCCTCCTCCTGGAAAACCCAAAACACCAGGTGCACAGACAGGAAGTGAGACAAACAGAAAGGTTGTTCACAAATTAGGGAAGGATGATAAAAAAAAAAGGTTGATAATGTCATGACAAAATAGAAATCACAATACTATTTATATTTATTGTGACTAGTTTTCAGACTTAAACACAGAAAAAATAATAATATGAATGGATAATATTTGAACAATAAGGTCAGGAGCACCCAAAGCGTCAGTCGATAGCAAAATCCAGGCCCACTGGAAAATAATCCAAATGGATATACTGTAGGTGGCACTATTGTTTTTGGCTAAATGCAGACTTTGGTCAAAATAAATACCCAGCTGCAAGCAGAGCAGATGCATATAATATATTTAACAAAAATGCTTTTTAATTTCCTTGAAATACTTACATAACACAATATAGGCTTCATGCAATGCATACGTACATTAATGTATACATACTTTTAGCATGTTCAGGTTGAATAAGTGCTGGGGAATAAAGGCAGCGTTCCTACCTGGCTTCCTCAAGCCTGCGCTTCTCCTCAGCCACACGCTCCTTCTCAAAGTGGATCTCAGATGAAGAGATTTCATCCAACATCTTCACCACCACCTCGCTCATCAGCACCTCCACCTGCATGCTGCTCTCCCTATAATTAACAAACCAGTTTAGTCTGTGAAACTGCAATTCTAAGAGTAAAGAGCCGTGAGGAAAATAGGGGTGCACTTGCTGCTACACATGCCAAAGAGGAACTTAAAACTCTCCTTCTAAGACAGAGTGAGGAGCCTGCCCTACAGAGGCACGCCCCACACTCCAGACCACCCGTACAGGTATAGCAGGGGGGCGCAGTATATTGACAGAGCAAATTATGTAGAGCCAAACTAAAATCCACCACTGAATAAATCCTATAGAGGTACTCCTCACTTTATGACCTACCTGTTTAACGACCGTTCGGACTTAGGACCAGCTCTCTGACCAGTCGGTATTGTACGTTGCGTACAATACCACGGCGTTTCAGCGTCAAGCATCTCATCACGCATCACCCTTTCTCAGTCTGTCTTGTTCCCGCAGTCGGTGAGTATTCACTACACTAGCGTTTGCAAACTCCAAGACTGAAATAACGGTAAGGGGGCGTGTCCTTGCTTATCGACCAAGTCGCTTAACGACCTGGTTGTAGGAACGGAGCTGGGTCGTTAAGTGTGGAGTACCTGTATTATGTATGTATGTATGTGTGTGTGTGTGTATATATATATATATATATATATATATATATATATATATAAAGATTACTTAGAACTAAAGCAGGGATATAGTGGTAAATCACTAGTAATTGAACGTGTATTTGTTATTGTTCAACAAATAATGACATAAAGTTAGATGACAACATGGACGTTTTTTTAAGTGAGTGGTGTCGTTTCCCTGAAGTAATCCATTAAGTATCTCGTTACTACAACTTACTCTAGAGCCAATCTGGCGTAGCCGGCACCGGCACTGGCCACATCCCTCACGGCAGCATCGATCACCTCCTCCACCACGCTCTCCAGTACTGGCACAATGTCCTGCAGAGGAAAACATGCGAGCATTGACCGCAATTCTCAGGTAAAGAGGCAATCTTTAATAACATTTTGTTAAATCCCAGTAGGGCTGGGCAATATTGTCAAAATCAAATATTAAAAATATTAATTTTTCTATGAATGCCTCAATGTCGATAATTTGACAATATTTTGTGGATTATTTTTGGTGCTTTCATAACATACCTATTTTTGCATAATCAACATCCTGAATTAAAAGGTAGAGGCATATTACCCTCAGATTATTCTCTAAATGTTATGAGATGAGAAGTGAATAGGTGGCAAGAAGGGGCAAAGTAAACAAAGATATTTTTTTGATATCCACATTATGATGGTGGTGATGATGAAGATGACAGGTGATTGCGGCATCTTCCATACCTCGTCATTGTACACAGGCTGAGGTCTGGGTGGTGGTGACGGGGGTTTAACAGGTTGAGCCTGGACAATATGCTGGAGCAGCTGCTGTGGGTCCGCTGGGAGGGCCGGGCCACTGCAGGGCTCACTGGGCTCCCCTGTCTCATCCGAGGAAGAGTGTTTGTCGGGCTCGGCGCTGGCCTGGGGCCCCCCAAATAGCTTGGCTGGCTGCATGTGGAGCTGTGACTCCACCTCCGCTTGAGCCCTCACCTCTTGGATCTTTGCTGCAAGCACTGAAGATTGTGAAGTGAAGGAGACAAATATCCCCAAAAAAATTATATAAAAGAAATTGGAAATTCTGTACCACCAACTGAGCAGAATCAACACAAACTAGGTAGCCAGACATAGACACTGGGTTGCACAATTTACTCAATAAAAGCCTCAGCTACAAGAATATACCAGTGTGTACATCTGAAGAGACTAAATTACTTTTACTTTTAGAGGAATTGGCGAGGCCACATACCCGTCCCCGCTGCGTAGCTGACTCTGGTGTGGCCGCCCGTGGGCTCGGCCATTGGCGCGTCGCCGCGGTATTTGCTCTGGGAATCAAAGCTGCAGATGGGGGTGTACTGGGGAGCGTTGGGCAGAGGGCCTCCATTCACCACCTCCCCAATCAGAACCAACTTCTTACTCAGGATGGCTTCTGACTTCTTGTGGGAAAGAGACGGCTCAGGCTCCTGGAACGCTGTCCGGCTCAGTTCCACGATGCTGTAGGCGTGATTCAGAGGCGAGGGTCAGAGGTCAACAAAAAGTACTTCACAATGGGCCTCATTCAAATAAGAGTGAGCTGAACAAATTTGCGCTTAAATCGTGCGTACGTGTAAGTTCTATCGTAGGTTCTAAGGGAAGATTTGGGATCCATCAATGTTTTCTTACTTAGATTTGATCTTACTTTAGGAAAAATTTCAGAATTGCCCTGAACCACTTGTACACACAAATCGCAAAGACGTCAGAGTCCTGGAAAACAATACCGTGGACGCGGACTATTCACACATAAATACTTTTATGATTCCCCGTTTCTCCGTGCCACCCCGCCGAATAGTCGAATATTGTCATTGAACAGCCAAATCCACTGACAAAATTCTGAGTTGGGTACAGCCCTAGGTCCTAATAATAATGAGATACCTATTTGCCTTCTTCGTATCTTATTAATTTGGCGTGTTTTTTATTTCTTTTAATGCTAGGATGTTTAAATTAGCTCGGTTGTATGTGCGGTTGGTTAACTTTAGACACATAGGCTATAAAGGATTCATATTCATTTTTAAGCATGTGTGACATTGGCATATTTAGCTTTGAGTATATTACTGGATGTGCCTTTGAAAGAGAACACACCAGTCAGTGCTGGCTCCTCCTCTTTGTTTATCTTTAAGCAGGAATCGGTAAGTTCCTTTCTATGGTGAAATTGAGGCACGGTTTATGCTAATTAGAAGTATATTTAGAAGCCTGTAAATTTAGAATGGTTCAGATTAATCTACATACGCATGGGGTAAGAAAGAATGTAGCTGGCAGGCACATGTTTTGAATGTGGTGGTGAATTTGCGCATCCTGTTTTTTTGCACACAAAGAAACAACATTTCGATGCATATATTCATGAACGAGGCCCAATGTGTGCGCAACACTGTCAAACTCAACAAAGAAGAAATGCCCTCTGAACTAAAAACACAATTCTAAATTGCTAACATTTGTATGAAAATGTATAGTCAGGTGAACTGTCATGATCGTGACAGCATCTTTTTTTTTTGTCTATAAATATCAGATACTTACCCATCGCTAAAACTGAGGCCATGCTGTTGGACGAAGTCGGCTGCCTCATCAGCGTCGCGGAACATGAGCATCCTCATAATGTCCTCTAATGGGAAGGCCGTGGACCTCTGGGAACCCACTGTGTGGGCAATGTTCAGTGTTCTTAGGGCCATGGACCGGACCTGCACGCACAGGCATGCATGGCACACATGCCAAGACACGCAAAAGGAAAAATAAAAAAAATTCAAGATTCCATCCAGCATCTCTATTAGCAATGAAGTTGCTTACCTGCAGAATAAAACTGAAGCTCAAAAACACCTTTCTACATGACTTTAAATGATATAGTCCTAAGCTACTCTACGTGGTCAGTAGGGAAACTGAGGAAAGGCATTTGGAGTGGTTACCATGACCCCTGTGGGTGATGATTTCAATTTCTCAAGAACCAATTCCTGTTTTTCTGACCTGGTTGAAGTATCGGTGAAGCAGACAGCTGGCGAGGTAATTTGCTCCTTTCACCAGCTTGAAGAAGCGGACAAAGTTGTTGCTGTTGAGTGCAGCGAATGCCTGCATTGCGAATTTCACTTCCGGGGAGCCGCGCACCTCGTCGCGAAACTGCTGCACCTCTCTGTATCAACACAGGGAAGTATATTTTTTATCCAAACTCTTACTTTGATAAAGGGTTGCACCAGTCCAGAGACTGCAAATCAGTGGAATCTCAGTTATTAAGCAGGAGGTGAATGGCTGCATCAACATTTGGGCTTTGAAAACATTCAGTGTGGTCTTCATCATCAATATGGACCCAGTTCTAATAAAAATAATGAGTTGCTGTTCTAATTAGTATTATTTCAAGGATTACTGTTTTTTAACTACATTTTTTGTTCTTAAAAAGGCACAGTGAGGAATATTTTATTTGCTCATTCCTCAAATGGACCATGATATAGGCAGAGCAAATGTTGATTATCATTGCCCCTCGGTCCACTGTTCCCAAGATGGCTGCTGAAATTTAACGCGGCACAGACAGGGCTTTTTTCCGTTTAATTAAGATATAGAGGAAAACAAATATATCTCAAATAAAAACACTGTTTTTATTTGTTTTGTTTGGAGAAACAGGGACGCAGAGCTCTCTCTCTCTCTCCATTACGCATATCGTATCAATATGCCTTGTAGGTATATGGATACAGTACATGTAAGCAGGGCTTACAAAAATGTTTTTGTGGTTATAACTAACTGCAGGGATATTTTTTTATAAAAAATATTTACTTTCTGATGAAACACTGCCCAAAATTTTTATAGACAGTCATTTTGGTGTCAGCCCCTCTGATAGTGACACCCAGTGGGGTCCACACCCCCGAGTGATGCCACTGTTCATACCTTTTTAAATGAATCTTTAATAATTATCTTGTTTTAGTCAGAGAAAAACAGGAGAAATTATATCTAGTGCTATAATTCATAAAGAAAGCAATCAACATCGAAATAATGGGTTTATATTTACAATCAGAAAACATAAATATGGAAACATAAGTACAAAAACCAGATCAGCATGATTCACGTGGGTTACATTTTCAGGTCACAAAAATTAAAAAAATAAATAAAAATAAATCACATTCCTGTTTAATTTTAGTTTGAACAGCGGCCACTATTTGTCGCCAATTGTCCGATGTTTCCGATCGCACCTTTAAAGCGTTAAGTGGATCTGATACTGCATGTGCTGTTGAACAAAGCTTTGTCTGAGTAATACAACCTGCAGGCCTGCAGGCTTAAAAGAGCAATTTAAACTTATCAAACATAGCTATTTTTCAATCACTGCAGGGCTGGGTTGCTAGACAATTTACTTACATTTCTATACATTTTTGTGAGGTGTTCTCTACCCGAGGACCACACTGAACTCAGATAGCAGTCCTAAACTTCGGCCATTTTGAGACCTGGTAACTTGCATCAACAAATATGGATCCAGTTGAGACAGCTGCTGAACACTTGATCAGATTTCCCAGATAATGCTTGTAAATCGGCCAGCTGTGATATGAACCACCAAGCCCCCTTTGCACACACTCGTCAGATCAAATCAAATTTATCTTGTAATCATCTTGTCTCATTTGTGCTCTAGAAACGATCAATTTCACTGCTTGCGTTTGTTTTTATATATATAGCATATATATCAGAATAGGTACATTCTGCCAGATTTAAATTGGTGCCTGTGAACAACATCTTCAACTGACCTGAGGATGTCGCCGTCGTTCAGCTTGACGAGAACATTGTACTGGCGGAACTCAGCCTCGCGGGGGCAGTAGACCTGTCGCGTGGCCAGGTCCTGGTACATCTCCTTCAGACTCTGCAGACACTTGGTCATGTTCTCGTTGTTGATCTTGGAATCGAACGTCATCATGGGCTCCTCGCAGAGGTGGTGGGCGCAGTGCACGTGGAAGCGCGTGCACTTCTCGATCAGCGACACCGTCTCGGCGCAGCAGAGGTGCTGCTGGGTAATGTCCTGTGGGGAGGACATAAGGGTGGGACGTCCGCCTTTTGAGTAATCGGATATTTTCTTCAACAAAGAATTTGAAAATTGTAGTCTTCCCCTGCAACTGCCATGTCTAGATGGATAATGTAAATATTAATACAAATAATAAAGTCTGAGTTTTGTGAGAGTTTGGTGATGTTTGATGAATTAGCAGTGGCCTCACCTTGCGAATGCCACGAGTCCTGTTCCACACAAAGTCATACCAGTCCCGGTAGTTGTCGTGGCCCTGGTCCATGATTTGGGTGACCAGGTAGTCCATAGTCATGGTGAGCACGGGAAGGGGGCGTAGCTCATGTGGTAAGGGCTCCTCCTGGTCAGCAGAGGAGCGACTGTACTCCTTAACGGCTGCCATGTGATCCAGCTGGTGCAAACAGGGGGTGAGACCATTTTAGCCATCCAGAGTTCTGATCAGTAATCTGTGTTACGCATCAGTCACCAATTCATTATGTAGTGAGCTAAAAATGGTGTCAGTGATTTTATAGACTGTTTCAAATCTCCTTCAGAGAATTGATACCTGGTTATCATGTCCCGGTTCCATGGGAAATCAGATTCGTCGCTTAAACCAGCCGCCATATAAACTTAAACATTAGATGGTTTATTTGACCAAAACAAATATAGAAAATGACAATAAATGGATGAATCCTAAAACAAATGTCCAATATGAACGGGTGTTTGAAAAAGACCCTTGGGGCCTTTAAGATTACAGCATGAGATGCAGCAGTTTATTCAGCGTATCTATCCTACCAATCATAAATTAGAATGAAATAATGATGTAAAAATGTACAATTAAGTAATGACATATTATTGAAACTGTGTCTTGATTAACAAACAGCAGGTCAGTAAAAAGAAAAAAAAAATGAAAAGATTGGGTTTTGGGTTTTACTCCTATGGCTTCAGAGTAAAAGGACAGAAACAAACAGACATTACCATCTCTGTGTCTGGAATGAGCTCGAAGGAGCTGAGTTGGTTCCTCGTCTCTCTCATGTACCTCTCCTTCTCTGGACACATGTCGGGACACGTCCCAACAAACACTTTAGAGAGGTCCAGGTCCGTCCGCTTGGCGCGACCTGTAAGAAACCCGTTAGCGCTGAAATTACTTGCAGATTCCTGGTCAAAGTAAAAGAAAAAGTAAATCACGTGAATCATAACCAGCTCAAACTGGGATGTTCTAAAGACATAACCTCCGAAAGTAAAGAATGTACGGAAGTGGGAAGTTCAAACACACATCTGGGGTATCATCATTTGACCAATCACAGGGCCCAGTTGGGAACTTCACCTTGACGCATAATCTTGTCCCTCTGCTCCAGGAGGCGGTACTTTTCTTCCGCCGTCTCTGCCAGCTGCCCCATGAGGTGGAGGAGGGAGGAGGGAACCGGGCGCTCTGAACTCTGGGTTTGGGTCTCCGCGGCGGCTTCCTGTTGGGGCTCACTCTCAAACTGCAGAGACTTGGCGATGGACGGCTTCTTCACCGGAGAGCTGACCGAGACATGAGAGGAAACGAGCCAAACCGTAACGTTACATTTGTGTAACTCATCCGTGGCCGTCATCACATTCCATGTTGGGGTGCGGCGGTCCGTTTCTTCGCCACCCTGTTCTAGGGAAGTGGTTCTCAACCAACCTCAGCCAGTTCACTCACCTGCGACTGAAGGTGGCAGCGCTGCCAACAGCGGGGCCTCTGAGTTGAGGTCGTCGGAGTGGAGAGGAGATGGCCTGAGATTTGGCAGAGTCGCTCTTCGCGTCCACCTCCTCGTCCCTCTCTGCACGTCTCCCGCCCTTCTCACCTGGACCTGACCCGCCACGCACAGCAACAGCACTGATTATATAAGCTGCTTAAAGACACTGCACACTAGAAGATATTTTGACGTTTGATATATTTTACATAGGACAAAAATACGCAAAACACATAGGTAACTGTAAAAAGAAAGGCTTTGCGTACTCTGCTTCTTCTTTTGCCAAAAGAGGACAAGTTCTTGTCTCTGTAGGATTTTGCCCTTCTTCTTGGCCTTCATTGCTGATGCCTGAGAAAAGACAAAAGACAGTAAAATGTTGAGTCTTACAAATGACAAGTGACAAAAAATAACTTTCTCGACTACAACCAGCAAAGCAATATACATATCAACAAAGTAACAATAAATAAGGTCCAGCAGCTGGACAGTTAATCCAATTGCTCTTACCAAGGATTTCCAAATAAAAACTAAAAAGCAATATCAATTGATTCATCACACAGATGTGATAATCAGATTGTAAATCAGTCGGCTTGCAAATGCCAAAAGCCCTGAGCATCTACTTACATGGTCATGGAAGTGGACAATGGCCAGGTTCTTATTTTGACGGCACAAGATCTTCTGGACTTTGCCGAAGCGTCCAAAGTGCTTCTCAAGCACTTCCTTCTTGTTGAGGGCTGGGGGGACATTCTTGCATTGGATGACAGTGCAGTCAGCGGAGGGCAAACCAGTCAGGCTTTCTGTGCTCTCGCTGTGCAGACCACATCTGCTGGGAGAGGGGGTCTCCGACTCTGGGGTTTCTGTTAACTCTGGATAGGGAGGGGATGGAGAGGTTAAGTACATACCACTGTCCTGACAGCTAAAGGAGTACTGTGTAAGAGTTTGCCTGAATTACAAAGATGACATGCGTTAGCTACCGCTGAGTGTTTTTATATTAATTCTATACAAAAAAATGTTTTTTACGAATAACTCAATATCAATAATTTTGAAATATTTAAGAGATGACTATTAGTGCTTTGCTAAATTGCTGATTCTAAATTTGTTTGCCTCTTAATTGACTCTTTGTAAATAAGTTGTATATTTTGAACATTGTTGGCCCAATATTATTCCACAAAACCTGAATGAAACTGTCGGACTATGGACAAACAAGGCAGAAATTTTGGTAAGTTAAAAAGCAAACATTGCGATAGATTTAGAAACGGAATTGCAGAATAATTTTTATTTTAATGCCAAACATAACTTGTGTGAGCTCAGCAATAAAGTGATCATACAAAAAATGACTAACCCGACGCCTCTGCTTTCTCTAGGACCTCTCTGGTGGGTGCCTGTGACCTTGGTGGGGTGGAAGCCTGAAGACCACCCTGAGCTTGGCTTTCATCACTCTCTGCTTCCCTCCATTCAGAGACCTGCTGCAGGTTCTTCGTAGCCTCCCGTCTCACTGGATTCCCGGAATTCTTCTTTAGTCCACTCAATGCCCTGCCGAACAGTCCTGCGGCCGGGTCACGGGGCCTTAGGAGGGGCCTTTTCGAAGGGTGTCTCGTTGCCTCCGTTGCAACAGGCAGTTCCTCTTCCTTCGCAGACTTATCTGAGCTAGCCCTGGGGGCCAATTGTTCCTCCTTGCGCTTTTTGCCTTTGCCCATACGTGCAAAGATGTTGGTCTCTAATGTATCTGTTCCCCTCTCTTCTGTGCCAGTGTCCGATTTGGCTTTGGGGTCACCAAATGCTGAGCTCTGGCCAAAACTTGCTCCTCCAAAGACTGATGCCGGTTGGACAACTTTGGCAGAGAAACTGAAAGAAGATGGGGTAGTGGGCTGAGTGGTCGTAGCTGTGCTATTGTTTGTGCTAGAAGGAGGGGCTGGCTGTGAGAAGGTGAACTTTGGGGCGCTGGTGGACTCACTGCTGTTGCCTGTAGTTGTTGGATCTTTTTGGGCGGAAATGGAGGGAGCTGTAATTGGCTGAGAAAAGCTGAATCCCACGGGGCCAGTCTTAGGCCCAGCCAAGACAGAGAAACTAGTTGTGGTGGTGGTGGTGCCGCTACTCTCCATCGTGTTGGAGCTTGTTTGGGGAAGAGTTCCAGCAAAGGGCTGACTGGCCCCTAAAGCAGCCTGAGGGTTGGTCGGCTCGGGGCTAGAACTGAAAATAGGCTTAAATACAGCCTCATTAGAAGGCTTGAAGCTGAACTCAGATGATCCAAAACCCAAGCTCTGGGTCACATTCTGAACCGTACTAAATGTGCTGGAGGTGGAGCTGGTGGCTGGCTGACCAAAAGGTGACTGTCCAAAACGTATTGGTTGAGAGGAACCTAGTGTAGAGACTGAAGAAGTTTGGGAGGTTCTAGGGGAGAGGCCAAAGCCAGTTGTCTGCTGACTAAAGCCTGAAGGCTGGCCGAATGCAGAGGGTTGGCCGAACATAGGCGTTTGCCCAAACAACGTGGTCTGGCTTGACCCACCGGGCTGTCCAAAGGATGACGTGGTGCTGCTGAAGCCTGAGCTTGTCTGTCCAACGGCTGGCTGTCCAAAAGCTGGAGCAGCGCTGCCGAAGCCTGAGCCTGCCTGTCCGACGGCCGCCTGTCCAAAAGGTGGAGCCTGGTTCATGGTGGGAGGCTGCGCAGACGACTGCCCAAATACAGAGCCCTGTACAAAAGCAGGTGACTGTCCGAAGATGGCACTCCCAATTGGTGGCGGCTGATTTAAAACCGAGGGCTGCCCGAACGCCGCTGACTGGAAAAAGCTCACGGCTTGTGGCTGGCTGCTGGAGCTCTGTCCAAAAGACTGGAACATGCCCGCCTTGTTGGCGCTACTGGGGGCCTGGAAAGCGCCCCCTTGAGAGCTCCCGAACACATTGTTTGGGTTCATGATTGTTTGAGTTTTCTTGGTTAAACTTTGCTGCGCGTGAGGAAGGAACCGTCTCTCTCTCTGTGTGTGGTCAGAGCAGCATCCCACCTGTTAAATGCAGAACATACATTTTACTCAACTGACCACTCCAAGTACTTGAGGCGCTAAGGCAGGCCAAAGCTAAGTAGGTGCAATAATGAATTAGCTGGGGGTAAAACAGTTAAGAATTGGGTTGTGCGGGTGTCGCCAATGTACACGTAAAATGAACCTAGCGCGATTATTTTGAGGCTAAATATCTCACCTCTCTTGGCTTTTCGTTCAAAACACATCGGTCCTGTAGGGTTTCCGTTTCCGCTTCCGGTCCGCCAGGCTTTTGGTGCCGACACCGGCTTCCGCCTCCCCCTGCGAGCGAATTCTGCCTTTTTACGCCCCAAATCTTCATTTTTCAAAGAGGTGTACGCATATGTTATCATATAAAACCCATAAATGTGTATTTATTTATTCGAATGAAAAAAACAAACAAACAAAAACAAACAAACACACCTCAATAATGATTTGTGGATTTTATTACATAAATGTGCACGTTGAATGCGTGTCACCTTGAATGCTGCGCTATGTCAAATACATTTAACTATAAACATTATAAAATGAATTAAATGCGTTCGGTTGACTTGGCATAAGTTACATATAAATAAATAAACAAACAAACATACATAAATAAATAAATCAACATAAAAAAGACATGTCCATTATCATAAAGATTTTCAATGCTACAATGACACGAATCATTAAAAAATAAAAAATAAAAATAAATCTTTACATTTAAACATTTTAGAGGGGAACTCACAGCTTGGAGCGTTGTTTACCCCGGAACTATTATACAGCGGGGAAAGTGTCACCTTGAATGCTGCCCTCCCCGGAAACTTGCGGGTTGCTTCTGACTCCCCGCCGCCATCGACGATGAAGTGCCGTGACGTTAACGCAACAACCCTTGGTGTTTACCTCGCTACAAACACACTGCGTATGTGCTCTAATTAAGTCGCCGCTCTTTATTCCCCCCCTCCCCCCCTTTTTTTTGTTTTAAATTCCACGTGTTCCTCGTGTCGCACGTTTTCATCCCATTCAACCGGTCAAGCGGAATCCGGAATGGGCGTCGTTCTCAGGAACCTCCAGAAGGTGGCGCCGCTGAGGCGGGCCAGGCTGCGCAGGGACGTGGACACGCTGAGGCACATCCTCGGCGTCCAGAAGTTCGACCTGGGCGTCGTGTGCCTGGATAACCGCCGGATCCAAAACATCAACCGCATCTATAGGAAGAAGGACGAGCCGACCGATGTCCTGTCCTTTCCATTCTACCAGGTGGGTCCGAATGCGGATCCGATTGTGATCTGGTAAAACGTCTCTCACGATACTGTCACAAAAACGAAATAACAATACTAATAACGATAGTAATGGTAGTATTGGTAATGATACTCAATTAATCACTTATTATTATTATTATTATTATTATTATTAATAGTGATGTATTATTGTTGTTATAGATACATTAAATAGCCCTGCACAGGACTCTTATGATGTCATCCTGTGTCCGGTGACGTCAGCAAAGTCCTGCGTCCGGGCTCACCCGGCACGATATGGAACTGGGCTAGAATAATGTCCATAGCCGCCTAGTCACCTAACAAAGTTATTTTTTTGTTGTCCCCCCCCCCCCCCCCCCGAACCTGACGACGACAGCGGTCCCACAGAAAATGTTGTGTGTTGTGTTCCCTGCTCAGAAGTGCCGTGTGGTCCAGACGCAGGACCAAAACAACAACACATTCCCCAAATTAAAACGACTGTGTGTGCCTTTCAGGATTTGAGACCTGATCAAATGCCCTGTCCCCTCCATAGAGACGAACACAACCTCGGTGACATTTTCCTGGGGGTAGAGTTCCTGATGAATCGGTGCCGGGAGGAGTCTCTGGATCTGCATGGGATTCTCACGGTGAGTTGCTGCCGTGCGACTGCCTCCAGGTTGAAGGATCAGCAGGAGTCTTCCCGTAGATCGGTTACTGTGGGTTTCTTCTCTTCAGCCTCTTTGGAGGGAGCTCGTTTTGACTCGCTCTTGTTCTGGGTCAGGTTGTCACGGCTCACGGCATCTGTCACCTGCTGGGCTACAGGCACGAGACAGAGGAGGAATGGACTGAGGTATGTACAGCGATCTCACATCGACATCAAAAAAGTGGTTGGTACACTCCTACTACACTATTAGCAAGGGGTTTCAAATTCCCTTTTATTAACACTTATATAAAGGTGTTTCTATGGTCCGATTTGTTTTGTCATAGAATCATGCTGATTATTATCGTGGGCTAATATACTACACCTTGTTAGCGGTAGGTGTGTGGATTCATGTTCTGCATGGGTCGCCTTGGCGACCTCGATTGGTACATTCTTAGGTAAATATGACGCAAACATATTCTCGTCCAGATGTTTCAGAAGGAAAGCTACATTCTGGGAGAATACAACAGACTAACCGGGCGACACCTGGAGCCGCTGACTAAAAGATGCAGTCAAGACAGGTGACCACCCACCCATCGCCGGCTTTGGAGGGATGATGCCTGAACACTGCCTCGGGATATTTATTTCAATATCAAATAAATATCCCTCAACCAGAGGTCTGACAGAAGTTTTGCGCACATCCATGGACACTTATGGGCACCAAAGGGCATTTTCACAGTGGATTTTATTATTTATTTCGCTGTGGGTTTTATTTATATACACCTGAGACACTGCATCTTTTTGGGCACTAAATAAAAAGTCCAAGCGCTTTTAAATGTAATCTTTTATTAAAACCGGCTTTAGGATCAGTCAAATACTGTACGAACAAGTAGAAAAGAAAGTCTGTTCGTTCTTGTGTCACAAATCTATTACGCCCACGTCAAATGGAAACACCTGTGGCATATTCGGGAAGGTGCGACATTTCAGAACAAAAATTGAGAAATGTGTAAAACAAATTGAAAGATTTGATGAAAATGTGTTACTGGTGGCAAGAAGCTGAAAGTAACGCACCCTTCCTGAAGGCCCGGGTATCACAGAACACCTATTTCTGTACAAATTTATTGTATCAAAAGATAACATGTTAGATTGAGAACAACTTTTATTTGGCTGTGTATTTTGAAGAAAACAGCTGGCTGCAGCCAGCTGTACCTATGATTTTAATTGTAAAGTCAAATGTGACTATATAAATAGAAGTTTTCTTTCCCCTCTGCAAAACCTGTAAAAAGTATTTCAATGGTGCATGGATCAAGATTTCCAATACCCCGCCCTATGCTCATACTGTACTCACTCTGAAGGAAAATATTGGACCAGATAAGGACCTGGACAGTGAGAGGAAGCCGTAACATGTGTAAACTGGCCATATGAACATTTTCAGGGGGGAGGATTAGGGTCAAACAGCTTTGTGCTACAATGATTAGCCACAATAACTTAAAACCCTATGTGGCAATAAATATAAAATGTTAGCTCTTGGGCAAACAAACCCTTTTCTCAGACACGTAAAATTGCATTTTGTGAGGTTCGACAAACATTCTAGATAGAGTGGTTGTGCAACTTCCAGAGTAAAGCTCTGCATACATATTTATATTTAATCATGTTTGTACTGGGAGGCACTAGGGGATGACCCCCCCCTAGGAAAGACAATTCATAAAACACAAGATACCTTATTTATTTTTAAACTATGGAGCCTGTTAAGTGTTTAGATTTATAAAACATAAATAAGAGCTACACGCAGACCATTAATGAGTAAAGCATAGAAAGCATCTGGGAAAAGGACCCCACTGATACTGCAGTACAGAAACAGAGCTGATCAGAAGTGTGCATAACATAAATATTGCACCATATATACCCGCTGAATACACAACCTTCTAGCTCTAAATTAGCTTATACTCCAACATAGAATATCTTTATTTAATGTTTTATAGAGGAAATTAAAACGAGAGGGGAAGGGAAAAAAAAACAAAAACAATACAATCCAAAGAGGACCAGCACCATCTTGTGTCTAATAGTTGCTATGAAGTGACGCCCTGAATGAACAACACATTCATAAGTAAAAAAATAAATGGGAGAAAAAGAAAAACAACTAATTTACAAAATAGTTCAATAAAATCATAGCAAAGAAAAGCTCCAGCCACAAATGTGGAGGCAAAAATTGTATCACAGAACAAACTTTTTACAACTTCTTTCTTCTTTTGAAATTTCCGTTCTGGTCGAGAGTCTCGGCAGACTCCAAACAGAACCCGCTTCTAGCGATCTGCAGAGGGAGGGAAGTGCCTGGAGACCACCGCGATGGACGGCAATCAGTAGTACTTGAGTTCGTTCACCCTCGCTGGAGACCGACGGGGGCCGGGAGAGAGCGCGTGTGGGCGGGATTACTAAACGGTGCTCAGAGGGGTTGGAGAACACTCCGACCGGCTTCTGAGCTGCTGCTGCTGCTGCTGCTGCTGCTGGCTCCCGTCTTCTCCATCTCGGACAGCTCCTCGAACACATCTCTGCAGGGAGAAACAAAGATGAAGGCTGGGGTTCCTCCACAAAGCTGACCAGGTTGTGCTTCTGTGCAGCTTTAAAAAAAAAATAAATTAAAATAAGTACAGCGATGGACGAATGTCAAACGGGCCAGACAGACACACGGTACATTTACCGGGGGGGGTGGGGGGAGGTTTTCAATACACAATGCTCATTCAATCGAACTCACTTGTGGATATAAAAGAAAATGTATCCGCTGCGGTCTCTGTCGCGCTGGACGGCGGCTTCTTGTGTGCGCGACACGTCCAGGTCGTTGAAGGTCAGCCAGGACTGCTTCTTCATGTCGAATACGTCACTGATGTAATGTCCTGGTGGGAGAAGGTCCGTCCACACCGATGTTTTATACTTTGTTTACCGTACAGGGGACGCCCCCCCCCCCAAAAAAAACCAGAACATGCTCTCACCAGAAGACGAGCTGCTTCCAATGTGACTGACGACACTGATGAGTCTGAATGAGTTTGCCAGGTCTCCACTCTGTGGAAAAAGAGACGTTATCATCATCATCATCATTACGGCTCCAGCCAGAAGGGCGGGAACGCTGTTGTTTTGGGTCAGATCTATTATTCTCCTAGTCGGTCTCCGGCTGAAAGTGCCTGGCGCTGGCAACCGGGAAAACCCACGGACGCTAAACTTAGATGATAGAAGTTTAGACATGTTCTGAAACTAGGGGAGGAAGAAAAAAAAAACAAAAAACCACACGGGATTCATCGGCCAGATGGTCGCGCGTTAACGTCCACTTTTACGTTTTGTCTTATAACTTCTGAACCGCCTGTCGTAGAAACAACTCTTGCATCCATGTATTCCTTGGGTCCCTGTGCCGAGTCCTGGAGCGCATTTTTGTCCAAAACGTCTTCCTCCTACAGATTGTCCATTGTTCAAACATTCTCGACTGAATGTCCCCGAATACAATTTATTCAAAAGGACATTTCTGCTATGCCCCACAGTTTGGCCACAATTTATTTTCAAAGTTCACAAATGCGCGTCCACGTATGCTGCCCACTGCTCCTGGCTGTGCCCCCGGAGGAAGGACAAGCCAGGATGGGTCAAAAGCAGAGAATCCATTTCACCGGCCACCATCAAAGCATGTGCGTGTGTGTGTGCGTGTGTGCAAGCATGTGTTGTAGTGTGGTGTGTTGCGTGACTAATAAAGACTGTTTCTTCTTCTTCTAAATGTCTGTACCTATTGGGCATTGTCCTCAAAATGGCCACCACCTCCAAATTTGGTCCAAAGAAACAAAATGGCCACCACCAGCCATTCAAATTGCACCATCAATTAGACAGAGTTAGCAGTGGTTGATATGCATCACATTGGATGGTCATATGCACCAATGTACCAGCATTTACTTTGTCAAATGTGGGAGGAATCATCCATTAGGGGGCGCTATAGCACCATCTTTGCCATATGGCCGTGACTTCCACACTGCTTTATGTAGGGGAAAAAAAACAACAACCTTCCCTGGATTCATTAAATGGCAATTGTCTTCATTATGTCTTCAATTTCATCATTTGATTTCAGCATTATCCTTTGTTTTAAGTAAATCTAAATATCAACTATAAAGATATATGAAGTGCATTTCTGTTACAGTTCACTTGTTTGAGAGACACCGTCCACTGAGCATAGATGACATCTTCTCCATGTTGAACAAAACGCCAACACCTAGGACATGTTGCCCTTTGTGGGGAAAACACACAAACTGACAAATGAATACGCGCCACGTAGCCAGAAGAACAGTTGGAAACACAAGTCAGGCGAAATGGAAAGTCCGGCCAAGAAATACTGTGACGATCCTGTTGCGGCTTTTTGCACAGGATCACTCCCATCAAGATTTCAGAGAAAACCCAAAGATGTCATTTTTGCTTGCAAACGTCCTGTGAAGAATTTCCCAATGGCGTCATCTTTTCGTCTAAGAAGTATGCAACGTTTTCCCAAGCAGCCAGCAAGCAATCAAAATGTTTGCAAGAAATTGAGTAAGTTTAAATGTATTTGTGGTTAATGCAGTAGAAAGTGACAAGTTGACAAAAAATTGGCAATGGAAAACATTGGGGGGTAAACATCTACTGCTCACTGCTCCTGGAGGAAGGACAGCTAGGATGGGAGAAATGCAAAAGCCAAAATTCTCCAGTCAGCACACTGCGTGCGTGCGTGTTTTAAGTGCATTAGCACCTGGGAGACAATAACATCATGGTTCTATAATATTCTATGTAAAAAATAAACCAAATAGCTGCTCCATCTTTAAATCCAGCCGCATCATACCTCAGCATTCCTCTTCAGGTCCTCTGCCTCCGCCTCACTGTACTCCATGTCAAGAACGTCCTCGTTGCCCGAGTCTTCGTCCGAGCACAGCAGCTCTGGGAGAGAGTTGTTGAACTCTGGCGGGGATAACAGAAGGCAAGCTTTAACATTGCTCCATGGTCCAGTTCTAACGCTCACGTGTCCATTGTAGGAGCTTTCAGCGGTGGACAGGGGTCAGCATGGACACTGACTGCAGCTACACAGCCCATACACAGCAAGCTGTGGTGGGGATGTGTGGGGATGGTAGCTCAGGAGGTAGAGCTGGTGGTCTAGTGATCCAAAGGTTGCTGGTTCGATCCCAGGCTCCTCCTGCTAGCATGCTGTAGTGTCCTTGAGCAAGACACTTAACCCCTAATTGCTCCTGATGGCTGCGTCCGTCGGTGTTTGAACAATTGTAAGTCGCTTTGGATAAACGCGTCTGCTAAATGACTAAATGTAAATGTGGTGCACTGTGTGTTCTGACACCTTTGGATCATAGCAGCATTAACTTTTTCCACCAATTTGTGGGATCGGACCAGGTGCATCAATGAACCGTGGGCGCCCATGACCGTGTCACCGGTTCAACGGTTGTCCTTCCTTGGACCACTTTTGGGAGGTACTAACCACTGCATACCGGGAACACCCCACAAGACCTGTTGTTTTTGGAGACGCTCTGATCCAGTTGTCTAGGATCACAATGTGGTCCTTGTCAAAGTGGCTCAGATCCTTACGCTTGACCATTTTTCCTGCTTCCAACACATCAACCTCAAGAAGTGACTGTTCACTTGCTGCCTCATACATCCCACCCCTTGACAGGTGCCACTGGAACCAGATGAGCAATTTTATTCACTTCACCTGTCACTGGTTTTAATATTGTGGCCGATCTGTGTAAATGGTGGGATATTAAAATAATTTGGCTCAATACCATTTCTTGACAGACTCAACATCTTATAGCTATCGGAAATAAAAGAAAACACATTGTTGACCTTTCCCAGACCCTCCTTTTTGGAGTCACTGTTTTTCCAATTTATCCAATTGATCGAATAAATCTTTAAATATCATCGATTCATACTCAATGCTTGTTCAAATCGAGTACCATTTGAGTTTCTTTACTTACAGTAAAAATATACTTTATATAAAATATATGGTTATAATTTTTACCTTGCAAACTCAGCTCTGTGGCCCTCTTCAGATCGTCATCTTCCCTCATCTCTTGAGCCTCCTAGGAAGGGAAAAGAAAAACACTTCAATACAATTTGGACTTTTGGCAGGCCAAGACAAAGAGATGTTTCCAATTTTGTGCGTTCTAGTTCGAGCTACAATGTATATTCATGGATTTGGGTTTCATACAGTGCCATTTCACAGGACTCTTATTGCAAGTGTGAAATAAGGTAGTGCGCCTTTTAAACTGACAGCAGACAGTTAATTATATTGCACCTTTATTTATTATGGCAATGGATGATGAAAACTAATGTATCCTTTATTAACATTTTTTTGTATTAAAACAAAAAAATCTGGATTCATATAAAATAAATGTATAGTCTTAACATTATAAGCAGTAAACCAGCCAATGAAAGGGCAGTTTTGTACCATTTTCTTTCTGTTCAAATTTAGAATGTTTTTATATTATTCCATGATGCTTTGGAATGCCAAAGGAACAAGCAAGCCTGTGCAGCATATTAAACAGAAGTAGTAAATACAGTCAATAAAACTGTACAAACATGTTAATAAGTTCAGAGGCCCATCTGGGCTCTGACGTAAAGAACCTCAGGTCTAAAAGGTTCTGCTCTGACCAGGAGATCAAAATAGATTAAATGATTTGATTAAATGTAGGTTTGCTTTAACCTAGACATTTATAACATGCTTATTCTGATCAAAACAAATGATTGATTGTTTAAAAAAAAAAAAAAAAAAAAGTATCCGATTTGGTGTGGACGAGCAATAGAACTGGCACGTGGGTCTTACATGCTCTTGGAGGCTCTGGGCCAGAGCCTGCTGCAGCTCCTGCTCCTCCCGCTCCTGGTCCAGGCTGTACTGCTGAACCCAGTCCAGCTCCCCCTGCTGCTGCACCCCGTCGGGGGTCTGATTCTCCTTGTTCTCATCCATGGTCAGGTCCAGGGACTCCAATACATCTGCAACACGCAACGTTCAGTTATTACAGCCATGGTCAGTTATGGTGTTAATAAACCAATTTCATATTCACTGACAGTCTGCTTATAATATTCAGCTGTATACACTGATTTATAACACGATTATTGTTTTTCTTATTAATGTAGAAATTGTCCACCTGCAGGCTGTTTACTGTCTGCCTCCATCAGTTCTGTGTGATAGGCCAAGTCATGGGCATCCGTGTCACCAAAGCCCGTGTCAGGGCTGCTGGTCGACTCGTCCAAGGGGGACGGAGCTGAAAGCCCCGCCTCCTGACGGCTCATTTCCAGCACGGCAGCCAACATCTCATCATCGTTTATCCCGTTGAAGTCCGCTTGTTCAACAGTCACCCCACGCTGAACACACAAAAGTTCAAAATAAAAATAATATTCCATAGAAAATGTAGAGCAGCAATAACACGTCTAGCTCTGAACCCGTGCAGGGTTGTCAAATTTCCGTTAAGTAAAACACTTAAATTGACTTTGAACCATCTAATGAAACAAGATTGAACTGTGTTTAGTCAAAATGCCCACCTCCTCTGAGCGCTCCTCCTCCTCAGGCAGACAGTCACTGAGGCGTCGCTTGCGGCTCCCGATCACCTTCCTGTTGCACTCTTCCTCGCTATCAGAGTCCAGAAGGATGGAGCTGCAGCTTGAGTTGGCCGCCTTCCCACCAACCCTCCTACACAGCCACCAAGACCACTATGATAAGACTTAACAGGAAGATTAAATTACCCCTTCCCTCAAACCTGGGTAATCTCTCAATGTTTGCAGCGAGCTATTTCAATACATGTTTATTAACACCCACTGAGAACTTTATTATGAACACTATACTAATACTGGGTGGGGCCTCTCTGCACTCAAAACCGCTTCAATTCTTCTTGGCATGGATTCCACAAGATGTTGGAAACATTCCTTTGAGATTGGGGTCCATGTCGACATGATTGCATCACGCAATTCCTACAGATTTGTCAGCTGCACATTCATGCTGCGAAGCTCTCGTTCCATCACCTCCCAAAGATGTTTTATTGGATTCAGATCCGGTGACTGAAGCCACTTTTGCTTTGTGATGTGGTGCATAATCATGCTGAGAGTAGGTATTAGAAGACGGTAAATTATGGCCATGACGGGATGCACATGGTCAGCAACAATACTCAAATAGGCTGTGGCATCCAAGTGATGATTTATTGGTATCAACGGGCCAAAAGTGTGCCAAGAAAAAAATATATATATCAAAGGTTGAGTCTGGCACCAACATTTAGGCCACGGTCAAAAAACTGAGATCACCCGCCCCCCCATTCTGATGGTTGATGTGAACATTAAATGAAGCTGCTGACCGTATCTGCATGATTTCATGCATTGCGTACACACAAATTACATGAATAAGTAGGTGTACAGGTGGTCTTAATAAAGTTCTGTGTGAGTGTATATCAATTTGAATTACTTCAAATTGAAAATACTTTATTAAAGTCACTATTTTAGCATCATTCAAATTTGTCGTCGTACCTGAGGGGTGCCGAGGAAGAATTTACAGACTGGGAGGTCTTCAGTGTTCGAGACCTTTATCAGAAAAGAAGAAAAAGTTAAGGAGGTGCATGCATCATGATTTTCTCCGACATTGTATGCCTTCCATCGATCGATCGTCCATTTAAGACTATCGGGTCAAATAAACGTCTCCCGGTCCTGCCGCTTCGCACTACTCAACATCCGAAAAGTCAGGCCGTACCTGACCCAATATGCCACTCAACTGCTGGTACAAACCTTGGTGATGTCCCGTCTCGACTACTGCAACGCCCTCTTAACACGCTTGCCGGCCTGTGCGGTGAAGCCACTACAGATGATACAGAATGCGGCGGCGCGACTGGTGTTCAACCAAAGAGGGCACATGTCACTCCGCTGCTCATCGAGCTCCACTGGTTACCTGTAGCCGCCCGCATCAAGTTCAAGTCACTCATGCTGGCCTACAGAGTGATTGCTGGGAATGCTCCCGCCTACTTAAATGCTCTTGTAAGAGCACATGTTGCCCCCGGATGCTGCGCTCGTCAAATGAGCGTCGCCTGGCTCTGCCGGCCATACAGCCACGGCAATCCAGGCTATTCTCATTTGTAGTTCCACGTTGGTGGAACGAGCTGCCAAAAATGACCAGAGCGGGGACCTCCCTCTCTGTCTTTAAGAAGCACCTGAAGACCCAGCTCTTCAGTGAGTACCTCCTGTCCTAACCTACAATTACTTAGCACCACCTTGCAGTATTTATTGTTACACGAATGTTGTTGTTACACTAATCTCTGTCGCAATGTAGCTTGAATGTTATTCTCCCTTGTAAGTCGCTTTGGATAAAAGCGTCTGCTAAATGACTAAATGTAAATGTAAATGTAAATAAACAATTTAATCTGAAGGTTGCTGGTTCGATTCCCAGCTCCTTCTGCTAGCATGCTGAAATGTTGTTGAGCAAGACATTGAACCCATAATTGCTCATGATGGCTGCGTACCTTGATGTATGACTAATCATACAATACAATAATATGAATAATATGTTGCTTTGGACAAAAACGTGTCTTAAATAATGACGTAAAAAAAGTAGATTATTCACTAGTCTACATCACATAAAACCAAATGGATGCCTGTTCAGCAGCCATATCAAAGGTTGGAAAAACTTGCAGTGAGGAGATGAAGGGTCTTACATGGCAGCCTGGGCGCTCCAGCCCAAGCTGAGCGGGGGCCGCGTGGCTTCTGTGCAGTGGGAGAGCAAGGTCAGGTAACGGGGAATTACAACCTGCTGGCCCAGCTTGCTGTTCAGGGACAGCTGGGCATTAAAACTGTAGCGCTTCAGGTGCAGGATGAGAACCCTGCGTGCAGGAAAGAGCCAAAGGACAAGACAAGTAATTAGTGTTTACCACCATCTGTTTAACATGCAAATAATATCAAATATTCTCTCACATTCTCTCACAAACCCGGTACCACTATGTCACCAGTTCCTACAAGATCAGTATCTAGAGAGCCACCCGAGCGGCCGATTGAAATATACGTATCTCCAAATTCACCGCATGCCTTTACTAAATATTATCGTTTGGGCGCATAGAAATCCCCTGTAGGGCGCGCTGCCGCTTTCCTCTCCCGTGCGACTCGCTTTCTAACTTATGGCCGAGAGCCAAACAGCAGCGGGGCTTGTCAATGTTACATTATGGTCTGTTAGCCAATCAGATAAAAGAAGCAGGCCGTAAAAGTTTTACCTACCGATAAGGTCCGGTTCATACAAATGGTCAGTTACGTGTTAACATGTGAAAATAAATTAATGAGTTTAGTTAATAAAAAAAAAAAAAATCTCTAAAATATCCCGGATCTAAGTTTTTTTTATTTAACCTTTTTTTTTTAAATATATATAAATAAATAAATTTGTTAATTAATAAAAAAATAAAAATAAAAAATAAATAATAATAATAATAAAAAATTAAAAAATAAAAAAGCCCCGGCACTATTCCTCTATCATTCCGATCATGCATTGAAGCCCTCGAAAATAATATGATATAGTTGATCAAATATGCAAGTACGTTTGGGTCCAAGGGAACGATCGGAGCCTGTCTCCCTCTCTGTGTGTAATGGAAGTATTGGAGAGCAAATAAAAATGTTTTTTTTTTTTTTTTTTTTATTCTACTCAATTTCCATATTGAATGAAACAAAAAAGCACCGTGCATAACAGGGACACTCATTGACTGCCCCCCGGCCCTAACAACTTTCAAAAGGCAAACATTGGAGAAAATGAGGGTAAACCCAGACTTTGAAACAAATCAAATAGACCTTTTCAAATGGAACAACTGTATGTACCTGGGCAGTTTGCTGAATTTATGAGTGACTGTCGCTGCTTTCCCGCTGCACTTTTCACACGAGTATTCGATTTCCTCCATCTGCAAAAATGAAGTAATGATTAAGTTGTCAGTAAATTCAAGGGATGTGGTCCCACCGAAAAAAAAAAGTATGCATATAAATAACTAAAACAGCACAAGCAAAAGGCAGAGACCGCGCCCTTACCCTGAAAAAGAGGTCTAAAGAGTCCTGGATGGAGCGAAGTGGGAGGGTTTTCTTTCTGCGTGGCAGGTCGATCGACAGATCATTGAATTGCTCCCGCTTGGTCACCACCTCCCCACAGCTGCAACAGACACGTATTTGAAACAAGCATGTCTATTTCGCCTGAGTTTATTTACATCTGCGTTAGCCACAGGGCCTCAGTTAAAACCTACTACTAATAAAACCTTTGCAGCAGCAGAAAAGTACAAGGTATATTACCTATCCCCCACCCCCAAAGGTCACATGATACAGCCCAGGCCACGTTTGAGGCCTTACCTCTTGCAGGTGATTGTGTGCTGCACTTCAAACTCCATGTTGACCGCCACCGGGCATGTGTAGATGCGCGAGGTATCCGTTTCCTCGCCGGGTTCCGTCTTGCCCGCTGCCGGTGGTGCTGCCCCCTGCTGGCCGTCATCCCACGCTGCGGCAGACGTGAAGGAGTTGGGGGTCGCTTCATTCTTCCAGCTCTTGTTCATCTTCTCCACATCCTCCTTCAGCTGGTCGAGACACTGGCTCAGGAACTCGTGGGCGTCCTGCATGGGGAGAACGACAAATATACATTTTATAAAAAATCAAAAAAATTAATAATAAAAAAAATAATAATAATAAAATAAAATCACATTCATGTTCAAATTGAGCTAACTTTTGAGCGAAACGACAGCTTTCCAACTAGAGGGCCGTCGAGTTCTAACTTCAAAACTTGATTCATGACTATGTCTATTTTTAAATAGATTTAAAGTTTGTTTTCCCTTTATGTTCAGTGTGGCCCCACCATGAGACGATAACTTGCCACGCAGATAATTTGAGTTTGAGACCACTGCCATAGGCATTGAAGGTACCTACAAAGCCGTGCACCAGGGTGATACATACTGGTAAAGACAAGTGTTTAATGTTGCAACAAATAAATGCTAACTTCCCACATTTCATCAGTTGATCCAAATTTTCAATGCCAATAAACATTTCTTCATAAAGGTCGATATGCATTATTACACTATAAGCTATTATTATTATTGCATCTTGATACAATAAAATGATTGCAATTTTTTGTACGACAATTACATGAACTATTAACTATTACTTTAGTTGACTTGGGGGGAGAAATGCGCACTTACGTTCTGCATGTATCCGGAGAAACGCTCCGCTGTGGAGGAGATTGCACTCTTAACCTTCCTCAAAAGGTCCTTCTTCGTCTCTGGACAACCCACATCCTTCTTGGCCATGAGGTGGGCAAAACGCCTGCAGCATCGTGAAAACGCATGGTGGGGTGAGATTTTACCAATTTGAAAATCTATCCTGTTTAGTGTCAACATTAAATTGTCAATACATTTTATTAGAATTATTATTTTTTTTTAACCCTTCCACTTCATAAAGACCTTGAGAAAGTGTGATCTTTTCTGGCTCCAATTTCTTTTTAATAAAATACTACATGACAACATATTGTATTCATATGCTCTGCCATCCAGGGCGCCGCCATTGCCCAACAAGTCTACCAGCGAGCATGTTACCTGAGCAGTGCGTTGATGGGCACTTTCTTCCATGGGATGCTTTGTCTCAGCATGTCGTTGGAGAAAGAGGGAAGGCTGAACAGAGACTGGAGGATGGCGTTCATGTAACACGTGTTCCCGAGGTTGGAGAATCTATAAGACCAGTTTGAAGATGAGAAGCATTCGCCAGTTTGGTATGACTGGCCTCACAACACACTTTTTTTTTTTGCTCCCCACCGTTACATTTATGTCGCCTTGGCAGTCATTTTTCCATCATACGTATTTTCCAAGCCTTTCAAATAGGCCAATATCCTCATTTAGGGAAGTTTTTCATATATTTTTTAACTAATTTACCAAACTTTAAAAATAAATAAAGAGGTGCTTTCAATTAGTACACATATTTGGCGGCTATGGAAAAAGTAATTTTTAGACACGCTCCAGTAATGCTGTCGGCTAATTTGGTTAAGATTTTTTTGTATACTGCAGCGCATCCCTACCCTTGCAGCGGGGTCTGAGCCTGGGCGAGGGTGGACGGCCTCTGCTTGTTCCAGCCTCCGTAGTCCACAGAGGGACGCACTTTCTTAAAGGGGGTGGAATGGTTCGGCAGCATGAGGCTTCTTTTGACCGATGGGCTCGGGGTGGTACTGGACGGCCTGATGAAAACAGTGGAAGAAGCTGCATTAAATGTGGCATGCTTAAAATTGCATAACAGCTATCAGCAAATGCTACACAAGACCTTATCAATGGGGAGGGCGCTTATTTTTTAATGTTCAGCAACGTACAAAAGAAAGAGCATCAGTTGTTTTTAGTCTTGTACTTTGCATTTTGTTTTACTAGGACTCGGGAGGTTTCTGACCTGTCCAGGAAGGAGTGGCTCTGGCTGTAATCTTTAGTCACTGATCTGCTGCCGTAAAACGATGTGGGCTGGAGAGGAGCTGACCCCAGCGGAGCTGACGGGACAAGTACAAACAGCAGCTGAAAGAGCATCTCCCTACACTACATGAAATAGTCTGAATAGACAGGTCCGGGCTTTGAAAACTCATTACATTACTCATCTCAGTCTGGAAATGTATCTGAAACCTATCTGGATCCAGGGTACAGTAAACTTTTCAAATGCATTTGCTTAGATTTTATTCAAGATGAAAAACAAAGGAGAATGAAACAGAGAGAACAGCCCTACCTGAACTTCGGTTTTCCTCAGCCTGCTTCAGCTTCTCTTTGCAGCTCAAAAGGAACTTTCTAGAGGGGTCAGACGTTGCTTTGTTGTTGCTAAGGGAGTGTAAAAAGGTTGTGATTAACACATTTCAAAAACAACCACGGGAAGGATCCTCAACAATTACCAAAAAATAACACTAATCCTCGTAACTGGTATGGTGACTTTTAAGCTTGAGTCACAACAGTTAGAGGCCCAAAAGTCATGTAAACACATGTAGACAAAATAATTAAGAAATGCTCTGGATGGCGATTAAAGCTATTTGTACCTTGACGAATCATTTTCCTTGGGGTAGTCCTCGGTTAAGTCACTGTCAGAGTTCATGAGTCTCTTCCTCTTCTCACTCCTGGAGGAAAACAATTCATTTTGTGACGGGCGAGGTAAAATGATTGCCAACCTGACATATAAATGTTCCAAATACAGAGGAAAAATTACTTAAATGATGAATGAAAATGATAATTCAAATTAAGACAATAAAAAAGGAACGTTCGTCCCGGCCCGCAGTTTTCAGTTTACTGCGTAAACAGCGAGCAGCACAACACTGGAGAACTGGACACAGTTGCTCCTTCAGTAATGTGTTTGAGAGACTATGATTTTCCAAAGACTTGGACCCACAGACACTGATGCCACATTTATCCACTCACGCAGGCTTTTCTCCAAGATTATTTGTCCTAGCACCCCTCTTCCAAACCTTGTCATTCATTGGGGCAGAGGGTGGTGCCAGCAAGAAAGAACTTGACTGGTTCTTGCAAGAGCAAAAATTCACACACGCACGCACACGCCTCCAGTTACAAAACGGTCGTGCCTACCTGTTCTCAGAGAGCCCACTGCGGGTGGGAGTGGAGCCCGCTCGACTCGGGCTGCCCAGGGGCTTCCGCGGTGCCGTTTCCTCCCTGCCATCCACACTTTGCCGCCTCTGTGTTGCCTGGATGATGTTACAAGTCTGAGTCAATCAGGAACTAAGGTAAATGATAGATCAAAAGGTGAAACGGCCAAAAATGTATTTTGTGTTTGCAAGTCACCTGTCTCTCTCCTGATGGACTGGTCTCATTTTTCACAGTCCGGTTCCCAAGCACACTGAAGCTAGCACTTCCATGGGACATTTTTAAAACTTGGGGAAAAAAAACCAATAATCATAAAAAATTGGTGGTTGATTTTTAAATGGATCTCGCACAAGTTAGATTACCTTACTGAACTTAATTCTGAAAAAGGGGTCGCCTCAAATTAAATTCAGAAAAAGCAACCAGAGGAAGAACCACGTGCACATACCTTGCTTTCCGGGCTTTAGCTTCTCCAGGTACTCTTTGGTCTTCTGAACCAAAGTGGGGTGCATCTTATCCAGAGTGATGATGCTGGTGTCCTTGAGAGTCACCATGATGCGGTTCACGCTCTGTGAAATTTGCTTCACATTCTGGTTTAGCTGTAGAAAAAAAAAAACCAAAAAACGCTAAATGTTATTAAATTATAACAGAGTCAAATACATAATCAAAATGGAACCGTCTTATAATCATCTAATCATAATGTTTCCATAAATGACAGCGACATCTCACAAGTTTCATAGATTGATTTAAGCTTGCTTTTGGTGGGGTGCTCTGGTATCTGACGTAGTATTACCTGGAAGGTTTTGGGCGCTCCGCCGCAGTTGAATCTAAGGCAAAGGCTGACTTTGCTGTCCTTCTCCAGGATCTCGAAGGTTCCCTCTTTCCACCTGGTGGTGCCCAGGTCTATGCTGTGGAAGCGGATGTTGACCGCGCCGCCGCTCGAGAGCTTGGTCACTACGGCCGCCATGTCTTAGTGTGCAGTGGGCACACCCGGAACCCGGATCCCGGGGCTCGGTTGAACTGCAATACAGCGGCAATTACTCATTATTTACATGTTTTCATGATCATATGGCTCATAGCTGGGAGTAACCGGGAAGACTGAAGACTTTTTCCCCAACTTCAGGACTACCTCCCTCGGGAACCGCATGTATGAGCAGGTAGTCTGGCACTTCCACTTAACAGGAGCACCACGTTGATTAACACACAATGCAAGCACCTTAGGAAAAGCACTAACTTTGTATGTGTGTGTTGGACTGACACGTTTTCTGGCTGTTTTAAGAGCTTCACTAAGTCAAGTTCCAACCATCTTTGTTGACACGGCAATACATGAATTTATCTTCAATCTTGTGCATCTATGACAAGATTCAGGAACAACACTTAATATTGACAAGCATATGTACAGATTTTAAGTTATGTTTGTTGCCAACTTCTTTTTTTGTTTACTTTTAGGTTTGTGTTTATTGCCCATTTATAATTACTTTATCATTGTTGCCTTTTTTGTTTGTTGTTGTCACACCTTAATTAGCCCCCGGGAAGCAGCTCCCTCCCCATCTCCCTTGGTCTAAATAGGACTCTAAACACCTTACTTTAGGCGTTTAGGCGTTTAGGCGTAACAGGGGATCAAGTTTAATTTAACCCAAAGAAAAACTCACATTCCAAACAAACAAACAAAATGATGGCAAGAGATGCGCGTCGCAGGTTCCCTCCAGTCAGCGCTGCTCGAGGAGTTTCCTCCCACACACGGAACCCACTCTGCCTGGAAGTCACGTGAGTGTGAAACGCGCTGTATGTTCTAACGTCGCAGCCGGGACGAGGCCGTCTGCAGCGATGCACCCTCTCTGCACAATGAGGGTGAGCGGCTGGTGTGGGCTAGCACCGTCAGCAGGCTAACGGCTAACAGCCGACCACATCCACAGCGGGGTAGCCGCAGCTAAGCGCGCACAACGCAGCGGCTTTAACTGGTGGGGGTGTGGGGGCGGCAGCGGGCAGCGTCAACTGCTTTCCAACCGCGGCGTTTGAACCGGCGGAGTCCCCATCGCGCAAGACGGGTGAGCGGGGGCGGCGGCGGAAAACGCGAAGTCCGGCGCGACGTCGGAGCGGCGGGTAGCGCCGTCCCCGCGGTTAGCCGACGCGCTAGCGGCGCTGAATGGAAGGGGGGGGGGGGGGGGGGGAAGGCCGACGTTAGCATGCTAACCCCGCTAAGTGGCTAATTTCCCCGGTTGTCATTTTGGCAGCGGAAACGCAAGTCCGCGCTCGGCCGCGGCGTTACCTCGTGGTTGCGTTCACTCCCTGCGGCACTCCCCGGTCCCACCGCGGTTTCTCTGGGTCCTCGGCGAGCGGCAGAGCGCGTCCGCCGGCATCCACCTGCTCCGGTGCGGGGTTGTTGACAGCGGTCCGCCTCACGGCGCTCGGCGATGATGGCGGGAATCTGAACATTTACACCGGAAGGCGGGTCCGAGAGCGCACCCGCCCCCAGTTCTCGCGATAACACCGTTTTTTTTGTTGCTTTCCTTTTTTTTTTTTTTCTTCATTGTGTGGCGTTCAAGTCATGCCGGAATGTCGGAAATATGGAACCCGGCTCTCCGGCGGGCTACACATTACACATAAACCTAGAAATGAATAATAAACAATAAAAACGTAAAATCTTTGCATATGATGTGTAACTATGTAGAAAGACTATTTAATTAAATTCGATAATATCTGCGTCACTCTCACTCTCAATTCAATACAAATTCGCCCTTAAGATAGTCACGGTATTCATTTGTATCGTGAACATTTTTATTTGTATTATATGTTTTTGTTTGTTTTTTTTTTTCTATGTGAATGTTCTTTGGGTGAAACGACACGTCGGCATTTTAAAGTTTTGTAGATATGACAATTTAGGGTCAAAGAAATACAAAAAAAAAACAAAATAAAAAAAAAGAAACTCGAAAAGTGTCGTTGCGCGCCAAGACCCTCCCGTCCGGGTTTCCACCGGGACTTGAATGCAGCATCGGGGCTCACGCCAGCTCGTCGCGTTGGCCGCACGTCGTCAGACTACGCCGCGGGGTCTCTGCTGCACGTTGAGCGCGGAGCGTCGAATCACCGCGAACACCGCAGCCCAAGCGCCCCGGCGGCACCGCATGGACGCGGCTCTCCAAGTTTAAACTGCGATGTGGACGCACGCACCGTCTCTCATTGCCGCGGACGGGAGCGCGAATTAGCCAGCTAGCCCAGTAGCTTGCGCGGGCGTCCGCCTTTAGCTTTAGCTAGCCGGTCAGCTCGTAAGTTAGCCTTCACCCGTGTGACTAAACGAAGTCCACTCGTTTTTGAAAAGAGCCAGCGATACAACTGCAGCATCCTCCCGGGGACCTCGTCCACACACACACACACACACACACACACACACACACACACACACACACCGCAGAGGATGTTAGCTACAGGAGCAGTAAGTACTACCAGTGTCTAGCATAACACAACTAATGACCAGGTTATGAGTGTGGTGTCGGGTCAGTTTAACGGAGGCAGCTAGCTTGTACAACAACGTGCACGTTTGATGGGTGATTTCAGGTCGGCTATAGAGTTAAACCCCCCTACACTATGTAGACCCAACCTCCCCGCAGTGGATTGCTCAGATACCAACCACTCGTTTTTGTTTACCTTTTTTTTTTTTCTTCATTCCAGGCGGTAACCACAGCCCTGGCCCAGGTGGACAGGGAGAAGATCTACCAGTGGATAAATGAGTTGTCCAGCCCGGAGACCAGGGAGAACGCCCTGCTGGAGCTCAGCAAGAAGCGGGAGTCGGTGCCGGACCTGGCTCCCATGCTGTGGCATTCCTGTGGGACCATCGCAGCTCTCTTGCAGGTGCCACACCCCTGCAGCGTTGCATGAATTCAACACCTTCATGCTGTGTATAAGACGGTGGATTTTTCTGCGCCGACCCTCGTTGTAAAAGCTCTTGTAAAGCTCCATAGTATTGTTTACCCAGTTCTTTCCTTTTCATTTTAGGAGATAGTAAACATCTATCCTTCCATAAATCCTCCCACGCTGACAGCCCACCAGTCAAATAGAGTGTGCAACGCTCTGGCACTCTTGCAGTGTGTGGCTTCGCACCCAGAGACACGGTAATGGGCCATTCACAAACATGGTGTCTTGATAACGCTTTTGTGGTCGGACGTGTTTCTTTATGGTTTTCTGTGCTTTGGGGTGTTGGACTGGCTGGCTGCTACCGTGTCCGTAATTAGCTGGATGCAGCACAAATCCGACTGTTTTGTCTTAAATAGAGGCCCGTATTAACCGCTTGATGAGACTGGAGAGCAGACCGCCTTTAAGCCAATGTCTTTTTTCATTATCCTGTTTTTCCTTTTTATCCTATTTTATTTAATGTTGAGCTTTAAACTTTCCTCCAAAAAGGTTGTTCTTGCAAGCGTTAAATCAGCACAGCGTCACCTATAGTGAGAAATAAGTGTCGTTTGATCACCATAGCTTTCAGCCCTGTCTTTTATACCTTTTAGTAGTTTGCAATACAACTTAAATATCTGTCTGCCTCTTTGTTTTCAGTTTTCTATAAATCTGTTCATATTGATAACAGTGTTATTTATTTCTACAGGTCAGCATTTCTTGCTGCTCACATCCCGCTTTTCCTTTACCCCTTCTTGCACACTGTGAGCAAAACGCGACCATTTGAATACCTGCGTCTCACCAGCCTCGGAGTCATAGGTAAGGAATGTTCTTAATGACGCTTCATTTTTTAATGTCAAATTGCAGAAGCCAAACAAAATATTACCAAACAAATATCATTTTTATAGAGTTGAGGTTATTATATACATTATATGGAATAAAGTATCATTAATACAAACAGCGGTTTTCTTACTCTTTTCAGTTTCCTTTGATTAAAGGAAACTGAAAAGAGTAAGAAAACCGCTAGGGTGCTGAAGGGTGTGTGTTGCTGTAAAGGCAGCATTCAGTGATGTCTGAAGAAGAGCACCTACTTCCTTTCTGGTTGTTTGACACAAATTAATAAAAAAAAAAATTAAACAAGCCTGCCAGTCGAACACAATGCACACCAGTGCCCAGTTAAATAATTTCACTTGCTCGCTCATGTTTGTTGTCTTGGCTGCAGGTGCCCTGGTCAAAACAGATGAACAGGAAGTGATTAACTTTCTCCTCACCACGGAAATCATCCCCCTTTGTCTGCGCATCATGGAATCTGGGAGTGAACTATCCAAAACGGTATACATGTCTGCCTGTTCTTGTCAAGTAATAACATCATGGCTCGTATTTGTGCCGAGCAATGATGCCAGAGTCCTATAGCCCTATAGCGTATCACATTCAGCATCACCTGCCTGACATTTTACCAAATTCTATAGGACTCCTGATGTATGTAAGTCCTGGCAGTTTAATTACTGTTCAGGTTGTCTATGTCAGTGGTTCTGACATCTGCCTATAAAAAACTCCTAATAATACTAGTAAAGCTCAAACCATTTTCACCAAAGGTGCAAATCTCACAACAAAACTAAACTCCCCATTGGTAGTGTGGTTGAAAGATAGACAGATTTATTTTGTGTGTGGGGGTGTGGGAAATTCTCAGAATAATCTTGCTGCAGACCCCCTACAATCCTTTGCGGACCTTTGGGGTCCGAAGATTGGGTGCATCGCATATTCAGTAATGAAAAGCCAATGTTTTCCTGCTTCTGGTTTCTTGACTATGTTCATGATAAATAAAAGCACATTATAATCGCATTTGTTTTTAGTTGCTGATACCTGTTTTGTCAACATAGATACTTTATTCATCCCCAGAAGGAAATACTGAAAAAATACTAAACAGGAATGTAATTTGACTGTTCCCTCCCTCTTCATTCACAGGTTGCCACTTTCATTCTGCAAAAGATCCTGTTGGACGACACAGGACTGGCTTACATATGTCAGACTTACGAGCGCTTCTCTCATGTGGCGATGATCCTGGTAGGTGTCATTTGTGGGAAAAGGCTAAATTGTATGTATTTCCCACCATGCCTTTGTATGCAGTAATGGACCCCATGGAAATGTAAACATGGAGGCTGGTTTCTTTGGGGTAATTGCTGAAAACTGATTGTCATATTTTTGTCCTTTTCAGGGGAAAATGGTCCTGCAGCTGTCCAAGGAGCCGTCGGCACGCCTGCTCAAGCATGTTGTACGCTGCTACCTTCGCCTCTCAGATAATCTCAGGTAGAAGAGTTTTCACTCACGTCGCCACTCGGAGGTGACATTTTGCAGATGTTACACCTTTATTGGGTTTTCTCGCGGCATATACATTTTAATAAATTGCTTTGAGCTGTTAGATCAGAAACGACCTGTGCGATTTTCTAGAAGAAAAGCCAGTGTAGAATATACATTTGAATTTAAAGTAGTCAAATACAATAAATTAATGAATAATATAACAGACAATGACACAGAATGGCATCACTGTATTGTCGCTTAATTTTATGAGGGGAAAAAAAAAAGGGGGAAACAAATTGAGCCTCGAATCGCATGAGTTGTACCAATTAAGCCCACCAAACGGCCACACTGGTCTGCCAGATTTGAAATTCTCGTTCATTACTCATTTAATAGCAGTATATTTTGGCCTCAACCCTTGATTTGTGTGGCCGGACCTCCACAGAGCGAGAGAAGCCCTCCGCCAGTGTCTGCCGGACCAGCTGAAAGACAGCACCTTTGCCCAGGTGTTGAAGGACGACACCACAACCAAGCGCTGGCTGGCCCAGCTGGTCAAGAACCTTCAGGAGAGCCAGGTCACCGACGCCAGGGGCATTCCTCTGTCATCGCAGTGACACGCCCACCAAGACTCGCGCAGACCTGATGATGTCGACAAAGTAATAAATTAAGGAGTATCCGCGCTCCACTGCGGGAATCTCGGATTCAGTATGTGTTTACACTTTTTATATCACACCGTACATGTGGTAAAGGAGCGCTTAGATGCTCGCTGTATATATTTTCTTGTACAGATGCCAAAACATGGTGTGGTCAAGATCGTTTATAAATGGGACAATTTACACAAATGGAAGGAGATACTTATGCTTTCTCAGAGCAAACTTTTATTTTTCCAAGACATTATCTACCAATATTTCTCTTGTTTCCATTCTTTGGAACACACCCACTGTATCATGTCTCCCGCTGTAACATTCCATGACAAAGCAATAACAATTTCCTTCTCTGTTTTTGTATTAAATGTTTTGGTTTTTTTTATTATTCACTGTTCATTTTCTGGCTGTCAAAAGTGCAAAATGGGAGCAAGACCATGTGTTTACGAAGGGTATAAATATGTCTACACTTAGAAAAAAGGGAAACCATTGGGAAAATTTAGTATAACTTAAAACAAACTCATACTTCAGCCGAGTGGGCATAAAAACAAATACAGCATAAAAACAAAAAATCCTACCTATAAAAACACAGGAAACAATGAAAATACATGTAAACCAAATGGACACAAAACAGTGATTAAAATATTATAAGAAGGTATAGAAATGAGTCAACAAGCTTGGACCGGTCGATTGGCGTTATGTCTAATTGGCGCTTAAGTATTGGGGTATAGTAACATAACATTATAAAGAGTTAAAGCTCTTCTTGAATCCCAGTATTGAGACTTAAATAGAAGTCAGTAGTGAAACTTGTAATGCACTCGCCTGAGTTCTCTGAAGTCAAGGTCACTTCAGCAACACTTCAGCAGGCTGGATCTCTGGCGGGCTGGGGTCAAGTGCAGTTACATAGTCACATAGTTTTAATAAGTAACATACAATCCTGTCAATCACCACACTTAAAACAAAAACCTAACTCAGTCATTTTGCATCAGGAGAATGTTTTGCTCAGAAGAAGACTGATGAGAAGGCTTCACTACACCAGTTTGAAAAGTATTCAAGTTGTCGGACAAACGAGCACTTACCTGCGCCCCCCGGGGGCTCAGTATAACGACCTCGCCGACTACACTGAACACGTCTACTTTTCCTTTTACCGGTACATTAGCAGATCGTTTCTCCCACAGGTTCCATTATCACCTCGACCCCCCCACCACCCCCACCCCGTCCAACTGAGCAGCACACGCAGACAGCCCTTTAGACACACACAGGGATCCACGGCCCAAAAAAAAGGGTTCCCCCTGGGAGTTGGGCTATGTGTGCATCGTGTTGTCCTCTCCTTTGTTTCCCTTTAAGTGGTAAAGTGCCGGCTGAATGCATTATCAAACTAAGCCGGGGGACTTTTCAAGTGGAAGAGTACATTAGCACTCCACTGAGAACTCGGCATATCATGTCCAACAAAGTGTTATGATGGAAGAGTAACGTATTCTGCAAACTTACCTAATAAGGGTTTTTGTTGAAAATTCTCAGATTTGAAACTTGAAAGGATTTCTATCATTTTAACAAGTATCTTAAAACCTTCATTGTTTTTGGTTTCTACATATATTTACTGTATTTTATTTTAAGTCGCTTCTTACCTGCTTTCATGAGATGAAAATCCATCTTTTAAAATAAGTGCTTTTTAAAGTCAAACGCATATTGCTTTATTTTGCACAGCAAAATAATTCCATTTAGCCTCGAACATACCACAGTGTAGCTGTTTCTAAGAAAAATCAACCTTATTCATTCATTGGGGGGAGGGTTCAGGCTTACCAATTTGTTATGATAGACCTGTATTTTGTATCTTAGCTAATTGCATTCTGTCACTGCAGCTCACATACACCGATGAGCCACATTAAACATCCCCTCAACATTAAAACCACTGACAGGTGAAGTGAATAACATGTCTCATCCCGTTCCAATGGCACCTGTCAAGGGGTGGGATATATTAGGCAGCAAGTGAACAGTCAGTTCTTGAAGTTGATGTGTTTGAAACAGGAAAATTGGGCACAAGGACCACATTGTGATGCTAGACGACTGGGTCAGAGCATCCCCAAAAAGACAGGTCTTGTGGGGTGTTCCCGGTATGCAGTGGTTAGTACCTACCAAAGGTGTCCAAGGAAGGACAACCGGTGAACGGGTGACAGGGTCATGGGCGCCCAAGGTTCGTTGGTGCATGTGGGGAGTGACCGCTCGCCCGTCTTGTTCGATCCCACAGAAGAGCTACTGCAGCACAAATTGGTGAAAAGTTAATGCTGCTATGATAGAAAGGTGTAGAACACACAGTGCATCACAGCTTGATGTGTATGGGGCTGTGTAGCTGCAGACCGGTCACAGTGTCCATGTTGACCCCTGTCCACCTCTGAAAGCTCCTACAATGGAGACTTGAGCCTCAGAACTGGACCGTGGAGCAATGGAAGAAGGTGGTCTGGTCTGATGAACCACGTTTTCTTCTACATCAGCGATTCCCAAACTATGGGCATCGCTGGAGGGTATTGCAAGTGGGCCGCCAAATCATGGGCAAAACACATAGATTTTATTGAAAAAATAAATACAGAATCATTTCATGGCATTTTTTTTCTTTAATACTTTCAAAAATGCATCATCATTGATAGATAGGAACTTATGGTCGGGCGTGCTACGTCCAAGCTGGACCACGATCGACGTGCACCTTTTGTTTTTTGAACTTGAGGTGATGATCAAAATGCTAGCATCCGGCACACTGAAAAGGAAAGAAACCATTGGTACATCATCCACAAGTGAAGTCCCGGCGGGACATTGGACAGGCGAGACAGTCCCGTCTGTCAAACAAAAAAGAAAGGTTCATAGAAAGCATAGCGCTGAATATCTATCATTGGGATTTTTTTGGACGGGCACGGAAGACGAACGTGTGTTCGACGTGTGTTCCGAGATTTTATCGGACGAAGCTTGGAAGCCATGTCAACTGTGCCGTCACCTCGGGACAAAACAGCAACAGGGCATGTCCAAGCCGCTTGAATTTTCAGATAATAAACTCAAGGAGCGTCGGGGCGAGAAGAAAGTCATCCAGACGTCGCGTATGGGCACCGAGAACGCAAAGGCTCGCCCGACTCATAGCCGAGCCTGGTAAGCCGCATACGATGGGGGGGAGAATTCAAATTCTTCCCGCCACAAAAGTGATCGTGGGGGCGATGTTGGGAGAGAAGGCGTGCGAGTCAATCCACCCCACCTCATTGTCTGATAACTAAATCGGTCTGATTTTTTGACAAAGGAAGAATTGCGGACTTCTCGTCACCGTGATCACAATCATGTCAAAGGGCACCTGCACGGTTTGAGGACCAAGCTGGGCGAATACTCTCTCTGCCCCCCCCCCATCCCAGATGTGCAGCGCAGCTGGATGGAAAAAAGCCCAGACAAGGACAGTCATGTGGATCTCTCCTGGGACAGCGCATTGCAACTGGCTTACTCACAGAAGCACCTGACAAACTTTTGGCTTCATGTTGCTTCTGAGCGTCCGACGAAGCTGTGCGGTTTCTGATGTCTTTCCCGGCGACGTATCTCCGTGAGACTGGCTTTTCGGCGCTTGTGCCATTGGAGACGAAACACAGGAGTAAACTGTAGGTTGAGCCAGAGCCGCCTGAGACCGTCGTCCCTGAAGCCAGACATCGGGCATTTGGTGTCTGCCGTGTAACAGCAGCCTTCTCATGAGGGGAGTTAATTTTAATGTGCTCCTGTTATTGTTGGTTTTATCAGTGCCGGCGTGAGTCATTAGGCTACATTCAAAACACTGCGCCCTTCAGACAGCGCTTACTAGATACCGTTCTAACATTACGCATTTTTCCACGACTGCACCGTATGTATGAGAATGCATAGGATTGTTAAAATATACGTCCTCTGAGAACGCACTGTTTGGATCCCGTGTTACTTCTGGTCGGACGCGTCTACATCATGCGGATGGCCGGGGTTAGGGTCCGATCCGATGGAGCATCTGTCGGACCTGCTGGACCAACAAGTCTGATCCATGGGGGCCCCACCTCGCAACTTCCAGGACTTAAAGGATCTGCTGCTGACGTCTTGGTGCCAGATACCACAGGACACCTTCAGAGGTCTTGTGGAGTCCATGCCTCCACGGGTCAGAGCTGTTTCAGAATTAATTTCACATTACTAGTGGTTATGAGTGGGGGTTTTAATGTTGGGGCTGATCGGTGTATACTTTTCAGAAACACTGGACATCTCAGTGTAATTAGCCATGCTTTGAAAGCTGTATCCAGAGGATTGTGCACCGCCCAATCCTCTGAGTGTGTGGCACAAAGCCATGTATTGCATACACTGCAGTCCTGCTTCGGTCGCCTCACTTAGCAGAATTACCATCACGCGCCAGCATCCCCTCAATGTCATTCTGTCAAAAAGGTGGAACAGTGTTTCACTCCAAAGGGTGAGAAAAAATCTTTTTGAGAGATACAATATGAGAAAGGTGATTTCGCCAAAATATTGTTTAGTCGAGAGGATTTTAAAATTGTTAGCTGAGATTGAATTACATTATTATTATTATTATTATTATTATTATTATTTTATTATTAATTTTTAATTTTTTTTTATTACTTTTATTATTATTATTCATTTGCATTCTACTCAAAATGTTTCTTCACAAATGTATTTTTTACTCAGCATTTGACATTGACTGTAATAGAGTCTATCTGAGTCACTCCTGGGAATGAGGAAGTGTGGAGAATCTACAATCAGCTGATGGGAGGGATCCAGTTATGTGTATGTGTATGTGTGTCGGAGAGTCAGAGGGAGAGAGAGGGAGAGAGAGAGAGCGGGAGTAAGAGGGAGAGGAGACAGATTAATGACATAAAGCACAGCCAGGCGATGCGGGGAGGAGGCCAGTGCATGGGACGAGTGTGGGTGTGGCGCTAAAGGAAGGAAATTCAAAGAGAGAGGTGGGGTGGGTGGAGTGTGTGTGTGTGTGTGTGTGTGTGTGTGTGTGTGTGTGTGTGTGTGTGTGTGTGGTGGGGTGTACCAGCATGACTGTGTTGACCAGGAATCAAGTTTCCCCAGATCCAGCCGACAGCCGAGAAGGGAGGCTGAGCCAGAGCTTTCCCTGGGACACTCCAAGCTCTCCCTGCTGACCGACCATTGAAATCACTGTCCCCCTGCATCTGAGGCCTCTTTGGGAGAAAGATCCATCAAGAGCCCGACCCATCCCTGGAACTCTGCAGCTCTGCTCTGCTCAACCAAGACCGGCGAGGGGATCCCGGGAGAAGGCCAAAATTTGGGTAACGTCTATTTTATTCACCCTTAATATATCGAAATATGAGTCTTCCTGAGTTGTTTACACTTATTCGACAATGCTCCAGTGGTTGATTTACTTTTGCTGATGGGATGGTTGCTGTTTTTTGATAATGTCTCAAATTTCAGTGTCTGGTTCCAATTTACTGTGCACAAACCTCCCCCAATGGCACGAGCAGTCTCTCTTTTTCTTTTTTCTTTTTTTTTTGTGGTTGTTTATATTACTCGGAGGGATTTCTGAGGAATTCTTCACATAGCTGTGTGCAGTGAAGGATCTGAGTTATGACCGAGATGTGCACAAATCCCGCAACACAGTGTTAAATTGGAGAGTCCAGTGGTGGATAGCACATCTACTGAAAAACCTTTATTAAGTGGAAGCTCATGGTGACTCATTAGAACCGTTATTCTTAGAACTCTTATATTTTTGTTCCGCTCATGGTTATAGAGTGGCCCGCCTGGGCGTGTGTGTGTTCGTAGTTGTGCATTTACAGTGTGCAGTCAGTGCAGTCCCTGGACTGGAGTGCCCTTGTGTGACTAATTTCCACTGAGCAGCGTCCAAAACACGTAATCAAGGCCCCAAAAATAACACAAAAGTTGAGTATATTTTTGACCTTACGTATGAAACTTAGTCACTGCCTCACTTTTTCTCTGTAGAACCAATCTCAGCAAAATAAACGTTCATTTTGCATCCGGCCATTATGCGAATATAATGTAGAACTGCTGGACGCAAAACACACAAGTTATAGTGAGAAACAGTTTCCAGAGGGAATGCCCCGGAAAAAAATATACACCGGTCAAACCCAAACGTCCGGCTTCACACCAGCGCTCCACAAACACATAGTGAAATAACTGTGGCGGTGTTTACCGTATGGCTGTTTCAGTTGGTTCGTGGTGGAAATCCATTGTCGTTTTCTTACCTCAAACGATGAAGACGGTTTCATAGGGAAACGGGGGGAACCGAGTGGGCCCCTTTCGGAGCTCGCTGTTCTGCTAGATTAGATCATGTTGCTGCCGGGGGACAATGTCAGGAAGAGGCTCGCTTTCAGGAAAAAAAAAAAAAAGTCTCCCTCTCAGGAAAGCGTTTGATCCCTGTGTCTTAGTGAACATTTGCGAAAGCAGGGCCGGTCCGATTTTGGCTGTATCAGTGTGGCAGTTATCTTCTCCCTTTGGAGAGACTCTTCCTGTGATACGTCGACCATTGGTCAAACAAGGATCTCATTGCACTGCCACGGCGGAGAGCTGAGTCCTTTTGGACAATGATTTATTATTATCGAATGTGCTGAGGTCCAATGAACTTCATTTAAAAGCATCGCCAGTGCCGAGCCGTGCAAACTGGCGTGCAACGAAAAAGGAAAAAAGGGACGCTCCATCTTAAAGTTGATCCTATCCATAAAAAGGGAAAATTGTCGGATCTTCCCGTCACATCCTAATGTAGAAAAAAGTGAAATGTGTTGATATTGATTCGCTCGCCATCCAACTGTTTCAGCTATGCCATTCAACACACTTAAGAAACTGCTGAGTGAACATCTTTACTGCTGATGAAAGGGAAAAAAGATCGATTGAGTGGAGGGACAAGTATTTCAATGTTGAGACTTCATCCGGATATTGTCCTCAATTCAAGATTCAAAAGGTTTATTTGTCACACACATATACATACGTTCATACATATATGCAGTGAAATGTCTTTGCAACGCACCCGGAAATCATGCACAATAGATACAAAACCGAACATAATAGCTAACCTAATTTCTACCTAGCAACTAACTGAAACTAACTGATTCCTAAAACGCAATGCAGTCTGTGAATAGAACAATACGTGCAGGCAGCCGAAACGGGCGGCGCCACGTCACAATGGCAATAGTTGCAAATGGGCCGAATAATGTACGACTGGCGACGGTGAGGATGATGTAAAAAACAGGTTTCCATGACTGATAATATGATTCCTAATTGAAGCCCATTCAATGAAGTTATTTCTTCACTTGATATTTAAGCCAAAAGTCAGGTATAAACCTTCAAAAGAGCTCCGTGTCAACTGCAGGGTTTGACTGGCGGGGACGCCTCAGCAAGGTTAACCAAGGTCGCCCGCATGGGGGCGTTGATTCATGGCATTCAGGTATTCCAGTCATCAAGCGGGTGACTCCTGATGTCGAGCGACTGTGCGGTAACGTGACTGCTTTGTTGCGTAACAAAGTCAACGATGTACAGTTACAGGAGGCCACCCATTTAAATCCGTGCTCCATTAAAGAGTGGATTTGGATTACTGCTCGCGGACAAAGTAGATAACCTCCGGCTGGTGGAGTGAAGCTGCTCGGTGGCAGGAAAAAAACAAAACAAAAAAAAAAGAAACGGGACGTTCCGCACGGATCCGAAATGTGAATGAGCGTACCTGCACCGAACCTGCTCCGCCCCGGTACTAAGATAAGCACGTGTGTGCCCACTGGATGGGTGAGCGTTTGCTGGACGCTGGTCTTACGCAGATTAGTGGATGTTGTGTATATCTCCACTTGTGTGAAGGACCTAACGATTTGGGAGGGGCACGTTTTACGCAAAACATCCAGCGACTCATTCCCTCGTGTCTTTTTTCGACGGCAGGCTCCCACTGGCATGTGTCGCAGATAGCTATGGATCCTACCCCGAATTCACGTGAGTAGATTTAATTCCATGAAAGAAAGCGCAAAAAACACATGACGTGAGGGTAGTAACTAATGAAACTGTTTAAATAATGCACATGATCATAATCTGGGCCTCCTCTGTAAAACACATCGGCATCACGTTACAGTCGGCCCGAGTGCGCTCGGGATGTCGGATTATTTCAGACTGAATTAAATCCGTTGTTCTGCATCTGGTCTTTTTTTTTTTTTTCAAATCAACGCCGGCTTCTCCTTCTTTCCTCCTTGTCAGGACGTGACGTTGATCCAGATCTCAAGGTGATGATGGCAGGGGCCACCCTGAGGAAAGTCAAGTCACGCTCCTGGAAGAAGCAACGGCATTTCCGCCTCCTGGAAGACGGTCTTAATATCTGGTACAAGTCCAGGTGGCCCGGGAGAGGCCACTCCACTTGTAAGCACGATGCCCTGCCGCCTTTCACGCCACCAGAGTGCAAGTGTGTGTCGTGTTCATCATATTTTTTATTTTTTTATCATGTTATCCCTTTCACATAGCCTCATTAGCCAATTAAATAAAATATACAATATACTGTACACAGAGAGAAACAATTGGCAACACTTTTGGCTGCTGAATGATGAGGGAGGTAAAAGTTACCCTTTTTAGGTTCACGGTCGAATTTTAGAATAGGAAGAAATTCTCAAATGAATCCGTTCATTTTATCTTTTTATCCCTCCCTATTCACCAAACGTCCGCCCGACATTTAGTCTCGGTGAGCGACGTGGAGGCCGTGCGCGAAGGCCACCAGTCGGAGGTTCTCCAGAGCATCGCCGACGAGTTCCCCGCCGACCTCTGCTTCACTCTGGTCTTCCACGGTCGCCAAGGCAACCTGGACCTGGTGGCTGAGTCACCGGAGGAGGCTCGGGCCTGGATCCAGGGCATGCGCAAGCTCATTCACAAGGCTGAGACCATGGACGAGAAGGAGAGACTGGACCAGTATCCTTTCATTTGTGGTTGGAAGCCTGTGTTGTTGTAGTCATATACACCAGAGGTATGTTTCCAATATATAATATAATATAATATGATATGATATAATATGAGATAATATATTATTATATAATATAATTCCTATGTTTTTAAACGAGTATCATCTTCATGTTTAATGAAAAATATACCAATGTATTTTAACTATTCCAATGAATATAATTATATAATAACATATTTATTGCTGCTTCTCATATATTGTAAAAAAGTATACACATATACATCACAAAAATATATAGTTTAGTAATATATCTGAAATATATCTGGTTAATAGAACAAATAGGGTAGATATGTTTTGTAATATATTATCAAAGAAAAATGACAATATATTTGCATTAGTTGCAAAATATATCACAATCCCTCAGTATAGCCATTAGCACATATCAGCGTTTCAGCAATTATCTTGTAATTACATGTTTTCAAATCGGTATGGTCCAAAGTGATACATGAATAAATAAATAAATAACTATATATATAAATAAATCTTAAAAAATAAATTAATCTCTCTCTCTCTCTCTCTCTCTCTCTCTCTCTCTCTATATATATATATATATATATATATATATATATATATAGCGATATTTATATATTTATTATTATTCTATTTTTTGAGATATATTTATCTATTTATTTACTTTTATTTTAATTGATCTCAATAAATAAATAAATATATACATATATCTAAATTTTATATATATATATTTTTTTTTATACACTACTCACAAACAGTTAGGGATATTTGGCTTTCGGGTGAAATTTATGGAAAATGTTAAAAGTTCACGTTACAGTGATATTATATCATGAAAGTAGGGCATTTAAGTAGGAGCATGCAATGGTGATTTCCTTATCTCAAACAATTTATTGAAACAAAAGCCAACAACAGTGGTGGGTTTACCACAACAAAAAATGTCGATGTCTCATAACTTCTCATGTGCCTTTGAGCATCAATTACAGCTTGACAACGACGTCTCATGCTGTTCACAAGTCGACTTATTGTCTGCTGAGGCATGGCCCCCCACTCTTCTTGAAGGGCGGTCCTCAGGTCATTGAGGTTCTGGGGCACAGAGTTACGAGCCTCTACACGGCCACTCAACTGATCCCATAGGTTTTCTATGGGCTTCAGGTCTGGAGAAAGTGCAGGCCACTCCATTTGAGGTGCCCCAGTCTCCAGCAGCCGTTCCCTAATGATGCGACCTCGATGAGCTGGAGCATTGTCGTCCATGAAGATGAAATGAGGCGAGGTGTTGTTCATGCAGGGGCACAATGACTGGATTAATGATGTTATTCAGGTAGTATGGGCTTGTCACTGTACCATTCACAAAGTGTAGGGCAGTTCTGTATTGACTAGACACACCTGCCCACACTGTAACACCACCACCACCAAAGGCTCGTCTGGTGACAACAGCGGCTGATGCATAGCGCTCTCCTTGACGTCTCCAACATCGTTGGCGCCCATCATTTCTGCTCAACGTGAATCAACTTTCATCAGAGAACAGCACTGAGGCCACTGGTCCCTCGTCCAGTGTAAATGCTTCCTGGCCCGTGCAAGACGATGATGCCTGCACCTGGTGGCGTGGTCAGGTACCCTTGCAGGTCGTCTGGCACGCAGACCACGCTGAAGTAAACGTTTTTGAATGGTCTGACGTGACACTTGGGTGCCTCTCTCTTAAATGCGCCTGGAGTTGAGTGGCATTCATCATCCGGTTCCGCAGGGCACTGTAAACAATGAAGCAGTCATCAGTGTGGGATGTGGCCAAAGGACGTCCACTTCTATGCCTTTCTGTGACTCTTCCAGTCTCTCTGTATCTCTGTTGCAAGCTGCTGATGACACTCTGTGACACTCTAAGCTCAGTGGCCACTTCCCTCTAAGAACATCCTGTTTGAAGCCTCGCAACGGCGAGGTACTGTTGATCAATTGTTAGGTGTCGTCTTGGTCTCATGATGTCAAAATGTGAACAGCATGATGAAGAGGACTGTATAAATACCAATTCTAATTGAACCAGGAAATGTCGATTCATGGATCAAACACCTGTTGAGAATTTTGCCGTTCAGCTCCTTGTTAGAGAACAGCAAGTTGTGCAAAAAGTACTGAAACATTGAACAGTTGGACATGTGCATTCAAAAATTTAGAGAAGTTCAAATTAAGTTCACCTGTAAAGGTTATAGTGCATTTTAGGTTCATCCTGAAATTTCACCCGAAAGCCGAATATCCCTAACTTTTTGTGAGTAGTGTATATCTCTCTCTCTCTCTCTCTCTCTCTCTCTCTCACTCAATAAATAAATAAACAAACAAACGAATAAATAAATAAATATATATATAAGCAGAACTTGGGCGGGCAGTAAAACCAAGGTAAAAACATGTTTTATCTTCTCTGCATAATGGTGGAATTGTTGTGCATAACACATAAACAGCAGTTTTGATCAAGTACAGACGGTAAAGTGTTGCAGAAAAAGGTTAATTGAGAGGATGAAATATGTGAATGATTTCGGGTTTGTTTTCCTCAGCCAGTGCTCAGGTGGGTCTGGGACTGGTTTTACAAGGCTGACAAAAACAAGGATGGCCGCATGAACTTCAAGGAAGTGCGGAAACTGCTGAAGATGATGAACGTGGACATGAACGAAGACCACGCCTTCCACCTGTTCACGGTGACGTTCCAACTTATAACCCCTCTATCCCTAACAGGGAAGGCTCTGGTGTTTAAGGGGATTTCTGTGTCATATAACTGTTGTAGGCTCGTATTGCAAGTATGCCTATCCTGATCGAACTTCTTTGTAAATTCCTATACTCCTATACCCATGGACATCTCTTCACACTTCAAATAAATCAAACAACTCACCTCATGCCAAGCGCTCGTTTTTTAACACCCGCAGATGGCCGACAAGTCGGAGAGCGCCTCTCTGGAAATTGAGGAGTTTGTACAGTTCTACAAGATGCTCACCCAGAGGGACGAAGTGTGGAAGGTGTTCCAGGACTACTCCAGCGACGGAGAGAAGTTGACCGTGAATGAGCTGGAGAACTTCCTCCAACAGGAGCAGCACGAGGGAGAGCGCGGCCTCAAGTTTGTCCAGCAGCTGATTGACCGCTACGAACCATCGGAAACAGGTAGAGACTGCCAGGGCTCTCAGCACGGGGTTATACTGTATATATAGGAGTTTAAAAGTAACAAGAATTAACTTCAACAAACCTCTATCACCCAAATATACTGAATATATATATATATATATAGGCCGTACATTATACCTTTTCACCATGAATAATACTCTATTTTGTTGATCTTTTTTAAACTTTGCATTTCATAGAATATAACATATATACTAAATATAAACTAAATAACATAAAACACGTTTTTCTTTCTTTCTTGTAAAAAACCTGCAGTATGGCGTCATTTAACGCTTTTATTTATAACTCGGATGAAGTGTAAAGGATGAACCAGATGATTGTTTCGTGAAGTGCAGAAGGACAACTTCCGTTATTATTTTTCATGTGTTTAATGTGATACGCCTGAGGTCTTTAATTAAGCGTGAAGATTTTTTCAGCGCCGTATCTTTTTCCCGTCGTCTCTGACAGCCAAGAACCAAGGGGCCATGTCGCTGGACGGCTTCCAGCTCTACCTCTGCTCGCAGGACGGCTCCATATTCAAGCCGGAGTGCCGGGACCTCTACCAGGACATGAGGCAGCCGCTCAGCCACTACTTCCTGTCCTCCTCACACAACACCTACCTCCTGGAAGACCAGCTCAGAGGGCAGAGCAGCCTGGAGGCGTACATCAAGTAAGTGCGTCCAGGCGCAGCAGGCCTGGGAGGAAAAAAAAAAAACATACTCGCAAATTAGTCTCAGCATTTGTTTGGTGCTTTTTAATGGAAACCTTCACACGTTGTGGCACGAAACATTTCATTGTGTGGCAGAAATTTTGAAGAAGGTTGAGGGAAGGTTTTCAGTTACTTGACCTCATTCAAATGAACCCAATGCCAGAAACCAATCTTGTACTACAACATGTTTGAGGGAACAGGATTTATCTTCTGATTCATAGCTGCGGTACATTTAGTCTGTTCAGTCATTGATTTCTGTCCATTTTTTGTTGAATTTTTCTTTTGCATTCAGAGACGCCCCAACCAATAGCATTACAAATGACAGATTTGCACAATGACTGTAAATGTAAATATTGCGAAGTACCTCCTGTTTTTTCTTAAGCAAAGGTACAGCTCTAATATATATATGTATTTGAATTGACTACAGTGTGATGGTAAGTGCAATGTATAAGTCCTGTGTGTGTGTGTGCGTGTGTGTGTGTGTGTGTGTGTGTGTGTGTGTGTGTTTGTGTGTGTGTCTATTCCTATATGTGTGTGTGTGTCTGTGTTTGGTCTTACATGTGCATATACAGTAGGATGGCTATGCACTTAATTGTCATTGAACACAAACGTGTTGCCAAGCAGTTTCCTGTCTGCACGTTACCTATGAAGCAAAAATTTTGCGATGTGCGAGAGCTTGTAGAATAGGACGTGAGAACCTGTCGAACACAAATCTGAACTTGTATATTCAATCTGAACTTCTGTATTGAAATTTTCACAAAATATTCACAAACCTGTGTTCTGAATTTGAAGTAACAGGAAAAAAATCACAAATGTGTAATTTCATATTTGGATGAATATACTTATATATATATATATATATATGGGGTTAGGGTTAGGGTTATAAAAAAAAAATATATATATATATAATTTTATTTTTTTACTTTAAGTTTTTCAGTACAACTGCAAATCTAGGATCACAACCTCTCACATTGCCTCACATTGACAAGCACCAATCTGTGATCACAACCTCTTAAATTGGGCGTGCAATATCACAAGATCTGCGGTACTTAACTTTTGCAACACTTCTGCACAACTTGTAGCTGTGGAAGAAGTGAGAGAGTGGTGGGGGGGACCTTACGGACCTCACTTTGCAGACATGGAGAACAGCAGGGCAGAAGAGTGCTTCGTCTTCTGATTTCTGATTGTTTCCGATTTTTGTTCTCCAGGTCCTATTCTACAAGCTCTCATATTTTGCATCATATGTACCTTCATAGGTAGCTCGGTACCTTCAGTCCATTTACATCTGCCGTGCGTACGGATGTATATTTCTGTCTTTGTTGGCTGGCACTGCTCTGTGAACTTGTGCTGCTGTCACACCCAGATTTCCCCCAATTCAATAAAGGGATTCAATGAAGTCATCTTTCTTATGAGATTATATCTTATCCTGTCTCACATGACGTGTGCACAGGGCTCTGAAGAGAGGCTGCCGCTGTGTAGAGATTGACTGTTGGGACGGCAGCGACGGGGAACCGGTGGTCTATCACGGTCACACCTTGACCTCCAAGATTCTCTTCAAGGATATCATTGCGACACTGAGGGAATATGCCTTTAAGGTGGGCACCATACCGCCTGGACATACTGGATATACTATAGTAATATTTTTCTTATTGTTAACATAGTCTATGAAAAGATCCAAACCTAGCATGCCCTTCCAACTCCAGTATTTAGAAGGCACTACTGCATTGACATGTGTGCAAATGTGAAGCCCCAAAATACTTAAAATGCTCCCTCTCGAAATGAAGTAAAATTCATAATAACAGTGTTTGTGTTTTATTGAATGTTGTTACTTAAAAAATCAAACCTTTCTTGTGAGCTGTAAATTCAAATGGTCTCAGCTTCCAGTTGCATTGCTGGCCGGGAAAAGAGGAAATGGATTGTAGGTTTTTGTGTTTTCGTATATTCTCTATTTAGAATAAGGTACTTTGCAATTACACTGGCTCAAGCTTTTAAACTGGCAATTAATTTGCATTATGACTTTGTATTTAGAGTAGAAAGTGACTGAAAGCAGTGCCAAGAGATAATGCAGTGAAGTCTGCTGCCTCCATCCATTATATCCATCCATCATAAACTGCTGACTGAGGCTGAGAATTAAATCCAGCGTAGTATTATTGTGGTGTATAGTGCATAGTGTATTCCTTTGACACCCTTTATGTGTTCTGCTGTTACTTGTCCACTAAATAGTATTACATTGAAAAAAAAATTGCAGAATGCCCAACCACTCCCTTTATACAGGATTTATCAGTAAGATTTGTCACTATTTGCAAAGTCACACCCTCTATTGGTGACAAACAGGAATCTCATCAACATCTGCAGCTTGGTCTCCATTGAAGCACATGTTTTCTTCACATCCACTGTTTCCAAAACACAGATACAGACCACAACGCCTATTTTGAAAGCCACATATGTTAACATTGTTTCAGGTCATAACAGAGTGTCTGATAGCCACTGGAAATCCCTACCCCAGCATTCTATAAATGGATATTGTTTCATCATAAATATATTTTGTTTCCTATGCGGCAGACATCAGACTTTCCTCTCATACTGTCACTGGAGAATCACTGTGGCTTGGAGCAGCAGACGGTGATGGCCCAACACCTGCACCGAATTCTGGGTGACACACTGCTGAGGAGCCCGCTGGACGGGCACGTCCTGCAGCAGCTCCCATCTCCACAAGTTAGACACCTGCTGTGCTACTCTGAGGACCTGGGGATTTGGAATTTTTTTAAATTTAATTTAATTATTTGCTTCTTATTAAAATACTGAGTCAGATTTCCAGACAGGCTGTGTTATAAAGAACAAAACTTCATCTGCCATTTTTTATTTATTTATCACCTGCTAGCAAAAGTCCAATAATGATAAACATATTATATTATAGTTGTACTTGTAGCACATGAAGTTTCAGCATTCCGAGTTGCTGACTTTAGCAAAGGATGAACCTGCTCAGTTAATCGTTAGGGACCATTAAGAATTTAACAGCTTTTAAATAAAATAATAATGGCCCATTTATGTCTTGTTATATTTTGCCTACTCTTTCCAGCCAGAGCACTTAGCACAATCAATTCTCACGCAAATAAATGGCAAAATCCTTTCCAGGATTTTCCAGGTGAATTATAGTAAATGACTGTATTGGACTATTAAGCTGAGAGCTGGTACTTACTTGGCAGGAAGGATGGAACTGCCAAATGGATGGACCCAGTCAGTGATCAATAATTTGAAACTCACAAATACTTATGTGAGTTCAAACATGTTTTTCCTTTACCTGTCCCTTACGTCCGTCTCGTTCCTTTAACCTTTGCTGGTTTATTACAGGAACTGAAGGGTAAGATTTTACTGAAAGCCAAGAAGATCGGTGGTCTGGAGGACTGCGTCGATGACACCCTGACCGATGAGGTCAGCGACGAGGAGGAGATGGCCAACGGCGATGATCACAACCCCTCTTCAGAGCAGGCAGTGTCGCTGAACCAGAATCAGAAGGTGAACGAACTCAACATATAGATCACTTGACCATGTGGGTTTTTTTGTATTGGTCAAGGAGACAAAGAGAAATGATGAGGGAGATTCAGATTCTACTCATTGTAACTGTGGTAACCTGCAACCGGTAACAGCCCCAAGCTGGTAAAGTCAATGTAAATGTTTTCAACCGATTCCCCAGATTCTTCTGTTTTCTGTTTTGTTTTGCATTTTCAGCTGCTGTTTTGGATGTATTAGATTTATTAGATTTCATTTTGTGTCTATACAAATGTTTTTGAGCAAAAATTAACAAACATACTGGTATTCAGAAAGTGAAATTAAGTTTACGTGTGTATCTGTATTATTATGATTATTATGATTATGATGATGATTATTATTATTATGATTATTATTATTATTATTATTATTAATTATAGAATGAAAATTCTTGGAATTTTAAAGTCTGAAACTATTTGTAGCACCAACTTCGGCATAACACATGACCACGATTAACATTTTGTTTGAACCGCGTTGTCACAAACACCTTGTGGTTGAAGTTTCATCCACATACAGAGCAGATATTAACAAAAAACCGACCAAATTTAGATCGATATTATAGACACGGGCCAATGCATTTCTTGCTGAAAAACTTGGCTAAAACTGCAAGACGTACTGCACCAGCACCTACAACACATTAAGGTGTCGTTTAAACCGGTATTTTACAAGGATCTCGTGGTTTAAGTTTCATCCAAATCTATCAACATACAGAGCAGATGTTTATTTAAAAAAATGGAAAACTTTGACCCAAAATTTCCAGCTGTCTTGGTAAACTGACACGTCACTTTTCGTAAATAAAATGGACGAGATGAGATTTACAGTAAGATGCTTTATGACGTCATCATATTATTTACTATAAATGTGCAGATTCCGATTGAGAATGTCCAGTTGGACCGTGTCCGGTGTGCCGCGTAGACTCGGTCACTGTACTTGTTCGTTACCAAACTAACGATTTACGTGTATATTTATATACAGTAGCTTCTTACCCATTACTTTGCCGGATTAATGAAAAATACAATAAAAAGTAATCCTCAAAAACTCATCACCGCGTCCACTCAAAACCACTGTTGAAAGGTGCGACTGAGTGATGCGTTCATTATCCAGCGAGGGGTCGGAAAAATAGGAGACGTGGAACGGAAATTGCTCACGGAAATACCATAATGTTTTTCCAGGAAACTGTAAAACGCACCCAACACGACTAAACTGGACGCCGTGTATTGCTGCCTGCAGCTATATTTATTATTATTGTTGTTGTTTTTGTTGTTTTATATATTTTTATTTGTATTTTCCTTAAAATAATTCATCCTAATCTTATCCCCTATTTCCAAATCTCAGCTGTCCCGTGAGCTCTCGGACTTGGTGGTGTACTGCAAGAGCGTCCACTTCCACGGCTTTGAGCATGCTCGGCTACACTCCAAATTCTACGAGATGTCCTCTTTTTCTGAGTCTAAGGCCAGGAAGCTCGCCAAGGATGCAGGTAAAACGGAGGCGATGGAATAATTCACATCAAAGATGCCACGGCTTGAACAATCAATCAACAAATTGAATCACTGTGCGGTCATGTACTAACAAGACAGAAATTTAAAAGGGACATTTCGTATAACTGCAGTTTGACGTGATTTCAACATTGAAATATTCCCACGGGATATTTGATTAAGTTATGATATGTTTGATTAATTGTTTTGATTGTTTTGAGTAGGGTTTAATCGTGGGGCAATGTGTATTGATCACTTAAAAACACATTATTATTACTACGCTATGATTTTTCCCACACGTAACAATGCATTTATCAAGCACGGTTTCCAGGCTGTTTTACGAAGCGTATCATAAGCTATGGACTTCTGCTGCTTTATTGTTCTTGTCTGTACTGTTATTCAGGAACTGCTGATGAGGCTGATGGTTTTCTTTTTCTTTCTCTCCTCACCAGGAACAGATTTTGTGCTGTACAACATCAATCAGCTGAGTCGTATCTACCCCAGCGGCCTGAGGACGGACTCCTCCAACTACAACCCACAGGAGCTGTGGAGCGTTGGCTGCCAGTTAGGTAGGAAGGAGTAGATCTGTTTTTTAATGTTAAACGTCATGACCCTCAACTATAATACACACCTCCCATACCAAGGCAAGGCACGTTTATTTGTATCGCACATACCAAGGGCAATTCAATGTGTTTTACACGTTATATAAATGCAAAGGGAAAAGCTAACAGATAATAAGACATTATAAAATCACGGAGATAAAAGGTTAAAATGCAATTTAAAAACAGTCCTTACCTACAGTACCTACCGAATCCCATGCAGGGTGGTGCTGAAATGATTCTTTAACAATGACAAAACAATCACAATTACATCAAAGAAACACGTTAAAGTCACAAACACTATCTCCTCGATAGTGGCTCTGAACTTCCAGACGGCCGGACTGGAGATGGACCTAAACGACGGACTGTTCGGGCAAAATGGCCACTGCGGCTACGTGCTGAAGCCTGACTTCATGAGGCTCAGTGACGCCACGTTTGATCCAGAGAAACCAGATGAACGCAACGGATACAAGCCACTCCGCTTGTCCATCCAGGTTAGGGGGGACGGGCTCTGTGTACATGTTTACAATATACAGTATACTATTTATTATTCATATATTATAAGTAGAACCGTGTGTGTCTGTGTCACCAGGTTATCAGTGGGCAACAGCTTCCTAAGATCAACAACAAAGAGGGCTCCATCATCGACCCCCTGGTCAGAGTGGAGGTCTACGGTGTCCCAAGGGACCAAGCCAAGCAGGAGACCCATCACATTCAGAATAACGGTAAAATAAATAAATATATATATATATATATATATATATATATATAAAGGTTTTTTATTTAGTTAGAAAATGAAAAGGGGATTCTGATCATGATAACATTCAACTCAAAAAAATCAACAAATATAAAAAATATAATCACAGGCTGTTAATTGCACAATAATTTACACAACGATTTCTCCCCAGTAAGTATTGTACAGTAATATATTAATAATCAACAATTACATTAATTACATTTATAAAACAATAGCAAAACACGTATTTGATTATTTTTATGAATGACTCACAATTATTTATTTTCTCAAAATGACATAAGAAGACGAAACTGCTACTGTTGTCAAACCATACTTAATACATAATATAATAATAATAATAATAATAATAATAATAATAATAGTAAAAATAAATAAATAAATAAAAATAATAATAATAATCATTGATACAGCTTTTCTATTGTAACTTAGTTATACTATTCCCTACCGATACTAACTAACTCATTTGAAATAAGTGATTGTTGAAATGACCTCGTCTTACAGGTGTATTACTGTGTTTCTATGGGATTTCCAGTTAATAGATAAAAATAGATCAAAACAATATATATTTTTCCTGTATACACAGAAACGATGTGTAATTGTCAGCCGGCAATATAAAGGGTTACCAAAAAAAAGGCTGAAGGCCTTCTCTGCTTGCCACTGCCTCTAGGTTTCAATCCCGTGTGGAACGAGACTCTGAATTTTATCATCCACACCGCTGAGCTGGCCCTGGTTCGCTTTGTGGTGGAGGACCATGACAAGGCGTCGAGAAACGACTTTGTGGGGCAGTTCACCATTCCATTCACATGCATCCAAGCAGGTAAATCAAGAGTTGAGAGTGAAATGTTGTGAATCTGTTCTGGCCAAGGTGAGTACGGCATTTTCAGGTAGCCACTCGTGAGAGCTTCAGAAGCTAAATATGTGGATAAAACCAAATGCAACATGCAATGTCCAAGCACTGATCCTGGAATAAGTCCAAGGAACCCAAGAACAAAGCATGTGATTCACTCACTGACTGTGCTTCCGCTTTTCTAATTAAAATACATATTTTTTCTTCATATTTTACCCCCCCCCACAAGGTTACCGTCACATCCATCTCCTTTCGAAAGACGGGAACGCCATCCCTCCCTCCTCCCTGTTTGTCAACGTCAGCATCTCAGAGCTCACATGAGGAAGTGGAATCTTGGAATCTGAAGCAAGCGATAACATTTAAAATATCTCAGAAGTCATCTTGCATGTTTGGACTGTTGCAAAAGGGATGCCTGAGTAGGTCATGGGTTGAAAACCCCAATATACATCTCAATAAGGTAACACTAAAACATTTTCAGACTGAAAACACACATAAAGCAGTCCCAAAACAAATAATTGATTTGTATGTTGAACAGACCAAAGGTTGTCCAATTTCTCAATGTCTCCTCAGACAACAGAGCTTGATTTTTCTCTGGGTTCTGACCTTTTTTGCGTAACTGCTCGCACTTATTATTTATTTGTCAATAGTTTTATGCTCAACTACTAAAAATAGGCAAATGAGCCCCAAACAGTCAGTGCACTACAGGCCTAATAGTATTTTACACATCTGAGCTGTGAATGTAATACCATATTATTTAATATTTCAGTATGGGTAAAATAGGAAAATATTTTGGCAAGATTCAATCTACTGGTCGTATGTCAGTCAAAATGTCTGAAGCTTTTACCAGTTAATGTTGTATGGTTGTGCCACTTCAATCTGTGGTTTCCAACCTTTGGTGCAGTCTTACATTTCACTCAATCGACATTATGAGACAGATTTTTATGACGTGTTAGATTGACAACACAAATGACAGTGTTATAATATGTTAAAGTGAAGTTTATATGTGAAGCTGAATGTTCAAGAAATTCACCTTTTTTAATTACAATTTCTTTCCGAGAGCTGTCCGGCAACTAATGATTTTGTGCAGCATGTTCTATTTTGATCTTCTCAGAACCAATAAGGTCCTCACGCGGCCTGAGGGGGACCCCGACCCCAAGTTGGGAACCGCTTACTTAAATAATGACAATTTTGCATTTGTCTTGCGACAACTTGTTTATCTTTATGAGCCTTTTCTGCACGTGTAGTATGTTCTGTTTGCTTTTTAAATGTATATCTTGGAAGTAAGTTTGTGTGTGGTTAAAGGGTGTTAAATGGATACGTGATCTCTAAAAGGTCTCATTTTCATGTAGTTACGAGTTGAACACACGAAGATATGAACATGCATGAAGACATTATGTACATAGAGCTCTGTAAATGCACATTAAACCAATTAAACACATTAAAACCAGTTTTATGACAAAGCTATAAAATGACTTGGGCCTCTTTAATGGTTCTTTGTCACGGTCCCTGAGCTGTATGCCTGAATGCAAAACAAACAAAACACAAGTAAAGTAAAATTCTCAGACCAGAAATGTTTTGTGTGTGAAAAGAAACCTGAGGTTACAATGGAGAAGCATGCCACCCGTACTGGCACTTAAGATATTCAATTTCATAAGAATGGCATGTTATTTGTTTATTGTGTTTCTGGTTCTGGCTCTGGAGCAATGTGGGGCTTCAAGTTAAGCTACACCCAAGCCAAACTATCTTTTTCTGCATACAAACACATCTGCTGTTCTACACCAATCCAAATATCCCATCAAATGTAAAGAATGTCATGAAAAACTTGTGGATAGTTATGTTTTGTCTCATATTCCCTCAACTGGGATTTCTTGATTTTATCTCATCAGATTTTGACGAACACAAGGGAATACAGACAATATATATTTTTGTTTATTGCAAGCTAAAGACCTACAATTAAAGGTCGAATAAAGCAGAATGCCGAATCTGAGTTCCTCTGTTTTCGGTGCCACATTCATCTGACGGATGTAAATAGTGTTCATGAATAAAGTAAACTGATTCATACCACTTCAAAAGACAACACTTTAATTTTATACACAGTCTTAAGTTAAAACTCACGCCAGATATCAAAAATATAAAACACTGAAATACACGTCTTCTTTAGGTCCATATGCACAAGTCACGCTGCGACACAAACGGATGATCATCTTTCGGTTTGTCTCTCTGCCGTCATCTCTCCTTCGTACATACATCTCTCTGCGTGCCGCTCTCCAACACAGGCTCTTCGCGTCCCTCACACTCCTCCTTTCCTCCCAGCCTCCCGGCGCTTCCATCCAGCGCTCCCTCCATGGCCTCCCTCAGGGTCAGGCACGCAGCCTCCGAGTCCTTCGCCACTCCCCGCTCCGCGGATTCGTCCGGATGGTGCCGCTGCAGATGCTTCACCACCTGGAACTTCTGCTTGGCTCTGTACGAGCAGTGGCGGCAGCTGAAGGGCTGCTGCTTGGTGTGGGACAGGTAGTGGTGCCTGAGGCCCGCGGGCCACCGGAAGGCCTTGTGGCACAGGCCGCACGTGTAGGGCCGCTCGTCGCTGTGTTGCCGCTGGTGGGTCTTCAGAATGAACCGGGTCTTGAAGGCCTTGCCGCACTTCTCGCAGACGAAGGAGCGCAGGTCGCAGTGCTGCGTGTCCCGGTGGGCACGGAGGGCGTCCGCTCTGTTGGTGCGGTAGTCGCACTCCTCACAGGCATAGGCCTTCTCGCCTGTAGAAGACGGAAAGATGGGTGAGTAGAATAAGGATTATTGCGTATATACAGTATTATTCAATATTCAATCCAACAATCAACACTTCGAGGTTACCTCCGATAACTAACATAAATGTTTTGTAAGTACCTGTATGCTTTGTCATGTGGTACTTCAGCTGGGTGACCCACTTGCATTTGTAGCCACACATAGTACAAAGGTACTTTTTCTCCTCTTGATGCACTCTCATGTGACACTACATGAAAAGTAAGAAGTGGGATTAAAATGTGTACTACAAAAGAGCATAATAAATGGATGTAAAGCTGGTAAAGCTCACCTTCAGCCTGGAGGGATCAGCGCAGGTGTAGCTACACTGCTCGCAGCTGTACGGTTTCTCTCCAGTGTGTATGCGAATGTGCCACGTGATCTTCTGCTTGTTTTGGGTGGAGTACTCACAGTCCGCGCACTTGTAGAGGCGCTTGCCCCCGTGCGAGCGGAGGTGCTGTTCTAACACCAGCTGATGGTGGCAGCCGAACTCGCAGTTGCTGCACTTTAGCGGCTTGTCGGCTGCGGACCCCTCTTCGTGTACGTCGAGCAGGTGTTGAGCCAATACCTGCCTGGTTCTGCTCGCGAAGGCGCACAGCTGGCAACGATGGGCCAAGTGGGTTCTCTGGTGTTCCTCCAGGCCTTCCTTTGTGTCGAAGCATACCTGACAGGTGGCGCACTTCAGCACAGGGTGCCTGCTCTGCCGGTGGGCTTTGAGCGCGGCCTCGCTGCCACACGTATGGGCACACTCCGGGCAAGCGAAGGAATCCTGAAGCTGGTGCACGCGCTTACAGTGGTTCCTAAGCGCGACGTCTGAACTGAAGCACACCTGGCAATGAGCGCAAGTGTGCTGCAGGTCCCCCGTGTGGCATCTCAGGTTGTGGCGCCTGACGTCATCCAGCGTGTAGCCGCCAAAGTCACAAAGCGAACAGAAGTGGGAAGGCTGTCTGTCATGGACGCGTGTCTTGTGTTGACGCAGTTTGGTGATCGTCCCAAAGGTCTTGTCACACTTTCCACAGACGTGACGTCCGACGCCAGTGTGCAGAGACTCGTGCTCTTCCAGGCGATAGCGGCGCGTCGTGCTGAAAGGACAGTAACGGCAGCGGTGGGGTCTCGAACCTTTGTGCTTGACCGCAACGTGTTGTAGCATGCACCGCTCCTGCTTGCAGGTGAAGGGGCAGTGCTCGCAATGCAGGCGTTTAGGCTTTGCAACGGCCAACTTGGCCTTGTCATGGACGACTGAAACGTGATTGGTCAACGAACTCTGAGACTTTGCCACAAAGGAACACAGCTGGCACTGGATTTCATCTGCTCTCAGACAGCCTCTCCTCTCGTGGCTGACCAACGCCCTTCTCTGACTGCACTTGAATGGACAGCTGGGGCAGGAGAGGTTCTGACCACATGACTTCATCAAAACGTTCACTGTGCGACCATTGTTGTCCTGGGGCAAGTCTTCCTCTTCTCTTCTTCTGTCACGGTCTTCATCGGCGACTTCCGTATGGCTTTGATCGTCTCTATCTTTTGAGCTTTTCCTGCACAACGAGCAGTGACGTTTAACTGTGGCTAGAGTCCTTGAGGAAAAATTGCATAGCTTACAGGTGAATTTCCCTTTTCTTTTCATGTAAAACCGCTGGTTGTTCAACGAACCAGGTGTCTCACTGTCATCACGCAATTGTTTCTTTCCGAGTTTAACCTTCAAATTCTTATATTTCTGAATAATTTCCTTCCGCCTGCTTTGTAAACCATCTGAGCTAGCCGCTTTCTCAAAAATGCTTTTATCCCCTGTTGAAGAATGTGCACGTATTCCTTCTCTTCTATGGGTTGATTCCTGGCCTGACCGACTGAGTGGCAAGGCCTCGCCTGCAGCCGGACACGCAGTTGATATGCTTTTAAACGTCCTCGTCTTCCTCTGACGAGCCGGGCATTTCCTCAAGAGGTGGGTATTCAGGCCACGCCTCTGTTTGAACTGCGCACCACAAGCTTGGCATCTGTGGCCCTTCGACCTACCACGGCACACAAACTGACAGTGGTACTTTAGAGTATTCTCCTTGCGAGTTACGTAGGTGCACTTGTCGCAGCGGTAAACGTCTTTGCTCTGAACCACGAGCATTTTCACGCGCCCTTCCAAAACCATCGCCTCCGCTTGGTCTCGGTCGTGCTTTTTCATAGCCTCCGAGTCCAAATGCCGCTCTCGGACCGACCGTTCAGAGGAACCGATGATTTCCTCCGTTCCCGTCACCTCACATGTGTGCGATACATTACTTGGCGGACCGTCACTCTCATCCTGTTCACTCTGATCACAGCCGTCGTCTTCCAGCGCCGCACCGTCTTCCTCCGCCACCCTCACGGACCTCGTCGCCTGCTCCTTTTCTTTTGGTTGGTCCGAATCTGGGTCGTATAAATTGAATGACTTGGTAGGTGGACACACGCCATCCACCACAGGGCTGGCCTCGTATTCCGTCGTCGATAGTGTCGTCAACACCAGCGTGCAGTACTCCTCGGTGCCGTTGCTGGATGAGGCGCCACCCTCGTCCACCCCTTCAGGAATTCTGTTTTTGGTCTTGTTCAAGGGTTCGGAAACCCCCACAGTTTCCTGGTGGGTGTTTTTGTCTGTCAGACCGGCACTACCAGGCTCCTCGCTTCGGTCTTCAGTAGCCAAAGATGGTGGAGTGCCTTCAGGCTGCCCGCTAGCTCTTGAGGGTTTCTTGTAGAAATCTTGCACGCTTTCAATGGAGTTTCTTTCCTTTTCCTTCGACGTATAGTTGTCCAACCATGCTTTGTCCCCAGGTACGTACCCGTGTACTTTCCTCTTGTGCAAAAAAAGGCTAATACTACTGAAAGAGCAATATGAGCAGAGGGCACAGCGGAACTCTTTCAGCTTGGTATGTTTACAGTTTTCGTGGTTCTGAAGTGCCTGGCGGTAGCAGGTTGTATACGAGCAGTATTTGCAGTCGTAAACAGTTTCCTGTTTCTCACCTGCAGAGTGCTTGGTCAGCATGTGATTGCGGAGCTCATATTTGCGCTTGCAGGCAAAAGCACAAATCTCACACATAAGTGATTTGGACTGATGCCGCAGTTTGTGGCTGTTAAGCTGGTCCATGCGGTGACAACGGTAGGAGCACTGGTCACACTGGTACCTAAAGGTGGGAAACACAAGTTTGCTCTCGTTCTTCTATTGCAAATGATATGTCTGAATGGCTCAAATTAGTTCCAAGTGATCATTTTCCATTTTTGTTTGGTAAATAGTCATATAGCATTACAACCGGTTAAATAACAGATGGTGCTGTCCCTGCCATTTGTTTTAAGAGCTGGTTTGTTTTTTTCATTCTTAATTGATAAGTTTGTCCCCTGCAATGTCCACCAAATGAATAATACTCAAAAGGGAATACAATGAAAATGTTCTTATGGAATTCTTACCTCAGGTCCCCAGTGTGTTTCCGCATATGCACATTCAGATAGTGCTTCCATTTAGTGACGTAGCCACACTCAGAGCACATGAAGTTTTTGTCATCAGAGTGGGTGAGCATATGTTTGGCGAGGTAGGACTCATCTCGGCACCTAAAGTCACACTGGCTACATTTGTGAGGCTTCTCGCCTTTTATAAAGAGAATGTAAAGGGAAATGGGGGGAATAACAAGACGGTCATTTGTTTGATGTAATGTTGTTAATGTACAACTGATATTCCGCTGATGAGTTTCAGATCAATTATGTGTGTAAAACGCAAACAAAACAATTGTATTCCTCACCGCTGTGCATTAGCATGTGCCGCTTCAAGCCACGCTTATGTGAGGTGACGTAGCTGCACTGCGGACAGCGGTGGATCTTCTCATTGGCGTGCAGATGTCCGGTGTGCTGCTCAAGTTCCACGGGATTGAACGTGACAAAGGAGCAGAAGTCACAGCTCAGCTCCTCCTTCCCCGCGTGACCTTGTCGCTGGTGCTGCAGAAAGACGCTCTTGTTGGAGCAAGAGAAATCACATTCCGGGCAGTGGTAAGCCAGGTGCGTCCGGTAATGATCCTCCATGTCTTTCTCGCTCCCGAAAATGGCCTGGCAGGCGTGATGCCGACACAACACCGCCTTGACGCCGTGCACTTTGCTGGCGTGTCCGAGCAGCTCCTTGCGCGAGGAACTCTGGAAGGAGCAGCCGTCTTGGAAGCAGGCCACCGCTTTGTGATCCGGCAGTACGTTGTGTGTCTTCATGTGGGATTTGAGGGACCTGCTCTGGCCAAAGCTCTGACCGCAGGTGGGGCAAGGGTAGGCGTTAGGGGTGCGGTCGCCCCCTGCCTCGTCGCCGTGCATGCTGGCCAGGTGGCGACGGATGGCGTTCTGCTCAACGGCAGAATACTCGCACAAAGGGCAGCGGTGGACCTTTTTTCCAGCCTCCCGCAGCATGTGGATGCGCAGCTTGCTCTTGCTGGTGAAGTAATGGCTGCAGGTGGGGCACTGGAGACTGGAGTTGGGGAAATGCAGGTGGAGGTGCTCTTGCAGGTGAGACCGCATCTTGAAGCAGCGCCGGCATTTGGGGCAGGTGTGGGTGCGATAGATCTGCTCCGAACCCTCCGCCAGGAAATCTTAAAAAAAAAAAAAAAAAAAAAAGGTTTTGCAATTTTTCCTCATTTAGAGACTGACGGAGGTGTACAGGCTGTTATAACTCATTTTACCTGGAAATTGTGAAAAAAAAAGTTTTTTGTCTTTTTAATGCAGTTTTGGTTTCTTATTTAATAAAAATAATCTCGATTACCCATGACTAAAATTGAAGGACAGCAGATTATTTTTCATAAAATGTGGACGTGGCCCGTTATTCCTGATGGCCAGGACATCCCAGCGTCCTGTGAGTCTTTATTTCATGTGTTTTCTGACGTCAACTGTGCTAGAAAGTATCTTTGGTGGTTTCTGGAGGTTTTTTAGTGTCGGCCAATAGGTATAATCGTCGTATGTGAGCTTCTATTCATTTCAAACAAAAATGATCTGCTTTGTTGCCATGGCATGTATATCACCTTGTCATAGTTCACTTTTAAACGTTGACTTGCGTGCAAACTAAAACGAAACAAAACAAAAAGCTAGTAGGCATAACAGAGCTGGTACCTTTCGAGGGAGGCGTGTCAGACTCGTTTATAACTGCTGCGGCTTTGTCTTTTTCCATCTGGGCTTTGCCTCTCTTTCTCACGTGGCCAGGCCTCTCCAGATCGACTGAACCCTCTTCGTGCGATGGCGACGACACATCGTCTGGGTTGGGCTTCCGTTTTCTTGTCGGCCTGGCGGAGGCCTGGCGCTGGCTGTCTCCCTCGGTGCCCGTCGTCGTGTGCACCATCTCTCTACCTGCAGAAAGAATTAGTACATGGAAAATAATTTTACCTTTAATACTGTAAGTACTTTTAAGAGCAACGACTTATATACTTGGTGATATATACGTTTTACTTCAGTAGAAATGTCAGTGTGCTCCTTAAAATTGTATTAGACTAATTGAGTGTCTTTAGGGTAGTTGCACCCTGGTAGACTCTCACCATCTTTCTATGTTATTTAATTCTATTCTCTTATGAAAAGAACAAGTGCCCAAGGAATTAATAACAAATACAACATAACTGCATTATCGTATCTTATTTTAATTTGTTCTCATCTCATCTTATTTTATAAATATTCATCAATGACAAGCTCAGAGCTTGGTGGTGTGTGTGTGTGTGTGTGTCTTTCAAATGACCTCGTCTTCCCTACGTCTGTTGTCAGACTGTAAATCTGGGCCTAACACCGGTGCTACCTATATTTTAAGGATTACAATAGAGGCTATAAAAAAAATAAAATGAATAAACAATCCACCTCCGAGGCGGTTGTGAACCTGTCCAAGACGTGATTGTTCAACTCTAATGAACAATGCCCTGCCACTTCTTTAACGATCTTCCTGGAGAAAGAGAGGGGTGACACGCAAACCCGTGAGGGGTGAGAGGGGGGAAACGGGCCCCTTTTTTGGAATCAAAACGGTGCGCCCACTTGTTCGCCCCGGCCGGGCCGTCTCACCGCGAGGGTCGTCGGGCGGAGCGTCGTGCTCCAAACAGTGTCTGTTGAGGTGCTCGGCACTGCGGGCGACAAACCGACAGCGAGGGCAGTGAAGGGGCGCGTGGCTACGCCGATGGCCCTCCATCTCGCCGGGCGTGCGGAACGCGAGCCGGCACGAGCGGAAGGTGCAGGGGGTGAGGGCGGCGCCCCCGCTGCTGCCGCGCGCCGCCGCCGCCGCCGGGCCTCCGTCGTGAACGCGGAGGTGGAGCTTCAGAGCGCCCGGCTTGGAAAGGGGCTCGTCGCACACAGGGCGTTTGCAATCGGTCGCATTGTCCTCCTGGAGTGCGGGAGGCGCTCTCGAGTCGGGAGAAGCCACGCCTTTGTCCGGGACGATGCCGCTACCGTCTCCATAGGGATCGGATTCCATTGTCGGATCTGTTAAAAACAAAATAAACTGATTTTTTTTTACCCCCCACTCCAACATACCAACATTTTCTATCATTGTAATAATGTGGTTTATTATTATATAATATCTATTGTCGTATGTATTCATATATGTATCTCCAATGCATTTAATCACAACTGCTGACAACGGGGGAAAGGGGAGGATTTAAGCAGAGGGAGATGGAAGCAGAATCCTCAACCCCGACCTACCGCACACGCTCCCACGGTTCATTTGGTCCAAAAACCATCACACCAAGAGCCGACAGCCACGTCCTTCATGCGGCGGACGTGTCGTTCCCACGCCGCCGCCATCTTCTTTTTTTTTTTTTTCCGCGTCGTCGCAGCCCAAGCCGCCGCGCACCCGCGACGAACCAGCAACCTCGACGACTTTTCACCGACGTTCGGCCTTTTTCAATGTTCACATTTCGATCGCGTTAATCGCGAACCACCCCGAACAGCGTCGCCATTAGCTTCGTTGTGGCCTTTTTTCAATAAATTGTAAAAAAAAAAAATTTAATCCCGGAATTGTTGGAAACCCATCTCCCGCGCCACGGAGAGCTACACCCATTTCACACGAGACGTGGTGTTATTTGCTCAATCTGTCAGACATGTTACCTCAATTAAGAAGCTTTTGAGATGAGATGAGATGAGATGAGAGGGGGGGGGGGGATAAAATAAGTGAAGATGAACGCGCATAGGAACTAGGAACCAAACACACCGTCCGTGTTGGGCGTCGGAATGATATTTACGCAACACGGGAAGTCAAGCAGAGGTCGCCGCCGACCACGGTTGACTTTTCGTGCTGTTTTGCGCCGTAACTCCCCACGTGTGGGGTCTTTAAGAACCCATTCGGTAAACGATCGATGAGTTATTCAGGATAATTCAATTCGGAGGCTCCCGCGGTTATGTTCACGGCGTTGCGTGCTCCCAAAGAAGCTGTGTCGTTTAAAACCAAAACAACGGACTGACGAAAAGTGAGTTGTTTGCCTTTTGACAGCACAGTCCCACAGATGTGCTTTCTGGAACGTACCCTTCTTTCTGGGTCTTCATAAAAATGGATTCCTACAGAGGAGTGTGAACTCAACGACAACATGCCCCTGTCGGATATCCTGGACAGCCTGAAAGACAACCCTTACTTCGGGGCCGGGTTCGGACTCGTCGGGGTCGGGACGGCGCTGGCCGTCGCCAGGAAAGGGGCTCAGGTCGGGATGATCTTCTTCCGCAGGAACTACATGATCACCCTGGAGGTCCCCAGCAGAGACAAGAGCTACCACTGGCTGCTCAGCTGGATCACCAAGCACGCCCGGCACACCCAGCACCTGAGCGTGGAGACCTCCTACCTGGCCCATGAGAGTGGGAAGGTCCACACCCAGTTCGACTTCCACCCGAGTCCTGGGAACCATATCATCTGGTGAGAAATCTCCACGTTTTACACACACACACACACACACACACACAAGCACACACATACTGTATGTAGACCAACACGACTGCTTTTGATGTTTGCAGGTATGGGAGGAAGTGGATAAGAGTGGAGAGGACTAGAGAGAAGCAGATGGTGGATCTGCATACGGGAACGCCATGGGAGTCAGTCACCTTCACGGCTTTGGGGAGAGACAGACAGACCTTCTTCAACATATTACAGGAAGGTACTTTGTCTTTTTTACTCCTCAGCCCTACATCAAGGTTTTTCTGTTAGGAGCCCCGCCCCATAGCAATGGCCAATATTTAACATGTGTCAATGCCAATGTTTTTCAGCTAGAGAATTGGCACTGAAGCAGGAAGAGGGACGGACTGTGATGTACACAGCCATGGGCGCCGAGTGGAGGCCCTTCGGGTTTCCACGGCGACGAAGACCCTTGAGCTCAGTGGTACTGGAGGTTGGTGTGGGCGAGAGGATTGTGGACGACGTTAAGGAATTTATCGGGAATCCAAAGTGGTACACTGACAGAGGTAGATTATCATTGTATAATACACTGAGAATGAACTGTCTGAATCTACGACTAAAGTAGCACGTGGCCTCAAACTAATTCCTGTGTTTGCACTCCCCCGTCACACAGGGATCCCCTACAGAAGAGGATATCTACTCTACGGACCCCCAGGCTGTGGAAAGAGCAGCTTTATGTGAGTGCACTGATAACTACTTTGGAATTATTATCGATCATACCTAACCAAGTACTTTTTGCATATCTAAGAGAGGGCACTGTTGCGGTCCATCCATCAATCTGCTGAACTGCACAAGCACTTTTTACCCCTTCCACTTCTTCCAGCTCTTATGAAAGTTTGCTTAAATCTAAGATAAAAATCATTGTGCAGAGAGTAACTCTTGGGCGACCGTGTTTATAGTCTGGCCTGGCCAGTCTTACCTCCTTAGTTTGTGATTCACATGCACTAAAATTGACCAGAATGCAGGAAATTAAGTCTTTGTTGTCTTAAATTTTAGGAAACTGTAATACATACCAAACATGACAAAATGGATCCTTTGTATTGCTTCCTGCAGCTATATTTGTTCTTTCACATTTAATTACACACTCATTCTCGCTATAACAACTTGTAAACCGTTTTGCTGCAGTTTGATATGATATTATAAATCCTCTTCCTCTTTTTGTCACTATGAAAGCATTTCTTCAAGTAGGTAAATAAAACGGACGGACAGCTGATCACAAGGTATCTGTTCCCAGCTTGACAATGATGTCCTGGTATGTGTGTCGTCTTCTCTGCTTCTCAGCACAGCGCTGGCAGGTGAGCTCGGCTACAGCATTTGCCTGATGAGTCTGAGTGACAGAAGCCTTTCGGATGATCGTCTGAACCACCTGCTGAGCGTGGCGCCACAACAGAGCATCATACTGCTGGAGGATGTTGACGCTGCCTTCGTCAGCAGAGAGCTGCCCCACACAGAGAGTAGGTCACAGCTGGGAAGGTTTGGTTCCCAAAGCTAACCTATTGTGGGAACAAAACTGTCAGGACAAACATCCTGGTTTCCTTTCTTTAAGAATGCCTGATCATCTTCTTAGTGTCCTTTATATTGTGTCTCTCTTCCTCTTGCTCCAACAGACCCTTTAGCCTACCAGGGAATGGGACGACTCACCTTCAGTGGCCTGCTTAACGCCCTGGATGGAGTGGCCTCGTCTGAGGCCAGGATAGTCTTCATGACCACCAACTTTATTGACAGGTATTCCAGTATTCCACATTTATAAACATAACAAGCATGCATATACCTTTTAATACCCGATACAACCAAATTATACAATTAAAAAAAAATGTTTAGAATATCCCTTTGTCCATTGTCCCCCCCAGCCCCAGACAAGAACGGCATTTGTTTTTCGTTCATTAGTATAAACAAAGTACAATCTCAAGTAGATTAAGTAGTTTTATCTTCATAGGCTGGACCCCGCTCTGATCAGGCCTGGCCGCGTGGATCTTAAGCAGTACGTTGGTCACTGCAACCACTGGCAGCTGACCCAAATGTTCTGGCGGTTCTACCCAGCTGAGCAGTCGTCAGAAGGAGAGCGGTTTGCAAAGTGTGCACTGGCCGCCCACTCAGAGATCAGCCCAGCCCAGGTCCAGGGACACTTTATGCTCTACAAACTGGACCCTGCAGGTTCCATAGATAACGTTGACAAGATAAAAGAATGAGAACGAACACCTGCCAAAATACAAGGAAGTTGGAAAATAATGCCATGACTCGTGTAAGGGGACACAAATGACTTCTACTACTACATTTCCATCAAGGCTTGTTTTGGTCCTCAGGATGCTGAAATGTGTTGATGCAGAAAAATAGGACAACTACAAATGAGTCGCACGGAAAACCAAAGTCACCAGTTTGAATCCCTGGAATGGTTGGGAAATGTTTCGACACAGATACAGATAAAGAGGAAGGTTTACTTTGCTAAATAAAAAGTTCAAAAAAAGTTGAAAAGTGCTTTTATTGGTCAAGGTCATTCGATACAATGAAATTCTTGGGGCATGATCGGCAACAACTGCGTAGTGGGCATAAAAAGATAAAATAACAAGGCAAATATAAGGAGGGGGGAAAAAATAAAAAATAATATATATATATATATATATATATATATATATTTTTTTTTTTAATAAAGTAAGAGTCACTACATAAATAAAGGAGTCGATGTTACAAATACGGGCAAGAGGTCTATGTGTATGTACATAAAATGAAATTAAGAAAAATAATCCTAAAACGGAAACTAAAATAATTGGAACATTGTAGCAGTTCCAACAGAAATGGGTTAGTCTATTGCACAAATAAAGAAGCTGTTACCCCAACTGCTATCACTCACATGCTGTCGGGAAGCGAGCCCCCAGCTGTTTAAATGGAGTTGCAATTCAAATTTAACGTGGAAAATGTTTAAATTCGACAACTTAAACTGTGGTTAAGTCAGGGCAGGCTTTTCAACTCGGCTGCTGAATTCCGAAAAAGATATGTGAACACAGCTTTATTTGTAAGAAATATTTATTCAGAAACATTCTGCACAGGGAAAGGCTTTTGGAAGTTTGACACTGAAATGTTAAGAAATCATGTGCAAATCAACAATCATGATATGATGAATAAAATGCCTCAGTAAGCCTCATATTCCAGAATTTTCCTCTTGTGGATCAATAAAGTACTTTCTCATCATAAGGTACTGCCTTTGGTTTACAGCCACAAAGACATCTTCTCAAATGGTGACGAACAAATACAAAGAATCTATCCATCTATCTATCTCTATATATATATAGATATATATAGATATATATACACACACACACACACACACACAGTGGGGCAAAAAAGTATTTAGTAAGCCACCAATTGTGCAAGTTCTCCCACTTAAAAAGATGACAGAGGCCTGTTATTTTCATCATAGGTACACTTTGACTATGAGAGACAGAATGGGGGGAAAGAATCCAGGAAATCACATTGTAGGATTTTTAATGAATTAATTGGTAAATTCCTCGGTAAAATAAGTATTTGGTCACCTACAAACAAGCAAGATTTCTGGCTTTCACAGACCTGTAACTTTTTCTTTAAGAGGCTCTTCCATCCTCCACTCATTACCTGTATTAATGGCACCTGTTTGAACTCGTTATCAGTATAAAAGACACCTGTCCACAACCTCAAACAGTCACACTCCAAACTCCACTATGGCCAAGACCAAAGAGCTGTCAAAGGACACCAGAAACAAAATTGTAGACCTTCACCAGGCTGGGAAGACTGAATCTGCAATAGGTAAGCAGCTTGTTGTGAAGAAATCAACTGTGGGAGCAATTATTAGAAAATGGAAGACATACAAGACCACTGATAATCTCCCTCGATCTGGGGCCCCACGCAAGATCTCACCCCGTTGGGTCAAAATGATCACAAGAACGGTGAGCAAACATCCCAGAACCACACGGGGGGACCTAGTGAATGACCTGCAGAGAGCTGGGACCAAAGTAACAAAGGCTACCATCAGTAACACGCTACGCCGCCAAGGACACAAATCCTGCAGTGCCAGACGTGTCCCCCTGCTTAATCCAATACATGTCCAGGCCCGTCTGAAGTTTGCTAGAGAGCATTTGGATGATCCAGAAGAGGATTGGGAGAATGTCATATGGTCAGATGAAACCAAAATAGAACTTTTTAGTAAAAACTCAACCTGTCGTGTTTGGAGGAGAAAGAAAGCTGAGTTGCATCCAAAGAACACCATACCTACTGTGAAGCATGGGGGTGGAAACATCATGCTTTGGGGTGTTTTTCTGCAAAGGGACCAGGATGACTGATCCGTGTAAAGGAAAGAATGAATGGGGCCATGTATCGTGAGATTTTGAGTGAAAACCTCCTTCCATCAGCAAGGGCATTGAAGATGAAACCTGGCTGGGTCTTTCATCATGACAATGATCCCAAACACACCGCCCGGGCAACGAAGGAGTGGCTTCGTAAGAAGCATTTCAAGGTCCTGGAGTGGCCTAGCCAGTCTCCAGATCTCAACCCCATAGAAAATCTTTGGAGGGAGTTGAAAGTCTGTGTTGCCCAGTGACAGCCCCAAAACATCACTGCTCTAGAGGAGATCTGCATGGAGGAATGGGCCAAAATACCAGCAACAGTGTGTGAAAACCTTGTGAAGACTTACAGAAAACGTTTGACCTCTGTCATTGCAACCAAAGGGTATATAACAAAGTATTGAGATAAACTTTTGTTATTGTCCAAATACTTGATGAAAATAACAGGCCTCTCTCATCTTTTTAAGTGGGAGAACCTGCACAATTGGTGGCTGACTAAATACTTTTTTGCCCCACTGTGTATATATATATATATATATATATATATATATATATATATATATATATATATATATATATAATATAAATAAAAACATACACACACACACACACACACTCTTTTTTTTTTTACATCTTTGCTTGGTCTCATGGCCACCCCAAATCTGAATGAGTGTAACATTTACCTTTTTTATAAAGTGCAATTTTTGTATATCTACTTTTATTAGCTTATACTTACCCTGTTTCAAACGTATTTAATAATTTTATTATTCTACTTTGTCATAACATTTTGCTTCGCTTGCTTTGCTTTTATGCCACTGTCTGACGGCCTGGTTTTAATGTAAAGCACTTTGAGTTACATGTTGTGTATGAAAGGTGCTATACAGTACAAATAAAGTTATTATTATAAAGAATTTAGTGTTCAGTATTGAAGAGAAGCAGCCAGCTGCAATTTAACCAAATACAATGTTACTTTGACCCAAGTTGTTGATTGTAAAACTATTTTTACTCATACTTGAGATAAAATGATTAAAATATTAGTACTTGAGAATATTTTGTAAGTACTCGACCCTCTTCTCCTCCAAAAAAAAGAACTGATCACTAAGCGAAGAGTAACCATGAGTTCAAGTGGATCATGTGTGACTTGGACCTTTAAGGAACTTGGACAGATTTTTCCTCCACTTCTGGGCAATAAGAGTTAAACATCGTGGGATGTGCCCCCACCCAATTCGAACGTGGTGTGGAAGAAATTCTTCTGCAATGAACGGTGAGGTTAATCTGCCCGCGACAAGAAAAAACAAAAACTGAGAATATTGAAGATTATTTATTCTGCAGAATAAAGAGAAAGGTTCTGTACTGCTCCAAAGCAGTCTTCTGACCAGTCTGATCTTATTTCTGGTCAAGAGGGCTTTATACAACAACAGAGGGTGTTGGCTTGGGTCAGAAGTCATTTACAAGTCTGTGTCCCTCAACTGTCTCCCTGGATGCCAACCTCAAACAGTAAATTCACAGGAACTTGTAAATGACCTGGCAGACGCGGATTACAATCCCTTTTAATGCACCTCCAGGCCCCCCCGTCGTTATTCCTCATCTCCATACAAGGTAAACAGGTCAACATGTGATCTGGTTCTTCCATGTTAGAATTGACATTGGCGAGAGAAAGAACATTTCTCTTTACATAAATTTGGGTGGTTCCTGGGAAAACAGACTGTTTAAAAAAAAAAAAAACTCCCTCTCTAGAGGTAGAGGCCTTTGTCCTCATTCAAAATAAATGCTCCCAATTCTCCCACAGTGGCCCCACCCAATTTTGTGGCCCCACCCATTTCACCCGGTCTCTAGGATGTAACATTCTCCATGTATTCATTCCTCCCACTGCTCCAGAGATGATCACACACCTAGTCAAGAGCACGGTGTACAGGACCAGCGGCTGGTTGCTCCCATGTCCTGCTGCCGCGGCCCTTGTCTCCTCCAGGGGCACGGGGGGCTCCTCTGCCCCCTCCGTGGCCCTCCTAGGTTCCCGGGACAAGCCTCGATCAGCTGAGGAACTCCCTTGTGTTGGCACCTTGGAGATGCTGTACAGGATGGTGTTTCAAGGGTATTACAACCGTCTGCACGAACTGCAGGTATGACATTGTCCCCGGCTCAATCTATGATATGTACATCTGGCATATAACTACTATCATCTATTCTACTATTTCTTGACATGTACGTAAAATAATGTTGCTCTTTAGTGCCGGTGTTACATAGGAAATGGTTTGGTGTCGCATGTTGAGTATTAGGAATCTTGCATGTTTACTCGAGTCCCCTTTTGGAAACAATAACAATATAGTTAATATGCAATAGAATTCCAGCCTGACAACACATGAGTTCCCATAGCAGCCGCGAGATAACAAGTGCTAGTCTCTGTTGACTTTTCCAAGGTACAATTGTTGATTTCATGCCACACAAGGACTGTGTTGCAATTTGAGCACAAGGTTTTAAATGGTTGAAATATCAAAATGAAAAAACAATATACTGTTCTCTCTGTAACATAAGCCAAGTCATAAGATCTCTGAAACATAAGCCCCTTTCCCACATGGAAGCTGTAACATTGCTGGATAAAAAATATCCGGAAAAGGCAGTAGGTAGTCATTCCCACATCAGCCTCCTTTACCGAAAAGTTCCGTGTTGAGTCTGTTCCCACTAAGATGACTGTTACTGTGACATTGCGTTATGCTCGTACGAGAGGTGTCTTACTGTATATCACACGAGACTAGGCAACAGTATCGGTTTATATACCAGCGCTTTGCCCTCCGTCTCCCTGCCCCGCGGACTCTTCCCTCTGCTGACTGAGCGGGGACGGAGCCCCCGCCCCCAAACACAATAACCCTAACCAATGTTATTTAATCCGTCAATACGGAACATTGGCAGCATTTGCAGCTTTTGACGCCTCTCCAGTCGACTTCCTCCTGCGGCTTATCTCCTCTGTACTCAACATTTCTGTTTTCCTCTGATCAGATCTATGAGAAGCAGCTGTACGGGCCTATATACAAGGGGGCGGGGAACGTGGTGTCACTTAGCAGCGTTAAGCTGCTGGAGGAGGTCTTGAGGAAAGATGAGAAGTTCCCCAGCAGAGGAGACATGTCCCTGTGGACAGACTACCGGGACATGAGGGGACTCGGCTATGGACCGTTCACAGAGTAAGACCAGCTGATCACAAATTTGATGGGAAACGCCAGAATGTCAATTTCTTTTGTGTCGATTACACTTGATATTTTGTAAAACCGGTTGAGCTGGCTTTCTGGGGCGAAATCCAATCATGTGAGTGGACAACCCGGTATCATGCGTTTTCTTGCTCATAGTCACGAAAATTCTCTATGGAATCGTGTCCCGAAGCATCATTGTCTAACATTTTTTGTCCTACACAGAACAAAATTAAAACCAATTCATTTGATGGGGAGATTTTCTTTGATTTTAGAAGGAGGCCATAGGGAAGGAGAGGGGGCGCAGATACATACCCTAAAACTAACCTGACGAAAGAACGCCACTCCACTGCCATTGCAGTGGGCTTCCTAGCAGGGATTCCAAGACCATTTACAATCGGAATGGAATAAAATCTGATTTTTATTTACTTTGTCGCAGATCAAAACCAAACATATTTGTTTGTAAGGTTTTATCTTATAGGTTAACATGTGTAAGTTTGAGAGATTTCGGTGGACCCTACAGCATGATATTGACCTTTGAACCCTGACCAGAGGTCACCTTTGAAGCCCTATATTAAAAGAGTTAACCAAAATACGGTCAACTATTTTGGACAGCTCTGGACATGTTCTTTTAGAGGGGTGGTAGTGTCAATAGGGGGCGCCACTTAAAATGACCTATCATATAATTCAGGTCAATGCAAATATTGTATTCAGGAGTGGATGACTATGTAAGGTGCATTGATTCCATTCAAATAAATTGTGTAATTGATGATGCATCAGAATTATAATTGCCATATACCGTAGTTCTTGGGGTCATTTATGTCCTAAGCACATTACTTTGCCACTTGATGAAGGTTTTCTGCAACTTTTGCATGAATGTCAACAATTGTCTGACGTTTGCAAAACACCAGCAGATCCTGAACACAGTACATGTGATTCATTGCTCGGGAGGAAACTTTGTTCAACCCAGTGTGAACTTTGGCATCAAATTCCGATTTTGTGTCATTCTTAGTCTATTGACTAAAATGCATATTAGTTGTCATCCCATTTCCATAATTTCATTATTTTTGGCAAAAGTGATCGTAGTTTGCAATTTCAGTAAACAAAATCAATATTAGTTCAACTAAATTTTAATCAAAAGGCACTTGCTATTGTTAGTCAGTTTGTATCTCCAATGACAGTTTGTCATTAAGATGAATTGACCACAATCATGACTTGGCAGGTGGATTCAACATGTTTAATGGAACACAGCACCTCATCCTGGTTATTATTTCAATGATTCAAATGTTTGCTCCCAGGGAGGGTGAGAAGTGGTACAACCTGAGAGTGATGCTGAACAAACGCATGCTGCAGACCAAAGATTCCATCCACTACGGGTGCGGGATCAACGATGTGGTCACGGACCTGATCAAGAGGATCTACTACCTACGTCAAAGCAGCCCGACAGGAGACCTGGTATCCAACCTGTCCAATGAACTCTACCTGTTCTCCCTGGAGAGTAGGTCGACGATACCCAAACCAACCTGTGTCCTAATGATGTAATAAAGTAGTCCATATTGTCCATTGTTTCAGACGTTAATCTCATCTTGGGCCTTAACTTCTGCCACACAGGCATCTCCTCTGTCTTATTTGAGACAAGGATAGGCTGTCTGGAAAAGGAGATTCCTGCCGGCACGCAGGACTTCATCGACTCCATCGCCCGGATGTTCAGCTACAGCACGATCGTGATGGTGTTGCCAAAGTGGAGTCGCAATCTCCTACCTTTATGGGGACGCTACGTATCAGGCTGGGACGGCATCTTCAAATTTAGTAAATGTCTTGAAGCAGCATTGTTTAAACTATGAGTTGAGACACACTGGTAATGACATGCTGACATGGTGTAATGACATGTAGGTCATGAAATGCATTATTCCATTAGTGAATGAAAAATAAAAACTACATTACATCAATGCCGTAGAGCAGTAGATACAGTTTTTAGATCGGTTACATGGGGCTGGGTATTGGTACTCAATACGTTAAAGGTATAGATTGAAATAGGCCGATACCAAGTAATATCGAAAAACCTGCATTCAATCCTTTTTGTACCCGGATCTACATAAAAATGACTATTTGTATGGTTTTGCCCGCAGTCAATCACACCAAGCATTTTTCGTTTGAATGCAACGTGTGATTGTCAGTAAAAACGGAAATTGAAGTAGATTCTACTCACAGAAAGTAATCATTTGTTTTCGTCATAGTTTTACCAGAACCGTTGTTATCACTTTTCTTTTCTGTTGGTAATTTGATTTATATCTTGATCTATTTCTGGAATCCTCATAGCCGGCGAGTTGATTGACAAAAGGATAGAAGCAATTGAGCAGCGCATTGACACAAACCAGGAAGTGGAGGGCGAGTACCTAACGTATCTACTCTCAAACACTCAAATGACCAGCAAAGAGGTGTACGGCAGCATTTCTGAGCTGCTCATGGCTGGAGTGGACACGGTAAGTCATGGTCAATTCTCCGTAGTGCTGCCCGCACGTCTGCCCCATCTCTTCATTCATTCACCCATTGTAAGTCTTTGTGATTTCCTCCAGACATCCAACACCTTGACGTGGGCGTTGCACCTCCTGTCCAGGCATCCTGATGAGCAGCAAACCCTTTATGAGGAGGTGTGCAGCTGCACGCTGGGTGAGCAGATTCCCTCTGCGGAGGAGGTGAACGCCATGCCATATCTGAAGGCCATCATCAAGGAGACTCTGAGGTGAGACACGTTCTGGCAGTGGGTCCAGATGTTCGGGAAAACTGTAGGATGTTACAGTTAACATCAGGGATCGAAAGTAAAAGTAGAATGTAGGAAGTATTACTTTCACTCAAGCATAACTAATTAAATTAATTCCATTGGAGACAACGTTATGCTCTATGCTGGATTTTGAAGCAGCGAGTCGTTCTCATGGATATCACCATAAAACATGTCCAAAAATTAATTGACGCACGTCGTCACGGAGAATGTCAAAAAATGTATTTCAATATTAAAGTAGCCTACAGCTTGCCTACTATATGGCTATACTATAGTCGGGCGTTATTTGTCTAATGATTTTTAACAAGTAAAGTCACTTTTGGTAATCAAATAAATTAAATATCCAGTACTTTACTAATACTTTACCTTGAGTCAAATATTGAATGGGGTACTTCTACTTTTACGATTTTCTTGAAAGGGATAAAATGGAATGTATTTAAACAATGTATATTTAATCTGGAATGCCTCAGGAAAAAATAAAATTCACCCTTTGTATTGCACTGATGATACAGCATACTTTCTTGTTTTAAAGGATGTATCCTGTGGTTCCAACAAATGGGAGAACAGTGACCCAAAGTGACGTTGTAATTGGTGGCTATCTCTTTCCAAAGAAGGTGGGTCAGAGACCTTTCTTACATTATAATTTTCTTGAAATATGAAATAAAAGAAGATTGATTTTATTATTGCATTGATTATTTTCATCAATAGGAGTTTTACTACTTGTATTGCTAATGTTTAACTTCCAAGTTGGAAAAGTTCCCGTAAAAAAATTAGAAACATGTATCTTGAATCAGGGTTTTTTTAAATTTCGAACTCTAGTTCTGACTATGCCTTAAGCTGTCTCCAGACAGCTCCCCTGAATAAAGCTGAAAGTCCCTTTAAACCAACCAAGTCTCAACTTGGCCCTGACAGGCTGTAATTGGATCACTCAGACACCCATCATATGGCCCGCCCCCCAGTATACAGTATATATGGGCCTGCCATACTTCCTCTTTGCTTATCCAGCTCGTGGCTGTTTGAAGCAAGCCATCTATTACAAAAAAATAAGGAATTATGTTGGCTGCAGATTTAAAGACTTGTGCGGGCTGCGACGCACAGAGATACTCATCCGTTGTGAGTCCGCTGTCTCGGCCATGCACGTGCGGAGGTGGTGCTGTCTGACCCGTTCTTCTGCGTTGACTGCTCGAGTCTGGCGCTAGAAGTTATCTGCCATCGGGCTGCCATCTTCGGATCCCTCCCCAGTCATCCCCATACTGCCGAAAGGCCCGGGGGGAGGGCGAAGAGTAGGAATTGGCTCTCCTGTCCTTGGGTCTTGTTTCAAGGCCACGCTCCCCCGCCTCTCTTGATCTCCCTCAGCTTCCCTGTCCGGTGGATCAGCGGCAATTGGACGAGCACCAGGAGTTGCAGGTCATCCACGAAGCCCAGTGGGGCTGCGAGGTGGAGGAGGAGGGCGAAGGAGAAGAGCCAGGTGAGGAGGGACATGGTGCTGCTCACAAACTCTCCCAGGGGCCTTTTCACAAGGAGCTGCTATGCCTCCTGGGCGAGCTGTGGCAAAGCTGGGGATCCCTTGGGCAGACCCCAAACCAGCGGCTCCCTCTATGCTGTCCACGGTGTATTTTACGCAGACTGGGGATCAGACTCCTTTCCCGCGTCCCCTTCTGGCCCAGGAGGATTTCACCAAGGTGGTAAGGTTGTCTTGGGGCACTCCCCACAAGACGCACTCCCCTGTCTAGGTGTTCAGCCAGTGGTTGAACCTGGACACCGAGTCGGAGTTGGGTTACCTGGTGATGCCCCCCCCGGAGGAATCAGTAGCTGCCGACCTGTGCTCCTCCCTTACCACGGAAAAGCCTCAGTTGCCGTCCAAGGCGTGCCGGCTGACGGTGAATTTGGCTGAAAAGTCATAGAAGGCTGGGGGGCAGGCTGCAGCACTGCTGAATAATGTCTGCCTGCTGCAGGCCTCCCAGGCCAAGCTCCTATGGGATCTACAGTGGTGATGAACGCCACCTCTGGCTCAACCTGTCTCAAATTTCTGAGAAGGAAAAGACCAGGCTCCTGGACGCTCCAGTGAAGGTGTCGGGCCTGTTCAGGCCCATTGTGGACTCCATGACCCACAAGTTTGAGCGGCAGCAGAAGGAGTCCATGGCATTGAGGAGCTTCATGCCCGATGACCCTGCACCCCGGAAGAACCGCGGCTCATCACAGGAGCAGTAGCGATCCACACAGCCCCCCAGATCCTCGCGGGCGCAGAGCAGCCTCCCCCCGCTGACGGGATGAGGGGCTAGAACAGGAATCCTTTCCACTGTTCCCAGCAGCTGCAGGCTTCGGCTGTGAGGGGCAGGAAGGTGCCGAGGACCTGAGTCGATAATACGATAATATGAGCCCGAAGCCTGTCACAGACATGTCACCAAACACGTGAGGACAGGTGTGAGCCTCCCTGCCCAGATAATGTGGGTGGAAGCTCAATTTGTGGGCAAATCCACCCCGGTGCCATCGCTGCCAGTAACCACAGCATGCCTCTCAGCTTGTGTGAGTGTATGGAAACACGCATGCGCAATGCTGCAGTTTGCCCGGCATTCAACATCATTCGCTGGAGTCACACAGATGGAAGCCTTGGACTCAACATCCTCCATCCTGGAACGGGAGATTTAGTCTTTGCTGGAGAAGAGGGCCATAGGACAGAGAGAGAAAACGCGTTCCAAAAAAAGACGGCTCTTCTCTGAGGGCAATTCTAGATATGAGAATTTTAAAGAAAACATTAAGAAAGCTCCCACTTGGAATGTTAACACAGCGTCACCTGTTCAAATCAATCCGACGGCGAGACTGGTTCACGTGAGTGGATTTGGAAGATGCTTACTTTCACATATAAACTGGGTCATGACACAGGAAATATCTGAGGTTCGCCTTTTAGGACAGAGTGTATGAGAATTACATTCTCCCGTTAGGTCTCTCTCTGGCCCCTGAAATATTCATTATTTGTGTCAGGGCAGCTATTGCCCCACTGCGCACCCAGGGAATAAAGGTTCTGTCATATCTGGACGATCCCCTGATAATTAAGACAGCCTGAGGTTTTGTCTGACCCCCTGTAACCTCATGAAAGGGGTCCGGCTGGGACCAACGACACAGCGAGTGGTGATAAAACCAGATGCCTCCCTGTACGGCTGGGGCGCTGTTTGCTGGGGGGCCCACGAGACCCGGCACATCAATTTGTTGGAGTTGGAGGCAGTCCTGTTGGCCCAGTTACACTTCACACCACGGGTGAGGGGACACCATGTCCTGATATGTTCCGACAACACCGCGACGATTGCTTATATCATTGGTCAGGGGGGAGCCCTAGCCATGCATCAAATGGCATCAAGGATTTTGCTGTGGGCCTATTCCAACCTTTGTACCCTGTCAGCATTATCACATACAGGGCTGGCAGAACCTGGGAGCAGACTTATAATCAAGGTGACGGCCGCAAATGTCGGATTGGCGCAATCATCCGCTGGTCATGGACATGATCTTGCATCTATTTGGCCGAGCCCAGATGAATCTGTTAGCTTCACAAGACACAGCTCAGTGTCCTCTATGGTGCTCCATTTTGAATGATGACCCCCCATTGGGTCACAATGCCATTGCATTCCCTCCCCTACCACTGTTGCAGCAGGTGCTAGACAAGGTGAGGAAGGCCAGAGTCAAGCTGGTTCGGTGGCACCTTGGTGGCCGACACAGACTTGGTTCGCGGACCTGAGGTCCCTCATTGTGGGTATGCCGTGGGTACTCCAGCTTCAACTGGACCTCCTGACGCAGGCTCCGGGGGAGATCTTACATCCCGCCCCCCACCAGTCAAAACTGATCGCCTGGCGCCTGAGTGGGACCGGCTATTAAACTATTAAAGGTTTACCCATGGAGGTGGTGGAAATAATTCAGAGCACTAGAGCCCCGTCAATTAGGGTGCTTTACACATCCAAAGGGCTAGCCTTTGAGCGCTGGTGTGTGGCGCGTGGAGGTGACCCATTATATTGGGGACATACTCGGTTTCCTTAAAGGCCTCCATGTAAAAGGCTTGGCACCATCTAACCTCAAGGCGTACCTGGCCGCAATATCAGCCTGTCATAAAGAGTGGATGGCAAGCCACCAGGCAGTCACACTTTGGCATCCTGGTTCATGCAGGGCATGCGCCGGCTACGCCAGCAGGTGCGGTCGCTGACTCCGAAATGGGATTTGGTTTTGGTGTTAAATGCTTTAACGAAACCCCCATTCTAACATCTCCAGGAGGTGGGATTAATGTTTTTGTCGTTGAAGTCAGCACTGCTTCTGGCACTTGTCTTGGCAAAATAACTTAAGTTCGGAATGAAGTCAAATGTTTGGATTGTGCTACAACCCTGGTTTTTACGAATGAAGAACGAGAGTTCTTACTGGTGGCCTCACGGACCAGACAGGCGGTGACCCAGTATCAATACTGGGGGGGGGGGGGGGGGGGGCATATGATGGGTGTCCGAGTGCCCCAATCACTGCCTGCCAGGGCCAAGTTGAGACTTGGTTGATTTAAAGGGGCTTTCAGCTTTATTCAGTGGCGCTCTCTGGAAACAGCTTCAGGCATAGTAAGAACTTGAGTTCTAAATGAACTGAAACCGTGCCACTGTCACTGAACTGAAACCAGGGTTGTAGCATAACCAAACTTTTTTTTGGGTTGTCGTCCCTCCAGACCGCCTTCACATTTTCTCACTACGCCATCAGTCGCGATGAGGAGGTATTCCCTGAGCCAGGGAGGTTTAAACCAGAGCAGTGGCTGCGTGATGGCAGGCGGAAGCCTCACCCGTTCGGCTCCATCCCGTTTGGGTTTGGGGTCAGAAGTTGCGTTGGGCGCCGGATCGCTGAGCTAGAGATGTATCTGGCTCTGGCCCGGGTGAGTGTGAAGCCCTGGAGCTCTTTAAGAAGTATAAATACAACTAATAAAACACACATCCTTTGTAGCCTACTATTTCAATAAGATAAATTAAACACATTTATAATATAATTATAAATTAATAAATTAATATATCATTTTGCTGGAGGAAAGTAACTTTCTACTGTCTATCAAACATCTACTGTCTAAACAGCAGCTGAATGCTTATTTTCCTCTTTTTATTTATTTTTTGTTATTGGCTCAGTTTGCTATTGAGTGGACAGTATCATAGTACCTTATTTGTATAACAGATATGGAATCAGAATCTGAATGATTTTATTTCGCCAGGTGCATCGACACGTACAAGGAAATTGTCATGGTGATTATTGTTATGTATGTACAGACGATTAGCATTTAAAAAATCTTAAATAAAGTCATTTAAAAAAAGAAAACAAATTAAAAAAAATCCAAATGTACATAAGCAGCCGAAAAATACAAAATGAAAATAGTCAAATATATAAAAAATGCACAGACTATACAAATGCGATTCTAAGCACAGGAGATTGGTCTGGGAATGAAGGATAAATTATTGGAAGTATTTAGAAATGTGTATATATTTACTAAGTTTCTACAGTTTGTACAGGTATGTGAATAATTCAACCAATCTGAGGTGATAATTGCATCTGCAGCAAGTTCCTCTGTTAAGATCAATAACTCATGTCCTCTCTTTTCTCTCCTTCAAGATCATCAAGCTATTTGAAATCAAACCGGACCCCACAATTGGAGAGGTGAAAAGCCTCAACCGTATAGTTCTTGTGCCAGACCGAGAATTGAACCTACACTTTGTGGAAAGATGAGATAATGAATCTCATTATTTGACAGCAGAACAATCAAAACGACTTCATTTGAGAGAGAGAGAGAGAGAGAGCGAGAGAGAGAGCGAGAGAGAGAGCGAGAGAGAGAGAGAGAGCGAGAGAGAGCGAGAGAGAGCGAGAGAGAGAGAGAGAGAGAGAGAGAGAGAGAGAGAGAGAGAGAGAGAGAGAGAGAGAGAGAGAGAGAGAGAGAGAGAGAGAGAGAGAGAGAGAGAGAGAAATGCCAAATGCCAAATCCCAAATTTAGTGCCTTGTTTTGTGCTTTTAGTCGCGTTCATTAAAACAGGTATAATGGTTTTGTAGTTTCTTGATGAATTTGATGTGTTGATGAAGAAGGAGTGACGGAGCTGGACGCTGACTTGAGTAAAATAATGGATTTAATACAAAAGAACAGCATCAGACCAGACTTGCCTAGGACGCCCAGGAGAGAACCGAGCCGGATGCATTCTCTGTCGAATGAAACTCAGGCAGGTTCTACATAGGTCACCGTTCACATTTTCCCCTGACAATGGGCTCTGTTTCTCTCTCTCGAGACCCCTGGCACCGTCTGTTATTAATTATCTTATACAATGGGTACTGTCTTGGGACGCCACTCATTCCAAGACACCTCAGTTTCTTGCACATTTTAGAACTAAACATATAGTTAGAACCTCCATAGAAAGATTTATTTGACAATAATAAAAAACGCATAATATTGCTTCACCCATATTGCACCGTGCTGTACTGCACTGTAAAGTGTTTCTTATGTTGGTACCTATTCAGAATAACCGCATATACTTCAATGAATAAATCTGAAAATAATTGATGCGGTGCATTTGAAAATTTATTTATTTTTATTTTTTTACCATTTTTCGTGTTCTCTTTTTTAATTGGTAACACAATGAGGGATCCAATTGTACCTGGATTGATATTGTTCAGGAAAATTCTTGTTTGATTCTTGTTTGAACCGGTATGTCACAAACACCTTGAGGTTGAAGTTTGATCAGAATCGATCCATATACGGAGAAGAAATTAGTGAAAAACTGAACACATTGGACCGAAATCACAGACACAGGCCAATGCATTCAACGCCAAAATATGTCCAACCTGGCAAAAACTGGAACACAACAGTGACGCAAGCTACGAACAGGGTTGAGGTGTCGTTCAAACCGGTATGTCGCAAACATCTGGGGGTTTAAAATTTCATCTAAATGGATCCACATGCAGAGCAGATGAGTGAAAAACCAAACAAATTTAACCTGAAATATTCAGCTGGTCCTGCTTGACTAACATGCCACTGTTCGTAAACAAAATGAACAACATGAGATTTACAGTTAGACGCATTATGACGTCATCATACTATTTACTATAAATGTGCAGGTTCTGATTCAGAATGTCCATTGGACCGTGTCCAGTGTGCAGGGTAGACTCTCACTCTTTAGTAGTTCGACATTACAAACTATACCTTGACGTGTATATTTATGTACCTTCTTACCTGGTAGATGTCTGATCTCTTTGATCTCTTTGGTCCCCATTACTTTGCCGACAAACATTAATTTATAAAAACTTGGGACCACGTCGAGTCCAATCCACTGGAATGTACAAGTAAGTGATGCGTTCAAGATCCAGCGAGCCGGCGGAAAAAGAGAAGCCGTGCGATGGGCACAGAAATACGACAGCATTTTTTGCATTTCATGGTCAGGCTGGGCGACAGAAACGACCTTGATAATTTATTTTTAATCAAGGTTTATTCGATTTATCTATACTGTTCGATACGGAGTCCATTTTCCTCGATCTACAAAGACAACACGAACAGACAATCGTATGGAGCAGAGAAACAACCATGCAACATGAACAGCCAATCATACAGCAGGAGCGCCGGCGCTTCATTCGCTCTATGCCCCGGCCCTGGTCAGAAAGAGTCTGTCGGTCCGCTCCAAACGTCCCCCCCATGTAATCACAGAGCGCAGATTCCACCACTTTTCCGACTGTTCTCAGACGACAGCGATGTTTATAATATATATTTTAGAGAAAAATAATCTGGTAATTGCGTCGGTGGAGACGCACCAGCGCACCGAGCGGCTCCCTCTCCTCCGGTGTTTCACTGTGTGTACGAGGGAGACTGCGCCTTTCACCAGAATGTCCAGTAATTAAATTCTGGCGATGAAAGTGGGGATTAAACCCCACCGTCACCGACGGAATGTCCTAGAGTGCAGAAATTCCCAACCACCGGCATTTGCCAGCGGGCCGTGAGAACGCGGGCAGGATTTTGTGTTTAATGTTGTCTGCATTACAATCTTCTTCCCTTTCTTTGGGCTGCTCCCGTTAGGGGTCGCCCCAGCGGATCATCTGCCCCCAATACCTTCTGTTCTGCGCATCTTCCCTCCTCCCACCGACCGCCTGCACGTCCTCCCTCACCACATCCATAAAGCTTCTCTTTGGCCTTCCTCTTTTCCTCTTGCCTGGCAGCTCCATCCTCAGCATCCTTCTCCCAATGTAAGTCTCATCTCTCCTGCAAACGTGTCCAAACCATCTCAGTCTGGCCTCTCTCACTTTTCCACCAAACTGTCCAACCTGAGCTGTCACTCTAATGTACTCATTCTTAATCCTGTCCAATTGTCTATTATAAACAGAAAAATACAATGAAGTACTAATTAAGGATAACATTTATTTGTTATGTTTATGAAATAACATGTATTTATTACTATTATTATGGAAAGTAATTACAAAGTTTGCTTTTGTTATTTTTCCACATGGTAAAAAATATAAAAAAGACAGCGTTTTTGAGAATACATAACAAGTGGTATCAGGATGTAGAATTTATCAATAAATGTAATAATCCTCTCCCCACAATTGAAAAAGATCCAAAAACCACAAACGCAACAATAATGAATCGATGTGCATCGATGATATTGAAAATGCAGATTTAAGTTGAGAAGATGGAAATATTGAATTACAGTTTGTCAAAGAAAATACTTCCACATTGACCTGAGAAGTACATGCTACAAGTGATAGTATTTTTAGAGCTCATAGAGCTTATTGTGCGTAATGACTGGGTGTCATGACATTTTACTGCATATATGTATGACCGTATGTATATGTATGTGACAAATAATAACTTGAACTTGAATTTGATAAACAGCAACATGGAATGTTGATGGAACAGATTTCCAAGCAGTTGGTATTGTACAGGAAATATTAAAGCAGCACTTTGATGACATCAGACACACGTTGCCTGTAGCACCAGCAGAAGGGAACAACCCTGCGCCAATATTGGAGATGAAACCAATGAAGCTTAATGTTTCCCCCTATTCCAAATCAACAATGGGAACGTTTCATACGCGGTGTCGTCCAAATTTGATTCACACCCATCTACATTTGTATGAGGAAATACTGATAAAACTTTACAAACTCACCGAAAATTGAAGAACATTGAGAACACAGTCACTTTGTGACATCGTGAACCAACGCAATTTAAATCCACGGCTCGTCTCTTGAGTGGTGGTGAAAATAGAAAAATTGTAACTGGTGCTACAATGCACAGAATATGGAGAACTGTCATAGGTATCTAACCTGATTTAACTGGACCCTGTGTATTGCTGCCTGCAGCGTTATTAATTTATTAATTTATTATTATTATTATTATTATTATTATTATTATTATTTTATTTAAGGCCAGAAGGTCCTGAAAGTTCATATGTATTTTGAGATGGCTAAAGTATTATCAGGGGAAATTCAGGCATAGACACCTCCTTAACGTCCCTAATAACCTTTTAGACGAACTATTCAATAATAATTGCTCCTTCGTGGGGGTCGTGATGTTACCTGAATCATCCAGCAGAGGGAGGCATGACTCGATACAAAGACAACAAACCAAGACCTTGAACGTTTAAAGCAGCGTTTCCTCAAGCTCCTGTCGTACACGAGTTCAAATTGCACTAAAACCTGTTTTTATTCCTTTGCTTGTATTCCTCTGCGCCTCAGTGTAACGTGTGTTATGGCTCGAGTAAATCGCCTTTAATTACCACGGGGCATGAGGAGGCGCTACACAAGTGCGCTCGCCCCGGGGGTCCGCTGACTTTCGTGGCAACGCGTGGATTTGACAATTTGATTTATTCTTGATTGATATCGCACGTTTTTTTTTTTTTAATTTGAGAGAACGAGTGAGTTGGAGTGAGGGAGGGGGTTGTTCGCGTTGACTGACACCCGCTACTCCGTCCATTCCTGCTGCAGCGTGTGTGCGTGCGTGCGTGCGTGTGCGTGCGTGTGCGTGCGGCATCTAAAAGGCTTTGCTTGGCGGCGCCGCGTGTGCGCGCACTTGACTCCGCGCTCTACCTGCCGCCGGGCGCCGACGGCGGAGAACCCCCACGGACCCCCCGCGGGACCCTGCGCGTAGCACCCGAGGGGACGGGAGGAGCAGGTGGCGAGCGAAGGCGACCCGGGCCGGAGCGGCATCAATCAGCGTTAAAAAAAAACCAAACAAACAACAAAACAAAACAAAACAAAACAAAACAAACAAAAAAACAACAACCAACGACCCCACACTCAGTGGAATGGCTGCAGCGGAACCTTAGGGCCACTCGAGCCGGCGAGTTCCGTGCGGCCGCGCTCTGCGGGGAGGGGGGGGGCTCCCCCCACCCGAGTGGACGCGGGGCTGTGGATGGGTTTCGTTGCCGTCGCCCCCGGTGTGAGTCCGCCTGGATGGGATGCACGGTGAGCTTCCTCTGCTGTGAAGAAGATTTCCTGCAAATGCCCGCTCAGCAACATGAGGAGAAAGAGAAAGCGAGAGGGAGCCCGAGCAAGGTAAGGAGCTTTCCGACAGGTTGTCGGCGGAGAGTCGCTCCCCAGTGTTCTGTTGTAATTGTTTTTTTATTTTTTATTTTTTTATTATACACTGGTTATACAGTTGTGATACACAGGGTTTTTTTTTTCTTCTGCATTTGTATAGGGGTATCAAAGCACACTTTCTTTCAAACAGACTGAGATAAACAAGCAGTCACAGAAGTTATTATGTGTAATTAGATGTGGGGGGGAATGTATATACACAATAACACATTGCAGGAGCGACAACCCCGGTTACCCCAGTTATTTCATCCGCTGGCATGAAAACCAAGCACAACTGTGGCCGATGCCGTGCACAACTGGCTCTTTTTCTCCCTTAATTGCACTGCCACAGGCATGAGGCTCACATTCCAAGTTCAGTCATGCTCACCATCCATGAACAACACAAAGCCAACACTGATCAGAATTAATGATCACATCTCTAATGACAGGATGGAGTGAAAGTTCTGACTTCACTCTTCTTCTCATACGTTTTCATAATAATACTAATTAATAATAATAATATTACACTTTATTAGTGCAGCAACTTTAATACACAACAATGAGCTCAAAGTGCTTTACGCTAACAGAATACAATATAATATAATGTATTATTATTATTATATAAGAGAATCAAGCAAAATGCATTTGATAGCCATAAATAAATATTATGCCCAATTTCAATTTTGTCTCTTCAATTTTACATGCATGTAGCCATATCTGTTTATTTGTGCTTTGGATTGTGACTCTTGATTTCTGTAAGTCCTGCCCCCAATGGAATGTGGTCGCTGACCTGTGACCCCAGGGGCCAGCGTCTAGCCAAGTTTAAGAACTGCACGCACGATCCCCTCAGATTTAACATTTTACCATAACGAAGCACATATTTTGTTTTGCCACCTGGATTTCTAAAATATCTTGATTTTTTTTTTTTTTAATCATTATTCCTCCATTTACATCTCCCTTGTCAGTCGGTTTTCCTTATTTAAATAGATCAAGAGCTCGAGGATGGGGAAGCCACGCAAGGTTAAAATCATTTCACTGAGGGATCATGGTGTTTATTGTGGGTTTCTCCAGTGAGAAACCCTCCGCTTCACACTCTCAGCCGCATCGATTCACACCTCCCCGGTCAAACCACAGAGCTCCAGTTGGCCGCTCTGCCATCCCACCGCCAGCCCGAGGTTAAGGGCACAGCTCCGGGGCTTGTTAACAGCAGTGTGTAAGGTTGGAGAGAGAGTTACTCATTGATATTTTTTCCCTGGCAGCTTTTGGATCCCAGGCCCCGCTTCCCAAACCTGGGAGTTTGGGGACAAGGTGCTGGGAAAGTTTGACAGCGACCAGCACCAAGTCCAAATTTTTTTTTGTTGCTTTTGTCTCAGTCTAGAAAGCAATACTCATAGAACTATGGTGGGAGGCACAATATTTTAACAAAATTTCAATTTTTTTTTATTACCATTTTCTTTTAAATATTTAATTTGAACTTGGGGAATCTGCAGGTCCTTAAGTCTTCAATTTAGTTGTACAAATATATGCCTTCAAAAGACATTAAATAGTGTTAAATGTGAATTTATGAGATCTTAATTTCAACGAAAGACCTTTTTTTATTTCTGTATTATTTATGATATTAAATTGAACTCCGTGATACCTGCAACTAATAATTCTAAAATAAAAATTAATATTGCACATGATGTCTGGCGCACGTTGCATTACTACGTCCTCATAAGGTGCGCTGCAAAGATCCCTGGAAACTAAAATGGCAGTGCATTAAATGAAATGAGGTCATTACTGAGCGGTCGTTGCATTTGGTGGCCCTACCAGCGATGGCCGCCGAGGCGTTGCAAACCACTGTCCCCGACCCGCCGGTGCCGCAGACCCCCCGGCCCCCGGCGCAGACGCTGCGGCATTGTGGGAAGACGGAGGGTCATTGGAGACGAGTGTCTTAATTCTGCCAGGAGGGCCGCGGTCGGGAGATAAGTGCCGCGGTCGGCGCTCAAGTGTCGAAAACGGGTGCATTATCCAAACGTCAGTCAACCCGAGTTAATATAAACCTTGTGTATCCACTCGCGGTTTTGAAAAGTACATCGCGAGGCTGTTTTAATTATTGTAATTTTCTCCACCAGAACACGCCGGATTTCGGTTGAGGTCGAATGCGTGTGGACACCTTCCAAATGCCAATCCCGCGCAATGCGCAGGAATGTGTGGGTCACACCGATGCAGAGACATTTTGGAACCTTCCACAATTACACAGCAGGCACCGGGGGAACGGAAAAAGTCCACCTCACAAAATGACGAGACTTATAATCGTCGGTGTTTACACTTGTAGAGGGAGGTTAAGTGAGTCATCCGCCGTTTGCTTTTTTCGGGTTTATATCTCGTTCAAATAACATACTTTAACGATAAGAAGGTGTTGGATGAGTTTCACTCTTTTTTTTCTCTTTAATTACATTTCTTTCGGATGCCGTTTGTGTGTTATTGTCTTGTTTTCCTCGCAGATGTTTGCGCCCGCGGGCGTGTTCGGCTGCGCGGGTTACTTCCTGCGCCGGTCGTTCCCTGTGTTTGTGCGGCGTTGCTCCGTCTGAGGTGGAGAAGGGGGAGGGGGGGGGCGCCGAGCCGCTCCCCTCAGCAGCGCTCACGGAGGCCCACGGCTTACAACTTTGAAGTGTGATAACAATCGGCCAGAAAGTACAGCCCCCCTCCCACACACACCCCTCACCACTACCTCCACCCGCCCCTGCTCATGTAAGAGCCTAAGAAACACAACCTAGACTTTGATCCAGGTGAGACAGAGGGAGGGAGGGTTGGGGGGGGGGTGTTGGAGGGGCTTGGGGAAGAATGCACACCATGTTTTTTTTTTTTTTTTTTTTTTTTTTTGTATCTAAAGATCTTTGTATGTTGGATACAAGGATGGACAAATGAGAAGAGCAGAGAGTCATCGTAGGCGGAGGGCTGGATTGTGGGTGGGTGGATGGGTGTGTTCATATGTGCACGACCAAAGCGGCAGGTTCTGGAGCTCTTTTGGGCAAACATGGTTGGAATTTGATCCATTGGCCCCTTGTTTCACGCTGCCGATCTCCACTATAATTGCCTGTGAGTGTTCGCCTGTGGAGATACTACTGTACAGCGCACCATGATGGACATATTTTGGGTCTTACACATAAACAATCTTTTATTAAAATTTTCTATAAACCATTCGTTCCACAACAGGGAAATTTGCAACTTCTCGGCATTTTACCCATCCTAGTAACTGATGTATCTCGGAGCAGTGGGCTGCCATACAGAGGCGCCCGAGGAGCAGTTGCAGGGTTAAGCGTCTTGCTCAAGGACACATCAGCACGCTGACAGGAGGAGCCGGTGATCGAGCCGGCAAAATTGGGCCATATTAAACTTTTCCAATGCCTACACCTGCCTGGGGGGGACAGCCTTGGAATAGTTGGAGCCAAAGTTGCGGTAAAAAGTGTTTTTCTTTTTTTGTTTTATGTTTTGGAGGTGGCCTCCCCACGGGTGCCTGTAGTTGCAGTGTACCACTGGTGTTATGCATTTAAATGCATACATCCATACCACTAGAGGAATTATTCCTATGGCTACTGTGGAATATTTTAAATGTTTCAAATATTTACCGGGAAGATTTAAATCTCCCAAACTTGGGCGACACCACCGACTATCCCCCTCCTGAAGAATATAAGTCTTGTTCCATTTCGCCGCCTGTCCAGTCGCCGACGTCTCTCTGTCTCCCGTGTTTCTGATTTCCCAGCGGGGTGTCGGGCAGCGGGCGGGGGCTTTCCCGGGGATTTGGAAGATTTTTTTGATAAAGGCATGCCGCGAACCGAGAGTTACCTGCCGCCCCATATTGCATTCCAGAGGATGCCTGAGCTCTGGGGGGAACAGAGTGCCCCTGTGTGCTGCTCCTCCAGGGAGGCCTATCATTTCACTCCTACCTGCCAGCGCTGAGCCGCTCACCGCCCCTGGAACAAGACCCTTTCTGTGCGCCCCCACCCGCCCCCCTCCCCTGCCGTGGAAAGGTGCCTGCTGTGTGTTTGACCTGGGAATGGCCGGAGAGGCCTAAACTAAGTTAACCCGAGTAATTTTCCCCTTTTAGTGGCGACGCTCACGAGAATTTAACTTCACGTAGATATTCCCGCGTTTCACGTTGAGTGCTTGAGGACCTTTTTTTTTTTTTTTTTTGAATTTGCATGTTTTTCACAGGAGAATCGGGATCGCATGGGATGTGTTGAGGTGTTGGCGCTGTGATTCAACTATTCTATATTATCACACGTATCCTCTTGATCTTTTTCTGATGCACAATTTCTTCCAAATAAGATGAGCTATAGCAATTCTTACTGTACACCTATGAAGGTCCGGCCCAAACGTTCTCAATAAATACTTGCTCGGCTATAAGAAGGGCACTGGTGGTGGAACGATTTCAGCGTTAAATATGACCTGATATTTCTCACTATATGACGTCTTTGACATTAGCTTTAGTCTGGCAGTCTGAGTCTCAAAATCTGAGGCTCAAACCATTAATGAGGAACTTTGATTTCAACAAGCAGATATTGTCGTTTTTATCGATACGGTGTAAATGTCACTGTGATTATGGCGTTTTATAAATTCTTCCGTATCACTCAGCCCTGCATTTAGGTCGATAATGAGACTGAAACAAAGATAAGTCTGGTCTCGTGGATGAGGGAGCGAAAGTACCCTTAAAGGGACAGTTCAGAGGATTCTTATGATAGTTATTTTCTAGTTACCTGTATTTGAGATTTATTTACCATCAATCCTTCAATGGGTATGAGAACTGGATCATAACGCCATGTTAGTATATTGGGCAAATTGGGCCATTAACAATATGGAAAAAGTCAGTAAAATTGTCGTATTGTGATGAGACTTACAATATCAATTGAGTTAAAAGAATAAAAAATAATTCCTGTCCATGATAATTCGGATATTTGTTTGGAATGAAGACGCTCATATTCAGACGTATCATGTCTTGTTGGCTGCCTGTCAGACGTTTTATGGCTTTCGAAGTCCAGATAATCCCCCTGATAAACCTGCCCGGTGTTGAGTTCGGGTTATCTCTACATCAGGGGGCCGCGGGTCACGTCCCCTGTGTGCACATGTTGTATTTTTGTGCCGCTGGAATTTTGCTGCGGGACCCCGAACAGAGCACCTCGCACACGGAGGTGGAGCATGACACGCGTCATAAATCTGGAAGATCTCACCCCCCCCCATCCCCCCCGCCCGTCGAATGTCCTCGGTCTCGAGCAAAATACGACAGTTTCGGAAAATGTGCATGTGAAATAATAGTCATGGTATGATAAGTGATTCTAATAATAGCCATCATTTATTTTTGGGATCAACAAATTGTGAAATGTTAACAAAGTTAACAAAGGCATTGTCATATGCTCTGGTTTAGCCAGCGGCTGTGCTGGATCACCTGCATTGTTAAATCCTAGAGGATGTGTTGCAGTCAGAGCCAGCTGCTGGCAGGGCATGTAATCGGCTAAGCCCTCGATTCATTTGGAAGTCAAATGCTTTTACATTCAGCGGTTTGTGGTCAAAGAATGTGAGAATCCGATGAGCGGATATTTCCTTTACAAATAGCCTTTTCGGACATTACGGGCCCGGCGATGCATAAAGACACACAAAGGCCCCTGGAACCGGAAGATAATGGGATACAAAAGGCATCCATCGAGCATCTTAAAGTCGCTTTAATTCACTTGGCAGTGGGCAGTGGATGGGGTGACAGTCACAATGATAGATTAAGGCGCGGGGCAACTGTATTTTCCCCGCGAGTCACGGACGTCGCCCCTTTTCTTGGAATGTTGAACGGAGGCCCGACTTCCACCTCCGCGCTGGATCTTGTGGCATTAGTGCAACATAATACACTCCATTAAGCATATACCGTCCAGTTCCCTACTTCTTTGTGCGCCCATGAATGTGGCCCTTTTATGCGGCAGTTGTGTTGATATTTCTCCCGCTACTGTGGGGGGGGGGGCGGATTTTCTTGTCTTCCTCCCTAATACTTGGCACGGCCATGTGGCATTCGCTCTTGGCAACGACCAAATCCCACAAAGTCTCACTCTGGGGGCCTTTGTAGCCATTCAAAACACACCCGGGTGATGGACAGAAAGCTGGGCTCTCCCAGGTCGCTTCCCATTTGCCTCAAAATGTGTCCTTTGTTGATATTTGTGGCCGGCTCCTTTTTTTAAATTTTTTTTTAAATTTTTTTCTTTCCTGGGGTCTCTTCCACCAAGGTCGAATGCCACAGGGCTCCGGGGGTAATTACTGTGACGGTGGAGCAGAAGTTAGGCTGGGCTACCCAGGTCGCCCAATCATGTTTTCATCATCGGGAGACTGTGTTTTTCTTTAGGGAGGTAATAAATCCCCCCTTTGACATGCTGCATTTACTCTGAATACACACAGGAAGAAAGAGCCCCAGATTTGTTTTCCTCCTCCTCTCTTTTTCGTTTTGCGCCGATGCTTGTAACAAGCTGAGGCAGATCATTGTTGCGAGCTCGCCCTCTCAGTTTAAAAAAAAAAAAAAAAAAAGGATAGGTTTGCACACTTTGGCATTCCGCGCGGGAGGAATTTCATAGGCGCCGGGAATGCAGCTTCTCAGTGGACTGAGAGAGTGAAATGTAACGGCCGTGATGGAATTCAGCCGTGCGGTGTTTGCCCAATAATAATATAGACCACTGGCGTCTATATGAAGGGTGAAGAGTTGGACGGGGCAACGCAAAGTGTTAATCAATTAATAAACCTATATGGCCCTTGAACGCCCTTGTCTATTCAAATGTGTTCTCTTAATTAACCAATTGCAACGTTGCATCTCCGCCCTCCCCGCTCCCGGCTCCGTTTTCAACGCGAAACGCGATAGCCCTTCATAAAACCCGGCACATGCGCCGCGTTCCTCCCCTGATCCCCCGTTAATGAGGGCGAGCGGGCGGCGGCCCCGTGCCGCCGGCCTCGGAATCCCCAATCAGACCGTGCCCTCTGGGCCTGCACGCGGCGCATGTGTCGCGCACAGCCCTAAGTCCGGCACGCGCGCGCCCGGCATGCCGCGCATCGACCGCATACATGTACGTCTGGTCCCTTCACGCCCCCTCCCCTCTTTAAGGGTTGGCGACCGTGCGGGGTAGTCTCCTCCCAAACCTCCGGTCAGTGGACGCAGAATGAGTCCTGTTCTAATGGGATATGAGTCGGACTCCTACAGGTCTGATTTTGGGTCGTTTTCGAATGAAAGTTGCCTTGCCTGCTTGATCACATGACGGCCTCTCGCTTTTCTTGGTCCTGCCCCTGGGAGGAGGTTATTTCCTTACACGGAGAATGACGGCACTTCCCTAAAGCTGATTTCTACAACAATACAGTGCGGACCCCGCGGGGGTGACAACTCCGCCTGTTACTTGTTCCTCTTTTATCACGTCCTCCTGTCGTCAGTCCCAAAATAGAACAAATACCTCCACATCAGGCTGGCATGGCCTCCGGTGGTAACCGTCGTCTGTAATAACTTAACTAACCGGTGGTATACGTAGATGATGTTTGCAAGTCCTATGTTGTATAAAATGTGATGGCTGGGTTAGTGGAACGCTATTCCAATACTCTCCTGTCCTGTCAGTAAATGTTGGTGGTGTTTCCATGGAAACTTTCAAGGTTGTTTTCCACTGCCAAACCTTGTTCCTTATCACAATATTCACATGAGATTCCCTGTCTCAATGACACCTTCATGGCTGAATAAAGTAAACAAAGTAAAATAAAAAATGAACTAACATCATGGAAATGGATACGATAAAAAAAAAGATGTTTGATCACCCTGAGCAATGAAGGAAATATGAATGATATTTAATGATATTTATAATGATTATTTTAAACAATATGGTTTCTGAAAAAGTAACTTCTAAATGCGGCCACAAATGGGACCTTAAGACATTAAAGACATTATTATGATTATTATATCAACAATAAATTATAATTTATTATTATATCAAAAATAAAAATACAATAATAATAATGATAATAATCATTATTATTTAATATAAATGGTATCAAACCAGGGTCCACTAACAAAATATTTTCCTAGATATGATCACACTAATGGCCTTCCTCCCTTTATTGATTTGGGAAGGTTGAGCTGTTCTTTTCAGTGATAACAGTAATGGATTTACTATCAGCCTGTGCGTGGGTAGATAAAACCCTGTTAAAACAGTACGAACTGAAACTGAATCGACTGCTTTTAACGGCGGCGTAATCAGTCAATGAGCAGCTCCGTACGTCGTCAGGACGCAGCTTATCATCCGGGCGGACAAGCGTTTTTCTTTTTTCGTTTAATTTCACTCGGAGCCGTGAAAACCAAAGGGTCACACTTCAGGACCCGGATCGGTTGTTTTCAGGACCGTTTTTCCACAGACTACACCGGCATCAAATAGCATTTGCAAATCTTTTTTTATGTTTTGTTGGGCATTTCTAAAAAAATAAATAAATAAAGAAAGAAAAGCAGTCCCTGGTGAATAAACTTGACTTTATATTCACCTTTCTTTAAGAGTGATGTCATCACCCTCCCGCCGCTCCGGTGTGCCGAGGAGTGCAACACCGCCGCCGATAACGATTTGGTAACGCAGGTTTAACGCGCTCCGATTCGGCTGAAATCACTCGTCAACATCCGTGTTGATTTCAAGTCTAGACGTTCACCTCGGTATAGGTCCCACGGGCCCAGCGCCGTTCACGCTCCCCCTTGGACGCCGGCCAAGCTTTTTCGGGTTTGCGTGACACGTTTATCTGCCCGGGACAAGAACGTGACACTGTTTGCTCGGTGTCTGGGCAAGTCGCGGGCGTCTTGACGGCTGACGGGCAGACATGAAAGTGCAGGGAAGACGGCAAACAAACAGTGAATACCAGGCGCCGCTTTTAAGTTTTTAAGGTTTTTTTCCCCCTTTGGCGCATAGTCAAAACAAAGACGGGACTTTGTGCCTTTTCCTTGCGACGACGATCTTACACGACGTCCACAAGGTTCATAAGAGAGACGTGTTCTCCGTTGAGGTTTATTCGTTTGTTGTCGCAACAAAGAGGGACTAGAGCCGCGCTTTTACCAGCAGATGGGGGTATTTCCATTGGATTTTTTTTCAGTGACCTCCATAGTTGAAATTAATCCATGTGCAGTGAATTATGCCGTGCAGTAATCCCTCCGAGGTGAAATGAATCTCATTCTAGAATATTGTGACGATTCGGGACGGAAGGGTATTGATTAAAAATATTCATTTGCAGTAAAACAAGAATTTTCTGTCACAGGTTTCTTTTATTATACTGGAAAATACTGATTTAAAGATAATATACCAGTGTAAAATAAAAATGTCTCTGCCTAGGAGGAATAATAATAATGATGATAATTATAATAATATAATAAATAATAATAATCACAAGATGAAAATCGCACACGTTTACTCCTAATATATAAATATTTTGTTTTATTCATGGCTTACTGACAATGAAGACACCAGCTTATTTGGTGTTGTAATGGTGTTTTTTTTTGTTTTTTTTTGCATTTAAATAGTTTTTTATTTTTTGTTTGTTTGTTTTTTGTTTTTTTAGCTAGAAGCATTGTGCGTTTTTGGGCTTTTAAGTGGTTCTATTTGTGAAGCATGTTCACCGGAACCAAATTTTAATTGTCATTTAAAGCAGACTGCCGCTCACTCGCCTGCTGTTCTGTGTCGTTGGATTAAAGTAATTGAAGTATTTTCCAACACAATGCAGAGGCAGAAAGGGAGGAAAAGCAGCCACTGTGAAGGACACAGTTAATCTTCACTTTTTTTTTTTTCGAGGCCCTTTCATATTGTGTTGTATGCAGGTACATGAAAATCGAATGAAATTGTTCATGCACAGATGTTACACAAACTATGTTTGGAAGCCCGTGTGCACTGAAAACCTCTTTTAAACACAGTTACCACGTTCTAAATGTTTTGCAAGGCGGAGGGCTGGGAAGCCTTTTCCTCTAAAGCCATGAGTGGTTCCAGTGTAAACACCGCCGCTGCCGCGCATGCCTTGCTGGTGGGCGGGTAACGTGCCACGGCTCCCCCTGCAATGGGGTCAGTTTCCCCTCAAGTTAATTCAATTAACGTAAACAAAGGCTCGCTGGCACCAATAAAGTTCACGTGAAAAGTGAAGCGATGCAAAGGACGCACTGGGGCTCGCGGCCAATCGGGCGTGATTTACATTTGCATGACGCCGCGCCATTGGGCAGGCTGCGGGTCGCCGCGGGTGACGTTCGATGCTGTGAAGAAATGCAGCTCCATCGGTGGTGGGTGTGCACCCAGTCCAGTCAGGCGCTGCCGGCCAGGATCACTGCCCCACCACACACACACACACACACACACACACACACACACACACACACACACACACACACACACACACACACACACACACACACACACACACACACACACACACACACACACACACACACACACACACACACACACACAGAAAATGTTCTTTCCAGAAACAAAGCATGATCCCTTCTTCTACGTCCAGTTTGCTGTGGTGCTAAAAAGCGGAGGTGCTGCAGAACAGGGCCCGATATCGCCACGTTTTGTGACAATATCTCTATCTATATATGTGTTGTCGATATTTCGGGGATGACTGTACTTTTAGATATTTGCACAGTAGACATTTAGAAACAAGCCGGGCCCCACTACAGATGAGTGGGATCAGTCGATTTTAGCCCCGGCCGACAGAACATTCCCAAATATGCGTGTTTGTCCAAGTGACGTCACCGCGTGCTCTCGTTACCCTTCCAGACTTAATAAATAACCGCGGAGCCGTCCGCACTGAGGAGCACCGCCCCTCGCTCTTCTTGGACGGCCTCCAAGAGGTGATGCAAGAAGCCCCACTATGTGTGTTTGCGTTCAGGGTGTGTCTCAGAGGATGTGTCGGAGGGGTTTTATGGGAGCAGGGGGTGAGCCGGGGTCCCGCTGTGTCAACAAGAGGGGGTCCCCCCCCCGGGGGTCCCGCATGGGGCGGCGTGGGGGTATAATGGTGTGTTTAAGCTCACTCACACAGGGTTATTTTGGGGGAAACTTCTTAGCAACGGGCCGTTTAGCGAGAACACAGATAGCGTAAAGCGTCGGCTTTGCGCCACTTGGCGCAAGTTGAGTCGCTCTCGGCTCTTGAAGGACGGAGGAGAGCCTGGCGCAAACCGGTCAGCAGGGGGCAGTGTAGATTTACATATTTTTATTGTTTGTTGGTCTAAGGGGCTTGACGTGAGTTGAGGTGATGTTTTCGAAAGGGAAATCTGAGCTGGTGCTGCTTTCATGCGGTGGTCATGGTGCTGCCCGTGTGATCGCAACGGACGTGTCTGAGCAGTTACGACATTCAGCTCCACTCCAAAAACACTTTTCTTCTCCTCCTCCGCCTCCTCGTCCACCCTCATGGCAGCAGGTGGTGTTTCTGTTTACCTTTTCACCGCACACACGCACACACACACACACACACACACACACACACACACACACACACACACACACACACACACACACACACACACACACACACACACACAGAAAATGTTCTTTCCAGAAAGTTTACTTAGACTTAGAACAAGGGTTCCCAAACCGGGGTCCATGGCCCCCTAGGGGTCCATGGTGGAATTGAAGGGGGTCCGCAGCAAAACTATTATTTCCTGATATCTTTAATTTTTTATTCTTTGTTTTAGTTTATTTTCTGGAAGTATAAAATATCACCCTCACCCTCATTTATATGGGTGTTTTTTTTATTGTGAGTTTTGCACTTTCTATCAGCAAAGTTTAACTATTTGTGTAGCCTAATTCTGCACGTCACACAACCTACACAGAGATTTATTATAGGCAGATCAAGTGTGTGTGTGTGTGTGTGTGTGTGTGTGTGTGTGTGTGTGTGTGTGTGTGTGTGTGTGTGTGTGTGTGTGTGTGTGTGTGTGTGTGTGTGTGTGTGTGCGTGTGTGTGTGTGTGTGAGTGTGTATGTTTGTGTGTGTGTGTGTGTGTGTGTGTGTGTGTGAGTGAGTATGTGTGTGGGTGGAGGGGTGGTCCTCAGACAGAGCTAAGTCCACCGTGGGCGCCTTGCCACAAAATAGTTTTGGAACCCTGGCTTAGCCCTTTAAAGAGTGATACCGATCTTCCAGAAAGTAAAACGCTCATGTTAAAACCTGGGAACAGCAGCCAGGCGTTTGATCCAGGTAAGGGGGATTTGGATGGGCTTTGGGAAGAATGAACACGACATAACCCTAAAACCCCCAGCTCCTTCACGAACACACACACAGACACACACAGACACACACAGACACACACATGCGTAGTTTTGTGCAGAAACACAAATACACATGTCTATCCTTTATAAATAAAAACATACAAGTCAGCTTAAGTTTTCAGTAGAACGTGCACACCTGTAGATATATAAATCCTAGATTCATCATAGAATAGACATCGATGTGCCTGTGCGAGCTGAGCCTTATCCTGATCACAATCATTTTGAAAAATTCTCAAGATTCCGAAATTATATAAGTTTTCATCCAAATGTCCGTGGAATTTAAAGCCAGTGTGACTGATGTTGCAGCAGATAGAAGTTAGTGCCTTTCTATTAGTTGCCTTGAGGAAAGTTGACCCAAAGTTTCATGTTCAGTGGCAATAAATGTCTCTGCATGAGGTGGATGTGTATTTTTAGTAGTACTAGTAGAGGCTCATGCTCGATCGAAAAAGACAATTCAAGTGTTTAATTAGAAATATTTGTGTGACAGTCATCTAAACTGTGTGTGTGTGTGTGTGTGTGTGTGTGTGTGTGTGTGTGTGTGTGCGTGCGTGCGTGCGTGCGTGCGTGCGTGCGTGCGTGCGTGCGTGCGTGCGTGCGTGCGTGCGTGCGTGCGTGCGTGCGTGCGTGTGTGTGTCCTCCTGCTGCACTGTACACTCTTTGATGGCCGTGTCCCCACTGTGTAAGCGTGACTGGCCTTGTTGGAAACCTTGTAAATCTGGCTTTGCTCGGAGGGAGAGGAGCAAGCGGCTGGAATGCGAGTGTGGCATGCCCGTCCACCCGGCGCTTCCTTTTCCAATCAATCTGTCAGGTTTCCACGACGGCTCAGTTCGGCTCCAGCGGAGAAGCCTGTGCGGCGTAGGAGCCGCGGCAGCGGCGACCCCCTCACCCCCTCGCTGCCGCGCGTTCTCTTCCCCTCGTCCCAGTCAACGGCCAAGGGCCAGCGTCGACGGCGAAAGTCGCTCGGTTGCACGACGGACGCGTTTCCAAAGAAGATGCTCGCTCTCCGGAATTGACGAGCACAATGGTGTCATCGCCTGAAGATGCGGAGAGATGCACCGGCGGCCTCTCGGTACTGCATCACTGTCCTTAAATATTATGTATGAAATGCCAGGAGAGTCAGTTTTACCTCAAGAGCATCAGGCATTCAATAAAACAATCCTCTTCAAGATTCGGTTTCTTGTGTTCAACTGTCACTTCTCACCAATTGTCATTTCCTTATTCTCTGACACCGTACAGAGCCCCGCCCCCCCCCCCGTTCCCCGAGCCCGGCCTGCACCCTCTTGTTTCTTCTAATTTTTACTTTGCTTATTACTTTCATTTTTCTTTGAAATCACGCTCCTGTTGTATTGCTTATTATATAACGTGTGTCTTGCGATGAGCAAAACAAAACTGCAGTGAAAGATACGAATGTGAATGTGATGCAATCGGGTGATATACGTATAGTGTGCATGTCCCACCAACAACAATGGAGAATAAGTTGGAAAAAAAACCCCAAAACAAAGCCATTGTCAATTCTGGAAAATTCTGATGAAAGTCTGACTCAAAATGCAAGAGCTGCGACTTGTTGGGCCTCTCCTCCCCCTCAAAGCCCTGGAAGAGGCTGGGGCGGGGGGGAGAAAAAAGCTGCCTTGTTCTTCCTACGGAGGGCGAGGAAGTTAAATGTCAGGGCTGCTCCCAGCTCCAGCACGGAGCTCGGCACAAACACAGAACGAATACGAGAGAAAGAACAACAGCCTCTGGTGTTCTCACTGTCCATGTTGTGATCTCCTGACACAGGCTTTCAACAGCATGTGTGTGTGTGTGTGTGTGTGTGTGTGTGTGTGTGTGTGTGTGTGTGCGCGCGCACGCCCGTTTCCTCTCCCCGCTTTCACAATGCGGCTCAGGAAACATGTCAGGATAAGGGCCAGACCGCTGGGCTCTCGCCGCCCAGTGCGTCTGACTGGAAGGCACCATGACGCTGCCCCTGTGAGCCCCGCGACGAGCCGCCTGGGTGTTCCACAAGGTCCTGGATCCGCGACGAGGGGAGTTCTCAGAGCTGCTGCTTTTCGGAGGGACAAAACAAAGCCCCGCGATGTCTTTCTGGATGGTGAGTGACAGACGGGTAAATGGAGAGCCGGCGCTCGGGGGGGCGGCGTTTGCGCTCGAGGTAAACACAATGAAGCCCCCCTCCGGCAAAATGTGAGACGGCGGCGTGTTTGGACTCCTCACGGCAGCTTTGATTGGCGTTTGTGCTTTGGTTTAAGCCGTTTTGTCGGCCATTAGGAGGAACTGGTACTTTTTTTCACTTGGCTGTTCTCCCATTTCGTCTCTCAAACGGCTTGACGTGAAGTTGTGGAACTTCTGGTGGGAAGTGCGATACAAATGGAAAGAGCCTAATGCTGGCAGGACCCTGGTGGCAGGCTGATGTGCGAATGCGAAAAGTTGGAATTGTTATGCAACAAGGCTTGTGTGATTCCCGTTCCGAACTACCAAAGGGCATTTGAGGAGTTCTGTCCAACAACCCCGCCCAAGTTTATTTATGTGTGCAGTTCAGCCACTGTTGGGACTGTGATCGGCTTATTGGTTGATTGGTTGGTGTCGTTCAGGAAAACGACCTTTCCTGTTCACAGCTCAGAGTATGACCAGAGATGATCATTTAAAATTTTTATTATTATTTTCTTTTTCGGTTTCACCGTTACTTCTTACTGAACAATATAGATTTAGACTGTTCATTCGGGGTCAGAATCAGAATCAGAAATACTTTAATAATCCCAGGGGGAAATTACTTCAACATCACTAGAACATAATGATTTGTCGTTTCATAATTTTTTCACCAATTGAGATGTGTTGTTGTTTTGACTGGTGCTGCTGTCGATACCGCTTTGCAAACATTCGTATCAGGACCAGCATCGGTCCGTTCCCGACGCCAGCGTCTCCGTCAGCCTCCCTCACCAACCTCTTGTCCTTGTCCTGCACTCCAAATGGGAAACGCCTTGCAGAGTTAACTGGCAGGTTGGTGACTTAACGGTCAGATCGTATTAGGTCGATGGCTTTTCGATGGGGCTGCGTGCTCACGGCTCGTCGTTGGAAATGCATCCGTAAGGTTTTAACAGCCGACCTCCTTGTCACAACGGCCTCCGTCTTAATTGGGTGAAGACTTGACCGCAGCAGGGGGCGCCTTGTTTATGCCTCGCTTTATGGACGATCCGCAGCTTTCAGCAGACGTACGTTCCCAATCTTACCTCGCGTTCTTGCAATACGTGAGGAGCAGTGCGACCCACAGAGTCGCCGTGGGCGTTTGAAACGCTTATTAAACGAAACCGAGAGCGGACCAAGATAGCCGCGCGACGGAGCTCAAATCCACCGGGGGGGCCGGTTCCACGTGCGTCACCGTGCACGGCCGGCGGCAAGGACTCCTGCGTCCTTGAGGCCGGGGGGAGGAGGAGGCAACTCCCTAAACTGCGCCTCAACACCTTTTCATCACCTTGGCCCGCGCCGCGCCCCGTCGCGGATTTTATGAAGGAGCTGATGATGACTTGGAAGTTGGGCCGGTTGATAATTACTGCTCCAAAGGTTAGAAGGGTCAGTGTGGGCAGTGTGTGGGACCCGTGTGTGTGTGTGTTGCACGTTGCACGCGTGCGCCGGGTGCCTCTGTAGATGTTAATTAAAGGCTAAACGGCTTGCACTTTGGAATTTGTAATTTACTGCCTGGCTTTAAAGGATAAAGTTGTCAGAGCATCTTTTGCTTCTCCTGGACTCCCGTGTAATCATTCGCTTTGAAGCGCTGTCCATCACAGCGGCCGCAGGAATTCCCCCGCTCGGCTTTTAATAAACCAGAATCACACGGAGCCTTTCAGGCCGCAGCGGTCCGGCTCCGGCTGATGGACTGGTCGGGAATCTCAACAGGTGATACAAAAAATGTGAAATGTGCCGCCTTGTACGATTAGATTTAGATTTTTTTTTATCATAATTTTTTTTTTGGGTGCAGATTTTAAGGAATCTTATTAATTATTACATAAGCGCCCGATGGCGACTGTTCAAGCTGACTGCGGCCGTTTTGTAGACTCAAGATTCCACAATCAGATTTTACGTTCTGATAAATTTAAAGCAAACGTTTCAAATGTGGCGATGAATATGATTGCAATGGGGTTGAGGCAAATTAACTGTTTTTATTTTAATTTTTAATAAATTGAATTGTTAATTGGATCCTAATTGACAAACTAAATTTTATTTTATGCGTCAATATCCAATAATAAGTCACTAACTGTCTCTTCTTCACGAGATGGATGTCTGTTATTGCACTATTTTAGCCTTATACTATAATAGTGACGAATGAACAAAATTACCATTATATTGTGATTATTTGGGACAATCGTAAACTAAAATCTCATGATTGACAGCCCTGAAATAAATCAGACAAATAGGAATCAGAACAGCCAGATATAAATAAACCTTCCTGTAGATAAGGATAATGTTGATACTTCCTCTGGTGTTCAAAACCTGAACCGGTCTTTTGCGTTGCGTCCGTTTGCAGGCCGCCTGCCTGTGCGCGCGGCTCTTCCATCACGTAGGGAATGCGCTTGTTCTGGTTTTCTCCTCGTCCTCCCTCTTTGTTTTAGGTTCTTCCTTGTCCCCCCTTTTCAGGCGGAGAGGTATGTGGAAGAAAAGGGGGAACCCAAGGCTCCATTCTTTTTGCGCACGGAGCAGAGCCCTTCATTTAGAACTTTGGGCCCCTCTTTGGTTCGGGATCCCCGCTCAACCCCCCGCTCGAAAGGCCTTTCCGCACCGCCGGCGTCTACAATGCAGATTTAGGAATCTTATCGGTGCGCGGCATGGGTTCCGGGGGTCGTCTTCATCGCTCCCCACCGGGGAACATTACCGTCGGTTGGGGTTTTGATGTTACTTGGATGCAGTTGTTAGGATTTGACTCCCATGCCTCAGCCCCCTTCCGCACCCTGCCCCACTCCTCATCACCAACCAGGTTTAGAATAAGTGATGCAGACTCTTATTGCACCAGTTTGGAATTCCCAAAGCTTCACATGTTTATTCACCTGGACGTTCACCGGATCACCAGTGTGATGATGTTCCCTTTCTGTTTCTGTGGCGGTGAAGCCATGTTCAGTTTTATTCTCCGGTGGCTCCCTGCCATGTGCTTATACAGGCATCAAGCTCTCAATCCTATGGATGGCCCCTCGGGATCAATAGTAGCAGGGGAGGGAGATAATTGCTGCATTCACCACAGCCGTTCTGAGGCCATAACTCGGGCTGGGTAGTAGTACTCTATACCTTTTGAAGATGTCGACCAAAATAACCCAATACCAAAGTAGTATCGAAACGTCTCCAGTCAAACACTACCTGCATTCGATGCTTTTTGTACCCAACCCTTGAAAGAAAAGAAAAGACAATTTGTATGGTTTTTGCTCGCAGGCAATCACCGCAAGCGCGCTTCGATTTAACGTGACGTGGGATTTGCCCGCTACCGCAGCAGCTACAAGCCGGACGGATCCAAAATGCTAAAAATGCCCCCCAAAAAAAACTAAAAAACAAAACCCTTCTGATCACATTGAACGATTCATACGAGCCTCCCAAATTTACGTGAAAAATGCTGCATTCGCCGAAAGCAAGTTATTTGCATTCCTGACTGTAACGTGCAGCGTTGTGGTTCTGACTGTAACAGCAATATTGAAATATTACTAATCCAACAAATGGATTTATTTTGGGGTGCACGCTTTGCGGTTCGCTGTCCCTAATTTTTATGTTTAAAAGTCATCGCCAAAGGGGGCAACCAGAGGCCACGAAATGGTTGCCATATGACTTAATCTGGTTGCCGAGGGTAACCGGGCAACCGTTGCTGTCGAGCCCTGGGCTCACCACCGCAGCAGCACCTACAACAGTCTGTTGAAGGACAGATTCACAATTCTTCAAGTCTGTCTTGAAACAATCGTCTGGTCAATATGAACCTCCTGTTAATTCCTCCTGTACTGGATGTTTGTTTAAAATGAGACCAAATCCTTCACTGTACGGATTTGTACAGTTATTTAACAAATATTTCAATAATTTGAACAATTTCAAAGTGTATTCATTTAAAAATCATTTGGATGGGGAGGAGTGGTGCATTTTACACGGCTGAGTGCTTCCATTCACCTGATGGGTGTAGTAGAAAGAAAAAGGTATTGAACAAAGTACTGTATGGGTATCTGTATCACTTTAAGAGTACTGGCGTTGGTACTGGTATCATCATTGTTTTAAACCACACCCAGCCCTGGCTATAACTCAATCTTCTTCGGACAAGAGGCCACACTACCAGGACGTCGGCGGCTTCACGTTAAACATCGTTGGCTTTACCGTCCCGTTTTAAATAATTTGCTGCAATTTAATTTGTTCCGTCTCAACGACTCCTCACGAGATCTGCTTTGGCAGCCGCCCCCCCCCCCCCCCCCCCCCCGTATTATGGGAGCCCGAGCGATATGCGGCGCACGTTGGGAGTCGACGCCGACCACATGATGTCATTGAGGCTTCGCCGGCCTCAGCACTCGCGTATTGACGGATGAATTATGGGATGAGGTGAGAGCTCAGTGCATTTCTTAATCACAGCGGTCTGCGGCAATGAGCTGTGTCTGCATTTAGCAGGGTGCGAGGCAGCCCAAGGAAAAAGGCAGAATAACTGGCTAATAAACCCCCCCCCCCCCCCCCCCCCCCGCCCCCTTCTCCGGGCAGCATTTCACTTTGACATTTTAAATTGCGACTTGATATCTCACGGAGAGAGGCATTTACATTTCATCGCTCCGCAGGAATGCTAAGTATTTCGTAATTATGTGAACGGCGCATTGAAACGGCACTTTTGCGGCCGCAGAAATTACATTGCACTTTATTTTCCAAACACAGCCCTGCAGTCGCATACAAGTGGATGGGAGGCGTATCGCGGCCGCAAAAAAAGGGATAATTTACTGGTGCAGGGAGATCTCCGTCCGCTATGGGAGCGCTGGGTCGGACGTGTTGGTCTGCCGGTACTTTTGGCGAGAGGCTGGCCGCGACCGACAGATGTAGTCAGGCGCAAGTCATATTGATCAGTCGCTGCCGCCATATTTACCCACACCGATGATGCACAAACTTAGACGGGCCCAAACCACTCGATATTGTTAAAGTACCTCCTGTAACGACCGGGACACACACACTTCCCTTTGTGTTCTCCCCGGGAACAATGGACCTTATCTCCCCAACCTCTCGTCTGGTTTCCTCCAACATGACAACCCGCCAGATTGAAACGCAGAAAACCAGCCCCATTGTTTTCGCGACGCAGAGCGACGGGAAGTGCGTCGGGCCCTGTCCTGTTCTCCGTCTTCTGGAGCCTCTCTGTCCCCCTGCCAATATTGTGTAATTTTCCCCAGCACTGGCCGGGCTGGGTTTGCGTAACGCTGGGATGGATTGCCTTTGGGATTGCATTACCTGGGCTACGGCAAGTCGCCCGATGGGAGCGAGCTCCCGACTACTTAATGGCTGCTGTCCTGACGCCCGCCCTACGGTCCGACGCGCCTATGGAAGATAATACACAAGCGATTGGAAGTGCAGGGCGGTATCAGCCGTGTAAGGTCGTATAGGGGTCACAAGACTTAACATTCAGTGCGATTGACAAAGCAGTGCATGCATTGAAGCCTACATAACACACTACATTAAATCGACGTTCTGTATTTATTATGGCTATGGTTACGGTATGACTGCAGAGAGAGAGGGCGGAGCAGTACGCCAAAGCACAGTATTACAAAGTCCCTGTCCGACATTTTGGGGCTGTGGAAATGGCTGGACCTCTGATAAACAGCAGGGAGTCCAGAGGCCTGAACACCCTATTCGGTGTATGTCCCTATCGCGCTGTGTTTTCTCCAAAAAGTCCAGGCTGTCCTCGGATTCCAACAGTCATTTCCCTGCAAAGGAAGCGAGAAAGGGAGTTTCCACTTGCACGGCCAAGTGAACACAATTCTCGCGTTGCTGGATAATGCAGAAGTGAGCATTTTCGGTCCCGATCCTACCTGCCACCAGCTGTATTTGCTGTAGATGGCAATCACTTTTGTATTGTTTCGGCTCCTTTCGCTTATGACCAGAATCCAAATCGCCGCCGTTCTGTAACCATGAGATTAAACTGCGGGGCTTTCCTGACCTTTTTTTTCTTTTTTTTTTACATGAAGTTGTTTTTGGACCAATGTGACGCTCACGCAAAAAATATCTCAAGTTGGTATTTCGACGCCAATTTGATCTGACCTGTTGGATTGGAGGAGGAAATCCAAACCAAACGAGGGTCAAGATATCGGTCTTGTTGTTGTCCTTTTGATTCTCAGACGCGAGCCACTTCTTTTCTCGAGCGCTTGGGGGAACGCTCAAGGGAGCGGAGACGTCTGGTTCAACTCAGTCGGCAGAGATCGTCAGTCTGCATTAGGGGAACCCTCCGGAGACCGCACACACACATCACCGGCACGCTCCGACCTCCCCATTCCACCCGTAAACCATAACCAACAAACAAACAAATAAATAAGTCGTCCGCTTCGTGGACACCAGCTTGAACGGGCTCTCGAAATGATCAATAACAGAATGCAATATGTATGCGCATACACACACACACACACACACACACACACACACACACACACACACACACACACACACACACACACACACACACACACACACACAGACGCATGCACACAATTCAACCCAGCCTCCATCTTTGTTGTACTGTTCCAAGACCGAACGAGCCGTCCTCCTTTTTACATTAAATTAAAGAACGCCCCCCCCACCCACCCTTCCACCCCCCCAACCCCCATTTTCTCATCACCATAAGTGCCTCCTGCTTGACCAGGCCTCTCTGCCCCCCCCCCCCCCACCCTTTTCTCTCCTCCTCTTCCTTTTCGTGGAAGGAGCTGCGGCATCCAGAAAACGGAGGAGGAGGATGGAGCGAGGGAGAGGGAGGGGAAAGAGAAGAGAAGCAGACTTCCTGAGCAGGGATACTGTCGGGCTTGACGAGGGGAGAGGGTGGGATGCGAGCTGGGATGACCTCAACCCCATGTCAGTGTGCACCCACCCACCGGCTGAAACCTGAAGAAGATGCAGGGAGATGCACCTGTTCTTGGACTATATCCATTTATATTCATATACAAGCGGTTTAGACGTGCTTCCCCTCGTTGGCTCGGTGACTGATCGCGGGGCCGTCGGTACCTGGGCACGTTCGCTGTGAAGAAGAGCGCAGAGGAGGGAGAGGCACAGAGGAGGGCGTCGGAGGACTTGAGGAGGCGTGCGGTGGAGGATGGGTGGACTCGGGTGGTGTCTGGCCACCGTCTTCAGTTGGGCAAAATACTTCTTCTTTTGCATCTTCCCGTTCCAAAAAGCAAGGAAGAATAAAGACAAGGTAAGCCTGAGGCTGCCCTAAGGTGTTTCTTCCATTCCTTTTTATTTTATTTTTTTCATAGTGGTCATTATATTTTGGGATTGAAGATGGGAGCACACCTGCAAATTCTAGTTGGCATTGGTGCTTTCTTAGCCTGCTGTTTGCAATTTCACCAAATTGTGTTTAATCTGAATTTGAACGCTCGTGTTGTCATTGATCATAGATGCTATCATTGAATTTATGATCAGCTATAACTCATCGTTTTTGTACTCTTGCCGTGATGTCATATTTTATTACTAGTGCAGTCAACGCTCATATTTCAACTGTACACACCTCATCCGGACTTTGTGCAAAAGATGCACATTTTTGAAAACTCTGATACATTTATGGGTCAGATGCAGTTTTTTAAAACAATGACACTTGTAGTTGGAAAATGAATCTTTCATTTTCTCACACCATTGTGGGATTGTGTCATTTTATCGCGCCATTGTCTCCCGCATTTAACCGAAATGTCAACTAAAAATATAAAAGTCTTGAACAGCTTTATTACGGGTTAAAAGTTTGGTTCACCGACCTCAATGACATGCTTTGCAGCATGCACACATTTCAATGTCAGATGGGTTATTTGCTGAACCAGAACGAGTGTGCCGTCATCGGCCCGGATTGGGCAGGTTTTCAGTCCAATCAAACAATTTGTTTTTAACTAACGAGCTCTAAACTGTATCGTTAAAGTTTTGCTGAGCATTAAAATCACCAGGTATGTTTGAAGATACACCACTTAAATAGTCGTCCACCGTTGATATCAATAGACTTTTATCCTGCAAGGCACGGCATGAATGCAATCCTCCCGTGAACCGTGATTGTGATCTGCTGCACTTCTCCTCCTAAAACATCCACGGATAGTTGACGATATGTGGGTGTAAATAACAATGGAAAACAAATGATTGTTTAGTATAACGCCTTTCCAGTCAAAAGCCTTTTAAGTGCATGCAGGATGAGAGATAAGGGCAACCAAAAACACACACACGCACACACACACACACACACACACACACACACACACACACACACACACACACACACACACACACACACACACACACACGGCAGGATGGATCCAGCCATCTTCACCCAGGCCGGCTGCCAGGAAGCAGGGCTGTGCAGATGAGCAGAACCATTAATTCTGTAAATGCAGCCAGTGCCCATTGTCCCTGCGCGCGCGTGCACACACACACACACACACACACACACACACACACACACACACACACACACACACACACACACACACACACACACACACACACACACACACACACACACACACACACACAAACACACACAGGCTCACACTTAATTAAAGCAGAGGGTGTGTCACCCGTCTGGCCGGAGTCCTTGGCTTCAGTTTCTTTCTCCTCCGGTCGTCCATCTTTCTTTGCTGGCACTGTGATGGCCAAGCCGTACGGTAGTTCTCATTGGGGACGACTAAAACACTTTCCCTGTTATCGAGCTAATTCCCTCACTGCTTGTCCAATTCACAAGGGACCTATTTGGCTGAAGTGCAAGCATCTGTCCCCAAATTGCTGGCAAGGCGGTTTGTGGGCCTGTTTAGGGTTGTGCTGGGTTGTAGAAAGCCGAGGAGCCCATCCCAGTTTACCACAAGTGTGAGGCAGACAGCTTCTCCCAACCATTACCTGGTCACACATAGGCAGACAAGTTAATATCAGTCAACTTAACCGGCAGGTATATCTTTGAGGTGGGAGGAAACCAGACAACCTGGTGCAAACACTGGTGGAGAGCATGCAACTCCACACAGAACGGTATTTATTGTAAGTTGAGGTGGGAGTCAAACCGAGGCCGAGATGCACCCAGTTTGTAAAACTAATGATATGGTCGACGCTCCACTTTGCTTTACTACCGAGCTCGGACACTCCGCTTGGCAGGGATATTGTCTTTGCAGTGGCGTAGGATTGGTTTGAAGGGGCCCCATTAAGTGGTGGGTCTGGGGGCCATTCAAATGAAGTGTTTGAGCGTCGAACACTTTTCACATTTCCTGCATTCTGGTGAATTTTTATGCACCCATTTGTGCCTCTTCTGCATCAATTTATGGTGAAAATGTCTTGAACTGTGCAAAGGAAAACACAAAATTCAGGCACCAAGTGACTATTATTGGGGGTGGCGGGGGGCAAATGCATGTGTTCTCAATATTGAGGTGGACGTATTCCTCGCGTGCCCCCCCGAAATGTACGCCTGTGTGTCTTTGCACTTAATCTCACTGGGAGCTGGCGCCTTGGACACCTCCGTAGGTGCAGACGTTCGACAGATGTGGCCTGAATTGACCAATGACAGGAGATCAAGGCCCGAGAAGGCTTCCTCGTACGTGAACTGAATGTGAGCATATGGGGCTGGGTATTGATTGAAAATTTCAAATCGCTGATGTGCGGCCCCAACATGGATTACCTTTTCACCACGACAAATTAAACCTCCCTTACGTAAAGAAAATATTATGATTCCATCAGGGGAACAGATATCACGCCCAGAAATAGATTTTAGATTTGACTTCATACCTGGCAGGTGGTTCTGGATTCCCCGTTATATTTGCATTTGCGTTATTTTAGTGTCGGGGGGGGTCCTAGTGCCCGTCAAGCTTATAAACAATGGAGCCTAAGCTCACAGACTAACCCAACTACGTTCATAAACAAACCAACTCGAAATGCCAATCAAAAGCAAAGGGTTGAAAATGAAAGCAGAGATTGACTTTAACCCTTTAAATGCTGATGCATTCCACCATGTGTAGTTTCTGTGGTAGGAAGTCTGGAGTGGGTTGCTTTCCGTAGCCGAATGGAGACGGACCTGGTTTGGAACTGACGAATCGACAGAAAGACGTGTCGCTTCTGGTGTGGCCCAGGGGTTGCCGCACACTACTCACTCGGTCTTGGAATAGGCCACCAAATTTGGGACCTCACCAGCGTGAAAGTTGCAATCGGTGAGGTAGATGGTCATGAAAAATAGGGTGTTTATACATTTTGAGAGTGAGGCTTTTGGCCCTGCAGAGTTTGGCAAGTCACTAGTCGGTGTATTCAATGTGGAATTTGGGGAGTGCAGGAGTGTGTTTTTCTTAAATATATTTGCATTAATGCCAAAACTCTGTCTTCAGGAAGTCTGTGCAGTGCACGTCCTCGGCGTTGCTCGGTGTCTCACTATAAATTGCTTTCTTCTTCTCAGTATTGTAGCACAGAATCGAACATATTACTCAAGGATTTACTTTGCTTTGCGTGAAGCCGTCCCACTCGGTCTCGCTCCTCGCTGCCGGTGGAGTTTAAAGTCTCCTTCCTTGCGGCTCCCATAGATCACTGTGACCCATTGTTGAGCTAATGTTCCCGATTTTGAGTGTTGCACACTGCAGAGAGACGGGGAAACGTGCACACACATGTGAGAGGCACCAAAGGGAGGGCCGGGGTCTGTATTGTTTTCAACAGATGGAAGTCAAGGGGGCGGGGCGCTGTGTGTGTGTGTGTGTGTGTGTGTGTGTGTGTGTGTGTGTGTGTGTGTGTGTGTGTGTGTGTGTGTTTTTCTGGCCGGGGCCTATCTTATCTATCTCCGTCCGGATCCGTCACTCACATGTAATGTCCGCGTACAATTAATGATTCGATCCAAGGGCAGCGGCCGGTTCCCGTAATCACCTGGGTTGTGGACGTGGCTCACTTCCCAAAGGAGGGCACAACTGGTCAAGGTAAAAGATGAGCTGAATCCAAGGCCGTGGGGGATTTGATTACCGACGGGAATATGCCCACACCCTCCCATTACCGAATTGGACTGGGGCTGGTCAAACTGCTCCACCCCCGCTTGACAATGCCACCCAGCAAGCTGCACAGCCCCCCCTCTGGTCCCTTCTCCCTTTACTCTATTCACTCTTTGTGTTTTGATCTATTGTCTGTCGCTCTGTTGCATTCTACACAATATGTGCAGGAAAAAAGAAAATGTGTGGGGGAAGTCCGTTCGTTGACCACCAGGGGCTGCTGTGGTATGAGGCTTCGGTCGGTCTTTTATTATTATTTATTTATTTATGAAGTTGTATTGCATTCATATGGGCGACGTGTCGCGGAGTCGAAAGACGAGACGGCGCACCAGAGAAGGTTAGAGTGCACCCGAAATAATCACTTAATCTGCGACCGAGCGCATCCAAGTGCTGCTGAAGTGCACAACACATGGCCTTTCAGTGCATCAGCATTGTGTTCCAAAATAGCCTGTTACTGTGTTCCTTGTCCAGGAGTCTTCATTAAATGGGAGCTGTTGCTTAAGTTCCAAATACAGCTTGACGCATTTGAACATTATATTTTGATTCTATGATTAATCCTAATATATCAATGCACCAATAATAATGTGATTTTGAATCTGAGAGATGCTATATTTATCACCCGCTTCAAGTCCAGTTGCAACCTTGATGCAGGTGAGACGGGTGTTGATGACAAACAGTCTACAAGCATTTGCTTTGAATCGGGATACTGACGCCAGTCCACTGACGGCACGCAACAACAACAAGTGAGCGAGACGGATATAGATGGTCTCGAATAAACAGATACCAATGCAATGGATGAATCAGTGTCTTTTAACAGATCCTTCATTTAGCGTGTGTGTGTGTGGGTGTGCTTGTGCGTGCGTGCGCATCTGGGGTTCAGCTCTGTAGGGGTGGCCTCCAGGAAATACCTGGGGCTTAATCCCCCTCTGGAACTGAGTGTGTGCACGCGTGCGAGTGGGTCCGTCTACCAGCGTGTGTGCAGGAGTGTGCGAGCGTGAGAAAGCGGCGGAGTCGCTGGTGCTTGTTGTATGTACACACGCTGCTGCCCGACTGTTCGCGGTGCCTGTGGTCGTGTGCGGCGTACAGGCAGCCATACGGCATGTAGTCATGTACTGTGTTCGAAAAGCGCTTATTGACAAGTGTTTATTTTTGTGCGACCTGCTTTGGTTTGACCTTCTTGTGACGGGGTACGTTGTCTGAATTAATCTGTTGATGTGTGTGTGTGGAAGGGGACAGGTGTGTGTGTGTGTGTGTGTGTGTGTGTGTGTGTGTGCGCGCCTTGTGAGACTGTGGCAAATGAAATGGACACACACGGGGATAAAGAGTTGAGTCCGGAGCTTTACGTGGTCGTGGATGAGCTGTGGGAACTTAATTAAGCAGTTTTTGCTTCCTATGCCCACTGTGCTCTGCCTCCGCGGGGGGGGGGGGGGGGGGGGTGCCTTTGGCTGTGGCCCTGTGGAGACATTGGTAGGACTTCCGCAGCTCCGTTCTTTGTGTCGGGCTGTTATTGTCGGAGCGCTCCGGTTGTTTAGCGAAGAATTCGGGGTGAAAGAGCACCTGGGCAAGTGCTCGCGCAGCGCCCAGCCGTGTCGGAGTTTACACAGCCGTAAAAAGAGCGTTTTACGCTGAGTGAGCCGGCGGCACACGCGCGTTCATTTTCGACGATTATAAGCGGGGGAGGCATCCTCGTGGCAACGCCGTTCCCCCGATTGGAAAAACAGCGACGTGAGATTACCCTGGTTATGCTGAGGATGAACCCAGATATGATTGTTGGGATATGGCAATTATAGCTGGAATACTGAGGAGTGTCAGCTCAGTTACTGTTGAATTTCCATGATGTCACCGGCATCAACATACCTGCCACTAACCCAAACTAATGCAAGCTGGAAAAATGTTGGTAAGACGAAACAAACGGGTTATTATAAGTTCCATCTGTGCCAGCTAAGGTCTTAAGGGAGTTATGGCTCGTCATCAGAATATTTTCAACGTTGTCATTAAGTACCGTCTACGAGGAAAATGGTTAAATGTTTTGTTGTGGGGATTTGCACGACAATGGTCTCATTGGGTTCAGGAAATTGTTGGCAAAACTAGGAACGTGTGTGTGCGTGCGTGCGTGTGTGTGTGTGTGTGTGTGCGCGCGCGTGTGCGCGCGGCCCAGAGAGATTCCTCTGTAAGTAATTGGGCGGCGACAAAGTGGAGGAAACGGGGACTGAAGCGAGAGAGCGAGGAGGGAAGGTGGAGGTGAAAGGAGGACGGTAACCCCGTCACTCTTCGCTCGCACAAGCACGAGGTGCAAAGCGGGGGAGACTGACCGAGTGGGGGTGTGTGTGTGTGTGTGTGTGTGTGTGTGTGAGAGAGAGGGAGAGAGGGAGGGGGAGGGAGGGATGAAATATTAAAACAGTGTGATGGCAGAAATGAATGAGCTGTACCGGCCACAGAGTGAGAAAGAGGGTGATAGATGGAGAGAGAGAGAGAGAGAGAGAGTTGGGGGAGGTGAAGTGGGGTTGGATGCTGAGGGGAGCGGGTGGGGGGGGCGGGTGTAGGGGGACTGGGATCAAGGGATGAATGAAATTAAGAATGGTGAGAATTAGACAGAGAGGGGTGAAGAGGGAGGAAAGGAGGCTTCGGGAAGAGAGGGAGAGAGAGGGGAGGGGCAAGAGGGATGGATAATAAGTGTAGTGCCCCCCCCCCTCCCCTCCTTTTTATTTAAGATCCCTCCCCCTCTACTCCTGTGGAGTGGAGCTGCCTGACCCCCCCCCCCCCCCACCCCCCCCCGAAAAAAGCTTTGTGAAACTTCCCCAGGCAGAGGGAAGGAGAGGCAGAGTGCAGGGAACGACAGAGGAGAGTGGAGGAGAGGAGAGTGGAGGCAGGGTCTAATCTAAAATAGAGACAGAGTTGGAGAAAGCAAGTCAGAGAAGGGGGGAGAGAGAGAGCGAGAGAGAGAGAGAGAGAGAGAGAGAGAGAGAGGGGACAGAAAGAGAAGGAACGAGACGGAAAGTGATGAAGCAAAGAGTGGAGTTGCAGAGCGGGTCAGGGGACATAAGCAAGTGACAGAAAGAGAGAAGGAAGCCAAGAGGGAAGAAGAAGAAGTTAGTTAAACAGTTGTGTGTGTGTGTGTGTGTGCGTGCGCGCGCGCCTGGCGGAGGGTGATGGATTTGGCCTCTCGCTCACCTCTCCTCCCATGTGGACTAGTCGCAAAGTAGGCCGTGGCCGCCGGTCTGTAGCAGCAGCAGCAGCAGCAGCATCATCACCATCATCGTCATCATCCTCGCCGTCGCCGCCGTCGCTCTGTTCAGACCGCTGACCATGCCGTCCGTGTCCCTGGGCCTGCCTGCCGCCCTGGTGGGGCCGGCCCGCACCTGGGTCTGCCTCTCCTGCATGTTCTGGGTGAGATGCTCTTCTCTTCATCGCTCGTCTCTTATCTCCATCTCTCTCTGCATCTGCGCCGCTTTTTGGATGACAGACACGGGAGATGATCGACGGATAGGCACTGTACGTTTTTTTTTTTTCGTTTGTTTGGTTTTTTTTTTCGTCTCCCGAGGGAAATTGCTGTGTTACAGCAGCTCATGTGGGAACAAATTGGCGATGCAGGCGGAGGTAATGAAAGATTCCAAAAAAAACGGACGATATAAAAAAAATAGAAAAAAAAGGTGGAAATATACGATGAACAATACATCTTAAAATAAGCAGTAACGTAGTTAACTAGTTAATGATGTCTCAACAATAAATATATATAGTGAGAAAGAGAGACATTTTTTCTGTATCTCTAGTTCTGTATTTCACTGTCTCTCTCTCTCTCTGTTTCTGTCTCTCTCTCTGTCTCTCTCCCTGTCTGTCCACATCACATTCGGTTTTGCTGAAGCTTTCCACCGTTTTGTTGACGTGCAAGGTGCAGGAGTCGGTGCAGCTCCGGATGCAACGCTGTAGTAATTAGCTGCGGCATCACTGCGTTGGAGCTGGAGCTTTACGGGCTTGTTTGTCACTTGGCCAGATAAATAAATCGAATTTGTTGCATTAAAACCAGATTCAAGGCGTGGGGGGCGTGGGGGGGGGGGCGGCTGGGCTGTCTCTTGGTCAGCGGGAGTCTGTGGGTCAGTGCATCTTTTGGGTGGTCTGATTTTGGGGGTGGGGTGTGGGTCCGAGAGCCGGCGGCGGCTGCGGGGCAGGGGGCGTGGCACAGGGAGAGACATTATGGAGGAAATAGGCAAGAGTGGGCAGCAAATGGGAGATTTTCGTCCTTTCTGTTTCTCCATCCCCATACGCACATTCTCAGTATTAAGCATTTGGTTCCATATTAAGAGCTTGGCGTGTCTGTTTGGACACTGCCTTGAAGTGAATGGATCTCGCTCTCTCTCTCTCTCTCTCTCTCTCTCTCTCTCTCTCTCTCTCTCTCTCTGGTCGGGACTTGGCTATTTTTGCTTTCTCTTGTATAATTTAATCTGCCCAGTGCTTCCGCTCAGAGTGAAGGGGAGTTTGTTCACCGCCGTGCCCTCTGAGCTGTGTGTGTGTGTGTGTGTGTGTGTGTGTGTGTGTGTGTGTGTGTGTGTGTGTGTGTGTGTGTGTGTGTGTGTGTGTGTGTGTGTGTGTGTGTGTGTGTGTGTGTGTGTGTGTGTGTGTGTGTCCGCCCGCCCGCCCACCCGCCCGCGCAAAGAGCAGTAAAATGACTTGCAGAGACGGATACCAATCCAATGAGCAGAATAAAAGCAGCGTGGCCGTGGCCGGAGACGTTTTCCCAGATTTGTGCTGATGTGAAACAGCAAGGACGTGTGAGGAGAGAGACGCATCCTTGTCAAATAAGCCCAGCGTGCGGGCTGCTCCCCTGCTTATCGGACCAATGCAGAAGGAGGATGAAAAAAAATAAAAAAGAAAGCGGGCGAATGAAAGAAAAACAAAAAAGAAAAAAGTCTTTGAATAGACTATTGATATTCATCCTTCCCCATTCTGCTCTGGTCCTTTGGGACATGACCGCACACCACTGGCTAAGCTGGAGTTCTTGGCGAGCAGACTGGATAATCTTACAGAGCTCTTCATCAGTTAATTACCATTCTTTCTTCCGAGGAGCGGGAGGTGAGGTGGAGAAGGGAGGGGGGTGGGGGCGGAGGGGGTGGTGGGCGGCGGGGGGGGGTGGTCGTAAAGGGATCTCAAAGCCCCCCAACTAAGCCCCGGGTCATTGATTGACTGCATTAGAGCCTTGTATGACAATGGCAGCTCACTTAAAGAGGCGGCGCTCAGCCCACGCTCCTCGGTTAAGGTTATATTATTTGCCATATGTACACCCCCCCCCGCGCAGTGACGCACACCTTATTCTAATGACATAAACTGTGCATGTGGGAGCGGCATTGCTGCTGTTGACGCATTCATTTATAAACCGCCCAAAGCTGCGTCTGGTGAGGGTCCCACCCGACTGACGCCTGTGAAAGTAAACAATGAACGGCCGATTATATTGTATGTGTTCTGTCACGTTGTTTTTTTTTTTTTTTTTTTTTTTTTTTGGACAAATGAAAACCATCAAATCATGTCGTATGTTTCCATCTGGATGGTCGAGGTCGAGCAGAAGCCGTTGTCCCTCTCTCCTGGAGGAGCAGCAGATATCGCTTCCTCCTGGAGCTCATCCCTCATTTCCGGGGCCGTAAGATAGTGATAAGATGAGATAAGATCACACCTTATTGATCTGCCGGGGGCAGAATTCAGGTGTTGCAGCGGCAGAAAAAGAATGTACCCGGACAGACGTGAATAGGAAGAAGCTATTATAGTGTCTGTGTTAGTGTGGCCGGCTCGACGTGGACGGATGGTGAGCACACCAAAGTAAACTATGTTACATACACATATATTTACAGTGCTTGCACCGCTGCCTCGTGGCAAAAAGGTCCTTGGTGCGATTCCCGCCTAGGGCGCTGTTGGCACCTTGCTCTGGTGGGTTATCTCCCGATTAGAGGCCTTTGTTTGTTGTGGGTGGAGGTTACATGTTCTCACGGTGCTCACATGGGGTTTTTGTCCATACAACATCGGTAAGGACGCCCGCCAAACACCTGCAAAAAGATCGTCGTCCGACCAGTGATGGACGTTTGGAATGGGTCCCCGGGCGCAACCGTACGCTGCCCACTGCTCCTGGCTTCCCCCCCGGAGAAAGGACGAGCCGGGATGGTTTAAAAGTGGAGAACAAGTTTCGCTGGGCCACCATTTGGGGCGTGTGGGTGGGTGGGTGTGTCTGTATGATGGTCGCCGTCGCCGCATGGGTGCATGTGTTGTGGTGTGTACACTGTGTGATGAATAAAGGTGCAACAATGTTCATCATCAATTCCGGAGGAAACTTTTTTTTTTTTTTTTGTGATGTTGAAGATGCTGAAGCATGTTAAGACAGGTCGGAACTCCTACACGACCCTAATGTCTGTGCGCAGCCCCAACAACAACAGGCTACTAATCAGCCACTCACACACCAACAACGTGACTCATTCGTGAGCTGAGAGGGGAAGTTTTCTCAGGGCACGGACGACCGCAAGGCTGAATACTGTAGTTATATACACGGCCCTCATCTGTGATCCGGTGGCTGTACGAAGACAGCATCCCAGGACAAGACTTCTAAAAAGCCCAAAATTGGAGAGAAAACAAAAAAAAAATGCCCTTGTTTGTTGGACGTCGGAGTAGGTACGACCCGGTCCTTGAATCTTATAAATTACGTTCTCAACCCACGGCACCGTGCTGCATCCAGTCTTCCAGTGCAGCGGTCGCCAGAACAGTCGCCGTCGCAGAGCTGCGCCCGAGCGGTTCTGAGACAGAGGTACTTTCGAGTCATTTTGCAAAGTGAGTACAGCTGCAGAAGCTGTTATGAGCAGAGACGGACAGACAGAGGAGTGCGAGAAGGGAAGACGGGAGAGACGGCGAGAGAGTAGATGAAGGAAACAGATTGTCTCGCTGCAACCAGACAAGACGCACTTCTCAGCCGGGGCTTATTGAAGGACAGGCTTTATCTGCCCTCCGAGGCGCGAGGTGCCCCGTGATAAATAATAATTTCCCCGTGTACAAAACAGAAATGATAATAATTTGCTGGGGGAGATAAAGGAAATGACGGCATGCAAGGGTGAAAGGAAATGAAGAGATGATGCTGCAGGGCCAAAAAAAAAAAAAAAAAACACGGAAAAAAAAAACCAAACGTGAAGGGCGTAGTGGCCAGGACGCGACACGAGATGCTGTGAAAGAGGACCTTCGGAAGAACACCGCTCTTCCTCCAAACATCCTGAATAATTAATGGAAACTAAAAACGTTTTTGAGGGACATTTTCATTAGATTTCTCAGAAAAGGGCCCCGGGACCCAATTAAACGTCCTCTAAAAGCTCACGTTGCCCAAATAAAGTCGGCGATTCGGCAAAAGAATCAAGGGGCAGAAAGTTGATAATTCCTCCAAAGTCCCGCTTGTTATGTTACACCAAACGGGGGTCATTAGGAGGATTTGTACCAGCCCATTGAAGGCCACCACATCCGATTCCTGGGGGCTTTGGGGCGGATTTGAAATGTGTCGGTGCGGGTGGCGGAGTGCCCCTGATCCGGCTCGGATCCGCCGGTATTGTCGCAGAAAACGCTTTGGTTGGAGGCCGCCGCGCAAGCTGCGAGCCAAACCCACAAATACTGACCCTTGGCTAAACCCCCTGAGCCGTCGGCGTTCAAGGAGCCCCGACGGGGGGACGATGCACATCCGGGAGCGTGCGCCCGCGTCGGGCTCCGGCACGGGGCGCCCGGGCCATGGCATTTCCTCCGGAGGAACATCGGGGCCGCGGGGCTCGTCGTTGCCTCTACGCAGAGAAGCTCGAGGCGGGTCCCGGTGGCTTCGCGCGACTTGGCCCGTGCTTCCCAAACGCGCGCTCGAACTTCACCGTCAAGAACTTAAAGGGACGGCGACGTCGAGCCGACGCGACCGGGGCGACGCGTTATCCGTCCCCCGCTTACTGTTTGGAGACGCTTTGAGGTGGAGATACACGGGCTCTCGAAATGCCCCGTGAAGGATACGTCTTTTGTCTCTGCCGATTCCACCGGTCAATTCTATTAGTTTTCTCATTATCCCCGCCCCCCTCACACTCTCCGCCCTTTCTGTGCCTGCAACCAGTTTTGATTTTTCCCTCCACATCGGTTCCTGAGATTATCCCTGATGCGAGTCGAAAAAACCTTCCACATGTGGGGGCCCCTTTGAAATACAGCATAATTTCTCTAATTGTGACATCTGGGTTTATGTTGCCCCAATGTTTTGCAGCTTGAATGGATTTGCCATGCATTCCCTTTCCGGCATTACTCTTGCCCTTTATTTCCAAGCCCCTTTTTCTTTTTTTTGTTTTCTTTTTTGTCTCATCGATCCACACATGCCACTTTGGACCCGGAGTTGCGCTTTGCGTGTGTTCTCCCCTTGCCTTGTGACGAGATGAAATATGAATGGAGCCGCTATCTCTGTGTTTTTCATACATAATGGAAAGCTTAACCCTGGTTGGGTTGATTTATGGGGGATGAGAAGCGTCCCCACCCCCCTCCCAGCCCTCTTTAGCCCCTGAAGGACGCCCCGGGTTCCTGCGCGCTTCACCGGGTACATTGGCCTTAAACTTGCCCTGGCCTTCCTCCGGCTCCTTTTTGGAGTGAGGCTCAGGGTTTGAAACTTTTGTCCGCCTTTACCATTTTGCTTTCCCCGAACCTGAATGTAATAGCCAGAAGTCAAACCCTGGCCAGCCCCGGTTTACCCCCTTTCTATTGTTGACGTAGGGTCCGCCTCACGTTTTCTCTTATTACACGTGAACATGAAGATCCCTTTGAGATCCAATGTTCCACTCATTTATATACATTCCACAGGTGATACCAGTGGAATTATCCTCATTAAACTAAGGAACAACCTGCTGTTCATCCTCAACCTTAGGGTGTCCATCTGGTTTACCCATGATTGTATTTCTCTTTCCATGCGCGATTAAAACACCACGTACTGTCGGGGCCGCAGCTCTCGCTCCCCCTTTTTTTTTTTTTTGAGGAATAGCTCGGTTTCTTCGCACAACGTCCAGCCTCCCCGTCTCATTTGTTAGGTGCGGCGGCGCTGCATGGAATTCTGGGCATCCTAACAGGATGTGACACCGGGCCCCTGACCCTGATGTGTCTAAGTTAGAACAATAAAACCCCCCCCGACCTTCTGATGTGCACCATCCAGCTTAGGGGCCCCACAAAAAGTACCTGTCTCCGAGTCGAGCGGACGCATTTTTGGAAGAGTCTCGGGCTGTGGCTATTAGTACACAACATGTCTGTGGGCGGTGGGGGTCGACTCGGATCGATAAGCGTGCGGTACCACTAACGGCGTGCGTGAGATTCCAATCCACACCTTTCGAGACGGTCGTGTTTTTGTTTTTTTTGTCTTTGTCCAAGTGCTTTTTTTATGATCAGAATTCGCGAGTGAGTCCTGTGATGCGCTTCATCCGACGAGCATCTTCCACTGTGTTAAGTTAGGGGTAGAAGGAGCGCACGGGAGATCCCTCCACAGGGGGGCCCCGATGTTTTGTCATGTGTACAAAAGGGAGAGGGAGACGGGAAAGGGTAAGGGCCCTGTGTGCGTCTTGACCCGGTCTAGATTGGGGCCGGCTCTTGTCGCGAAAAGGATTGATCTGAACGATTTTATGATTCTTCTTAAATCTTTTCGGAGCATCAGCGGGCCCTTATCGTGCCCTTTCTCCTCGTGTTTGTTTGTGGTTACATGTCTGGTCTAACGTGTTCCAGGGGCGCGGCTGTGTTGGTTCACCGCCCGGGGTAAAATGGGCACCTTCCCCTCTACCCCTACCGGACTGTCCCCCGTAGTGAAGCAGAATTGACTCCATATTCAGATGGATGACTGCTGGGATCACCCATAATGAGCACCGACAGGATGGGTGTTTAAATGAATGATGGCTGAAAGACATGCCGGTCTGAAATAATCAAAGGAATTTTACCTTTGATTTAGTCACATTCTATTAGAGCCATACTAGTTTTGGTTGGATGTCAATTGCAGTTTGTGCTGTAAGGATCTGTCGGGGTTAGGATATTGTGTAGAATGTGTATTATTATCATCATGACCGTCATCCTAAATCCTTCATAGTCCTCGCCTTTGATGCTGGCGGTTTTAACGTTCCACAGAACCCAACCTACGGTACTGGACGCAGTAGGTGGTAGTTGTTGGTAAAAAAAAAAAAAAAAATGTTGAAAACCGAAGTGGTTGATATGCAGTAAGCTTTCGGGTCACTGGGATGAAAACATTCTGGCAGAGCTCTCACTCCTCTGCGGTCGAAAGGAACGAGCGGGGAGCGCAGAGGGAACAGGTGATTTTACTCACAGGCGGGGTAATGCCTTCACGGGCCAGGTCAGAGGTCGCCATACAGGAAGTGAAGCAACTCTTGGGATTGGCCACAGACTTGGCTCCAGAACCTCGGGAGGTGTGGGGGACCTGTTAGTAATCATGGCTCTAAAGCCAACAGGAAGCTCGTTGTGGGGCCCGGGCCCCTCAGCGCCGGGGCCAAGACAAAGTAACATAATCAATATGTAATCTCTTGACTCAGATTGTAATTAGAATAATAATAACACAACTTTGCTCATGCCCACTTGGCTGGAGGTTTGGGATCTCGCCTGGTGGTATGCTGCTTTGTTTTTCCTTCTTTAGCTTCATGTGTTTCCACACCGGACAGTCAGAATAAACCAAAACGACTGAGGCGTCGACCTACGAGCCGCGGAACCTTGAACGGAGGGTTTATTTATCAAAGTCATCAAACTTTCTTTTTTTATTAATTACATTTTTTTCTTCAAAGGTTCGATATCTTGTTCAAACACCATTTTTGGCGCTTGGGTTTGAACCACGGCGCCCTCTCCTCGGCCGCGCCTCGTCATCTGATGTGAGGCCGCATAGTAAATGCAAGTTAAGCGTTTGGCCAACATGTCTTCAAAATGCAGACGCCACTTTCGTCGCTTCTAACTCAAACGAGTGAGAACCCTCAGTTTTCATGGGATCCTGATCGTCGCAAAGAGCTTCAAAGAGAAACAAATATGGAAAAGTGAAAACGGCATGGCGGTTTGAAGATGTGGTTATAGCCTGATGTGGCCATGTTTATTACATGAGTTACTATGAAGAGCGTTGGGTACAAAAATAGGGTCGTCCACAGCGACTCGACAAAAGAGCGATGGGGCTTTTTTTGTATCAACAATTGTAAATAAATCCATCTCTGTCCGACGCCATAGTTGCCCCCTTGCCATCTGGATGCCATATTTGGCGTTCCTTTGTTTCCTGAAACAACGAAGCCCTTTCTCGGCAGCGTGCCACCGACCTCTCAGTCGAAGCGATGCGCGAGGCCCACGGAGCCGGGGAGCGACGGGGGAAACCTCTCGTGCCGTTTGTCTTCCCCCCGGTTTGTCGCCGTTCACAGAAACCTCCCGTTGGTTCCTGCTGCCGCCAGTCTGAGGCCAAGCGGCATCTATTACAACTGACAGCCACGGCCTCCCGCCGAGCCCGGCCTCTAAAGGAGCTTGGGGATTTGGGTTTGCCGGTTTTACAGTTCAGCCGGTTTGCGCCTCCCTCAGGCGCCGGGCGTCTCCGGCCGTCGAGCCGAGGTCGAAAATAGTTACTTGCTGCCAGAGCAACGTCGGGACGGTATGGCTCGGAGTTATGTGGCCGCTGACTCGTTCGAAAGACACCGAGCGCGGCCGCCGGACGGGGGCTCGCCGGGGAATCGGTGTCCTGGCCTCGGGGAAAGCGCCTCATGGAGGAACCGAACCGTCTGACCTTTTTGTAAGAAGACGACCCGCTGAACCCACGGCGTTATAAAGCATTATGAAGCAAATGTCGACGTTTTTGGGACGTAGGTTTAGTTTTATCATGCGCCGCATGATAATGACTGTGCTCGTGCCAACAGAGCGGAATAGAAACCACATGTGTGTTGTCTTCTCTTGGCACATGCGTAGCCCTTATGATAAACTTTGGCTGTCTTTGAGTAAATCTTGTTTTATCCTTTTGAAACGATGCCAGCCTCCAATCCCTTATTGCTCGGGCTTTTTAAGTTCTGTAGCTGTTCCATATGTGTCATTTATTTTCCTCGGCCGTGATGTCACAATACCCCGAGACGGAGCTCGGTGTTTCTGTTTTCCCGAAGCAGAAATCTAAGCTCCGGGGATTTTTTTTTTTTTTTTTTTGAGACTGTGCGAAAACAAATGAAGCACAACTTTTATGAGTTGCTTAATATGGATTTGTTCTGCGAAATCAAAACACTTGACTCGAACCGTGCCAAGAAATAACAACACGGGGGTGTAATGAGAGACAAAAAAAAAATAAAAATACGCTTGGAAATGTATTGGGCTTTTTGAGGACATTCAGAGGCGCTTCGTATTTACAACAGGCATCAAGAACTCAACTCGAGCGAAACTAAACATTGTAGAGAAGTCATGTTACCGATTAAACACGTTGAACTGTATGGCAGGAGGCTCAGTGTGTCAACAATCATACACGATACAATACATACACAAGAACTGGGCGGTATTTTTCCCCGAAACTGCAGAGATTTGCCCCCCACCCCCCTCCGCCCATTCACTTGACCAACTGGGTGCACTCTTTTAATCCCAGAGGTATGCGGGATGATTAGACTCCATCGCAGTATTATTTTGAGGGAGGTGAGTCGGAGGGACTCTCCCATCCTGGGTGCATCCTCCTGCAGAGATAATCACAGCAATTCCAGTGGAATTTTTATTGGTTAAATGTGTATATTGTATACACTGTGTGGGCGTTTCCTGCTGCAGTGCAATGCATGCGGCAGTATTAGCAACTAGAGTTTGCACGGTACCGCTTATTTCTTCTGTATCGGTATCTGCCGGTACCTCTTAGGATAATATACTATTATCTTTTTCTCTTTTACAACTCTGAGGCTTTAAATAAGGTGTTTGTATTGATGCATTTTGCTCAAGATAGCCGTCTCAAAAGTTGCTGCCGCTTTTTTTCATTCATGTTAAACACTGAAATATCACTTAATTTGCTAAATACAAGTAAAATGTATGCTTTTCTTATCTTTACATTTTGTCGTAACAGCAATGTCAACAATTTAGTAGGGGTTTGTATCTCAGGAGGTAGAGCGGGTCTTCTAGTAATCCGAAGGTTGCCGGTTCGATCCCCGCCTCCTCCTCATAGGTAGGAGCTTTAGTGTCCTCGGGCGAGACACTTAGCCCCTAATTGCTCCTGATGGCTGTCTCCATTGGTGTATGAATAATTGTAAGTCACTTTGGACAAAAGCATCTGCTAAATGATGATGTAATGTGATGTCACAAAGGCCTTTCAATGATGTATCGCAGGCGAGATTTGTAGGAGGGTCACATTGGATTCTTATGTCCTTTTCCAATATTTTTAGCTGCTATCCACCCGATAACAGGTACTGGATATCAGATCGGTGCCATCTCCACTAGAAACTTCTGCGTAATCTTTAAAACTATTTTAACTTTTTGAAAAAAAATTCACAAGATCTAATGTTTGTAAACACATTTCATATTTTCTCATGGAATTATTTTTTTTATATCCTGGGTATGTCTTGCCAAAGAGAGAATCAACTGTCCCACCCTTGTGAGAAAAACTCATTCTGTGTGTTTTGTGGTCCAGTGCAGTACATGAGGCAAAACCCTGTGAAAATGTGGTCACTCAATCTTTAAAATCAGCTCTTAAAGAACATTTCCATAAGAGCTAATGTTTTTTTTTAATCTATTTCTTACATTCTTACATTATTTGTTTTCTTGTAGTCATTTGAATTATATTTGCACGGAAAATACTAAAATACAAAAAAAATACTACTTTGGAATCTTACTATTAGTGACTTCAGCAACTAGTTGCTTGAAGTTGAATTGACTCTGGAAACTTCAGGGGGAAGCCCGAGATGAGATGGAACTATGGGGATCTTCTCCCCAACCTTTTGTTATAAGGAAGAATAGATTTTTTTTTTTTTTATATATTTTCATCTGCTTTCATATGCTCATCTTTTATTGCCCGCTGCGTTCAGAACTCGCCTCTCCAGCGACAACCGGGAATTTTGATCAGGGTTCCGACACGGAACCAAACACCGAAGCTCACGGCTCCTCTCGCAGTGCAATTGATGGTCTGTGCAAAAAAAAAAGGAAGGGATTTTCTCTCCGTACTTATGGAAGACTGGGTAATTTCCTCCCTGGGATCCACTTCGCTGAGATGAAATGCACAGAGAGAGGGGGGGGGGGTGAGAGAGAGAGAGAGAGAGAATGAGAGAGAGAGAGAGAGAGAGAGAGAGAGAGAGAGGGAGAGATTGGAATGCCTGCGGTGCATTTCTTCCCCAAATGAAAAGCAGGTGACTGTGCATTGTACGGCCGGTTTGTAAGAGGGCACGGGAGACCGGAAGACGGAGAGAAAAGAGAGGTTAAAAAAACACAAAAAAACACTTTTCCTCTCAGTGTGCTGGTGCCCTGTTCGTTCGTTCCTCAAGGTTCTCCGGCTTAATACATTCAGCCCTTTTCCCTTTCCTGAGCGCCCTCAAAGTCACGTGTAAAACCTGACTTGTTGTTTGATGGCTTTATCTTTTCGCCTGACCTTTTGTATTTGGTCAAGGAGATAACAGATAATGGAATACCTTGCTGGCTGAAGTGTGTATCCATAAATATCGGTACTAATATTAATACCCAACCTCAGCTCTTAATACCATCAACGCTAGAGAAAATATATCGAGTATGATTTATTTTTTCTTTATTTGTGTGACGGCCTAGTGATGATCTTTTTGGATCCTTCTGGAATTGGAAGGAATAAGGAATTAAGGAAGCTTAAATTAGTTGGAAAGCTGTGCACATTTTTTTTTTTTATTTATCACAAGCGTCCCAAGTATATGGGTTTCATGCTTCTTTCATTCCCCTTCTCCAGCTTAGTTTGACTGTAAGTGCCTCCTATATTCCCTCGACCTCTTTGTGTGTGCGTGCACTTGATAACACTTTATCAGCGCTGAAGTGCATTTCACTCCATTTGAGTTCGGTGAGTAAATGTCAGAGGATCGACTGGAAACCAGAGTCGCCGACGCTCTCGACCCACTCCACAGGTAAAAATCCCATTTTCGTGGATTGTCGCCAGTAAAACGTGCTTGTTTTCGATCTTGATGGATTTAGAGGTAGAATAATTTTTGCATTTAGAGTGTGTGTGTGTGTCCGTGTGTGCGTGCGCCCCAACAGGCCACGTGACCGCCGACGCTGATTGGTGGGCGGGGGGTTCTCTCCCCCGCTAGGCTCCCAGACGCCTGCTGCCGCTGCGCTGACGTCAGGGCAGTGACAGTTATGGCAAAACCGCGTTCCAAAAGTACTCGAGGACCGGAGGAATCGACCGCGATTTTGGGCGACATTCTCCGTCCTGGGTGTTAAGGTGTTAAACTGAGGATCAGCGTTTGTGGAGGGGAGAAGCCACCTTTGGGGATATAACTCCCATCTTTTTGGTCTCCTTTTCGGTCCCCAAGCGGTGAACCCCACCCGGGGCACGGGGCTGTTTGGTGCGGGGTAAATAATTCGGTCAATCCATTGTGCAGCTGCCGAGGCTGTCACGAGCTGCGGACGTGATTTACTCCCTCGCGCATTTCTCTCCGGCGCAGTAAAACGAAACTGTCGCTTTTTTTTTTTTTCCTGGCGACGCGTCCGCCCCTCGCGGCCGTGATTTGTTACCGTGCGCCGCGCTCCGCTCCTCGACTTCCCCTCAGCATAAAGCGGAAATGAGGATTTATTCACTGTCGCTGCCGGGGGCCGGGGCGGCCACGACAGACGGGGGGAGGCGCGCACAGCCCCGGCCCATGAACAAATTATTTATTTTTAAAAGATTAACACAAGAGAAGAAGTTAAAATAACGGTGGCATGTGTAATCAGTAAGGTCAGCAGGGTGCGTCGGGGCATGAGTGGAGAAGTGTGTGAGTGTCATGTTGTGCGGTGCAGCAACACAAGCCAAAACCCAATGGGTGTCAAAGGGAGGGGAGAGAGAGAGGGAGCAAGATGCCTTTTTTTTTTTTTTTTAAATGAGCCCTGGCGCACACGCGGGCCCAGGTGTTGCCAGCGTTGCTGATGAGCCTCTGCCACGCCCACCTCCGGTACCCGCAAAGGAAGCGGCCGCGCGAACCCGGTGACAGGCGGAGGGGGCGGAGAGGGTCGTCACGTTCACCCGTCGATTTATGATGCTGACATTTCGAGTTCCAGAATTGGATGCATTTATAAAGGAAAAGCGTCTGGTTGTAAAACTTTTTTATTAATTTTTTATTTTTTTTTATTTAACCTGTGCTGTCAGCATGCTGGGCATACAACACAGAGTATTTGTGCTATTGCATCTAGGACAGAGTTAGTCTGCAAGTGCAGTTCAACTTCTCAGCCTGCAATGCAACTCTTTATTCATTCTTTAATCATCAAGAACTGCTGCAATAGCTCTGTCCTGTGGATGACCTGTGGGATGACAAGAGCACAGCTTTTTGTTAGACAGAACCGCCACCAACCCCCCTCTTTTGAGAACCATCTTACCATGTTTTGGTCCATAAACAAATCATCATTACTACTCCAAGAGGGGGACAAATAAAATTGCAAACAAACATGTACATGGAAATACGTGAACATAGAAACATGAGACACAACAGCGCATGTCATAGTTATAGCAGCAAATGAGGGAGAAAAGGAGAGGGATGTAATCAGGAGGGCGTTTGAGTTGGGGTGTGTTCAAAGCAGGTGCTGGTGCTGTGTGTGTGGCTGTGTTGAGTCCACTTGTGTGTGTGTGTGTGTGTGTGTGTGTGTGTGTGTGTGTGTGTGTGTGTGTGTGTGTGTGTGTGTGTGCGTGTGGGACTTGTTCCGATTAGTTCCGGTGTATGGGCCGGCAGGGGAACCACACCCCTGCGCCAACCCACCAGCGCCCCGCCCGCCCCCCGGGTTGTAAAACCTCACTCGGCATTATATACAAGAACGGTCACCTCATCAAAGACTTTTTGGATGCAATGAAACCTGTGCCACGGGTACAACCGGTTCCTCAGTATGAGCTGCACTCCTTCAAATGTTTGCGTCCTATGTTTGAATCTAGCTGGCGGTCCATGTTGTGTGTCACCTGCCCACTATTCCCCATACCGTCCTATCATCACCACACAACGTGAGTTTGACAGCATTACGTCATATTCGAATTTGACAGATATGACCCCCAAATGTGACCCCGCCCCTTTGGTGAACTTCAACGAGAGATCGAACAAGTGTGGTGGGAGAATATGTTTGTTTTTCCTAAAAATTCCCCTAAAAAGAGCTTTAACTTGGACGCATCACCAACTTCCTCCAAGGTCTTCTCCTTTTCCACGGTTCCCCTCCGGTCTTCGCTTTTGGTCTGGGTGGGTGGGTGCGAGCGGTTGGCGGTACTGTGTGTGTGTGTGTGTGTGTGTGTGTGTGTGTGTGTGTGTGTGCATAGTCTGTGCGACTAGGTGTGTACTGTGTGTGCATGCATCTACATGCGGTGAGTTCCAGGTGACGTGTTTTGGGTCGAACGGCCTCGCTGGTCGTGCCCGGTCTCATCATGCTACAAGCATATCATTGCGGTGTCATCTGAGGATTTGGCAGGATTTTCCCCGGCTTGCTTTTGGGGCAAACGTGCCGTTACATCCCCCTTGTCCCCCCCCATGGAACTCCGGGGGAACCCGGTGAAGGCCCTGAACCTCACGGCTGGTAGGCTGTTTACAAAGCATGTTCGAATTTGGAACGGCGTTGGCGTGTTATATGTGTATAGGAGGTCTGCCTCCCCCGAAATGTTTGGAAATCACTGAAAGAGACCCGAGGGAGGAAGAGGAGAGGAGATAGAATGAGAGCGGGGGGGAAAAAACGAAGGGATGAACCAGGCGAGGGGAGGAGGTGGAGATTTTGGGGGGGGGGGGTTGGTTAGAGAGGGGAAGGTATTGAACCTCCTGAGGGCTGTGTGTGCGCAGGGAAGGGGTCAGGCAGAGGGGAAGGAGAGAAGCGGGAATAGGTCAGAGGTCATTTGGCCCTTGCCAGCTCACGTTTAGCCGCGTGAGATGAAGAAGGGAGGCCTTGTGAACGGGGGACATGGGCGGTTGGGGGGGGACGGGGTGCGGTGATCTTGAGGATTGGAAATGGGGGACATGCAAATACACCGTGTGCTTGGGTTGTGCTCACATGTCGTGACACACACACACACACACACTCACACGCATGCACATACAGTACACACATACAAAAGGATATTTATTAAATTAATTAATTAATTAATTTATGTATATTTCATGCATTTATCTTTTTAAGTAATTTTTTGTTAATTTATAAAAAAAATATATATACAGTATATAGTATATTATTATATATTAATTTGTACAGTTAACTGTAAGCTGTGGTTTATCTAATCTTTTCAAATTTTTTTCCATATATTGCCTTTTTTAATATTTCTGTTTTATTGTGTTGCTTTATTCTTATGTTGCCAACTGTTTTAATACTGTCTGTCTAAATATAAATTCTCTCTCTCTCTCTCTCTCTCTCTCTCTCTCTGTAGTCTCTCTCTCCCCCTTAACACAAGCACACACACACACACAGCCGCGCACACACACGGAGGCACAGATGGGGACATGCGTTCACGACCCCTGCGTGTCTTGTTAAAACATCCAGCCCCGCACATGGTGTCCCATACGATCGGCGCCGTCGTGCTAACTCACTTATCGCGGTCGACTGGAGCGCTGCGGTAAAGCGGAGGAACAATAGACGCTGAGTGGCCGGGTGTTGATGCAGCGATGCCTTCTGCCGTTCATCCCAATGACTTTTTCTACTGTAGAGGAGGGCGGGGACGCTGGGGGGGCGACGGCCAGACCGCTTTTCACCGGTTAACATTGTTCATTTAACATCCAGGCCGGCTGTGTTGTCTCTCTCAAATTGGGGGGGGGGGGGGCAAATTAAAAGCCGTTTATTTCAAAGAAAGCATCTGAGTTGGGTATTGATTTATTGGGGGTTTTGTACGCCGTGCTGTGCTTTTTGAGCTTTGCTCTTAACCGCGCACTACCAACGGATAATGACAGTAGTTATCGTTATTGTAATTATTGTGCTCAAATCGTATTCACAAGTTACATGTTGCTCCTAAATGTCTGTGATGGTCGGTCATTGCATTCTAGAATATCACTATTCAGCAAAAAGAGCCTCATGTTGATGGCAGAAAAGGTCTTATCACCGTGCATCTTCATCCTCATCATCATCATCATATCAGCTGTTGTCTTTGGGTGGTGTCGTATCATCATAAAAGGCAGATATCGTTTTGTAGGTCCGGGTCCTTTTGATGGGTCCAATGTTGTCGCTGTCTGTCGGTGTTCTCTTTGGCGGCCGTCCTGTCGGCCTGTTCTTGCCCTCGGTTAGTCCGTCCGTCTGTCTGCCTGTCTTCCTGTCTGTCCGTCTGCCGGCCAGCCAACAGCACAGGTCCTCACTGCGTGGGGCATCTTCTTTTGTCTGCAGATGTTCCCACATTACCTTTGTTAATTGGGTAAGGAAAAGAGCCCCGAAGCTCAATGCTGGTGTGTGTGTGTGTGTGTGTCTTGTGTGTGTGTGTGTCGTGTGTGTGTGTGTGTGTGTGTGTGTGTGTGTGTGTGTGTGTGTGTGTGTGTGTGTGTGTGTGTGTGCGCCTTTGTATGAGTCAGAGTTTTGGACGCGTTGAGGGAAATAGTTTTTAGTTTTAACATTGGGGAGGAACACAGCCTCCTGGTTACCTTATCCCACTGGAATGTCTGTACCGGAGCGGAGTCTGGAAGGACTTAGTCCATACCATAACATCACCCAACACATACTGAGGCGCTTGGACCTGTGTGTGTGTGTGTGTGTGTGTGTGTGTGGGGTGGGGAATCAGCAATCTAATTTTTTTCTTCTTCTTTCAATTAAAACTTGGGAAAAAAAGCTACTTTCAATTTGCGATCACGTATTTCACAACTGCAAATTGGACCAGAATCTACAGATTTAAATCGTTATTCAGAGTAATGATCAACGTCCCTTTAGCGGTTGCTTCCCCGGTGTGGCCGGGCATCCGGTCTTTTTCGAGGAAGGCCATGCTGTTTTGAATGTAGGCCTGGCCAATGAGCCTGCGTTTCATTTGATTTTCCAAGGCATCCAAACAGAGGTCTACGCTTTCACTGAAATTCGAGTTTCATTTTCCCCAATCAGATAACTTTTCTATTTGTGTTGTACATCTTTTCACTGTCAATCACTAGTTGGCTTACTACCATATCTGTTCATGGGTGAAACCAGGTGTGTGTGTGTGTGTGTGTGTGTGTGTGTGTGTGTGTGTGTGTGTGTAATGTGTGCGTGCATGTGTGCGTGCATGTGTGTCAGAAATAATGGGAGATTATGTGTGCGTCTCTCAGGGAGCTGGAAGCCCCGTTTCCCAGGAGCTGTAGCGTCTGAGCTGGGGGGGTCGGAGGGGGTGGGCCGTGTGCACACACTGACCCCAGCTTTTTGGGGGGTCCCGGTGCCTGTCCGAAACCATTTCCTTCCTTTGTGTGCCGGGTTGAGGAACCCATGGGTGAAGGGAATGCTAAGGACGGAGGCCCTTCGGTGTCTCGCCGCCCGACATGTCCTGTGAAAGAGCCCACCGTGCCGCCTTCAACCCTTCCTCCCCTGCCGACCGCCCGGCCGCTTCTCTGCGTTTCACCCGCTGTATCCCAAATCCCCCCCGACTGCACACTCCAGCCCCCCCCCCCCCGGCAATAAACTCAGAGAGCGCCCGGCGCACTGCTAATGGTCGGAAACAATTAAAGGCCTACAAAAGAGTCTCCCGCCATATTGTGCATTGTGCCGCGTATTTACATTGTGTTTGGGGTTAAATGAAGAAGGCCGCAGTTTTCTGTTGGCGGGTGGGCGGGTGGGTGGGGGTTGTCTCATTGAGGAGATGCTTGTTTGTTTGGCTTCATGGAGACGGGACTGGACTCCCAGATAATCTACCGCTAATTGGACGCACCCCCCCCCAAAAAAAACCCCCAAAAAAACAAAACAAAAACCCCAAAACAAAACCACGGTCCATTGTAGCTTAAGTGCCCCCATTCCCCGCTGACCTCTCCGCCCGCACCCATCTTTCCTCTCACAGCGAACCAAAAAAAAAAAAAAAAAGAAAGACTTGAGAAACCCGTCAACATGGAGAGTGGCATTCCAGCGGATGTTGAGATAGTTGAGTGGACCCCGCCCGCTCAGCCCGGTGTCTGTGAATGGGTGGAGGCAGGGAACGAGGGTGGAGGGGTCAAAGACGGCGCTTAATGGACTTGGAGATGGGGACGTTCAGCCCGCCGCGGTGCTCCTGCCTGTTTGCGAGAGGGAACCTGAAAATGGGAAAAGAGAGGGAGTGCAGGGGGGCGGGGGTCCTTCTCCACCTAAACCTTATTTTGCAGTGGTCGGGAGTCAGCCCGAGGGATCAGAATCTGATCCCGTGGGGAGTAGAAGATAGATTCAAAGATTCTCAGGCCGAAAAAAACAAGTAAAAAGAAATACAAAAAAACAGATTCTTCCTATATCACCTGCCCATATCATACTACGACACGCTGTTTAGTTCATCCATGCAAATTTGATCATACAAATAAGAAAGTTGCATATATGGCGTATAGTAACATACTCACATTCATTATGCTTTATTTCTACATTTTATTTCTGCATTTTTCAAGGCTTTTATGAGCAACAGTAACACTGGACAGCAGCCAAACCAACCGTGTAAACAGACTAAATAACTTGTCTGGAGTTGGAGGCAAACCTGCATCTACTGTGGAGCAACAGTGACGGATTAAAGCGGGACCCCGGTGTCTTAGCACAATCGATTGGATTTGGAATCTGAAATTTTTTTTTTTTTTCTAGATGGAACATGTTTGGAGTCATACTTCAAATTTATAATCTGTTTTTTACAGTTTTTGGACAAAAAAATCCCAAAGCCAATCAAGTCCCAAATTAGTAGCAACAGTTTTACTTAAGGGATTAAATCCAAATGAAGATAAAGTACTGTATATTGCTTCTTGCTTGGGGTATTCTCATTTCTATCAGACAATTCATGGCAAAAATACATTTCGGTTTTTACATCTGGGTTTGAACTCTTGTCGCTCCCATGTGTGTATTTAAGAAACAGTGACATTGATTGGCAGCATTAGGAACATGGGAGCCATGAAGCTGAACCTCCCTCATGGACGGGGGAGGCAGAGCCCGCAGGTGGATGGAGGGAGGTGGAGGGAGTAGCAGCCGCAGCACAACAGCGACGGCAGTGAAGAGCAATAACGGACTGAGCAGTTTGACATTTTAAAGTTTGACGGATTAAAGACAGCTTAAATAGACGGCCCCTTTTTGGGAGTGGACACTTTTTGGCGCCAATGCAGGTGTCAGACAGAACTGGATCTCTGTGGTTGGAGGGGAGAATAGGACTTGGTTGGGATGAGGCGTCCCTCTTCTACCCACCTGTGGTTCGTTTGGTGTCCAGCCTGACACCATTAACTCCTTTTTTTTATTTTTTATTTTATTTCTTTTTTTTTGCAGCAGCATTTAGCAAACTTTCAGGAAGTGGAACCAAATGCTTGGTTCTTTTTTTTTTTTTTTTTTTTCAGTCAACGTGGATTGAGCAAAGTATCATTCCTGAAAAGCTGCATTACAGAAACAAAGGGAAAGAAACACAAACATGACAGAAAAACACACACACAGATACTCTTACACACTCTCACAAAACTCAGAATGCCAGTGCAGTGGATCCCCACTTATTACCCCGTAACCCCCATGAGATCCCTGTCACCCAGCCTAGCAGGTGCCATTTTGAGGCCTAGGATAACGCCATTATGGATGCCAAGCAGAAGCCTTTGCCCTCCTCCCAAATGCTCCCTCGCTGGCCTGCAGAGCCCTACACAGCCGCGGCCTTTGTTTTAGCCTAACTAGATTAGGCTAATCACATTAAGCAGTGTTGTGGCGTAGCCCAGAGATGGAATGAAGAATGAGATCTGTGGTGTTGTTGCCATGTGGCTCGGCCCAAACACTCAACCTGCTGTCGTGTAGTTTGACGTTGGAACCAGCGGGAGTCGGATCAGATTGGTGGCGTTTTTGAGTTCACATAAAGCCAAACAATGCCTCGCTGTTGAATTGTGTATGGCCACTACAATTTGCTCATTTTGGGTCCCATAAAAATACTTTCAGCAAATCAACAAATTACAGAATGAATATTTGTGGTATTTTTTTGGTTGAATTCAACTTTTACCCTTTTGACATAGAAGGTTAGTTACAAACAAGTTGTTTGATCTGTTCCCATGGTTCTATGTTTCCTGGGCCTTATGTTCCCTAAATGACATCGGGGGCCAAATGTTGTAATGCTGCATATTAAAAAAAATCTCATTTAAACCTGCTAATCTGCATTACCATATACCGGAGGTATGTACATTATTCATCTTTTTTTGACGAGTGGACATACGGTTCTTGGGAACATTTCTTTTGGAACTTTGGACCTTTGGAACATAGAACCTCGAGAACATAAGCTGCTTTCACACAGGCACTCCGGATCATTTCCAGACCATGTCCAGGTTTTCCCTTCCTGGAAATAATCTGTTTGGTTTGGATGAGGGGTGAAGCCTAGGTAGAGCGTGCAAGAGGTAGGACGTGATGCAATGATGCTGCGAAGGTTTACAGCACACACAAGATGATTTCAGCTTTACAATGCATGTCTGAAAGCAGCTATATAGATCCTTGGGAACATAGGTCATTGGGAACATATAACCATGGGAACATAGAACCTTGGGAACATAGGTCGACGAGAACATTGGACCTTGGGAACATGTCATTGGGAACATTGGTCGTTGAGAACACAGAGCCTTGGGAACATAAAATCTTGGGAACATAGGTCAATGGGAACATTAGACCTTGAGAACATAGGTCATTGGGAACATAGGTTTCTGGGAACATAGGTCGTTGAGAACATTGGACCTTGGGAACATAGGTCGTTAAGAACATAGGACCCTTGGAACATAGATTCTTGGGAACATAGAACCTAAGGAACATAGGTTCTTGGGAATATAGAACCATGGGAACTTTGGACCTTGGGAACATACAGTAGGTCATTTGAAACATAGGTCACTGGGAACATCTGTTCTTGGGATATATGTTCTTTGGAACATAGGTCGTTGGGAACATTGGATCTTGGGAACATAGGTTGTTGGGAACATAGGACCCTGGAAACATAGGTTCTTGGGAACATATGTTGTTGGTAACATAGGTCATTGGGAACATTCAGTAGGACCTTGGGAACATAGGACATTGGGAACATAGGACCTTTTGAACATACAGTAGGCCCATGGTTGCAGTTGAAGACTGGCATTACAGATTGAGGCTTATCCCCTCCCTTTTATAGAAATGTATATCCTAAGTATTGAAACCATACCTCCTAAGTTTTAAAACACCATTAACTGTTGCCTCAATGTCATCTCCATTAAGCAAAATGGATGAAGAGAGGCAAGCCAGATGAAAAACGCTAAAGAAAGAAAGGAGAATGGGGGGCGGCAGGGAAAGCAATGGAAATCTACTTTGCTTTTTCGCTTAAACATCGTCTAAATCCACTGGGCTTTTTCACTACTTCACACCTGGATCTAACTGAGCGTTTCAGGCAGAAAAAAAGTCTCAATGGGGGGAGGATCACAGGACATAGACATTTGGCTTTCTCATTTACGGCGCAGACGTCTGCAGCCTTGAATCCATCTTTCTGTTAACTTAATACAGTGGGGAGGGGGTAGACGGGGGGGTCAAACAATGTAAGACTTACGAAGAGAAATGAAAAGAAATGACGAGAGGAAAGAGATGCAGTGAGAAATAATGAGGTGCGAAAGACAAAAGAGGGACCGGGATTTGGCTGGCAGCAGAAAGGTAAGAAGAGAGAAGGAGGGAGGTATTGAGGAGACGTAAATCCTAGCTTAGTAGAAAGGAGTGAATGTATGGAGTCAGTCTGAACAATATTGACAAAATCAAATCACTATTTTTGATTAATACCTCAATGTCAATAATTTGACGCTATTTTGGGGATGATTATTGGTGCTTTCATAACATATTTACATACAACAAACAATTATCAGCAATGTGGATATTATGGCCAAGCAGTTTGGTACGCCCCTTATGGTGCAATACACACACGTGAACCGCGGCATACTGATATAACGCTAGAAGTCCACCAGACACGTTGGCGCAACGTACGGTGAACCGTTAAGTGCCGCTTCCTATTGAATCCACTGTTGAAGTTCCACTGGCAAAGTCAGCCATGGGGGGGTCCCCGCAGAGCCGTGCAGCTGTTCTATTTTTGCACGGGAGGTAAATGTGTTTTTCAACTACGTGCGGCTATGCATCCTTTTGCATAGAAACACAAGATAAAACTACATAGAAATGTTTTTTGTAAAGCATGCAATCAATTTAAATGTGTTTTGTATGAGCCTTCATTGTGCCAGAGACCTAGAGCTGCTGTCAGATTTGCTTATTGATCAAGACCCGTCTTAAATACAAAGCACAAGCATATATTGCAACTACCCTGGAGTTGAGGTGACCAGTCAGAAAATGCCCCTGGGATGGCCATGCCCCTTTTTATCATGAACTTCTCTTCAGTCACTCTCTCCTCTCCTTCCACACTCCCCAGGGACCCGCTCGTAGACACCTGGGCAAACCTACTACCCTGGAAACCTCCCCTCCAATCAGCTGAACTTATGCAAATTATAACAACCAACCAATGAACTTTAACCCCTGTCTCCCCCATACTCATACACATACAACGTTACGCTAGTTATTTATGGCAGACTACTATAAAAACATTTTTATACCTTTATTAACTTTTTTTGAATGTTCTTATATATAAAGATACCGAAACCATGCGGTTAGTGTGGCCTAAAAAGGTGATATATACTGAATTGTGTGCCCACTGTATCATTGCATCCCTCGTGAGGTTTGGTGAGTTACACTAGCATTTTAAAAAAATACCCCGAAAAAATGGAGAACAGAAATAATAATTAAATGAAATAGAAAAAAAAGTTAAGCAAAAATAAAAAATAAAGAAAAAAATTGACTCATATATACAAATTGCCCTCAGGTCTTAATGTCTCTATGGTGGTTGAGTTCCCCAAGCAGCTTTTCTAATACGCTGCCTCCAAGGGGTTTTGAAAAAAAAAAAAGTCTTAGGCGTTAAGACGGTTACCGTGGCGGGTCGTCTGGGAATTCTCTCTGCTCCGCTTTTTAACTGGCCACTTCTGGAGATTCTCCGGGACTTGGCATGAAAACTCCCATAATCCCCAAGTCCGCCCAATATGCCCACCACATGGCCACTTTGAACAATGTCTAGCAGGCACGTGCACACACCAGCACATACACACACACACAGGTCTAAAGGAGGTCCGTTCTTTACTGCCACTTCCTGCTTCGAAATCACATCCAATAAAACCGTCACTTTTGGGTTTAATTACTGCGGAGCATATGCTTTGCAGATATTGTTTGTACGGATCTGCTTGTACCTGTGAATCAGGTCGGCCAACCTTTTGATTTCCGATTATACTGACGTTGACACACCTTTTTTTTTATTTTCCTCGCTCTCCCTGCTCTGCTGAAGTGCCCCGGCATTTTTTTTTGCGGTCGTACGTGGGAACCTCTGTGGGATGTTTGTTCCCGTCCGGTCCCGCCGTGCTCCATTTTCTCACACGCCCTCACCAGTATTTGATTGACAGGCGGTGTGGCCCGTTGCTGTTATTCTTGTTTTTCCAAATTAACCTGCACACTTTGTGGATGGGAGTGGCCAATGGTAAGGGTCCGGTTCACGTCATCAACATTTTCTATCAGTCAGGGGGAATGTGAGTTGGAGAACATTGTACAGTTTCACAGACATGTTCAAATTAAGATGGATTTTTTAAAATTCTGCCTTAATTATGTTATAATTATGGATTATTTTTTAAATGCAGAGGCAGAGTTAAGAGACTACTCCCAACACCACACACACACGCACGCACGCACGCACGCACGCACGCACGCACACACACACACACACACACACACACACACACACACACACACACACACACACACACACACACACACACACACACACACACACACACACACACACACACACACACACACACCCAAATTGACAAATTCTGAATCGTTCCAACACAAACTTGGGAGAAACCTTTTAATGTGTAGAGAAAACAGGCACTACTGCATATTTTAAATATTTTTTTGCCATTTTTTAAATTTTATTTTTTTATAATAGTTCCACTGTATGTTCCCAATGTTCCAGTCTTCCCAGTGCCATATGTACCCTCATCATTAAAAGAAGAATAATGTCCACACCTCTGGTATAATATTATATTCCAGAGGTGTGATATGTATATTTCCCACACCTCTGGTATATATTGCGTATATACTATTATTATTATTATTTTTATTATTGTAATAATAATATTATGTATACAATATTATTATGTATATGCTATAATGCAGATTAGCAGGAGATATGTTTTGATATGCAAAGTGATATTTTCCAAGTACTTGAATATCATGAACAATGAATGAAAACATTCTTATTCACCGACGTCCGGCGACATTCGGAGGATGGGTTGACGCTTCTAAAAAGAACTGACCAAATGGGTTAAGTCAATAATTGAAATAAATCCTATTCAAACAAGGCCAGACATGGAAGTAATACCACCTGAGGGAGCACCTGAGAAAACACCGGCAGGAAGTCGTGTCACGGCTCCCTGCGGTCGTCGATTAAGGGGCGATTGGAAACACAAGCCGGGTTTTCTAATAGAAGACTCCACGGGGGGCGGACGGAGCCTGGGAGTTTGACCCCGCCCTCCGCTGTCTCGGAATCGAGGCGGGAAACGGGGGCTCGGCGAGGGCGGTGGCGGGGTGGGGGAGGCGGAAGGAAAGACCAAAAGGGCGGAGGACGGAGGTTTTTAGGGGGGAACCCACCGACGTCGTGTCCGGATCCCCACGTTCACACCTGGCGGAAGGAGGAGACCCCTCACAAGAAATAGACAGAATGAGGACGAACAGGAGATGGAGCTCGTATTTTCTGCTTCTGCGTCCTGTCCACTAAATTCTCTACAAGAAGAACCCTGTTACTGTCTGGATCTGAGCTCTCCAGAGGTTCCTCGGGGGACTCGGTTTCCTCATTTCATTTCGAGAGACATGATCGTTTCACAATTTTAGACATTTCAGTGTCTGCGGGTCCCAAAAGTCTTAAAACGTCTGAAATCCGATTTTAGAAATATTATGCCTTTTAAAGTCAATAAATTCTCTTAAATTTGAATTTACTAGGTCTTCATTTCCATATAAACATATTTTCTAATTGTAGTCATCAATATATTTCTTTCAGAATTCAACTCCTTTCCAGATTCCATTATAATGTGTTATTTAGAGACAAACCAGGGCAGAGGGAGACCACGTGGAAGCGGCTGTAATCTCATCTGCTGGTGATGCCTCCAACACCAGCCCCTCCGCCTCTCTTTTCTTTCCCTTGTGTGAGTTTTTTTTATCTTTGTTGTTTTTTTTTAGTTTTTTTTTTTTTCCTCTCTCTCCTTTAGCCCGAGGAGCTGGAGGCTCTGCATTCCCACACCTTCCGGGTCAAGACCTTCAAGAAGGCCAAGCACTGCGGCTTCTGCAAGCAGACCATCGTCCAGGAGGGGCTCATCTGTCGAGGTCAGTCCCTTCGCGCCCCCTCGTCAGGCTCGGGGAGAGAGTCCAGTCAACCACGAGCATCCACGAGCGGGGGGTTTCTCAATGTAGAGTCCCCCAAAGAGGTCCTCCAAACGGTTTCAGGAGGCCCACAGCAAAATGATTGATAGACAAATTGATAGGTAGTTATTCATCCACGAAAGGGAATTTGCCCTGTCCCAAAAGCTCACATCAACACGATAGGCATAATAATAATCATAAGAATAAAAATAATAAAGCAATGAAGTTAGAATATGAATAAAAAAATGGCAATGTATGGAGAATTTGGAAAATATATAAAAAACTCAAGTTATCTTTACCCAATAATAAAAAAAAATAAAATCTGCCAATATACACTAAACCTAATGATCAACTACATAAGTAACCTAATCCTTCAGCTTCACCATTATTTCACTGAGCAACGTTAAATGTTTTGATCCTAGTTTCGCTGTTCTCTCCCCAACTGGAGTATGGAGAGGTAGGGAAGGCACAACAAAATCACTTCCGACAACAACAAAATCTCCTCAGATCGGGGGTCCCAGAGACCAAATTGTTATGAATCTGTGGCCTGGTGTGTTTGAAATTGGGGGCCCCCTCGCCCGGTGAAAAAGGTTGAGAACCACTGATCCAGATGACTGTGATGGGACTAGTGGGACAAATTCAACGTGATGAGGATTTCGAAACGTGATGAGGATTTCGAAGCTGAGATCGTTGAGCGCGCGCGCGCACACACACACACACACACACACACACACACACACACACACACACACACACAACGTTGAAATGGTGAACCACATTGAGCTCTCATGCCACAATTGGGCATAGCCTTTATTATTGTGTTCCAGCTCCAAAAAGCGCTGGTACAGTATATAAATAACAGCACTATCGTTCTGTTTAACGTCCGGCAAGATTAGGCGCCGTCCGACGCGGCATCTATCAGTATAAGAATAAGAGGGGTGAGCTCGGGTCACCTGGGGTCATCTCGGTGTCAGCGTCGGGTCGATGGAGTGACGGAGGAGGTTAAAAGGATCCCCGGGGGGGCCGGGGGGGCCGGGGTTAACAGGTTCTCAGTTTTCCTTGGTGGTGTTTGCTCAGGAGCCATTGTCTCCGATTGATCCACGATCCTTCAGCTTTGACACAACAATTGGATAAACAGGCTTTTAAGGGTCGGTGTAAAGTGGTTTCTGAGGACTGTCTGAAGTACAAGTGGGTCTTCCCCCTTCCCCAACCTTTTATCAGTGTAGTATTAGTGCTTGTATTATTCCTCTAATAAATAATTTTCACGTATTGTTTTGATTTGGCTGTCCTGGATACCGCCCGGGTGCCGTTTATCGCGTCCAACGTCTCCGCGATTGCCACAAACGCTCAGGCGAGCCAGGGAAAGTGCATGGAAGTGAACAGCGCCGAACGCCTGGGTGGGACGTCTCTCGCCGTAGATTTTCCGCCTTTCACCTTTTCGAGCCGCCGCGGCGATTACGCAAACCGCGGGAATCGCAGTTGTTCGAGCCGAGTGCGACGCTTTGGCGAAATATGCTTCCATCCAGATATCGGCGCGTTTTAAGCCGATGATGGACGTGCCGCTAGAAATGGGTGCGTTTCCATCAGTCGGGTTGAGGAGGCTGTATGGTCCTCCTAAATGCGTATGCGTGTCGGAGATGCGTATTATTAGAGTTAAAAATTAAGAAAAACACAGTTATTATTATCATTTTTTTGTTTATTCCTTTTTTTCTCTGGATGTGTCCAGGTCCATACAAACAGTGTGATCCTTCTCAAATGACACAGAAGCCTTTTCTGTCCGAGCCCTGGGTACAACACAGAGTTGAGATAGATACAGACACAAATCAGGAACTTTCAAAGTAAATAACAATACAGGTATAAAAATAGAAAACAAAATACGAAATAGAAAATCAAACTTAATAGCTCGAGGCAGAATGTTGGCGCGTGCCCCCGTGATACTCAAATCACTTTACAAAGAAAGGGTAAGAGAGAAACAAAAAATACAAATAGATTCACCTCAAACAAGGTGTCGTGCGGGTGTGACGTAAACAATCCAACTCTCCCACCTTTTCAAAAACGTGTCCTGTTGCCGTCTAATAGCAAAAGTAAAAAAGTCTTAAATAATATCGATGCAATCATCAGCTGTTGGAATTTCTGGTTTTAGCCACATTCTACTGTGAGAATAGATTATAAACCAAAACAAATATCCATCATAAGAGGCAGCATTTATGATGGCAGGGTGCCAAAATACACGGCCTCTACTTTGAATGGAATGTCCACCTGGAATACTTTTTTACAAAACTTTATGAACCTCCTGCCAGAAAGGAATTAATAACGGCCAAGCCCGGAATATATGAACATATTTTTTCATAATGATTTGAATCTGAGAAGCCACACTGTCTCCAGCACTTGGAAGGTTGTGTGTAATGACTCTTTTCAGGTGGATTAATGAAGAACCTGATGAGGCTTTTCCAACTGAACTCTCTCCGTGAAGCTGCACATGACGCTTTCCCTTGAAACTCATAAATTCTCCCGTTCCTCCTCCGTTAGATCTGCTTTCGTTCCCTTTCCCACCTTTGTTTTTACGTACTATGAGTTACCTTTTGTTTGTTGTAGTCCCCTATAAAGTATCCAGATGTTTATTTGGTTTGGGTTCAACACATACGCCTCCGTGAAGACTTTGAGTGCAGTATTATCCTCTTACTTTTGTTTATTTACCTTTTTTTTTTAATTGCTTAATGTGGTGCCCAATTTGAATAAATCTGTGAAAGTCGTTATAATTCGAGCCACGCTGCATCTTCAGATTTTGAAAACTCTTCGCAGATCCCGGACGGAACGAGGTACATTACATTACATTTACATTTAGTCATTTATCAGACGCTTTTATCCAAAGCGACTTACAATTATTCAAACACCGATGGACGCAGCCATCAGGAGCAATTAGGGGTTAAGTGTCTTGCTCAAGGACACTACAGCATGCTATCAGGAGGAGCCTGGGATCGAACCAGCGACCTTTGGATCACTAGACCACCAGCTCTACCTCCTGAGCTACCCCCCCCCTACAGGTACAGTTTGCTGTAACACACCGGAGGTTTTTAGGTGCAAAATCAGAGTCCTATTCGCACCATCTCAAAACCTCAATCTCTGCTTTGAAGTGATTCTGGACCACGATGATGTTTTTTCAATCGCAATAATTTGTAAGGCGAAAAGAAAAAAAGAAAAAAAAAAAAGTAATCTACGGGTGAGATTCCATGGTGGTGCAGCACCAGCCGCTGGGAGCGGGGTTAAAACAACGCGCGGCGGGTTTGACCCTGGTTTCGGTCAGCGGCATGGGAAGAGGTGGAAACGTCTGCTTTTTGACAGATAATGTGCAACCAAGTCGCGTGGAAACGGCTGGATGTTTCTCTTGGCAGCCGTCGGCGGAACGTTTGGCTTTCCACCGCCGCCGCCGCCTGGCACGGGGACGGGCATTTTCCTCCCTGGCACGTCGAGGGAAAACACGGTGGCATCCTCTGCACAGTGGGGGGGGGGCGGTCGTTCAAGTCGACTGCATTTCTAGTTCACTGTCATAATAAGGTTTGATGTGCGTCCATAAGCAGATTGTGAAGTCTGTGGACATGGCGTACACTTATCCATGGTACTGAATACATGATAACGATAGATGACGACAGTGTGCATTGTGCTGGTCTTGGTCATATCTCAGATTTCAAACTCAAGGGACCTCCTTTTAAAGATAAAGGTTAAAAAAATATCGAAATAAATAATAATAATACGATTTATTGGGCAACCAATATTATTATTAGCCAAAACCATGCATTGATCATTCCAAAAGGAAAGCACCCATTTTAGAAAGTATAATGACGCATACTATAAAATAAAATATAAATAAAATATTAGATAATAAAATACCGTCTAGGCCTCCATTCTGCTTTTTCAGTATTTATTTAAGAAGAATCCAGGTAATGTAATTCTTTGCATACTTTTAAATATTGAGGAATCACACTTTTTATAACGTTCTGAAAGGATGACGGGGGCTTTCGTTATAAGAACTCAAAAGTTACGCGACTCGTTCTCGGTTAAGGAGTAATGCTTTGAAAAGGCTGTTCCCACTCCCCTTTTTTTTTTTTTTTAGGGATAAATAATGAATTCTCCCGTGTCTTAGAGCAGCAGTAAAAGCAAAATGACAGAGAGGGGGCGAAGGAAAAGACCAGTGGCTTCCAAACTGATTAATGGGATAAATAGATCTGCCTCCCCGGGACAGATTTAAGTGTTCCAACTGAACCTTACTCAATTTATCTCTCCTTGCCTCTGCCGTGGGTCAGCCTCGTGCGTGTGTGTGTGTGCGCGCGTGTGTGTGCACGTGTGTGTATGTGTGTGTGTGTGTGTGTGTGTGTGTGTGTGTGTGTGCGCGCGGGCTAAGAATATTTCATATTTCCACGGGGAACTGGTGGTTTCGGAGCAGAAGGTCTGTCTGACTGACTTCCTGTTTGTGCTTGCTGTTTCTAATCAGTCAATTAATTGCACTGTGAACTTTCCGTCGGAATCAACAAATTACGCTCGGCGAGGGCGCCCACGCCCCTTTTCCCTGGAATCCGAGCAGAGTAAAAAAATGAGATGATAAAACGCTCCACCCGAGGTCGTGGAAAGACGGTAAAGACACGTACAGGGAGCGGGGCGGTGTTCTGGTGTTGCAGGGCCCCTCGCTCACACCCGCCCCTCCTCTCTGGCGGCCACGTCTGTTTACAAACACTCTCCGGTCACATGGTCCCACGTGCGCTTCCTCCTCCCCCCTCGGCCGTTGCCCCGGATACGCAGTGTTTTGCAGCCAGGACAATAGCCCGCCCGGTGACGCAGGCGGGCCGCTGTTTTCCAGTAAAGTTACCTCAGCCGGAGGATATTAACACAGGACGGGCCGCGGAGGCGACCGCCGGGGCCTCGTGTGTCGCTTCCCAGCGATTCCAGATTTGAAGATTGATCCTTTAGCTGTACGACTGTACGTCGTCGTGATATGATGATTTGATGCAATACAGACGAGAAATGTAATCAACACGTGCATTGTAAATAATAACACATAACTAACCGACAGAGATTGAAAGCCAAAAATATTTAAGGTTGACACTTTTTTCGACTGGGTCTCAACTTTTCGAAAGATGAGACCCATTGGCAAAGGACGGCGAATAACCAGGCCGAGCGATTTGACCCGTTCACCGGCTCTCCCGCGGGTCCCAGGCCGCTCCATCTCTTGCACTGCGATCAAACATTCGATCAAACATTCGATCAAACATTCGCCGGTTTGAGTTGAAGTCGGCGCGCTTTTCCTCGTCCGTTTTGCGGCCGGTGTCGTCACGCGGGGAGAGCGCTTCGCGTGGAGCGGAGTGACAACAGCCACGGCATCGGGCGCCAGCCCCGACACGGACCAGGTTTGAGTTTTAAAGAGCGTCTTGCAAGTCGACGAGCGAAAGACACCGCCGCTGAAAGAAGATTTGCGCGAGCACAAAGCGCGGCACATTTCAAAAACCCTATCCGCGGTTTGTTCCTCACGACTCCCCCTTGAGGAGCGCAGCGCTTCGACACCGAGGGGAAAGCTTTTGTCCTCGTGCTCCGGGGAACAGGGCGCTGATCTCCGGCGTCTGACTGGAGATGTGCTGCGATAAGGGGCCCGTGTGCGTCGTCAAGGTTATCATGACTCTGTTTCCGGATACTGAGCTCACGCGGCTGGTATGCAGCAAATCCCAACAAGGGCTGTAACGCTCACGCACGCACGCACACACACACACACACACACACACACACGCACGTACACACTGCAGGATTGGCCGCGTGGAGTGACCCCGGCTGTGCTTGCATGAACACGGCGCGTTTCCGTTTGCGAACAAGTCTCCGCAGTGGCTCCGTCGACTTTTCCAGGCGTGAGATGACGCTTGCCCACGTTGAAGTCGACCGCTGCGCTTTGACCGTATTAGAGGTTGCGTTTTCCGTTCGAGCGCCGCAGCCGAGCGGTCCCGTCTTTCAGTCTTGTCATTGTCTTAAAGCCACTCGAATGACCAGGCGGTGAGTTTTCACCAAATCTGACTGGACGGGGATTTATGTCTTGGATTTGGGGGATTAAGTGTTTTACACGCTTATGTTTGTCTAAGACTGTAAGTATGTTTGCTTGTCCCTCCATCTGTGCAGAACACGCACACGACCCCCTGTGGCACGCACGCACACGCGCGCACACACACACACACACACACACAAAAACATGTTTGGAACATTGGGCTTTGCCTTTTTAAGCCTCCAGACCAGAGCCCCATGTCGCTGCGGCAGGTAGAGTGTATGTTAGAATAACGTCTCAAAAGCACCCACGTGGCCAAAGAAAGAACCTCCACGCTCAACAACCAGCACTTTTACAGAAAACACTGCAGAACACTGGTGCATCCCATAACTGAGCAGGGAGCCATTGAGCCAGACCTTCTGTGGAAGCGGTGTGAGAGGACTGCCACCTGCTGGCTAGTCTGTAACATTGCACATACGTCCCAAACTGGGGTCCGTGCCCCAACTACATATTTCCTAAAAACCCCCAAAAAAGACAGTTTTTAATACTTCTTAAAAAATACTGTTTTTTTGTATCTCCCCCCCCCCCACTATAAAGGTAAATAGTATATACTCAATCTCACAAATTATTGTGTAGTACAGTATTAGGTAGATCTTTGTTAAGTTTACATTTTTTTTTGTCATCAATATTTAAGTGAAATGACGCTTTATCACAGGTGTGTGTGTGTGTGTGTGTGTGTGTGTGTGTGTGTGTGTGTGTGTGTGTGTGTGTGTGTGTGTGTGTGTGTGTGTGTGTGTGTGTGTGTGTGTCCGCCAAGGGGGCCATGTAAAAAGTTTGGGAACCCCCTGCACAATGGTAATTTTATTAAATATATTTACACTGGAAACTCGACCACTTTATTTTTAACTCGTACCACCGGTTATTATTGATATAATACAGAGAGCATGTGGTGCATATAAACTTCAAATGGCTCAGCTGTTCTGTGATCTGTTTGTTTCTGTTTAATAATTAGATTCCAAATTAAAAACCCAAAATTCAGTAATAAAATCCCAAAAATCGAAAACGTCAAAACATGATGGTGTAACACCACATTTTTGTGTGACTCAACAACCCATTGCCACTAAAGCCACTAGGAGGCAGTAGAGTCTTCCTTTTCCCAAATGCAATCTCTTCACATGATGCGCTTCAGATTTGATAAAAAACATGCAATAAAAAAGTTGAAAGTTAATGAAAGTGTGTATAATTGTATGAGTGTGTATATATAACATGAATGGTTGTATTGATTTGGCCTTGCATCGAGTCATTGTAATATATTTGTCCCCACATGCGTGCGTTGGTAGCCCTCACTGAAGTCATGTGTCAAAGGGAAGCAGCTGCGTCGACCGAAAAACAAACTGCGATTCAGCTTGATATGAAACAAAACAGACGCTAAAGCAACAAACAGAAGTTCTCTTTAACGCAGGAGAAAAACAAAGCACGAGGGGCGAGGACAAAAACAACCTCCCAGAGCCAGATTGAGCTCCCATGATCCTCCTCTTTGGCGGGAGATCGACCTGTTCCGCACCAAAGTGTTTTTTCTGGGATCGCCATGGCAACGGGGCCCTGTTCCGCAATCACGCAGCAGCTGAGCGAAGGTGTGGCTTCAACCCACAGAAACCCAACACTACCAGGGTGTTTCGTCTGCCGGTGGGGGTGACCGATCAGTGCAAAATAAGAAGTTTGAGGCTGCATGGAGTGACCGTGTCGCTGGGAGACAGATGGAGAGGGTGAGAACAAGACAACCGGAAAGAGGCGACTTATTTACGTCTTTTTCCTCAAAGCCCAAGCATCTGGATGTAACACACACCGATCAGCCACAACATTAAAACCACCACTAATAACCACTAATATTTTGAAGCTCCCCCTCGTGCCGCCGAAACAGCTGTGACCCGTGGAGGCATGGACTCCACTAGACCTGTGAAGGTGTCCTGTGGTATCTGGCACCAAGACGTCAGCAGCAGATCCTTTGAGTCCCGGAAGTTGTGAGGTGGGGCCCCCATGGATCAGGCTTTTTGTTCCAGAACATCCCACAGATGCTCCATCGGATCGGACCCTAACCCCGCCCATCCACATGATGGAGAAGAAAATCTGATTAATCAGACCAGGCCACCTTCTTCCATTGCTCCATGGTCCAGTTCTGATGCTCACGTGTCCATTGTAGGAGCTTTCAGTGGTGGACAGGGGTCAGCATGGACACTCTGACCAGTCTGCAGCTACACAGCCCCATACACAGCAAGCTGTGATGCACTGTGTGTTCTACACCTTTCTATCATAGCAGCATTAACTTTTCCACCAATTTGTGGGATCGAACCAGACAGGTTTGACTTCACTCCTCACGTGCATCAATGAGCCTTGGGCGCCCATGACCCTGTGGCCGGTTCACTGTTTGTCCTTCCTTGGACACTCTTGGTCAGTACTAACCACTGCATACCGGGAACACCCCACAAGACCTGTGGTTGTGGAGATGCTCTGACCCAGTCGTCCAGCATCACAATGTGCTCCTTGTCAAAGTGGCTCAGATCCTTACGCTTGACCATTTTTCCTGCTTCCAACACATCAACCTCAAGAAGTGACTTGTTCACTTGCTGCCTCATACATCCCACCCCTTGACAGGTGCCACTGGAACCAGATGATCAATGTCACTGGTTTTAATGTTGTGGCTGATCCTTGTAGACTCCACAGTTCAATTTGAGCATCGATCTGTGACTTTTACTGCTTCATCTGCAGACCTTGCGATGGAAAGTTGAACCAAAAACAGCTGCCGGTTATAGCATATTTTCCCTTCCCAGAATGCAATGCGTGAAAGCCTGTGCTAGACAATGCAAAGGGGCAGTTTAACAGGTAGAATACAACACAATGAGGTGGACACGTCAGCTAGTAAGTCTTTGTCAACGTTGATTTATAAGGTCATTATGAGGAAATGTTTCTATTTTGAGAATAGGAGAGAGAGAGAGAGAGAGAGAGAGAGAGAGAGAGAATGCCTTTGTGAGACTTGTAATATCTGGATATTTATTTGAAACCCTCATGTTTAAGAATCCTCATGTTGCACGTTGTGGTCGAGTGAAGGACGATATCAGACCAAGGCTCTTGCACATCTGAATAACTAATAACTAGTTTTTGGCCACATCTTATTATATAATGTATTTATACTTCAAAACGATGTGCTGCGATACGACCGTGTCTAGTACCACTCAAATACCCTGAACAATCCATAGGAAGCCCTAAATGCGGAGTTTATAAGGGGGCCAAAGGAGAGGAACCGAAACGCAATAGAGAGTTGAAGGAGGAGAAAATGGAGAGAGGGAGTGAGGAAGGGGGTGAGGGAGGGAGGGAGGGAGGGAGGGGGGGGTGCTCCAGATGAAGGAAATGGTGGGACCCCGCCCTCTGATTGTGTTGGGTGTTGTAAGGCAGCTCTGCCCATCCCAGTGGGAGCCCGCTGCTCATTCCAGGGGACCGGGGGGGAAGGAAACGGCACCGGGGCTTAGTCACTGACCCCCACCCACCCCACCTCACCCCCACCTCGCTGACCCCTCCCCCCTCCCCCCTCCCTCTCCTCCAGCTCATCCAGCCAACCCAGAGTCAGATGGTAACACAGCGTATGTATGTGTATAAATATATATCCTGATTAAAAAGGAAGTAGGTATTTTCTTTGAAACGCGAGCAAAAGTCTTTGAAACTGAATATAATAACAAGTACAGGGGGAAAAAAAAGGTACTTAACTCCAGTACTTAAATACTTTGACTTCTATTACTTTCCACCACTGATCCTGATTAAATGAGACCTTTCTCCTTTTGATGCTGTACTGGCCATCCCTTCACCGCCTCCATTCTCCCTCCCCTGCTCCTCCTCCCAATTCCATCCCTCCTCATCATCCCTTCACCGCCTCCATCCTCCATCCTCTGCTCCTCCTCCTAATTCCATCGCTTCACCCCAATCCATCCACAATCCCCTGCTCCTCCTCCTAATTCCATCCCTCCCCATCGTCCCTTCAACCCCCTCCGTCCTCCATCCCCTGCTCCTCCTTTCCTTTGGTCCATCAGGAACGCTTCTCTCTGCAGTGTTTATGCTACGAAGCCCTCGCTTCCTAACAAGGTAAAGCCCAAGTCCGGCTCGCTGGGCTTGGCGTTTCACACCCAATATGGAAGTCGCCCCCCTCCCCTTCCCATGTGCCCATGGGAGTCCTGTTTAGTGGAGGGCTCACGTGCTGGGAACGACACTGGACATTGTCTCGGACCAAAAGGCACATGTCCCCTGTGCTTTTCCACAGCCTTGTGCAAAGTCATGGAGTGACTTCTGGGATTATGTTTAAGCAGCGTTGGCTTCCCTTGTGTTCGCGTCTTATTCTCACTCTTCGCGGGGCGAATATTATAGGCCTATAAAACCAACTCACGAAATTATTCACGTCACGGAGGCAAAAGGGTGCCTCGGACATTCTCAAACGGCATTATGTAACATAAAGTTGGAAGGGTTGGAAAGGGTTCTTTTCTTTGTGGGAAACGCGAAACCCTTGGACAGAGGAGGGAGCAGCCAACGTCGCCTAATTGTTTGGCCGACGTTGAGTAGAATTTTCCTGCGAGCGACTTTGCGTCACGAGCCGCCTGTTGTAGCGCCGAGAGTGAGAGAGAACTCCATTGAAGTCGGTCCTGGGAACTGCAGTCGCTGCGGGAGCTCCTAGCCGGTAGGATTTCACGGTGCCACCCAGAGTCGAAAGGCCTCTAATTAAGGAGTCAAACTGACTCTCAAATGTTACCTCTAAATACCTCTTCAAGTGCAAATATAGTCCCATGAGTTCCTAAATAGAAACTAAATATACCGTGAAGTAATTACTCTTCTCGCTCTCTATTTAGGAGCAGAGCATGTCACTTTCTCGGGCCCTCGGCGCCGAAACTCGGTTTGTGGAACGGCTTTTTACACCTTCTTAAGCAAAGGCGATAATTCTCCAGGCTTACTGTACATGCACGGATCGGTCGGATGCTGTGGAATTATTCAATTCGCCGTTTACAGAACCCCGAAGTGGAGCTTCCGAGAACGCTTTTCTACTGTTTGCCTTATCTCAAGTGCAATTGTGTGAATTCTACATTTGTCATTCTGGTGTGAAGTGCGAATTTGAGTTACTGGTGTAACTGATAATACACCAAGGGTACACAGGACAACTTGTCCATCTGTCTTTTTTCAAACTTGACCCTGAGCTGAGCAAATTTGTGCATAAACAAATATTTCAGAATTTTTTTTTTTATTAAAAACAAATTACTTATATATATATATATTATTTTTTTAACTCTTTAATTTTTTTAATTTAACACTAATATTCTAACTTGAATGGCAAACCTTCCATTTTTTAAGACGTAAACAAAGACTAAGGATGAAATTCTGATTCAATCTGATTTTGCGACCCAGATTTTAAGGCATTCAAATCATAACAAAAAAAACAAACAAAAAAACAAACAAAAAACAAAAGCACTAAATGGAATAGATATTTCATCACATTGCGCCCTGTAGAGAATATTGTACCGAAGGCGCACGTTTCACGGAACGTACAGCGTGAGTCCTGGAGTAACGGGCGGTGCAGGTCAGCACGGCTTCCCTGAAAAGCACCCTTTCTTTTGTGGACTTCACCGTGAAGCGGGACACAGTGTGGAGATTCTGAAGCAGGACGGAAGTCACAACACAACGGCACCGCAAAGCGGACACGAGCCCCCCCTCGGGACGGCGTGCGGACTGGCGGTCCTCCAGCCTCCCATCGTTGACCGAGCAGCTAATCACAATAGAGCTCAGCGCTTTCTTTCGGGCCCTGGGATCGGAGGAATGGCTCATGTCTCGGGCCCCCGCAGGGCTCCGCTGGGACCCCCCCCCGTCCTTTGAGGGGATCTATTCTGGCCGACAATTTATGGGCCGCCCGTGCAGGTGCTGCGCCCTGTTGACCCCCATTTGTAGGCCCAGCGGGGGGGGTCGCCCAAGAGAGGGGGCCCCGTGCAGAAAGATCAGCCCAGCCACATGCGGGCCCGACGCCGGCGGGGAGCAACCTCGGCCGCGCGTCACATTATTTAGGCCGGCGACATCATCATAACCACTTCTCTCTGCCCGTACATACACACACCGCTGCATACATCAAAACATCACATTTTTGACGTGTACCTACCTCTGAAGTTTGTACGTTTTGCCACCGGTCAGTCCACACCGCACCGACGGTACTCGGTTACTTTTATTCGGCTGGCGTAGCGCTCTCCGCCCCCAGGGGCCACTCGGGCTCTTTGCATCACAGTCATCTACATAATCGGGTTTCTCTGTGCACCGCGAGGGGCTCGAGATGTATTATTCAGATTTCGGCCACTAAGATCATTGAATATAATAAAACACAGAGCAGTGCCCATAACTTTCTAATGGTTTTATTTCGACGCTCTTGGAAAGGCTCCTGGCAAGCGGAGCGCCGCGCTCCCCGAACGGAATAATGAATTAAGCCTTTGATACCGAGCCATCTTCCCGAGAGCGCAAAAAAAAAAAAAAAAAAAAGGCCCAAACGGCGGCGTCGGGCCTGCTCGCAGCAGATAATATTTGACTTTGACCGCAGCACAAACACGCCGAGGAATTCAGAATTAGGCCCTTGCATTTTCACGCATCCTTATCGACCCCTCAATGACGTGACCCGTAATGCATTACACACTTTGAATTTGAGTCCGTTGAATGCGAGCGAGATTTTATTGAACGGTAAAATCACTTCTCTGTTTCCCCTTTTCTCTTCCCAGTGTGCCGCATCGCCTGCCACAAGAAATGTGAAGTCAAGGTAAGACTCCCAAAACATTACACAGGATGCAGACAGGCGAACACAATGCAAATTTAATCACATTAAAATTCAAATTAAAAAAAGGCGTCGGGGTCAGTCGTGCCCGGCGGGCGGGATCTGCCCGACTGGGCCGTAACATTGTTTGCCTGAAAGTTTCGGTTACCATGGTTTATCCGCCCCCCCCCCCCCTGTGATGGACGGCACGAAACAATCAACTTTTACCGGGCTCAACGGTTCGATAAGAGCTCAGATCTCGGATTGTTGTTCGCTGCCGCCGTTTGTCAGTCGTTCGTGACTAGTAACTGTTTTCCACAATCAGAATTTATTATCCCACCAGCGACATGAACATACACACTTTGTTCTGGTGAGGTTTGGTGTGTTTGACGACAGGCAATTGGCATTAATATAAAAATGCTTAACGGTCTGAAAAAATGGAGAATAAAAATGATAATAATGAAATAAAATAGAATAAAAAGTGAAGTAAAAAAAAAAAAAAGTCTTATATATACTGTATAGTACGCAGTTATTTATATAATAAAACATTTTTTATATTTTATTTTTACTTCTCTTTTTTCATTGAAAGAAAGTAAACTTATTAAAAATAAATATGACATCATTACATCCATTACATCACACCTCAGCTGGAGGAGGTGGGTTCAGATTCAAAGAAAGACTAAAAGAGCAGGATTCAATAACAAAGAAAATATCTACTGGCTCCTTTAAAGAGCTGTGACCTCATCATCAATATTATGGTGTGGCTTGAAATCTCTGCGTTGTCTGCGTTTGATGATGGGGTGTGTGTGTGTGTGAGAGATTTATTGCATACGCACACACACACACACACACACACACACACACACACACACACACACACACACACACACACACACACACACACACACACACACACACACACACACACACACACACAGTCTTTGTTGAACTGATTAGTGGGGTTCCTGTGTTCTGTGTAAAAAAAAAAAGTAAAGAATATTACAGTTGCATGTTGTCACACAGCGTGTTTAGACTGGCTGAACCTTTCACAGATTGCAGATCAGCCTGCATCTAAAAATAAAAAGATCTCTGGACGGGCTCGCTGCTGGACGAGCATCTTGTTCCAGTGAAGGCAAGGAGCACTGTGTGTGTGTGTGTGTGTGTGTGTGTGTGTGTGTGCTACAGCTGCCGTGAGGGGTTTACAGTAGGACCACAGCGCTAAAAGCCTTGCAAGCATACTCGTGTTCACACTAACACACACACACACACACACACACACACACACACACACACACACACACACACACACACACACACACCTATACACAGCCGTCATCTGGTAGCCATTACAGAAGTGATCGTTGTACTTGCCAACCTCGCCCGCTCCTCTTCTGCGCTGGTTGCTCAGGAAATGCCAGAGGTGCAGGGCAGCCCCGCCATGCTGACGCTGGGGGGGGGGGGGGGGGGGTAATAGCCATAAATAACAGGTATCTTACCTTTCATGCATTAAGTTGTCAAGCAAAATAACTCAATTTACGCGAGCCCCCATTCCCATTTTTAATCTTTCCTTACATTATTGGAACAACATAGTATTTAACGTTTCACTCTGGTTTGTTTACCCAATCCGACTTTTTCTGGAATTTGGAAGTTGTGAGCTGAGTGGGCTCCTTGACATGGAGCAATGATCCTGACAAAACAAACCGTCCATTCAAAGTGTCCCATGTTGAGTGAACACTGCGCTTGTACTGTGCAACTGAATTGCATATTTTGTAATTTTATCATTGTGTCCTCGATCTTAACAGGACAATAAAGCATAAACATATATATATATATATATCTATATCTATAGATATATATATATATATATATAATTAGAGGTGTGAATCTTCACTGGCCTCCGGATTCACCTGTCAACGATTCTCAATGCATCTCAATTGCATCTCAACGTATCGGATCCCAGATTTCTATATGGGCACTGATGCAAGCTTTTGTAATGATGGGTCATCACACTCACCCCCATTTCCTTTTTTGTGTTCTTACCGCTCTGTACTTTCCATGTAACCATATATGGTTATGTTATTTAGCCCCTTAGCCAGTGTCTGTGCTGGCGTGTGGGTGCACACGATGTTCCCCGGAATTTCCCGAACATAATGCTCTTTGTTGAACGTCAAACCTGTGTCACAAAGCACTGTTTTTTCTGCTTTTACACTGTTCACAGTAACCGCGCCTCTTGTGACATCTGCCGGTAAAGGCTACCACAGAGACCACATAACCAGCTCTTCTAGAACAGACCCCTGGTGCATGTTCTTAAAACTTTGTACCAGTACTTGATAAATACTCATCTTCTTCAGTCCAGCCGCCCAGTGCAAACGTACATAATTAATAATAGTATTATTTCTTTATATACCTTTATTGGTCCCACAGCGGGGAAATTTGCAATTTCTCTGCATTTACCCATCCTAGTAACTGACGTATCGAGGATCAGTTAGGGTAAACCATCAAGCCACCAAGGCCTGTGCCAGGGAGTGGTTGAACATGACGGTGAACGGCGGGGGCAAGCAGGCCGGCGCAGGTCTTCAGAACATTTCCGGGGATGCCGTCCGGACCGGCTGCTTTCCCGCTGTTCACCTGTCTCAGTGCGCTCACCTCCGGCGGCGGAACTCGGCTCCGTTGTGCTCGGCGGGGTGGGGGGCGAATGCGAAAGCATCAGCATTCAGCCCGGTGGTAGCTCTGCCTCTGTAGTCCGTAATTGTCCGTAATCCCCGCCACATGTGCCCGGTGTCAGACGGCTGGAACAGAGACTCCACTCTTCCCCCGCACCGATGCCGTGCCTCTTTCACAGCCCTCCTCAGTTGGTAAGGCGCCGCTTTGAAATCGTCCACGTTCTCCCCGGCCCGAGCCGCGGTGCGGGCGTTCTGTGCGTCCTGTACGGATTTGTCAGCCCAGGGCATCGCACCGCAACCGTGGGAGCCACATCTTCCACGAGCTTAGCAACGAAGTGCGTCGCCACCTCCGTAAACTCTCTGACGTCATCGGGGTCGGAGCGGAACACGGGCCGGCCGACGTCACTCAGCGCGTCCTGCAGCGTGGCGTCTGATTGGCCTGCCCAGCACCTCATCTCCCTCGTCACCGGCGCTTCCGAACACGATGGGGATAACTCAGTTTTGCGTAGGCTGTTAATTCAATCACACTAATGTCTGTAAATTACAAATTAATGGTCGGGTCCGTTTTTTTTTGTTTTTTTTCATGTAGGCCTAATTGTATTTCCTATTCCCTATTATGTTCTGTCACTGCATCGATGCAGAATCGTCCGCATCGCGATGCATCTTAAAATTGCGAAATTTCCACACCTCTAATATATATATATATATATGTAAATGTATATATATCGTATATACATATGTATATGTGTATGTGTGTGTGTGTGTGTGTGTGTGTGTGTGTGTATATACTTATTTATTTGTGTATATAGTACGTGTGTGTGTGTGTGTGTGTGTGTGTGTATATATATTTATTTATTTGTGTATACGTGTGTGTGTGTGTGTGTGTGTGTGTCTATGCTTATATATATGCAGCAGTGAGCAGTTTTCCTCCTGGTTAGATAAGATATCTAACCAAACATGACAGCGTATCCCACACAGACTAAATATTTTCTCACCCTTTCCTTTTGTTTTTGCAACAACCGGAGAACGATTTGCGAGGATGTGGGATGATGATGCAGTGCGGTGAATTAAGGAGTCACCACATGCTTGTTAGAGGCGCCTGAGTCACAGCAGTGTAAGAGACAACAATGCAGGGGCCGTTTCCGAAATAACCGGGGCTCTGTGTAGTTGTTATGATAATACAATTAAGCAAAACTCAAGTCGACTCACGGGGTTGCGACCCGTCAAACTCAACAGTCGCTAGGATCAATTATTTTAATAAATCGCTGCGTTTCATGATCAAACATTTGTGCTGAACATGTCGTAGATTTGGCGGCCAATTAATTTTCGTAACCCGGACAAAAAAAAGAAACGGAGGAAAAAAAAAAAACAAGAGGGTAGCGTATCCGACAAGGACACGCTTGATAAGGATCTGCGCTAAATGAGGCCTGCATGGCTGTTGGCTATAATTCTATGAATTATTTATCGTCTAAATCAGATGAAGCTTTTATTTTTTTATTTTTTTCTCCTGAATTCCCTCCCCAAATGTTGTGTAGAGTCATATTTATATATGACCTTACACGTTAGGAATCCAGCTCGTGCCGAGACACTTTTCCACAGAGAAACAGATAGCGATCTCTGACTTTCATGTAGATAAGACCGGAGCTCGGCCCTTTTTTAACCCAGCCACTGCAAGCCAACGGTCAGACCTGTGTGTGCGTGTGTGTGCGCGCGCGCGTGCGTGCGTATTTTTTTGACTTTCGTGTTTCTACATCTGTTTGAAGGGTTTGAGAAAACATTTAGGCGCTCGGCAGGAAAATCTGAGTCCGAGACGACGACAGGAAAAGTCAACAGCGATGACATCAACAGCGATGACATCAACACCGTGACGCGGCCTTTTACCAAATACATGGAATTGATGTCATCGATGTGTCCAATACTCTGATATCGGATTCAACATTTTGACGTCCCACTCTTCAGAGGACCGTAAGATTATTTTGGGGCAGATTACATTAATCTATAGTCTATACTTTCTGTGGTGCGAGAGCCGGCAGCCAAATATCAAGACCCTCTGTCCATAGAGTGCATGAGGTGGAGAACAGAAGAGTCAGAACCAATACCGCCTTCAGCTCTGCTGACTGAGTGGACACGCTTAAAACATTACAACTGGACATTTTGTGCTTTAAACGGTTGTCAGATCCAATCTGCTGAAATGTATCCAAGAATTAGGGCTTTCATTTTTCAGCAAATTCACTGCCAGTCAACATTTTCAGAGTCAATCGCAAAGTGAATCGGCCCCCACCTCTCGCCCCGTCCGACCTTACATTATTTACTTATGCATACAATACAACCAAAAGAGTGGGAGCTTTTATCTCTAATTTCCAGTAACTTATACATTTCCACCTTTCCTGCTCGGATTCCCTCCCCCGCCTGGCGAGAAGGAAGAGGCGGTATGAGCGAGACTGCTGTGAAAACAGTGGGGAAAGGTAAAACCAGGGGCTGGCGGCGAGCCCTGCGACTGCCAGGCCAGATCCCTAACGTCCATCCCTCTGTAGGGTACCGGAGACCCTTCCAACCCTTCCTTCAATTTCGATAGGGATTAGGTTGTTTCAAACTCAGATGCCTTCCTCCTGAGTACATCTTTGTATTTGTTAATTTTTTATTTTTTGGAATCTCCGGATTGGGTAGACCTTCCTCTGCGGTTGGTGCAGGGAGAGCCCTCGGCGTCGCACATTGCACTGTCAGTATGAGGCGAGCGGCTTCAAACTGCCTCCCAGGGCTTTTTGAGTCTCTTCTCTCGCAAACATGGGGAAACAGAATTGGAATCCAATTCTGTCCGTTCAGCAGTTTTGCGTTTTATTTCATTAGTTAAGTGTATAAAGTGGCGCACATGGTGCAGGTTGAGAGCCGCCCGCATCAGGCTTGGTTCTAAACGGATTGGATTTTAGAGGGCAGTGGGAGATGTTGGCTGTTTCTTTGTAGGCCTGTGTGAACAAAGATTTGAAGCTAAAGCCATGCTAATTAATGCATACCGTTAGTCTATAATTTTGTGTGATTGACGTAATCAATGAGGACAAACTGAAATGCCTTTTGCCCCTTTACCCCTGGGTGCAGTCAAATTTTTTTTAAGCATGAATTGGCATCGAGGCAGCGGCAAGATACGCATATCCATGAGGGAATGCATGGTGATCTGCGCTCCGCTGTGCGTCCCCGTGCCTCTGAATAAAACAAATAAATGGTGTGCTCTGTTTAAAAAAAACAAACCCCGCCCCCATTTTACAGATTGCCTAGAGCGGCAAAGTGGCTCGAACCTGGGCTGGTTCCATGTGCCTTGCCTTTATTTCTGGAGCACCTGCCCCTCTTAACGTCCCTGCACGGACCCGGCGGGACTTGAGTGAATAAGCCGTTTGTTTGTTTGTTTGTTTGTTACTTGCTTCCCTTCGTTGGTCCGTGCAGCCTCGGGGGATGTGAGGCCGGCAGGAGAACCTCTCCAAAGCCTCCTTTCATGTTGCGTGTTTTCGAAGCAAATGTCTTCGTGTTCTGCTCTTCATGGGGAGGGGAGGGAAAAGTGAAAGAACACAAACACCGTGTCACCAATACATCAGTCTCCCTCCCAAATTCAAAAGCGGTAACTTTTTACCCCGTTGCCGAATATTTTTCTTTAAATTCTTTTTTTTTTTTTGTATAAACACGTTGGAGAAGAACAACGACCGTGTTTTGTTTGTGCTGGCAGGGCAATGTGAAGTTTCCCTTTTCAGTTCCATTCTTTTGAGGGCCATGTTTCATTAGTTGACTCGCAGCTCCAGTGATGGGTCATAACCCCATCCTTCATGGTTTCTACCCTCCTGGAGGAGCTGCAGGACGGCTCCTGTGTTGGGGATCTGAGGATGGGCTCGGCCAAAATGTGCTCAGGAAGCCGACCATGCCTTTTCCAGTAAAAAGTGAATTGGGAGAAAAAACAAAAAAAACAAAAACACAAGTAGCTCTATTGAATAACTTATTGCGGAGAAATAGACAGAAACAACACATTCCATTGTTGCGACTGAAGCAGTGCGTGATTGTTGGAAATAAATAAATTCAATTCGGGAGACAAGGGATTATTTTGGACGATCGTTTGTTTGCAATATCATTTTTTAACCGAGACCCTGTTCTAAATCTGTAACAAACCACGTACAGTCCACGTGCCGCCGATTCGTCTATCACAACACGCAGGCACGGCAACAGAAAAAAATATCCTGCCAACACGCGTCTGCACCCCTCTGTGAAGCGCTAAAAAAGGCAGATGTGCCGTAAACCAACAGCACTGACTGTACGAGGTCATGACATCAGCTTCCAGCTTTTGCTCGGTGCCACCTTTGGAAAGTTGCGCGGGGCTGTCAAATCGTCCGCCCGTGAATAACGCCGCGCGGGCCATTTGTGACGCTGGGGTAGAAACCGACTCGTTTCTGGCAGGACGTTTTGAGATGAAACCTCATACTGTTCAGTTTAAACAAGCAGTCACTGTTGAGCTATGTACTCGCAAATGGCTACCAATACACATTTTTAACATTTCAGACCGATCCGGCAGAGATTGAAAACACTCGGTGGGCCGGGGAATAAGGCATACCTTCTACTCCATTTATTTATTTATTGATCGCCTCTCTGTCGCTCACACATCCAAACACCTGTATCCACACTTGAGGAGTGCTTTTTTGAAAGGGTGCATAAGTCTTCTAGATATCGTGCTACTCACCTGCAGCAGCACAGAGTTTAGATTTATTTGTCTGTGCCTTGCGACGGTTGCTGTCTGGTATCCACCGCGCTAGGTACACACCCAAAGCAAAATAGTTATAAATCTCCATAAACTAGGTCCATTACAAATAAAATAAAATAAAATGGGCGAAGAAATTCAAAAATCTCGGGGAAAAAGTAACTGAGATTTGCTCTCGGTAGGTATTTTGTGGGACGTGGAATCTCACCCTCTGTTGAGTGTGTTACTCTACTAGTGTTGATTTGCCCCCCTTGGCTGTTGAAATATGAGTTTGGGAAAATACTTTCTGGCCCTCAAATCCATTTCTTCATATGTACTGCACTGTACATGCCTCACCATCGGCGGTTACTGCAGCTGCCGGGCTCATTTGGCCCCATTCCACCGACTTACCTCTGTACCACGCTGTGCCACTGGCGGCTGATTTATCACACGGGATGTAATTGGAAAGCTGTGTTGTCATTGTGAAGCACCAGCAAAGCTATTTCCTGATCTTATAGAGCTGGCCCAAGCAAAGGCTTTGGCATGTATGTCTGAGGGAGCGAGAGAGAGAGAGAGAGAGCGCGCCGGGGCGAGCGGCTTTCAGCTTACTGTTGCAAAGCAATGAGCTAAAACCTGTCTTATGCCTCAGACATTTTGCGGAGCAATTACTTTTTTTTCCCTTTTTTTCTTCTTAGTAAATTCAACCGAATATACCCCAGAGGACGGACAAATCTTATCGCATCTCCACCAAAGCCTCCTTCCCACAGACAAGTTGCCCGTGTTCTCCGATGGCAGGTTGTGAGGGACGTTTCTTTCTTTCTTGTGGATGATATCCATCACGCCAAACTCCATTTATCAACTCAACCGATAAGTTGAAAAACAATCGTTGTGTCCAGATTCCATGTCGAGCGTAGTATGAAAAGGCCGGCAATCAGCCCAATCTATCTATATTTCATAAGCCTGAGAACACAATATCTGTTGATGTGCCTGGGACGTCAGAGGTTAATAGCACATTATAATGCGTTGATATTTAGCGCAGCCCTGAACGGCAAATAACTGCAAATTAGCATTTACTGCGATTTCAGTGCGAGGCATTCCACATCAGCTTGTTTTCACAGTCTCCTCCCCCGCACAGGAGGCATTACATGACCCTGACCAACAAAGTTTCAAAGCTGTCTGGATGGGATTAGATCCTAGTGAAAACAATAACTTCCTTCCCTCTCCGTGTGATGGAGCAACAGAACGGAGGGGGGTGGGGCATGAGAAGCGGGGTCAGTTGTGCTGGAGAAAATATTCTGCTCGGGAAATGATGTCCAAGCAAGTCGTAGGCCCCGTGGCCGGCCGGAGGCGGGGGCCACCACGCCGGCGCACACATGTGCTGCAAAGCAACGCGGCTCCGCTGCGAGACGGGCCGCAATGCATTCCGAACGGAGCTCGGCTTCATCCGGAGCCGCGGTGGGCAGAGCTGCGCTCGGCGACGAGCTCGCAGCGGCGGCGCGGCGACAAGGAAAGGTTTTAGCTCCATGCAAATGAGCGGCGCCGGGCGACAGCCAATAAGATCCTTGGAGAATGGACGCCCGGATCGCTGTGTATTGTTCGCGATTAGGCTGTTTGTCGAAATGAGAAACGTCCGTTTAACCGTCGATAAAATCAGGAACACTTTCACGCCCCCATCTATCTGTGCACGGTATATTAATCATGGAAAAGGAGAGCGCTTTGAAACCTTTGGCACGTCCACAACAGCCAGTCGGTTCTGAGCCGACACGCCCGCGAAAGCCAGGTGCACGGAGACCTGTCGACGAGGCGCGAGCGGTGCGAGCGACGCGGCTCCGCGCCGCGGCCCCCCGTCACGGGCGGTGTGGCCCGAGCGCGGGGGGCGGGGACCACTCAGGGCGAGTGTGGCGTCGTGATGGGGTCCCGAGCAAATCTTCTCCTGGATCGCTGCCGCCTTATCTGCGTGTTCGAGGCACCAGCAAGCCTGTCCTCAGACGCAAACAAGAAATAATTCCGTTGTCGGCGATATCTCTGCAACCAATCGAATTAACAGTCACAGGGTAGAACATACACTGGCTGCTCCTCCGCGCCCTGCCACAGCAACATGCCTCCCCAATCGAGTCAAGGCACAGCAGCAGCATCATTAGGTCAGGGAAACCATATGGTGTTCTGTGAACCCTCTTATTCAATAAGGAATAATGCAGTTTCTTGATAATATCAATGTAATATCCGGATTAACGTAGAGAGGAGATGGCGTCACTGTGTCCAGAGCTTTGTTGAGGTTCACGTGGATTGATCTGGCTAAAGGACCCTGGCTATGGACTACAGTAGAAAGATAATATTTTGTCATCAAAATAGCTTTGTATTTAGTTATTTGTTTTAATGGGTGCGGTCGTGTCGCTCACATCCTCTCTGTGTTAACCCCACTTTTCCCTTTTTATCAGTAGTTTTCCCGGCGACCAATCATTGTGTTTTTTTGGCACGGCATCACCGCGGTGCTTACGGTCGTTCCAAATGGCCGTGTGCCATTTTGTTACCTGACCTATATGAAAGCGTGACCCTCCAAAGGCCTCCGGCTGTATTTGGTAGGTAGTGAAGTGCTGAGGGAAACAGGCGATGGAGGCTTTTTACAGTCCTCTCACCCCTCCAAAGCGACGGAGCTGACGTGTCGTCGAACCGGTGTTTACTGTCAAAACCCGTGTTCGAGGCCCACATGAAGCCCAGATGTCGATGTGTAACCGACACGTGCGCCCCATGCAGTTAGCCGAGATGTAAACGGATCCCAAAATACACCGAAGATCTGTCGCCTCTCCGTTATTATTCTTCAACGTCCCCCCCCCCCAGTAAGCTGCGGTAAATGGCACGATGCCTTGCACAAGACGACGTGGCTCACGGCCATTGCATTTGGTAACTGCTTGGTGGATCCACGTGCATAGAAACAGTAGGGAAAACAAACAGGAACGCCCAGCCTTTGACATGATGGAGTAATCACGTCTCTCTGGAAAGAATGTCAACAATGGGCCAAGTGTGCGAGACGGCATGGGAGGAGAGAAACAGGGGCAGAGTTGCGCTGCGTGCACTGTAATTCCGTTGCCCCTTAAAGACGTGTTTATCTTAAAATAAAAAAACCTGTCTGCACCCACGTCGGCTCTACTTGGCACGCGTGCTCTTCCCTGAGACCTCCGCGCCTCAGTGGAGCCGCGCGTTTGGATACCGCGGCGCAGCCCGGCGCAAGGCCCTGCGCAAGATCACCGCCGGCGGCGGCGGCGTGGCGGAGAGCGGGCCCTGCTGCTCCCGTTGTCGACATCGTCCCGGCGTTCATTGATCAATTATTTTGCAGCCTTTAGTCTATTGACGTGCAATCGTGATTCCCCTCAGCTATGAAACGAAATACGGCGGGTTGGCCCGAGTTCTGAGTGGGTGTTGGTGAAACGCTCCACTGGGTACTGAAGCGGAGCGTTGTGATCAGCTTTTGGGAAAGCTTGAGTCAGGCTCGGGAGACCGAGGACCTCACCCACGCAAGTCCATAACCGCTTTTTTCACGCTCGTTCTCTCCCTCTCTTTTGCACGCCCCTGTGCCGCTCCATTTTTTCCCCGCTCTTGTTGGCACGGCATTTCTCTCCATACCTGTTCACGTCTGATCCGATCTCACTGCCTTCCCCGCCTCTGTTCCCGAGGTCAAGCGTGAATCGGACCAACTCCCGTCTGGGTCTCTCTTTCTGTCTCTCTCCTCTTCGCTATTTCTGGAAGAGAAATGGAGAAACTCAAAAGTCGAGTTTAGAGAACACGCCGCACACTGCCGCGCTGATTTCCCTTACAAGCGGCGAGCAGCTGTGAGGTCCCGGCGCTGGACTGTCTCCCGATATTTTGAACATGCAGGGGGAAAAAAAAAAAAAGAGGGAACGCAATTAAAAGCAGTCATCCAGCTCTCTGACAGACTCCAAAACAAACAAATACAGGGCCTGACGCGGCGCAATGAGTCCATATATCACCATAACGTTATGTAAATACTGTAAAGAGCCTCTTACAGTGTGAGTGAAGTGCTGTAACTGATACTGGAAATGGTTTGAGGATAAAGAACTAACCCACACACAGAACCCCAAACCCCCCCACCCCCGACCCCCGACTGCTGCAAAAACTTCCATAGGAAATACCGAGCGGGGACTCCATGGTAGGCTCGTAAGCCAACTACTGTAAGCTACCCCGAGGGTCTCTTTATCCCCAGCGCCCCCCCCAAAAAAATGCCCCTTGAAGGCTGGCTCTGGCACTGTCAGTGTTGATTACAGGCAGCAGTCATTGGTTCATCTCGTAATAAAAGCCAGGACACAGGAAATAGGCCAGACTAGGCAGAAGGTGTCGGCTGCGAACGCAGGCTGCCGTGGTGTGTCCCTACATGGCGAGACGCGTCTGATGACGTGCAGGCGTGTTGTTGTTGTTGTTGTTGTTGTTGTTGTTGTTGTTGTTGTTGTTGTTTGTTCATAAAAACAAAATTAAGTTTACAAAATTATAGTGCCGCTCACGTGCTCCCTGGCTGGCTTTATTGATGTAATACAACAAGTTCCCAAAACACACACACACACACACACACACAGACGCACACACACACACACACACACACACACACACACACACACACACACACACACACGCACGCGCACACAGCATGCCAAGGAGCAAGGGAAGTTCCCAGCTCCCAGGGCCCGGTCTGGTCCCTTCATTAAAGGCGTACACAATCCGACATAAACAACCGTGTTTTGCTGCCATAAACGGCACGCTGCCTTTCTAACAACACATCCTTCCTTCCCTTGTCCCTTGTCATTAATAGCGGATTAAATAATGTTTTACTGGCCCCGACATCTGGGAAACGCGGGATGGGCCGAGGTGTAGCTCTGAGAGCCGCCATCCCGGGTAATTACGGCATCAAACGCGGCGTGCGTTGTTTTCCGCGCGGGGGCCCCTGGGAGGAGAAGGAATGGGCCTCCGACTGGCGCTGGAAGGTAGCGTCACCCCGCTAGTGATTACTACTGGGAATGAGATGTCACGGTGCGTAATTCAGGCCCGGACTTCCTTGGCTACCATTAAGCCAGATCTGAAGCGAGGGCCCCGCGTTGGGTTGAGCGGAGCGTGGGTAGTCCCCGGGTCAAACCTTTGAGTTCTTCAGCCGGCGATGTCACGGACAACATGAGGGCCGCTCCAGTATCGGCTCGGCATCGCTTCGGCTTGAAACTGCTCGCCCTCCACTTTCTCTCGGTATGAAAAACACCCGCCGTGATAGCGGCGCTCGAAAAAGGTTTCACTGCAGACTAATTCGCAAGGATTCGATTTGATCTCGGACTCGGCGATACGGTGATTTAACGCTTGTTTCCCTTTTCCCCCCAAGTTTCCTGTTGTCCCTCTTTTTTTTCTTCTTTCCTTTCCTTTTCTTTTTTTTCGTGTATCGCGCTAAAAGCCCAGGCCGCGATCTCACGCGGAATCCAAATAATCAGACCGCGTTTTGTCGGGAGACGGAGATTGCGGCGATTGGAGCCGAGGAAGGGGGCGATTACATAACGAGCCGGTGACTGACAACTATGTCGCTCCTCGGCGGCGCTGACAGGAGCGCCCTTGATTTTGGAGTTGCCGTGCGCTCAATGGAGGTATTCACAGCGAGCTTCTCCCTCTCTCTCACTCCCGCTCTCTCTCTCTCTCTCTCGCTCTCTCTCTAGGGATAGTATAGTATACTTGTGTCTGTAGGGAGAGAGAGAGAAAGAGAGGGGGAAAGGGGGTGAGAGAGAGAGAGAAGAGAGAGAGAGAGAGAGATATTAAACCCCGTAACTCGAGAGCCTGATAACAAGGAGAGAATGAGGAATGGGAGCGATTAGCGAAGGAGTAGAAAGACTGGTGTATGTGTGTGTATGCGGGATGAGAGAGAGAGAGAGAGAGAGAGAGAGAGAGAGAGAGAGAGAGAGAGAGAGAATGCCTTTGTTCCCAAATCTCAGGTCCTCTACTGTATCCTCTGATCTCTTTGGGAAATTCATCTCGGTTTGACTCCCTGCCCCTCCTCATTTCGTGTGCCCCTGCTTCTGCTCCTGACCGAGCAGAGAGGTGGACAGAGTCAAAACTCGGGCTGTGCAGATGCAGGGAATGAATGGGGGAACGCGAGAAAAAAAAGTACACGGAGCGGGGCCGCGAACAGGAGAAAGCGGGGTAGAAAGGGGGGGGGGAGACAAAGAGGGAGAGGGAGAGGGAGAGAGAGAGAGAGAGAGAGAGAGAGAGAGAGAGAGAGAGAGAGAGAGAGAGAGAGAAAACGGGGCAAAAGCAACAGCCCCCGAGCCAGAGTTCCCCAGCTTTGCGGCGCTGAGTTGCTGCACTGCGCTGTTTTTCCAGTTATCGGGTGTAAGGATTTGCCTTTGGCTGCACTTCTCCCCCTCGCTCTCCATGAAATTAAGACTCTGAAGACATTTTTATGCTCATTTTCTTTGCGGCGGGGAGGGGGGAGGGAGGGGGAGGGAAAGGGAGAGCGAGAGTCAGAAAGAGTGAGTGAGTGAGCGGGGAGTGAGAGAGAGAGAGAGAGAGTGTCAGAGAGAGAGAGAGAGAGAGGGAGGGAGAAAGGAAGGGGTAAGTCAGACGAAGAAACAGGGAGGGAGGGAGAGAGGGAGGGAGGGAGGGAGAGCGAGTGTGAGTGTATCTTGAGCTCGGCGGAGCTTGCAACACACTCGGACTCTTGTTCACACAGACGTCCGGCTCCGAGCTTGGCTGTGCGTCGCCGCCGCCGCAGCAGCAGCAGCGAGTGGATCTAGCGCCAGCCGCCCGGACTCAAACCGCCTCTCTGCTGCACGGGGGAAGGAGAGGAGGAGGGGGGCAAAGACAATGCAGCACTGAGACGCAGCTCGACGGCCAGAACCGGAGAGAGGGCGAGAGAGAGAGAGAGAGAGAGAGCGAGAGAGAGAGAGAGAGAGAGAGAGAGACTAGACAGACGTGCACACTCATCCACGGAGGGGAAGGAAGGATGGCCACCGCAGTGTTTCAGGTGAGTGGAAGCGGGGGACGGGGGGGCCGGGGGGGGTGGAACGCGAGGGGGCCCGGCCGTACCCCGAGCGTTGGCCCCGCGGCTCCGCTCGGCAGTTCGCCGGCCGCGGGTCTGCCTGTTCTGTAGCAGAGCGACGGGATTGTTTAAGTGCTCTCAGATGTGACTGATGACTGTGTGTGTGTGTGTGTGCTAGGGTGTGTGTGTCTGTGTCCGGGCGTGGGTGTGTGTGCGTTCCTGCGCGTATGCGTGCGTTTGTTTGCCTACGTGCTGGCGGCACACGTGCCGTCCTCTCGTCCGTCTGCTGACGCGAGCGCGTGCGGCCGGCGTCGGGGGGGGGGGAGGCGGGCGTGGACCGAGATGAACCGCGTTTGGAGGCTGGATGTCCACCTGTGTGTGTGTGTGTGTGTGTGTGTGTGTGTGTGTGTGTGTGTGTGTGTGTGTGTGCGTTTGTGTGGGTGTGTGCGTGCGTGGTGGTTTGAATGAAATGTCTCTGAGAATGCAGTCATGTTATGTTGCGACGTTTGTATTTTTTTCATATGATACGTACAATTACTTGGTTATCTACCAAGTACTTAAGGAGTCCTGGAAGATCCTGCATTCTGAGTGAAAGAGACTAGTCTCTAAAGGCTGTGTGTGTGTGTGTGTGTGTGTGTGTGTGTGTGTCTGTGTGTGATGAACAATATGGAACCTCCTTCCTTCTGCCTTTTTGCTCCATTATAGTGGGATTGTGTGTGTGTGTGTGTGTGTGTGTGTGTGTGTGTGTGTGTGTGTGTGTGTGTGTGTGTGTGTGTGTGTGTGTGTGTGTGTTGGTGGGTGTGTGTGACTCTTCATGTTTTGTGGTCCGTGCGAAGCCGTGGCTGCAGGGATGGATGTGGCTTGTGTCACCTTCTCCTCATCCCTTCTCCTCCCATTGTCCGTAATGACGAGACAGAAATTCTTAGCACCCAACCATAACAATTCTCAGCGTGTGTGTGTGTGCGTGTGTGTGTGTGTGTGTGTGTGTGCGCGTGCGCACGTGCATTGCGGAGGCAAACCTCGAGGGATCTGCAGGTAACCGGGGCTCAAACCTGGCCTGACCGTTCTGACCCGGATGTCAAAGCAAACAACTGTTGGAACGGTGCACGATCCGAGCGCTGCTGGTTATTTGGAGACGAGGCAGCTTTGTTCAACTTGAGTTGAGAGTTTTGTGACACCAAGGCTCTGTCTGTACTTTAAAAAATGTTTTATTATAGTACTTTATGATAATAGTCTAACAAAAAAAACGGCATGCTCTGTACGAATGTGTGTGAATTGCTTTGTCATCAAGATTCAAGATGTTTATTTGTCACATACGATCACAATTAGCGAGATGACGTTGCAAAGCACCCGGGTATTATGCAATAAGTACTAACTGGTTTATAATCACAATGAGTTATTGCCGATGTCATCGTCTCCTGATAAAGTTGATAATAATGCAGTGAGAGTAGAGCTATCAATTCCTTATCTGCTTGTTTGAGTTGTCTAAGTGTATCATTTCATAATTATATGTGCACTTATCAACCCGTGTGTGTGTGTGTGTGTGTGTGTGTGTGTGTGTGTGTGCTCTGCGTGTGTGTGTGTGTGTGTGTGTGTGTGTGTGTGTGTGTGTGCTGTGTGTGTGTGTGTGTGCGTGCGCTCGGCGTGTGTGTCTCTGCTCGCACACAGTGTTTGCGCGTCTGCAGCCGTGACCGTGACCTCGGCAAAGCGACCGTGCAATCTTTGCTGCGCCGGGCGCGAGAAACACCGCCCCAAGCGTGAGAAAAGCGCCAGCAGTCTGGGAGCTTCTGGCGCCCGGAGCCGATGGCGATTGCCTCCAATTTGTCTCAAATTGAGGATGAAAACAACGAGGGCGAAGTTTGAGAGGCAGACTTTGCTTCCCGGGTTACGATATCGGGTTTGCGTAAATAGACTTGGGGAAGAGCTGAATACCTCGTCGACAGTTCTGGTGCGTCGCTCTGCGAACCCTCACCTCCTGGAGTTAATGCTGACGAAGGTGGTTTTCGCTGGCGGCCCTGCGTGTTTGAGTCTGAAGAATGGGTCCTTTTTAAAAAAAAAATACAATTATTTTATATTTTTTTGTCTTGTTTTTAGATCCTTATCGTCTCTCCATGCATTCCTGTGTGATTCTTGCGTTTTTAGCGGCGGCTTCGTTACCTCGTTTTAAGGGCGCTTGCATAATGTTTAAGGTCAAGCCCACGACCTTCCGGCTATGGTGCGATCTTTCCAACCGCCAAGGCCACGGAGCCAGACTATCCAGAACAGGGCGACTTTTTTCTGGTCGACGTTTTGACAAGGGGTTAACCTCAGGTTTAGGAGTAACGCTCGGAGAGTTGGGAAGTGAGTGAAATTGGGCGGTTAGTGGTTCGGGTTAAGGTCAGCGTTTGGCGAGGAGCCCGCGAGCGAGGCGGACGTGCATCAGCGGGAATCTGTCCCCAAGACCCCTCGACGCCGCACGTGTTTAATTCTCGGACTTGCGACGGGGCGAGGCCGGCTTTTCAACGCGTTCCCTTTTTCGGGGTCGGCGGCCAAACACGTCCTCCGGCCCCGCCCTGTTCCGCCTCGGCGTACGGGGCGGAACTCCGGCGCCCGCCTTCGACGTCGGCCCACGCAGCGGCGGTCCTGCCCCCGGACAGCTGCTCAGGCCTGTGTGGGAATGCTGCACATCCACTGGCAGGGTGCCCACGGCGGAGTGGGTTTCAGGAGAGACATTTTTCATCATTACTATCTGCCAGGGAAACAACGCTCCAGTCACCACCGCCCCCTCCACCCCCTCCACCCCCTCCACCTCTCCACCCCTCCGCCCCTCCGCCCTGCAGGAAACTCATGATGGATGCCCAACCGCAGCCAGGACAGGAACATGGAAATAGCTTGGGCAGTCCAGGACTGAATGTTTGTTTGGTTGTTCATGTGGTTGATAGTGTGTGTGTGCGTGTGTGTGTGTGTGTGTGTGTGTGTGTGTGTGTGTGCACCCGCGTTTGTGTGCTTGTGCTTCAGGACAAGGCAGTGGTTCACAGACCAACAGCGTGACTTCTCATGCTCCTCTGCTGATGTGAACTCTCGCTGATCTGTGTGTGTGCGTGTGTGTGTGTGTGTGTGCGCATGTGTGTGTGATTGTGTGTGTGTGTGTGTGTGTGTGTGGTTATATACGTTGTTGCGTGTCGGCTCAGCATTTCATTGAGAATGTTGGGTATGTTGTCATAGTAGTTGTAGTAGTAGTAGTAGTGATCCTCGTCCTACTCTTTTTAGAATTGCCATGTTTAGTAATTGAATAATTGAAATTTAAGGTACTTGAAATCTCTGGATTATACGCTTCTGTCATTGGACTTATCGCTGTTTTTTTTTTATTTTTTATTTTTTTCTCGCCAAATCGATCTCTCTGTGTTCCTCCGTCGTCTTCGCCTCAGTCGTACTGTCATTTTTACCAGCCACCGAAACCCCGGAGTCGCTCCTTAATCTTGGTGCCCGCCGTCATTTTTTTTTAACGGTGACGTTGAACAGAGATCCTGGCTGCGGGAGTTGACACAAGGGCACAAAGATCATGCAGTATACCTCACGCCCGGTACAGCATTATATCTTGATGAATGATTTTTTACATATTCAGATAAGGCAAATTCCTAATCAGTTGATTCGGATGCCACACCTCTGTCTGTGATCCGGTGCAGACGTAGGAGTCCGGTCGGGATCACGGAACGTTGTGGATGTTCCAAATATTTGCAGCGGCGCTCGTGTCCTTTGTCCTCTGGGCAAAATGCAGGTATATACTGTGGGTTTGCAATACATTAGAGACATAGATAGTCTATAGCTTTGCCAAGCCCTAATGCTTTACAGTCGGGCTTTTAGTATAATGAATAGCATCTTACAAGGGCACGGTGAAAGCGCCACACATTCAAAGGGTATCAGGTGACGTGCTCGGTGCAGCTCTTACTTCACTGATCTTGGCATTATTAAGAGAAAAAGAAAGAGAGGAAACGGGCTGAACGGTACCTACCATTCACCAGCGTGAGTTAGTTAATGTTTGCGAAAATGGAGCACAGACACTTAAGAGCTTTGCTAAATTTGGAAGTTGGAACAGCTCAATTTAGCGGGAAAAAAAAAAAAAAAAGTTAAAATCGCTATACAGTATAGCAAACCTTTTCAACGTTCAATCAGATAATTCAACTAAGCCCATTCCATTCGGTCTTCTGGGGTAATTTCTGTAACAACAAACAGATTTGCCAACCTGGCCGTATTAAGCCACAGTCATTGACCGTGAAGTTAAACGCCCACTCCTGGTTCTACTGGATCCCATTTAAGCGCCCGTGACTTCAGATGTGTCAACTTGTTGCGAGGAATACGTGGGAGCCCCTGCATGTCCACAAGCCGCACCAGTTCTCTAAAGCAGCCGCCATCTGGTGACCCTTACAATCTAAGACCCCTTAAATAGAGGCGGCCGCTCTTAATACCCCTGAACATGGGAACATTTTACTGAAAAACTTTAATGACGACTAATTTTTTCAAATGACTGCCATGCAATCAGGCTTGCCGGCGCTGCCTGCCATAATGAGCCTTTATTGAACAGAGTTTTAGTTTAAAAGTTAAGTACGGCAAAACATTAAATCCATATAATCGCTCTTCTGTTGACATTCCAAGGCTTTGATGTGGCCTGTTATTTTGCAAGGGTTTAGAATTGTGGTCGCCGCTGTCATTGTTCCCTGTTTAGCGTCACGATCTTGGCAAATGGCCTATTATTTGCCAGAGTGGCCATGACTGGGGGATGTGTATTATTCCTATCCTGACCGCACGTCATCTCTGATGTAGTGAAGACCGGCGGAAGGCCTCGTTTGACCCTCGCAGGCCACCGTCTTGCAAACATGCAGTTTTCTCTTACTTCGAGAGGATAGTATGAGGCTTATCGAATGTGTCGTAACGCTGTTATGTCAGATCTGGTCATTTTTGATTTTGTCGTGGCCCCCATGCCCTTGGATTGTGGAGATGGACCGGCGGAGAAGCAGATGTGCTTTGATTTCCACCAAAAGCACAAAATCTGTTAGATTTCGATCCTGTTTATTGGCTCACTTCCATTTTGTGAATAAAAGTCTGGACACCTTCCGCTGGATTTATACATTGCAGGAGGACAGGATGATGGTCATGAACCCTGCGACAGGTTTTTTTTTTTTTTTTTTTACAGTTGTTGCAATGATCCTGCTGTTTTTAATGACACGGTATCATTTCACTGTCTGCGTCCCAACATTTTAGTTCTCAGACCACACAGGCTGGTTTGGGCCTTCCTACCCTAAATCTCGCTGGTCGGAGTTCTTGGCTTTTAATTCCTTGCTGGGAACCTAATGGTCTCTGACAAGATGGCGGTCTTTTGAACCTCTGCGGTCGCACACTACGTCACTGCATCCAGCTTCTTTTCAGATTTGTGGCTGATTTCCAGGACTAGCTCCTGGCTCTTTTCCAAAAGAGCTCTGCACTCAGAGTCACTCTAGAGGGAAAAGGTTTACAATAACCAATGACGACTTTCAGGCCATGTAAGAGTTGGATTTTCATGGGAAAGTGTACTTAAAAACATGCCTTTGGTGTTGGTAATATTTGCTATATCTGTATGGAATGAAACAGCGTTGGTGATTCGCACCAAGTTATGGAAAATTACTACCGTCTGATCGTTTGTTTTTCGAGGATGCAAAACATCAACTGTTTTGGGCCTGAACATACCTGGAAGTAATATACACGGCAGTCAAATTCTTATTTGGATTTCTGCGTCAACGGTGTTGCTCGTGAACCGTAGTCATCCAAGTCCCACCTTGTAGATATCTCACTGGTTCCCAGCAGATTGGGGGTAAGCCCCTCTCCATGCGGTCCTTAACAAGGCATCATCACACCATGTGAACACTATGTGAAATATGCCTCCTATGTGCGTGCGCCAGGGGTCGGGGAGGGAGGGTGGGGATGTTGTTTTTTTTTTTCCTTATCAGTCCCTCACGTCTCTCTCAGGAATGTTTATAGAAAGCAGGCCTGTTTCCAAGGTTGTGGCAGAAAGCCCTCGTGTTTTTGTTTGCCTTCCATGCCTGATTGATGGGGATGGAGGCTCGCTCGCAACCATAAAGGCAGGAAACGCCTGTGCCAGGTTCCTGGGGCACTCTGGGCGCAGCTGAGACTCGCCAGTTTGTGAAGCTAAACCTGCGGCGGGGCACTTTGTCTCCTCCTGGCTCTGGAATGGTCCTATTTTTGGGGTGCTGTGGATCATCTTCTTAAGGTTGCACGCATGCTGTATGTGTGCAGTATGGTAGTGTTCAGGCCCGTGCAAGACCTTCAGAGAGTCAGGTGCCCAAAGTAAAATATAAAGGCACGTGGAACACGATTAAAAAATACCTTTTCAAGTGTAAGCTGTTGAATTTGAGCAAGCCATACATGCAGTGGCATAGGTTTTCTTATGAGCATTTGGGGGAACCCATTAAGCGGGGGGTCTGGGGGTTCGCTCCCCAGGAAATTTTGAGTATCAAACACTTGATGTATAAGAATTTTTATACACCAATTTGTGGTGGATTTATGGTGGAAATGTCTTTATGAAAAAAGGGTTTCAGGGTTTTATTTGGGTTGGGGGGGCAAATGCATGTGTTATAAATGGGTGGGTTACAAGAGGGGGACTTATCCCCTGCGTCCCCCCTGAAATCTATGCCTTTGCATGTATGTATTTGGCCCATCAGTTTCTTCCTACACCAATTCCACCTTCATTGGTGGAACAACTCGACCAACGAGGGACACGTTTAGAACGTGTCCCTCGTTGGTCTAGGGGCAGGTCTAGGGGCAGGTGCGTGGTCGTGCCTAGTAACGGCACGTGCCTAGTAATGTTGCCCCAGAACAACAACTGTCAAGACTAAGTTAAGTTAGTTGAACATTTTCTTAATTTCCACTCTGTCTTCTCTGTGTTATTGCTGTTGCTTATCATGAGTTTCATACCAACACACATTTACTCTCATCCCTCAAATACAGCAGAGTGTAGGTGGACAGGAGACACCTGGCCTGTCAGGGCAGTGTACTGAAATATCCTTACTTCCTGACTTGCCCATGTCTCTGTTGGCCTGTAACGTGTCTTCCTGAGTATGCTAAATGCCAGCATGGTTGCTTTGTTAGCCCAGACTCGTTTCGTCTTGTCCACATCCCTGGCTGACGAGAACTCCTGCCTTCCAAGACACTCTGTATGTGAAGTCAGCGCTGGTAGAACAATGTCAGGAACTAAGAAGAAGAATCTTTATTTGTCACACACCACAACACATGCACTGACGGCGACCAACACACACGCTTCGAATGGTGGCTGGTGAACCTCATTCTCTGCTTTTAACCCAGCCTGGCTCCTCTGGCGGGCCGCCAGGGGCAGTGGGCAGCGTACAGCGATGCGCCCGGGGACAAGTTACAGATGTCCATCGCTGGTCAGAAGACGATGTTCCGCATGTCTTTGGTGGGGGTCCTTACTGACGTTACAAGGTGGAAACCCTATGTGAGCACAAGGAGAACATGCAAACTTAACACAGACAGTACCCTAATCAGTAGATAACCTGCCGGAGCACGGTGTTCACGACGCCACAGCAGAGACAGCTCGAGCATCGGGGGTCTCCATGGATTACCATGCCGAGCGACAGGCGAGGCTGAGGAGGGTCCCCACCTTTCCCCCATCCTCACCCTCGGCACCGGAGTGTGAGAGTTTCCTGACATACTGTATTACAGTGTGGTACGCCAACTGTTCAGCAGCAGACAGAAGAGCTCTCCAGAGAGTCATAAACGCAGCCCAGAAAAATAATTGTACTTCCCCTGCCCTCGCTGGAAGACCCCTTCGGATCACACTGCCTCCGCAGAGCCGGCAGCGTTCTGAACGATGCGACTCATCCCGAATCGTCATCTCTCCTCTCTGCTACCATCTGCTATCACTTCCAGGCTCAAAAACAGCTTTTGCCCCAGAGCCATCATTGAACTAAACTCCACAAAACACTGCCACCCCCCCAACCCCCCACATCATCATATCATTCCACACTAAAGGACTAACAACTAGAATAGTACAGTATTTCCATACGATGAAGAAATGTGCAAAAACATCTGCAAATATCTGGACGTAACGTGCAATAATATTTTCATAAGATGCATTTGGTACAATGAACAATATTAGATTCCAATATGCCACTTATTTTTATTACTTTGTTTTATGGTTTTAGTTTTCTATTATTGTTATTTGTATGAGCAGTAGTGTGTGTGTGTGTGTGTGTGTGTGTGTGTGTGTGTGTGTGTGTGTGTGTGTGTGTGTGTGTGTGTGTGGCGTGTGTGAAATGTTAAATGAACTGTTTTTGGAGCTGCACAGCAAATCTCGTTGTACAATGACAATAAAGGCACTCTATTCTATACTTTAAATTCCTGAAAATGGTCACAAAGGGCATTCTGTTTCATTCCCTCTATAGCACGTCCAGCACGACCAGAAATATCCAAGTGATTTAATATTATGGTTTGGACTGTGGTGAAGTTTGTGCTCCACAGTATAATTTGTTAAAATGTGTATAATAACCACAATAACTGCAATAACCACAATATCATATTATGTGGCTGATATTCACATATATCTAAGGGTGCAGTAAAACAAAATAATCCTTTTTTTTTTTAATATGCATGCAGTATATGTGCAATGGTTTGACTCTGTAGCTTCTAGTTTACCTGGCAGTCAGTCGTGCTGTTTAAGCGGTGGAATTCATGGAAAGCTCCCTTGTTACGAGGGAGCATTTCTCCTGGCTTGCCTTTGTGCCAAGAAACCCATATAGCAGAGGGCCATTAATCCAAACTCCTAAGAGGAAGGAAGGCCTTTCGGGAGACAGAAATGCTGTGTTGTCCTGAAACATGTATGTGTATCCATGAAAACCGCTCCTTAATCATCCCATGTGGTTTATCTGAACTCTGCCAGAAACAAACATGTGACTATCCTGCTTTATTACTGTAACTCACCATATGATCCATAGGCGTGAAACGAATCCATTAACTTGGCATAAAAACAAACACGCAGACGGATCAAAATGACATCTGAACAGTTAATGTACTGTAATCAGGTGTATAATGAGGGGGCCCTAAAATCTTTACACAGCAGAAAAACTGGTTCAGTAAACCGATAAGTTCGACTCAGTGAGGTCCGAATGAGCGGGGTTCTGAAGTATTGAAGAAGTATTGACAAATCGGTTTTGAAACAACACCCGTGCACCTCTGTCTCCTTGTCAACATGTCTCTTTTGGTGTTTATTTCAGTCTACTGTCCATTTCTCTGCACGGTATCACTCTCCTCCACTTTTTTTTTTTTTTTTTTTAAATCATCTACCAATCATCAGCTACCCATTTAACCCTTTCAAACCCACCCCCTCCACCCCCTGTCCCGCCCTGTCGCGGTCCCCGTCCCGGTCGCGGTCCCCACCTCGCGGTGCCGCACTTGACCCGGCGCCAGACAGCGCGGGCGGTGCTGAACGTTGACTGTAAATCAGGGCCCTGTTGAAGTCTGGCCCAAAAGCTGAAAGGGTGCGGGTTCGCGACCCCGGTTCTAACTCTGGAAACAAATTGAACAAGCTGCAGCTCCTCCCCTCTCTCCGCACCGCCGGCCCTGCCAAACAGAGATGCTGTGAGTATGAGCAGGCGCTCATGGGTTTGGGAGGCTGCAGGGGCCACTCGGAGTCCTGGCTGCGGAGAGGGAGGGAGCTGGAGGCGGTGGAGCCCACTGGGGGTTTGATTTCCGAACACGTGCACACAAACACGGATGCAATAGAAATGCAAAGAAAAAAACCCCACAAACGCTCGCACTGCGCTCTCTGTCTCTCTCACACACACAGGCATCATAGACGCCACCGAATTTTGACTTCTGAAGAATTTACTCCTGTATGAAGGGCAACATTGAGACGAGAAGGGGTATTGAGAATCCGGCATTTAGTCTACTTGTACAGTAGATGTCCAAATGCTGGATGAAATTTGAGAGGTCCAGCATATCTACCTACAGACAAAAAATAACGAAAAGACGGACTCAACAACACCAAAGACAGACGGAAAGACAAGCAGAGAGCGAGAGAGAGAGGGAGAGAGAAAGGGGGAAGAGAAAGAGGAGAATAGACTGTGCCGTCAGCCAAATGCATTTTATACTACAAGAACACTACAGGAGCTTTTACAGAATTATTTTTGCAATTAATGTCTCGTTGCCATCTGACTCTGTTTCAGCCGGGTACCTGACGGATATCTTATTCCAGTATCGGTGCATACCTAATGGGGGGATGGATGGATGGATAAACAGTGAGTGGCACGGGCACCTGGTCTGAAGCTCGGCCATCATTCCTCCGCGCTTTGATGAAATCCCAATAAGTCCATGCAGACCTGGGCCCTGGCACACTCCCACCACGTCCACAGAAAGCCGTCTGTTATTGGTTACGTCGCACAAATTGAATTTGCACACTGAATACTTCTGCTGGGATGTGCCAGATGCATGGATCTGGATAAACATAAAAGCACTCAGGGCGGTTGTGTGTTTATGTGCCAGGGCACCGCGGAGGGCAGCGCTTTTTTTTTTTCGGCGGCCACGCATAGCGCCGCACTCTGTTCCGCGCTAGGAATAAAGGGCTCCGTAATCAATTCATGGCTTTGTTATGATAGTTTGGAGTGGGGCTGGAATGGGTTTTCCTTCACAGCAGCAGTCTGTCACTCCTCTGTTTGGGCTGATTGTTGGAATTGATTATCGCACGAGTCGCCGTTCTTTCAAACGCGCCGGCTTAGCGGGGATCCCGCCGTAAGCCGTTTAAACCAATCGGATGAATATTACGAGGGTTTCCGCGGCCGAGACGGGCCGTGTCATTAAAAGCCGCTCATGAGCGCATACGTGGGAGGCGGGAGGCCCGGCGACGCTTAGGTGACGCGACGGCCGGCGCGGCCCCCCGGCGGCCGGCTGGGAACCGGCTGGAAGCCGGCGGCGGCTCGGCGAGCCCGCCTCGTCCGACTTTTGTCTGCGGGGAACGGACCTTGGTTTGATGCTGTTAACACAAGCATGTACGGAATGCGACAATGCAATTACTCAATTTATTATATTACACTCATTTGAACACGCCGGATAGCATCAACACACGCTGTCGGCCAGCTCTCCCTTTCCACCCCCCGCGCACGGAGCGGCGCTGACAAAGGCCTCCCCCGGTCCGGCCCTCCCTGGAAAAACCCCCCGGCGCCCCGAAGCTCCACGTTCTCCGTTGTGTTTAAATGTCAAAGGGAGGTTCCCGTGCTGGGCGGAGAAAAAAGGTCGCGTGCGTACGGTCAATCCGTCGGACGGCTTAAAGCATCCAAAGAGGGTGAAAGCGGTAGCCGTATATCCGGTGAGTTTCAGGGAGAATTGGCTTTGTTATTTAAAAAAACGACGGCCGTGATAAAAGGTGTTGCTTTACGCGTCAATTTTAGACAATGAAACAAAGAATGAAAATAGGAATGAAGGAGCACGGGGGATATTCTGCTGGGCAGGTGGCAAAACAAAACAAAAAAAAAATCGCAAACAACCCGCGTCACATCCTCCGATTCACAATTCAAACATCCATCGGCGCCTCTAACCAGATTCCGGCCACAAAGGTTTTCCAGGTTGACTTTCTTTGTTTTGGGATGAGCGTCGGGGAGCGTCGCGGTGGTTATTTATTTTTATTTTTTTCCCTATTTTTTTTTTCACCGACCTGCGGCCGGCCCACCCCTCACCTGCGCCCCTGCCTTTGTGTAAATACTCCCTGTGGTTTCTGGGAATTCCTGGCTGTGACTGCTTTACCAGACTGGAGGGGTGAAAAAGAGCCGCTCCAGTTTCAGCAACTTAGGAAGGAGCTACTTAGCATGAGGCAGAATGTGAGCTATTTCGGTGTGGGTAGACTGCCCGCCCGTCGCCTGACCTTTTTTCAGTCGGGGTTTTGTTGCCGTTGGTGGGGACGGGGTCTTCTGGGATTACATATCTACATGACTATAAGAGTCAATGCGGCTACTGTTTTGGGTGTCGATAGAGGGTGAGGTCACTCTGTAATATCGGTGCAAAAATAATAATAATAAACAACGACTTTTTTACAGCGTGATGAGAGAAAAATAATACGCCGACGCACGCTTTGGGACTTGCGTCACCGGCCGTGGCCTTTTTCGCGGTCGCGGCCCTCGACGCAGTCCTTTGTGTGTTGTGGCACGGCCTCCGCAGTTGGCGCAGCACATTCTCCCTTCGCTCATTAATGTTACATAAAAAAAACGTTATTTAATAAAAAAAAAATGGCTGCGGCTCGAAATTCTTTGTTTACCTGGAGGAAAAGAAAAAGCCCTGCACTCAGAGTATTATGATATAATATTTATGTTTAATTTCATCGCCGCTGGGTAAAATAGTTATATTTAGTACTGACTGTAAGCCCCATAAACACATACCTACTGCAGAAGTGTCCAAAAACAGTTTGGAGCCGTTTTCTCTTGCGCCGGCCGGTCCAGCGCAGCGCCCGAGCTGTCGATTTACAGCAGTGCTCTGCCTCGCACGTTAACACCTGGGAGCCTGCCGTGTACACCCGTGGTTTTGTTCCGGTGCCTTCGGAGGAATCGCTTTCCCTTCGCAATGCATTCTGGGATATTCTCAATTGTCTCGTATTTCCTCCATTAACGTTGCATTAAAGCCCTACTTTCTTGGGCTCGGTTGTGATTTAGACGGAGGTTTTTTTTTTTCTTCCGTTGGCCGTTCACGTGGCGTGCGGTGCGAAGCTACTGAATACAGGTGGGGTAGCCGGGGGGGTGGTGCAGGGAGTGCAGGGAGCGGGGGCGGGGTTGGGGACACTTGAGCAGAACCGAGGAACCTGGGTCGGGACCCGGAGGGGGGCGGATGAGAATGCAAAGCCGTCAAGTGTGCCGTGGTATGGACAGGGGGGCTGTGGAGGGGGAGGAGGCCTCGCGGGGCCCAGAAAGACGAGTGATTTTTGGGGTGGGGGGGTGGGGGGGGATGCAATCTGACGTAGACGGAGATACTGTAAGCTGTCGACTCCAGACAGATTCCATGATGCCAGAAAGGACTTCTTGAAAGCAGACGCACATTCCGCTGCGCTTCCGTCATGCTCCTGGGACCCTGACACACTGTCAGAGCAACACCGAGAGGATTCTCAGGGTTTTTCAGCGTTGGCACCCGATTCACGTACCGTTCCTGGTCGGATTTGCCAATCTGCATCGGGGGCTTTCGCGCCGCAGGACCCTTTTTATAGTTCGAAGATCTTCTGGCGGAGCCCTCCCCGTTTTTGTGTCCCCGCTGGAGGAAATAGGAACGATCGTGGTTCTTAAAACTCTAACCGCCACAAGAGGAACCTTCAGTGACGTAAGGGCGCGGTGGTTGGTCGAACACACGAGCCAGTGCAGCACCGGCAACCCGTGTTAAACGGTAACAACCAACAACCGAAGCCAAAAAGAAATTGCTTCATTTAAAGTCAACATGTCTTTATTTACACGCAATTTATTTCCAAAACCGACCCTCGACCATCCTGTCCTCAGTGCGGACAATAACGGCCAAAAATAGCCTTTTTATGGTCGATGTATTGTATTTCATTTTCTTTTCGGATCTAAATCGAATGAAACAAAATTCTGCGCGCGTCGTCTTGGTGCGTGCGCCTGCCTTAAAAAGATTTCGGTGACAAACATTTAAATGAGGCCTGAATGTGGATTCAACTGAATGGTTTCACGCTGAAACCCCGTTGGCTGACCTCACTTCGGTCTTCCAGTGCAGTGCGAATGCAACCAGGGAAAAAAAGCCCAGGAAGGTTTCTAGTTCTCTGGGGACCTCTTCAGTTCCTGGTTCCCCTCGGGGAGTCCCAGGTACCGTTTGGTCCCGAAACGCCTATTCTCCAGAACAGTTAGCCGGTGCATCCACACAGGAGAGCATGTCACGATACTAGCACGACTTGAATGCCTTTGAATACTTAAGAAATACCTTTGTAATTGGGCTTGCCTTCTACCAAGGGACTGCCTTTTTGCATACCAGAAATATCAATTGCTTCCTTCATGGTTTGGGTGGGAAATTCTTGATCAGATAAGAGCCATTTCCTGTTTAGAGCTCGGCATTCTTCAATCCCCGGCTGGGATTTGGGGAGGAGGGCCATCGAGAGGACAGTGTCCGGTGACCCAAGGTGACTTACTCATCTCCTAACCCCGTGGTTCCACTTAGTTTGTCTTGCTTTGCTCGTAGCTCTAATTCGCAGACATCCTCAAACTGGCGCCAAAGTAGACAACAGCATCACCACCGGCGAGCACGGATGGCCGGGCGAGACTTGTTCAGCTGGTGCCGGCTCTAGTAGCCCCGATCGCCGAGCCGCAGGAAGACCGGGCGCGAGGCTGTGACACCCGCCAGGCGAGAACGCCCAGACACGTTCAAGTGGGACAGAATGGAAGTGTGTTTTTTTTTTCTTTTTTTTTGCCGGCGTGCCAGAAAGAATGCGCTCGCCTCAAACGGTGACGCAAGGCCGGTGCCCGGGAAGCCTTCTGTTTCGCGCTGCGGGAGAAAATCAGTGCGGGATTTGCCTCCGAGTCGAAAGCCCCCACTCCAGAGGTCAAACTGTTGTGATAACCTTTCCAAAGGAACCTGAAGTGCTTCGCCCGCCGCGCGGAGATAAGGGGTGGGGTCGACGTCGGAGATAGACGGAGAAGGAGCGGGCGGAGTGGAAGGTGGTGAAAGTGCTGAAATACTCTTTAAGCTCATGGAATCTTAATATCATACAAATCTGGTTTGGTCTTTTGTGTTTCAATAAATTTCGACTGGCGGCTGTCCGTCAAGTCCATGATTATTTTTATTTTTGCTTCGGTCGCCACAGAAGATGTGCCGTCTAATGGGAGCGGAGAGCCAGATTAGAGACCCAGGCCCAGGAAGGAAACATGGTGACATCCTGTTTGGCTCCATCCTCGTAAAGCTCTCATCTTTTTTTTTTTTCCTGGACAGGCTTCATCTCAATGTTCCATTTGGGTTCATTATCGTTATAGCCTTCCTGTTTATCAGCCCCCGTGCCTCGCGGTTGTGCTCCAAACTCGGAGGGCGGGCGGTGGTAACCGTCAGGGCGATAATCGGATTAGCCGAGGCACTTGACTGATCATGAGATTTAGTGGACTTCATGCAGCTGCCGAAACCCCCCCCCCCCCCCCCCCCCCCCCAAAAAAAACAGCGACCCCCCCCCCCCCCCCCGATACCGTAGCTTCGTCGGGGCAAAGTCAAAAATGGCGAGGTTCAGTTGTGGAGCTTGCCCTAAATGCGTCGCTTTAAACACGATTCGGCTCCGTGTTTTACTTTTGACATTCTGTACAAAACTAACACGAGGTCTCTTCTGTTCCAGGTATCTTCGCCTTGTGTCCCATCGACAAACTATGAGCTGGTAAGTCACTTTTCCTTCCCGTAATGTCATTAAGGGATATAAATAAAGTTGACTTGAACTCATGGGCCTCCCTCCCTTGGTCACAGTCATGGTCACAGCATAACGAGATAAGATGTCGGGTCAGGAATGGGTCATGATGTTGGAATTAGGAGTAACATACTTTTATATCACCACTAGACATTTGGCAGCACTTCGGTCAATACCGGAAATAGTAAAACTCGGTCAAAGGTGATTTATTCACGACGATCGCTTGTTTGTTTTTTTTATCGGACATATTATTGAAGGTTACACGGATGGTGTCCAGACAATGTGTCCAGCCCCAGGTTTGCTCCATTTTTTTTTTTTTTTTTTTTTTGCGCAGGCGAAAAGCAGCATCGGCATGCCATGATTTTTTTCTGGGGTCGTAAAACCAAATTTCTTTGCTACGTTGCCTTATTTGGTACGATGTTAGTTGATGTTTGGACTTGGATGTGTTTTGCTCACACAAGCTCCTTACTTATGCTGTGTGTGTGTGTGTGTGTGTGTGTGTGTGTGTGTGTGTGCGTGTGCGCGCACGTGCGTGCTCAAACCTTTTCTTTACTTCGCAAACCAAGAGGAACATAAACTCAAACTTTCTCCAATGAAAGCTTTATTAATCAAAGGGGAACGACATGTTTTCTAGATAGCTTTTGTGCAGTAGGCCTTGCTTTGCCGGGATGCGGGCCCCTCCTGAATAGACTTCACATCAACAAAGAACTATTATGTCCAGATAAAGTTTCTTGTCTATGAAAAACATACATTTAAGGAGTGCAGTTGGGCTAAAAAAAAAAAAAAAAAAAAAAAAAAAAAAAGCACCACAACTATTAGCTGGAAGAAAAATGGAGCCTCCACATGCATACCATACATCCCATATCCTCCCCAGCCCATGACATTTGGTAAATTAGGGGAAAAGGCCAAAGGAAATAAAAGTCTAGGTAATGTTCCTCCCCCCTGTCTCCATGCTCTCTCCTGTGCTCCGCTTGCCAAGAGGAGGTGCCCCCGAGGCGGATCTGGCTGCATTACCGCTGCTGATTGCCCTCATAAATGCTGATGAGCTAAGATGCGAAACACTCCCTGACGTATGTGTTTTACCACCGAGGATATGAAAAAAAAAAAAAAGAGGGCGGGGGGGTGGTTGCAAAAAGTAAAATAAAACACATCTACGTTTCGCTGTTCCAGTAACTGCGTTTCGGAAGCATTATTTCATGGCTTCCAAGGCCAACATCGGCCGTCACGTCCTGCGACGGGACATGCTGGACGCTGATCGATGATGTGGCTGTGGACAGGGAAGGAAGTGTGGGAAGTGGATATGTACCGAACACCTGCTGCAATCTGTTCCCCTCACATGCACCTGAGGAGTTATGGACCAGGGTGCGGCGCAAAAGGCCATTTTTAGCTCCGAGTGCTCTGCTGACCACCAACCTGTAGACGCCGTTGTGTTGATATATTGAAATAGTGCATGAACTTGGTCCAAATGTCACACATTTCGTTTCGATGTGAGACTCACTTTTTCTCCTGTGTGAAGTTTACTGAGCCCTCGTGTTATGTTTCAGCGTTTAACCGATGAATACTGTACTGTTTCGCCAGAAATGGCCGATGCTACAAAGGTCGCCGAAAAAAATGTGAAATACACCTCCTCCAAAAGTGATTATATCAACTACTTGGGGGGGCAGTAGCCCAGGAGGCAGAGCGGGTCGTCTAGTAAGTAAAAGGTTGCCAGTTCAATTCCCTGATGTCTCCTTGAGCAAAACACTTCACCCCCTATATGTATAAATGTAGAGAAATTGCAAATTTCCCCATTGTGGGACTGATAAGGGTGTATATAAATAAATAAAATATTATTACTTTTCATTACATGCACGCAATATGCACTAATTATTCATCAAACTGGTCATGATGGTCCTGGTTTGCATGTCTGTTTTATTTGCCTGAATGTTTTTAGTATCTTCCACGTTGCATTTGATGAAGGGCACGTTTGGCATAATTACATTCAGATTATATTAGATTTCATTCTTTATTTCTCAGCATACATGTAGAATAAAATGTGTCATCTGCATTCGATCCATCCACCCTAAGAGCAGTGGGCAGCTGCAGTGCAGCGCCTGGGGACCAACTGCAGCTGTTTTGTCAGGGGCTTCAAGAGCACTGTTTTAGTCATGGGGCACCAGCAGCAGTATTAACCCTAAAATACATGTCTTTTGATGGAGGGAGGACCGAAAAAAACACCAGGTTTGCGATGTCCGGAATAATCCAGTTCAAAACAGTTCAAAGGCAGATGTGATGTCATGAACTGGTGTAACTGCATACCTGGTACTCTAGGCCATGGGACCATTCTGAAGATGTTTTTCCCTGACTTGCAGGGCGGTGGGTGACCACGCTATGTTTCCATTCCATCAGCATCGCCTCTCTTTCAACTGGTGTATTTTCTACTTCTTCTTCTTCAGGGGATGATTCATTGTACTCCGAAATTATGTTCAACTTTGTCCTCAGTTTCGGAAAAACCTCCGCCTCTATTTCGTCGTTCACACTGTCTAAGATTAGAGCGAGGGCTGGATTCTCGTTGACTGAGAATCTTCTGCTCATGTTCCTCTTCTGGAAATTGCTTCTGAATGAGCAAATGGTGAGTCAGTGTGCCGCCCTCCTCTCAGACAGCAACAGAGTCTATTCCCACAACGTAGGATCTGTCTCATGTTGTGTCTAAGAGGCATCGGTAAGCTCTTTGAATACAGCAGTTTATTCATAAAGGACTATGCTCCTTGGTGGTCAAAACAGGCCAAAGCATCAAAGCAGGGTGCGGAGTGCTTATAGGCATGAACAAAAACATCAAGATGCCAATTCATGACCCCGAATTGGGCAACGTCACTTGGCCAAAGGATGAAACAAGCATGTTAACCAACCTTTTAGTGATGATGAACACCTTCATTCGGGTCAAGTCTGTCCAATTTAATACAAGGGTCAACATGTATCTCATACGCGTGGACACTACTACGTGCTAATCCCTCCACCACAGATGGTGCACGATGGCGTGCTTGTGTGCGTTTCTATTACTGTTCCTACCGGCCGTGCTCGGCCCTCAGGTGTATAACCCGCTGTTTCCAGCCCCATGTTTGGCAAATTCCTTTTCCCCACAAAGACCCAGGGAAAGAAAATATTTGCAGGATTACTCAGGTGCAGCCGCATTGACCGTGAATTTACTACCTCAGAGAATAATGGTGGAGAAAAAGCCCCCCCGAATCCACACATTCCACGGGAATCAGTAAAAGTTTATTGTCTTAATTGGGCCTTCATTGGACAATGCGAGTGCTTTTTAACGAGATCTAATCTAATGAACCTGACAAATCATGTCTATGGGTTTGTCGCAGAGGCATTACTTCTATTACAGACGAAACTCTTGCAACAGTAAAGCAACGGCACATTTAAACATAGCTTTCTTTTCATGTCGGTGACCAGTAATTGCTGATCTCTAACTATAGAAGGAACTCTGCAGAGCACATAAGCTAAAATGAAACTTTGAGTGGAAGCTAAATATTTACACAAGCTGTTGTGCAATTTCAAGTAAGTGGAGGCTTCAAGCCTAGCTGCATTCAACAAGTTAAAACATTAAACCAATTGACCACAAGAACACTGCCTTCCCACCCAATGCTGGAACCGTCGATGCCGTCCCCTCTTTTTTTTAAATTTTATTTCAACCAATCTTTCTACGATGCAGCCAAACTAACGACTTACTCATAAACAAGTGCGAGTTGTCGTCCCTAAATCAGTAATGGTGCAGCGCAGCCTAGAAACGGTCCAAATGGTCGGGTCCCTCTGCGCTAGGCGGGCGACGATGTGCGCGTGAGGACCGCGATCCGTCAGCGACGGCGACGGCCCCCGGCTCCTCCCCGGGCAGCTCCCGCTCTGGGAAGAGCGTGTGACCAGCGTTCCACAGACGTGTTCATCGCGGCCGAGCCGCTCTGCCAGGAACCTCTGCTGCCGCTCCGAGAGAAACACAAGGCGGAGGGTAGGAACGAGATCGGGTGTTATATTTGGTAGGTGCCGCAAAGGATGTCGGGATTGTTTGTGAGGTTCGCTCGTATTTATAGCATGCACACACACACACACACACACACACACACACAACAACGCACGCAAACAAATTCAGCAGTTAACCGGTGCATTGTTGTCTACTGCGGGGCACCCGCGAGTTAGATCCGGCCCAATTGACCCCCCGTTAAGGCCTGGCATATTACGCTGCCGGGGGGGGGCCCTATTACGCTGTGTTTACAAGCACCAACCAGGCATCCTGCAACAATATACAGCGGGTGCCCTCCCTGGGTGCCCGCATGCAAAATCGTCGAGCGGGTGAAAACCCAACCCCAGCGAATGTCAAAACAAGGTCCGCGACTTCCTGCGCCGCAGCGGGTGCCGTCGGGTACGCTTGATTTATTAATTTTATTTTTTTTCATGCGAGTCCCAGAGGTAGGAACGGAGACGGGCTCCGTGACCTTTTTGTCTGAGGTTTTCATCCGCTCTGACGCGTGTATATCAGCTGAACCCCAGCGGAGTATCCCTGTGAAGTTCTTATCCCCGAGTGCTTCCTCTGGATGTCTGCCTCTCACCGGGTGATGTATAGGTCTGGAACAATGGCCCCCGGGAGGATTTGGTGGGGATTTTTTTTTTATTATCGGAGACTGTCACGTTTACCATCTGCTACTTGGGTTTTACGCGTTCGGCATGTGCTTTCACCGGCCGTAACCTGACTTGGGAGAAGTCCGGCGAGAAAACACAGTCAGACGCTGTGTTGGATTCGTGCGTCCCCAAAATAACACCCATGCAACAAACCCAACAAAACACAAAGAGTTTTGATGGAGAACGTGCGCCTTTGGGGCGTCGTTAATTGTAGAACAAAATAAAAAAGCGCTCCGTACAGGAGTTGCTTTTTCTCCCGAAACTACGTAGGAAGAACCGTTTTTCCGAGTTGGAAGATAAAAGACGGTGAACCCGGCTGTACATGCCGTCGCCATAAAAGGGCATTGGATATTGAGCGCGGCGGAGAGGGCGGTAATTGTTTGGAGCTGAGTATACACAGGACGTGTTTGGAGAAAGAGAGGGTGATAAGGAGGTGCTTAGGTGTCCTGCACGATATTCGTACGCCTGAGGGAGAACACCGAGTGGACCCCTGGAAATACCCCGCACGTGTTTCGAAGGGGAGACTGCGGTTACATAATAGGACGGGGAAGGGTCCGTTTCAGCGCCGGGGGCCGGGAGGGTGGGCGGGGTGAGAAAGGGAGAGAAGTCAAAAGGTGCCTCGGGGACGTTTCTCACAGCGAGTCCCCGTCCTGCCCGACCCCCCCGACCCCCAAGGGAAAGTGCAATACACACACACACACACACACACACACACACACACATACACACACACACACACACACGCACATACACAAACGCATTCCTTCTCAGAAACACACACACACACACACACACTGTAACCCTGACCCTCGACACACACGCCTCTCCAAAGCAGTGTTTACGTTTCTGGAACTGGGCTCTGTGAAAGCTGCAGACCGGGACAACGGAGCATGAGAGAAGAACAGCTGTGTGTGTGTGTGTGTGTGTGTGTGTGTGTGTGTGTGTGTGTGTGTGTGTGTGTGTGTGTGTGTGTGTGTGTGTGTGTGTGTGTGTGTGTGTGTGTGGGAGTGTGAAAGTTTAACTTGTCTTGGTGTTACTGTAGATCAGGGGTCAGGAGTCAACTTTTCCCAGTGGCCAGATTTTCTTTGTCTTTCTTTCTTTCTTTCTTTCCAGTATGTATCATCATATTACCCAGACAAACCTTGTCTCATGGAGTTTCATATGATAATTACATTTGGGCTAATATGTATTTTTTTACAGTTTCCATGTGTCAAGGAAGGAAAGAAAGAAAGAAAGAAAGAAAGGAAGGGAGACAAGCTGGATGCCTCATGCCACCTTCCCGCTGGAATGATGAATTCTTTGCAAACAGGGAGCCGACGCCCCTCGACAGTTCACACCCAGCGCTCTCCAAGCTCTCTTGAGTTATTAATGCTTTTAACTCAGCTCGGACGCTCGCTGGCACCTTTCAAATTAAACGTTGCCTTTTTAGGCAACCGCTGGAGGGGAAAACGTCTCCGAGGCGCCGTGCC
>NC_137210.1:22459695-22544695 GCF_960531495.2 Zeus faber
TGCTCCTCCCTTCACCTGTGTGCGTGTTACGTCTGTTTGTCGTCTTATGTTCCCGCGCCCGAACGGCGCTTTCGCACATTCAACCGAATTTGAACGCCGCTTTGAAAACGCCTCGACCAAGGGGGGTGGGGCAAAAAAGGACTTTGTCAACAGCGCCACACCTGCCGCCGTCATGTCGCCCCCCCCCCCCAGTTTGCTTATTTCTCACCAGATTTTCAGGACGCCCAGAGTTGCAAACAATTTTTTCTGAAAAACAAACTCGGCTTTCCCGCATTTCTGTGAGCTTCGATTACCAGCGTGTGAAATGGTTCCAAACGCAATGGGTTCCGCCCGACGGAGAGTCAAACAAGGACCTCTTTAATGGGAGGCGAGCCCGACGGCCAAACGACGCGGAGAGTCTTGTTCCCATCCGGCTCGTTGCCTTGTTTTTTGAGGGAAACGGAGGGCACGCTGCTCCGAGTCTTGCCAGCGACTTGTGACCGGGAACACTGGATCGTCGATGAGAATAAATGTTACTCCATTAATCCCTGTAGGGGGAGAAACCCCCTTTCCGTCCTGTTTTTCAACAGCCACCACGGGAGATGGGGCTCGCTGGAAGTACATTTCCGACTCGCCGCCCGTCCTCCGTGTTTTTTAAACGGGGCGTTCCGGTCTGTCAGCTGACCTCGTTACCATCGCGACCCAATACCCCAATTTGTTTGGTTTTGACGATGGTGTTCATCGCGCTGATCACCGCTGACGTCCAATGTGCACCGCAGCTTCACTTCAACATCGTCAATTTGCCAGTGAAAGGTCGCCGTTCGATGGTGTAGCTGCTTACGGTGATGGAGCCAGGTACGCCTTACAGCCCCAAAAACCCTAACCCTACTGGGCGAGCCTGGAGGTGTGGAAGGGTCTACAAGTTAAATCACAACGTTCAAGGCTTCATGGGCACCTATGGCAGTCGGACCACCGTTTCCTTTGGTGTGATTGATTAATGGCCCATGGCTCTTGTACATGTAGTACTTGATGATGCAACCACAGCGTGTATGAGTCACGCTTCATTTATGGAACTATACTCTACTTCTTTGTATTTTGACACCATAAATCAGTAGAACTACAAGAAAAGCAAATAGAAAATAGATGATTTCAGATTTAAAAAAAAAAAAAAAAAAAAAAAAAAGACCGTCCTCGATCTAGGGTCAGTGGCGTCCAAGCAGGATGGTGAACCGGCATTTGCGCCGCGTGTGAATCGCCTCGGAGCCGGTTGCACAGCGTATCAAAAAGCAAAGCGGGCGGCACCAGTGTGGCCGGTATGAAAAGAGCATGGGGGTAGAGACCCTCCCATAAATCATAGCAGAGCCTGTTAACCATGACCAACCCTCGGGGGGGATTCTGCGGCACATGGATGCATTTATGCCTAAACACACAGGCCCTTATGGACACAACAGCGCTCGGTCGACTCCGTCGCTCCATCACATCCGAGGCTGTCGGGTTGCCGTGTTTGCCTTTTGCAATAATCAGCCAGACCTTAATAATCATCCGCCAGCCCCGGAGCGGCTCATTCTTTAAGTGTGGGCAGGGGAACGGCTCGCTCGGCAGCGTTTGTCTATGACACAACTTCCCGTGATTTGTATTTAGTCTGGGAAAGAGAGGATCATGTTTCACATTCGGAGTTACCACCCCAAACCCGTGTGGCTGCCCACTTTCTCAGGAAGTCCCGAAATAAACACAGAATCGGCAATGTGTCGGGGTGCGCGTGCGCGCGTGTGTTGGTGCGTACGTGCTGGCGCGCATTTATATCCTCCACGCCCTCATTGAGACGCTCTAACAATTTTATACGAATAAGTTAACTGATCTTTATTAGTGGAGTTAGACTTTTTGACATTCTCTTATAGTGAGTAGGCGTTCTGTCTGTGTGTGTGTGTGTGTATGCATGTCTGTCTTTCTGTCCGTCTGTCTATAAATCATGCATGAGCCTTACATCAGTCACAGTGCATTGCACAGCTCATGACTCCTTAAACTCAGGAGGTTTCCATCTCAGGGCATAATTTGGCCGCGCCTCAACCGAGGGGCCGAGCCGTAACCACACTATCGTTAGATGTGCCTTCGTTTGTGTTACTGTGTTGCGTGCGCGCACACGTGTGTGTGTGTGTGTGTGTGTGTGTGTGTGTGTGTGTGTGTGTGTGTGTGTGTGTGTGTGTGTGTGTGTGTGTGTGTGTGTGCGCGCTGTTCCACTATGTATTTTAATGCATGCATTGTGCTGATGTACGTGGGTGCGTGTTTGTGAGGGTTGTATACACACCTCTATATACAATCTCTATGTATCTGTATGAGAGGTTATCTGTTTGCGAAGTTTGTGTGTGTGTGTGTGTGTGTACGTGTGCGTGCGTGTGCATTTGAAGGCGCGGTCATGGGCATTAGCCGCGCGGTTCCTCTGATGCCTTTGAGTCTTGGGGCCGCGCTTCACCACCTCTGAGCATCGAGACGATCCGTCTCATGACTTGATGGGCCGCGCCCGCTTCACTGACTCGGTTTTCTTTTATCGACTTAGACAACTCTTTGGAAGGTTCCCTGCTTTGTTTTACTGGGAATTAGGAACAACGCTGCCGCAGATTTCTGGAGAATAGGGGTCTTGATAATTAGATCATACCTCATGCCTTTGGAAAAGCACGAGCTTGATTGTTATTATTTGATCCATTTTGATGGAAGTAAATCGCTATTAAGGTGTGCTCTCACAGTCTGGGTTGCGCAAAGCGGCATTTCCCAATCCTTAAACCATCCTGATTCGATCCCCTATTTTTAAAAGATCAGTCGGCGTTCTTTGTTTTTTTATTGTTTTGCTTATTTTAAATGGGTTCTTTTTTCATGGCCGTGCATTTGATTTTTGAACCAATAAATCACCATGAGGAGTTGTATGGCTTAAATTGCGCAAGGCCCTTGCGACCTCTCCGCGACCCCCGGGCGAACCCCCGCTCAGGGGGTCCGGCGCCCCTGCCTTGGAGTCGAGCGAACGCGGCCCGTCCGCGTCCAGCGGCCCGACTTGAGCGGCTCTATCGTGCGAGCCTCGAAGTAGAACTTCCATTTCGCGACGGAGAGAGGAGAAAAAAAAAAACAAAACAAAAAACAAAAAAAAAACAACGTTGCCATGAAGAGATGCAGTCAGCTGACTTGTGTTGCTTCTCTACACGTGGGAGCGGAGGAACACACAGGGAGGGAGGGAGGGCAGGAACACCCAGGGGCGAACGAGCGAGATAGAGTCTAAACATGGATGAGAGAGAGAGGGAGAGAGAGAGAGAGAGAGAGAGGGAGAGGGGAGAGGGAGGGAGAAGTTGTATATTAGTGGGAGGTTGAGAGATAACGAGGTACTAGACATGAGAGAGAGACGGAGGGAGTGAAGACAGCAGAGAGGAGGACGGAGACTTGGCCGCAGTGTGGAGGACTTTCTTGGTTTTTATTATTTTTTGTTTATTTTTGTTTTGTTTTGGCCTCTCGGTGGGAGCATGAGCGCTCGGTGGACGTAGCCCTCCAAAAATAGGGCCCTGTCTGTTTTCCTTTTTCTTTTTTTTCTTTTTTTTAACTTCTTCGACTTCTACTTCACCCTCCTCCCCCTCCGCCGCCTCCTCCTCCTCCTACGCCTCCTCCTCCGCTGTCCGCGGGAAGGGAGAGGTCTCGCGGAGGGGACCTCGCTGACGGAGCGAGAGGAAGAGAGGGAGCACAGGAGCAAGGGAGCCCTCCGGAGATCTCCCGAGATGAACAGAGGCGGCTCTTTGAGACGATCGCTCTCCTCTTTGAGGGGAGCCGTGCGCTGGAGTACGAGCTACCTTTTTAGGAAGGTAGGACGTGAAGGAGAAGGAGGGGGTTGGCGGATGAACGGGACGGACGGGTGGGTAGATGGATGGGACTGTGGATGGAGGGAGGGATGGACGCAGTAGTCGCCTTGGAAACCTGGGCCTAACTTGTGCGATTGTCGGGTTTGTCCCCCTGTACTTTTTTCCCCTCATTGGCGAAACATTGTTTCCCTTTTCCCTCTCTTTCTCTCCCTCCTTGGCAGGCATTTACCAGCCCCCACCTCTCTCTCTCTCTCTCTCTCTCTCTCTCTCTGTTTGGCCCTTCCTCCCTCGCTCTGTATCTCAATGCTGCTCTGATGGTTAATTTGTAAGGCCTGCTCGTAAAGTCGGCCTCCCCAGATGGTTTCCATCAAAAAACCGGCTTGGAGGTCCCCCCCCCCCCCCCCCCCTCCCCTCCTCCCCCCGTCCCCTGTTTTCCCACCTTCCCCTCACCCCCCCTGCCTCCTCTCCCGCACCTCCCCCCGCCTTCCCTTCAGAGGAGCGAGCGGCCAGGGGTCTGGGACTGCCCTCTTCATGCCGCTGAGGAATGACCGGGATGTTTTGCGCTTTAAAGGGGAACTATTATGCTTTTCCTTATTTTCTGTCATACATGTATAATGTTGCAGTGTGGGATGTTGATATCAGGCGTGGCCGAAGTGTCAAATAATGAGGTTAATAATGTCAAAGTAATCGCTGTGAACAAAACGCTCGGGCCTCCGACCCTTTCGAAGGTTATTTTTTTCATTTTTTTTCGGCGTTTACAAAAACGGTGTCCGTGTCTCCCACGAGCTGGCAGGACGGCAACGAGATTCGGAGCGGAACTTTAAAACGAGGCTGGCTCGCTCATTCCTCGCCTCAAATTAGTTCAGGAACGGATTTTGTCCGACTGCTGAGGTGAGAAGGGTGAAAGTTACAGAGTAAATACAACGAAAAAAACCCGGAAGCCACGCTCAAACGCCATTGGCTCACAGAACCCGGAACTTGTGCTCAAACCCCATTGGCTCACAGAACCCGGGCCCTCAGGAGGGTGGCTCCTCCCACATGTACAGAGCGTCAGGAACACAATGGACTTAGAAGCATGTTTAAAACGGCTCTAATATGATAATAGGAGTTTTTGTTGGGCGACCTCAGAGACCTATATTAACTTGTGTCAAATGTTGTATAATAGGTCCCCTTTAAACACATTGGACCCAAGCACAACAAATTGTAGGGCTGTTAACATCCCTTACAAATACTGAGTTTTCATAATTCATGCCAAAAAAAAAAGCGCTGTGCAAACTGTATTTGATGCACTTTTTTTTTGACAGAAGCGCTCAAACGACACAGCAATAGAGGCTTCCATAGAGAGAGATCTTCATGGTATAAGGGGCTTCACAGTCGTGTCGTTTATTGACCCAGATGGTAGCGTTTACGCTTGAATATTGTGGCTCATAAAATGCTCTCAACACCACTTTGGACTAATTAGAAGTGAAAAAGTACCACTGTGTTTGTCGTCTTTTCGGGACAATAGAAAAACCCCATCGCTCCGGCAGTCCGTACCCGCGTTCAAACGCCTCTAATTACGATGCTCTTTGTTTTGCTTTCCGTTAACTTGGTGGTTCCACTGTGTGTGTGTGTGTGTGTGTGTGTGTGTGTGTGTGTGTGTGTGTGTGTGCGCGCTTAGTTCCGCCACCGGTCTTGTGTCGTAAAGGCGTCCTTCTATGTTTTTAATTAGCCAAAAACTGAGTGTTTTCAAACACACTTTTAGTCCTTTAACACTTTTTTGAGTGGCCCCGCTCCCTCTGTGTCGCTCTCCCTCTCTCTAATCCATCCCTGTCCTCCTCCAGCCACTCGCCGCCCGCGACATGCTGAAACATTTAGGGGCACAGACGTAGACAAAACTGAGCGATTCATTGAGTGTCGCCCCCATCAGCTCACAGATTTATGTGGACCTTTCATTTGTAAGAGATGAAGAAAAAAAACCCAAAAACCCCAGTTGCTTCAGCTTTAATGACTCGGCTGGGGACTAAGGGTCGGAATGTAAGGAGGAAAAAAGTGCCAAACTCACTGTCCCACCAATGCCCTTGTTCCTAATTTCAAATATCTATGCGTTCATCAAATGAATCACTACAGACGTGAAGAATATGAGAAAAATAGTTGTGTGGTTCTGTGCTTGTTGACAAGCGAGCGTCTTGTGAACAAGCTTGGCCCATGTGTAGAAGGCACGATGTGTTGGACTTTTACTTTTAACTCAGAAAACTAAAAATAATCGGTGATGACACAACTATTACTTGTCATGTGTGCACAAAGGGTGTCTTAGATTGTCCTCAAAAAAAAATCTTTTTTTTTTTTTTCTTTAAACGGCTGTCACAGTTATTTTTGATATTTTTGTAAAATCGTTGTGTTCCATCATACAATCATTCGTCTCCATCCAAATGTGATGGCAATGTTAGGACCCAAAATGTCCCAATCGACAGAATGTCAATTATGTTTAGTTTCTATCGGTTGGGTTGAGGAAAACTAAATGTCTACCTGAATTGTTATCTCCACGTAGACATTTTAGTGTTATGCGTTGTCAATGACTTGCATGTTCTGCGACAGGTAGGCGGTGGCATACGATGAACAATAAAAGAGAATCAAATTGCTAATCTCAAATATTTGCGCTGTGAGTTGGTCCAGGGAGGGCGGAGGGCGGAGGGCAACAGGAGGATCTCTTCTCGTTGCTCTCGACACTGTAGCTCGGCCGCGCAGCGCCGGCGTAATGGATGGTGATGGATCGCAGCTCCCCTCCCGCGATCATGTGACCCACTTTGCACCTCGGGCGAGCGATCGAGTCCACATGCCCTCTGGCCCCCGCGGGAGGCGGCCGACCCGGCGCGCCGGAGCCAAACGCAGTCAATCACCTTCAGCCACGCTTCCCATGCAATAAGCAGGGGCCTCGCTGGCTGGTTTAGGAGGTGCTGCGTGAGTCCAAGGCGCCGCCCCCCCCCCCCCCCCCCAAGAGCACCGCGGAAGCTGTTAGGACCGAGGCGAGCGGAACGGACGGCCGAGGAAAATGTTGTCCTCTTGTGTCGGTGTACGCCGCAAACGAAAAAGTCATTTCTGAAGCTTTCATTAACCCTTGAGACACTTAGGCCAGGATGGCCCTGCGTATTCTCCGAGCTCTGTGTGAAGTTTTTTCCATCCCACGTTCGGGCGACCTTGCAGGGCGACCGTTCGTTGGATCGTATCGCGCCTATACCGATGTTAAAATGTTGTTCGCGTTAAGACGAATCAGTAGTACACGCCTTCTCTGAGTCTGCGTAACCAGATGCGCAGCGCTGCTTGGAAGGGCGACGTGCTTGCCCGAGGAGGATTTGAAACATTCACGTCACAAGCGGGAATTTTTCATTCAAACATCCCCAACACACCCAACACAAATATTACTCGGTGGACATGTCCGATACAGTATATTGAGTGGAGATGTTATAGGAGGCTAATTATGTTTTTTTTTCTTTTTTCCAGGGCTCAACAAAATCCTCCAAAAGCATGGAGTCCCGCCGCAGACCTTCAAGGTACAGTGGGACCCTCCTCCTCACCTCCGCCGTCCTTTCCCCCGGTTTCAGCCCCTTCCCCCGTCGCTACTTTACTCCTCGGCCTCTTTTTTTTTTTTTTTTTTTTTTTTTTTTTTTTTTCAAAAACCCGGCCTCGGGGCAGGCATTACGGCCCAGTTGGAAATTCCTGCGAAAAACAAAAAACACCGTCACCAAAAAAAGACCCACACGGAGCACGGGTTAGAAGGACGTTCGGTCTCATTGATGACTGCAAGCTGTCCGTAAAAAAAAAAAAGGTTTAATCTGGTTTATTGCATCCAATTTGTAGGTCTATTTTAGGAACACGGTTCTGTTTCTCCTCTGAACAAGCAGTGTGCAGAACATAAAGAGGAAAAAAAAAAGTAAGAAATCAGCAAATGCATTTTTTTTTTTTTTTTTTATCCATCCTTTTCAATATTTCATGACGACAAACAGCAATATGTGGAATTTAAACAGCAAAGTTATGAGGAAATGTGATATTTGCTGATTTTGTCCAGGGACACGGGTAAAACAACAAGCCCTATGGTCGGGCTGGACTTCATGCTGTTTTGTTGGACGGGAAAGCGTTTCGTGTTATAATCCCCCCCGAGGCCTCAGACGGACACTTTAGTCGGCCGCGCGATACGGTATCTGAACTTTACAAGGTACCTCAGGAGCTGCGCCGCTGCCAGCTCCATCCACCGTTTCTGCTCTTAGGATCGGTATGAGGGAGTAGAAGGAAACAGCCGCGCATGTGACTCACTGGTTATCACGGATGGAACATTGGTTTACAAGTACATATATGGTTTGTTTGAAACTTTCCAACACAGCCAATTAAATAATTGAAGTCATAGCGAGCAATTTTCGCCCGTGGGCGGCTGCCAGCGACGGGCTTCGCGCTGTGAGATAAAAAAGGCGCGTGCTGTAAGCGGGCGCTGTTGTGTCATGTAAAAAAAAAAAAAAAAAAAAAAGACGCAGCGTTGTTTGGCCTCTTTATAGAGCTACACCCTTCCATTACCAACTTCTGCACCTTTCGCTTTGTTGGTCTTTGAGAAATTGCAGATGGACAAAAAAAAAAAAAGACAAAAACAACAAAATAGCCCAGCAGGTCCTACAGCCGCGTTATTGTTCTTACTCAATAGGAAACAGGGAAAAACAGAAACGAAAACACATTGTCAGTGGACAACGCGGCTATACCGAATATATGAAACACCTGGCGATGACTGTCGGGCTCCGGGTCATTTCGTTTCCTCGTTAGGAAAAAAAACCTCCGCGCCGCGAGGTTCTCTCCCCGACGGAGGAATAGGAGGAGGAGGAGCTCGCCACTGATGTTTGTCCAAAAGAGCGAGAAATGCGATCGACGCAGTGGCGAAATTGAGCGTGCGGAGATAATGCGGGCATTTGTCGAAGGTGATACGCCGCAAAGGCAATCTCTTCATCTCTCCCGGCTGATTGGAAGCAGGTGGGCGCCGCTCGCCCCGTGCGCGCCGGCCGAGCTGGACCGGGACCAAACCGCAGGCCCAGATTGGCCCTGACGGCACCCTGAGGGAGGCCATTTACATATGCAGAGAGAGAGAGAGAGAGAGAGACACTGACTTAGCTTTTATCCGCAATCACAGAAACCTCTTCACTTCAGACTAGGGAGTACCGAAACCGAACGGAATTCACCGCGGAACCGGGAACGGACCGGCACGGGGGGGCCGGGACGCAGCGACGGCAAACGCCGAGGGAGCGGAGGTCGTTTCAATTTCCTGCGAGCGGCCGGTGATGAATACGTTCCAGCCGGAGTGTTCTGAGCGGGCCCAGATGTACGGCGCGGCGCCGGGTTATTTGTACAGTGGAGCCGGTGTGATTCTTGGGCCCAGACGCATGAGCAATCTTCCTGTAAGCCGCTCACGGGTTGAGACATGTGGGAAATATGCTCTCGTCTGCGGCGGAGGTCTCGCCGACGGACGCCGACGGACGCGCTCCCTCTGCGCTCCCTCTGCGCTCCCTCCGCGCTCCCTCCGTGCTCCCTCCGCGCTCCCTCCGCGCTACCTCCGTCCGCCCTCCGCCCGCCTTCCTCGGCCCTCCTCCATCCCCTCGGGTGTTTTGTTTATCCGTTTCCCTCCCGGGGGGGTTCCTTACCCGCGGGGCGCTCCCGGACGCGCGGGTCTCTCGACGTCAGTCGCGTCGAGGGCCCTCGGCCTCAACGTGACGCGCGTTTGGCCCCGTGGCCCCGTTTGATAAGATTTTCCTCTCGGGCACCCCCAGATCTGAGAGGAGGTCGTACCATTAGATATGATTTAATGCAAGCTTCCAGACCTTGTCGGATCAACACGGCCATTGTACATTCTTTAACCGGGCTAATATTGTAAGAGAAATAATGTAAATAATAGTTTGAGTTGAACTATTTATCATTTTGCTGGGAACCCCTTGAAGGAGCTATGGCTGTCCCCGGACCCCATGTTTTTTTTCTATTAATTTATTTTTTATTTTATGAAGCTTTATCCAATACGGAGATATATCTGCGCATAAACTTTCTCTCTCTTGCTCTCTCTTGCTTTCTCTCTCTCTCTCTCTGTCTCTCTCTCTCTCTCTCTCTCTCTTTCTCTCGCTCTCTCTGTCTCTCGCTCTCTCTCTGTCTCTTGCTCTCTCTCTCTCTCGTGCTCTCTCTCGGTCTCTCTCGCTCTCTCTGTCTCTCTCTCTCTCGGTCTCTCTTGCTCTCTCTGTCTCTCTCTCTCTGTCTCTTGCTCTCTCTCTCTCGCTCTCTCTCTCTAGTTATCTGAAGAGGGATGTCTGTGCTCTTGCTGCCTATTTACCGGTTGACTGATTTGTCTCTGGTTTTTGTTACGTTTTTTTGGTTCCTTCGTGATCAAGTTGCTGCTGCTGTGACATGACTTACTGCAAATAAAGGAACCTTAAAAGTCAAGTCTCTCTCTCTCTCTCTCTCTCTCTCTCTCGCTCTCTCTCGCTCTCTCTCCCCCCCCCCCCCTTGCCCCCTCTGTTTTTGGCCCGGCACAGATGTAAAACCCAGACGAACCAGATTGGTTAAAACATCAACTCAACCTTATTTAACGTTTCAAGGGGTCTGCGTCAATTCCATTCCCCACTGATGACCAAAATGTATTCTGTTTGGTCTGTGAACACACACACACACACACACACGCGCGCGCGCGCACACACACGCACACACACACACACGCCGGAATTTGGAGGTATTTTCATAATCGCGTTTATTTATCTACTGAATCAATCCCTCTTCCCTCGGTTTTCCCTCTCAGCAGGCCCAAGCAAAACAACGCGACATGTGTTTAATGCAAAGAGGAAAGCTGACATTTTGAAAGGCAAACTCCACCCACTTGGGGAGTTTGCCGCGCGGAGCCAAGGCGCCGTGGCCGTGACGCGCTGCCTTCACCTTTTTTGGATGTTTTTGGCCCGGCGGGCATTAAGGGACGGAACGGGGCGGCGTGTTTATCGTGAAACAGGACTCGAGCTCGGGGGCCCTCTCGGTGAACAGGATGTTTCGGCGTTGAAAGGAAACCGAAGCGGGCGGGACACCGCTGTGAAGTGCCTCGAAAACTCATAAACCCCCGTGATGAGGATTTAGATAAGTGCACACATTAGTCATGGTCCAGTGCTCGGGTTTAAAAGCCGACGAAGTGGGCGATATTGACGAAATCAAATCCCTCTAAATCAATAATTTGGTGCTATTTGGAGGATTTCTCGCTACTTTCGCGAGATATTTACACGCAGGGATCATAAGAGAAAGAATCATTAGAATGTGAATATTATAACCAGGCAGGTTATAAATTTTATCAAATTATTACGATAGCCAAAATCCCACAGGATATTATAGTCTCATATCGCGATATGGATATTATAAATATATATATCTCACAGCCCTATCATGTACTGTACATTTGAGCCACAGTATTCCAATTTGATAAATATTACGTCACGTTCCCAGCCACTGATTTCCTCTTTAAAAGTCCCTTTCGGTTGTTCAGTAGAATCGGATTACATGAGAATTAAATGTGAATGGCTGAACCTTCTGCCGCACTCAGATTGGTAAGGCGTCGTTTTCCCGCCTGGTCTAGGGTAAACATCTCTTAGATCTTGCGCCGGCTGCCTTCCTGTCTTTTCTAACTATTTACCCTTGTGCCCAAAAAACTCCCGGGGAGAGGGAAAAAAAATTAAAAATAAATAATGTTTGTAACAAGCTTATGTCCAAAACACTCGAGCGTAACCGGATTATATGTCCTGTGACATATCTTAGATCTGAGCTGAATGGCTTATATCTTGGGAGCAAAAATTGAATTAGGGTCTTCTTGCAAGCGGCCGCGTCCGAGCGGGGGTACGAGTCTTGTGACAGTGATGTCATCCCCGCTAAGCAGGTAGGTTTTCCGGCAAACGGAGCAAAGTGGAAGCAGATGCCGGCCCCTCTGCGCGACGTATGAAATCCAAATCCCATTAAAGGATCGTGGCATTGGAATCGCAATCAGTTTTGGATCTCCGGCGTTGCGGCGGGGAACGGTTATAAGAGTCAGACGATTGAGATGGTGAAAATCGTGATATATATATATTTTTTTTATCGTGGGGAAAGCCCGTCGCAGAAGAGCGGGGGGAAAAAAATTAAAATTAGCGGATTGGGAGACGAGGCTGAAAGGGATAGAGCCATGAGAGAACAGTTGTGTTGTGAGAATAGTGGGTGCGATGAACGTTCCCTTTCAAGGTCTTTATCTGGTCGTGGGGAAGCGAGAAATGCTCAAAATCTGCAAATTTCAACTTGAAGTCCCCCTTAAAATTTGTGAGAATTTCACCGAGTGCTGATGGTTGAGCCAAGGTGGTCACTCAGCTGAGATCGCTGCTGCTATGGTAAACCTGACTGCCCCCCCCGTCTTTCTCCCGTCTCCAGGACCGTGAGTCTGCTGCAGTCCTTGGAGGAGAACTACGAGGTGGACCTGGTCTACATCACGGAGAGGATCATCTCCGTCTCCTTCCCCAGCGGCGCCGAGGAGCAGAGCTACGCCGCCAACCTGCGCGAAGTGGCCACTATGCTGCGCTCCAAGCACGGCCACAACTACCTGGTACCCGGCACCTCCTCCTCCCTCCTTCCTTCCCTCCATCACCGGCAGCTTCATTTCCAACCTTTGTTCGAAAAGTCAAATGCCGCGCGGAGACAATGCGCAACGCGTTAGGATGATGGAAAACTTCTCTCCACCTGTTGGGGCCACATGTCCTGCAGGTTCTAAACACTCGTTTGTGAAATGATCTTTGGCTGATTCGGTGTAATGTCTCCATCCCTCATTTCATCGGGTTTTATGTCAGTGAGCCCTAACGACGGACGTTGTTGAAATGGGGGATGGCTGAAGGGGGACCCGCCCTGGGAATGGGCTGAAGTCCTTTGTGGTCGTTTGGACGTGGTCCTCCTCCTCCGCCGCCTCCGCGTCACTGTGTGTGAGTTGAACGTCCGACACGAGTAGTGATGCTGTTATCGCTTCCTTCTCCAGCTCTTCAACCTCAGTGAGAAGTGTTACGACATCAACCAGCTCAATCCAAAGGTGGGCGTGGCTCCTCCTCCCTCTCCTTCTTCTCTTCTCGTTCTCTTGTCTCCTCTTCTCTCCTCTTCTTCGCTGCTTTCTTTTTTTTTTTTTTCTTCTCAACTCTTCAGTTCCTCGTCATGTACAACCTGCTTATGTTCCTCTCCCTCGTTATCTGCTCAACTCTCTCTTCCATGTTCTTCCTCTCCGTCTGTCCCTCTTTCCCTCCGCCTGTCTTCCCCCCGCTCCCTCTTTTCTCCGTCTCAGGTTCTGGACTTTGGCTGGCCCGACCACCACGCCCCGGCTTTGGATAAGATCTGCAGCATCTGCAAAGCCATGGACACCTGGCTGAGCGCAGACAGCCACAACGTGGTGGTCATCCACAACAAGGTATCACATCACATGTCCAAGCAAACCACACCACACCACACCACACCACACCAAACCAAACCATAATCAGACCAAACCACACCAAATCAAACCAAACCACACTAAATCACAACAAATCACCCCAAACCAAATCAAGCCAAACCAAACCACACCAAAGCAAACCATAATCAGACCAAATCAAGCCAAACCACACCAAATCAAATAAAATCAGACCAAATCAAGCCAAACCACACCAAATCAAATAAAATCAGACCAAACCACACCAAATCAAATAAAATCAGACCAAATCCAATCAGACCAAGTCAAACCAAATCAGACCAAATCAAACCAAAATCAAACCAAAATCAAACCCAAATCAAAGCAAATCAAATCAGACCAAATGAAATCAGACCAAATCAGACCGAACCTCTGGGTGTCTGCAGCCAGTAGAGGGCACTCTCACTCTCTTCTCCCCCCCCACCTCCCCTGGGCTGCAGCTGTGTTTGTGCTGGTGTGGTCATGATGTTTGTAAAGGTAATCCTCCCAAAACCTGTCCCAGTTTGTTTGCAAGGCTTGTGTGTGTGTGTGTGTGTGTGTGTGTGTGTGTGTGTGTGTGTGTGTGTGTGTGTGTGTGTGTGTGTGTGTGCGCGTGTGTTCCGGCGTGTTTGTTTGCGTGTGTGTGTGTGTGTGTGTGTGTCTGTGTTCATGTCTGTTTGCTTTGGATTTGTTTAGTTTCGGGGGCCGCCTTGAACAGGCGGTTCGAACAACTGTGTTTAAGGAAGAAGGTCCCATGTCCCCTGATCAGAGTCATTCAATTTGGCTTTTAACCGGAATAATAAAAACAAAAAAACTGTCGCTGATGAATGCAGGGAGGTCAGTTTGGAACAGGCTTAACAGGCGTAGTTGAAGTAGAATAAACAGCCGTTTGAGCCTGTGTGGATAAGGCTCACCCTCCATCACGAGGGAGCAGTGACTTTGGGTCTTTTTTCCTCTGTTCGTGGGACCCGCTTCATATGTGGGAGAACTCCCCCACCTGGCAACCGAGGGCGGCAAGACAAAATGGGCGCCGCGCATTTCCAAATTCCTCTGCTGGACCCAGGGCTTAACGTTAATACTGAGACGTTTTTCCATCCGCCCCCGCTGCGTGCGCCTTTGTTGTCTTGCAACATATGAATTAAACATAAGTTCACGGAGCTCAGCGCCTCGGCCCCAGACGTTCCCATACCCAGGATGTAAACAAGAGCGTTGCTGCGGCGACCGTTGTTGTTTTTTTTTTTTTTTTTTCCCCTTTCTTTATTTCTCCGAATTGTGTAACGCTGATGATGAGAGCGTGCCGCGGGGAGGCTGCGGTGGTCGCTAAGGAAGTCGCCAGTTTAGGATTTCCACATATCAACAAACCCGTTTGGGGCTCGGCGCTGTTTAAATGACTTGGATATTTATAACGTGGAACGAGCTCGCCCTCGGAAACAGACGCCCGCCCCCCCCCCCCCCCCCCCGTAAGAGGATCCGCGAAAAGAGATGCGATCAGGCCGGTGACGAGTGGAAACGGCCGCTCGGGTTTTTGATTTGTTTCCTGGGGCCAAAGGCGGTTTGATTCAAGCTGAGAGGGGGAGTCCAGACGTTACAACCCTCCGTCCGTCTCCCAAATACTGTATATTATCCATCCCAGGGTTTTAAATGCCATTCATCACCCTCATTGTTTTTAATCTCGCTCTATTTCAACCTCAGATGTTAACCTGTTGTGTGTGGTGTAAGTTTATGAATGGAGGTTAAATGAAGGTTAATAAATGTAATATAAAAAAACAAAACACCAATAATATAATTTTGGTGCGTTGTTTTTTTTTTTGTTTTTTTTTTTATTCATTATGACTTTGTTGAGCATTCGAGCATCGGCGACTTGAACCACCCGCCCACTGTGTTTTCACGTTGCACCGCACAGTATTTCCCTGGCAGCGTTTCGAGATACCCATTTGCGGCGCTGGCCAAGAACATTGGTAAAAATCCCCCCCGCGGTTTATTACCTTTCTGATTGTTCTCTTTCCAGGGCAACCGCGGCAGGACCGGAGTGGTGGTGGCGGCGTACATGCACTACAGCAACATTTCAGCCAGGTGGGTGCAGCGGCAAAACCCCAAACAGCGAGCGCCCGGGCGCTCAGAGACGCATTAGGAAGGGACGCGATGGCAAAAAGAATTCGGAGTCGACCCCGAAGGGACCGCAGGGGCCATCACGCGACGGAGCGAGGCGGCCGCCGCTCGTCACGAGGCCCAAAAAGCCCTGATCTGGAGGCGATGTGGCGATGCCAACGGAATACATCAGAAGAAACGATGAAAAAAATCGGTTTATACATATTTGGGGCCATAATGTGCTAAGTGGAAAGCTCTGAGCTCCATCAAAGCAGTGAGTCAGTCACAACCGTGTTCTCTTCCCCGCATCCTAACGCTCATATTGCATTATCATTTGGCTTCGTTAAAGCCGCTGTTTGTGTAACGCCAAAACAGAAAGGAATTACCCCAAAAGACATATAAAAATAAAATGAAATCAAAGGAGCTGAAAACAAACCGGAGTCACATTGGCTTGAAATGCAGATAAGCTCCGATCGTCCCCAGAGATATCTCATAATACCGTAATGAAATAAACCACTTATTTCGATTTTAGCGGCTGAGGATGTTGTGCGGTTTAACGACATCAAAAATCCTGGAATCGTGAAGAAATTGCAGGAAACACCAAAGTCTCCTTCCAAAATCTGGTTTTGATCGTATAATTCCAAGTCTTTTCTTGTCATGATTTGATATGGTGAAAGTGGGGGGGGGGGGGGGGGGCGGGGGACAAAAACCTTGTGTATTTACCAAATCCATGTTCCTGCTGTTCCAGCGCTGACCAGGCCCTGGACAGGTTCGCAATGAAGCGTTTCTATGAAGACAAAGTGCTTCCTGTCGGCCAGCCGTCCCAGAAAAGGTCAGTGTCGTCTCGCTTCCTGTTTTGCGATATTCTAGCTTTCACCCTCTCTCAAAGAAGTTTGTCTCAGTCCCTTTGAAGTTTGATATTTTTGTGTGTGGTTCAAGAAATTTTTTTTTTAATTCAGCGAGAGAGCGAAATACGTTTGTTTTAAATGATGCACCGCCGCCGATTCAAGCGGCACAGCGAAGAACAGACTCATGGGAGGAAAATCAGGAAATTACATTGCTCCGCCACCGATGAAATCCATCAACCAATATCACTGTCATCATGCAACCAAATCTGCTTTTCTGCCCTGTATTATTATTATTATCAACAACAGCAACATAATTATTATTAACAACAACAATATTGTTCTATTATTATTATTATAAAAAATATTATTATTATTATTATTATTATTAATATTTATATTTTTTGATTTTGCGTAATTCTCCCGTCAGGTATGTGCAGTACTTCAGCGGCCTGCTCTCCGGAAACATAAAGATTAACAACAAGCCACTGTTCCTTCACCACGTCATCATGCACGGCATCCCAAACTTCGAGTCCAAAGGAGGTACCCAACACACACACACCCACACACACACACACACACACACACACACACACTAACCCTAACCCTAACCCTTACACACACACACACACACACACCCACACACACACACACACACACACACAGGTACGCAACATTACGCACACTTATAGAGGCAGACACACCAATACAAAGGGAATGTATGCACAGTATGTTCTTTCTCTGATGTTTTCCCCACTATTTTCCAGGTTGTCGCCCTTTTCTCAAAATCTATCAGGCCATGCAGCCAGTCTACACATCTGGGATATAGTAAGTTTTAAGATCACACACACACACACACACACAATTTTACAAGATTTCAGGGAAAGCGAGCGCCTAATAGCCTAATAGCCCCCCCACCCCCCTCCGTACTCCCCTGCTGCCCAAACGTACACACACATCACTCCTCCTTGCCAATTCGCACTGTGCGCCGGCCGCACATTATTCTGTTTAGCTTGCCTCCCCGGCTGCAGCTCGGCTTTCCAGGCTTCACATCTCACCCTCGCTTGTGGTGTTATTTGCAAACCCACGGGCCTATTGAAACAGGCTGACAGGCATCTCTGCGGACGCCGCGGGGGGTTTCTGTGCCAGAGGACCGCCGCGGGTTCTCAAGGCCCCCCGGACGGGTGACAACGGATTTTCGGGCTCCCCCCCCCATGGAACAGGGGGGGCGGTCGGAGGGAAGGGGAAGGGAGCGGAGGGGGGGGGGGGGGGGGGGGCGTAGTTCCCCCTCTCTCACAACTGCGACTTCCCTTTTTGCCGCCGTCTCGTCCTCAAGCTTTAGTCGCCATCGCGGTGGGTTGGTTTGATACCGGAGGATGCTTGGGCCCGGGTCAGGCTACGTGCGGCGTCCGTGAGCCTCGCCGCGCGGGGATGGACGCGCTTTCCCGGCCATCGCAATCCAGCAGCGTTTGTTCCGTGTATTTCCAGACTCCCAGCTCTGGAAAAGCCCCTAATCCCCCCCCCCCGTTCCCTCACATGTCCCATCTTAGCGCCTGCCGTCCTTTGATCTCCTTCTCCCGGTTGGGCAACCGTTCGGACACTAATTCTCCGACGTCAGTCCGGAGCTGCGGCAAAGCTCGCCGCTGTACTGGGTCCATTCTCTTCCCGCCGTTGAGGGATCGTTAGCCTCTGATCAAGTCGCCCGCTGATCATCATTCTGACTCGTCATGCGTGGGGAAACGCCGCGGGCCGCGTCGGACGGCTCGTAAGCCGCGGAGATGAATTCTCAACGCCGGCGCCAGGGTCACATCCACTGTGATCACGGCCGGATTCAAGCGCTGGCAATTGTTCAATGACGAAGAAAAACATTGATTTCCCACCTAGTGCTGGGTTCTACCTTTTAACCGACATAATTCTTACTCATAATCAACACATATAAACATGTGCAACACATTTACTTATTTTCCGGATTGACAACCTGTGGTCCACGTTTACCTGAAATGAAACCACTTGTTTTTTAACGGAAGTAAAGGAGGTTTTCTGGTGCCTGGAGGAGGGGAGGGCGGCGGGAGCGCTTCTGGCGTTCTCCAAAGCCTGCGGTGCCTTTGGACGGGAATATCAGGCCGAAAGAAAGAGGAAACATTCTCATCACGAAGAGTGAAGGTGGCGTTACAAATCCAGGTCCAGCTACTCGAGTGGGTTTGAAAAATTTTAAAAGTGAAGACGTGAAAAACACACGCCCTAGATACCGTCAAAAGGGGTTGTTTTTTTCTGGTTGTGCTCACGCTGCGCCGGAGCTCTAAAGTGACGCCATCCATCGGGTTTTTCAGCGGGAGTTCCGTGCCGTGATTCCTCACCTGGTCAGTACACTAAAATCTATCTCTGAACACATTTGAGGCGAGAAATAAGCAATCCAGCTGCTGGACCTTCGCTCATATTAGATCTACAAGACGTCATTGAAAAGTCTGCACCGAATTTTGTAAGGCACGGGCACGCGTCGGGACACCACACGGGGATTACGGGGCGCACCTTAATTCATTTAATGAACATCTGAAAATAAGATAAGTGAAATAAATACAATACAGTCTACAATAAAATTCATTTTTTTTTTTCAATTGGTTTTTATTTTCATTATTTATGTTTTTATTAGCGTTAGGGGTTAGGGTGTACGTGGGCTGGTCTGCACCCAGAGCGATGCGACTCGACTGGGTAGACTGTCTTGAATCCGTGGGGCGGTTGAGGGGCCGTGGACTTACCTCCGGACCAATCACCGTGCACTTACGTCTGGACCAATCACCGTACACTCAGGTCACTGATGGTTCCTCTTGTGCCGGTTAGTTCCCGCCCTGGAGTAGGGGCTCAAAAGCTCCCTCAAAGCAGAGTCCTAAGAACGACGATGGTTCCTAGTTCCTCCGGTGCGGACGCGGCAAAATGGGACGGTTCTTAGCACCGTGAAAAGGTTCCCGCGGCGCAAAAAACGCCTACCGTCCTTGTCCCTCGGTTTTTTGAAGTGGAAGTTGTATCACCTTGTTTTTTTTTTTTTGAACGTTTGAATTCACGATGGCGATGACGTTGACCCCCCCCCGATTGTGTCTTTACAGCAACGTCCAGGGCGACAGCCAGACGAGCATCTGCATCACCATCGAGCCCGGACTCCTCCTCAAGGGAGACATCCTGGTGAGCTCGGCGCAGATCCGGTGACAAACGCCTCCAGAGAACCTGGGTGCACCGGCATTCTCCCACTTTCCTCTTTTTATTCTTTTATCACCCCCCCACCCATCGATGTGGGCGCCCGGCAGCGTGGGTCGGGTGTCGTGGGATGAGCCGATCTTCTCCTGTTTCGTTTCGGGCGTATCGGTTTAAACGCGCGGCGCGTGGCGCTATGAGAACACGGAGCCGTTTAGCGTTGGACGGCGTGACGGCGTGTCTCCCGCTCCCCTCCCGTCCGCGCTCGGAGGGGAAGGCCGCTTTCACGAGGATCGTCCGGCTGCTCCCATGCAAACAATGCAGCTCCGCAGATGTGCCGCTTGTGATTGTATATCAGAAATGAGGGAATGCGGTGCGTTCAACTTACCGTTGGATCCAGGAGCGAGGTGATTACCCGTAACAGTTTATAGGTTTATAGTCTCCATTCACAGAATAAGAGGCTCATAAATGCTGGCGTGGGGGATGGGGGGGGGGGGGGGGACAGTTGGCATTGCTCCTGAGTTTAAAGACCCTCATTAGCTCACAATATGTTTGCTGTAAAATATGATTTCAAAATCGCAGCTGATGGTTGCTTCCTTTCCCGGGAGTGTTTGGGATATATGAGGCAGCGTTTAAAAGGAAAAAAAAAAAAGCCAAAGGAGTGTAATTCCAAAGACTTTCGACGTAGATCTTCCACGGGCGGCCCTTTTTTTTTTTTTTTTTTTTGGCGCGGGGTCCCCGAGAAACAAAAGCGCACCTCTTCCGTCGGCGTTCGCCTAGAACGAGGATTAGGGCGTCCTGCGATACCGCCCCGAGGGCACTCCCCCTCCGTCTTCCGTCTTGGCGAGCGCCGGGCGATTCGGGCGGGAGGACCTGTACACCATGCAGGGGGTCAATGGGAAGCTGGTGGATTCAGCCCCAGTGCATCCTCCGGCTGAGCTGCGGCTTTGCTGATGCTCATTATTATTCCAGCACACAAACTCCAACCCGCCTGGACGCGGCTCGAGGTTGGATATAGACGTTTATTTCTGTTTGAAGCGTGGCGATATTTAAAGTACGGGTCATGGTTTCACAAGGGGAACTGATGATTTAAGGGCTGGATTTACGCTATATGTGGATGTTTTGCGCCGGGTCTTGCATCCAATTTAAAAAAATAAAATAAAATAAACAAAAAAAAAGAAAAACGGGCGGGGAAACGGATCCAAGCTCTGGACGCTGTTCGGCAGGAGGATCGTGTCTGTTTTTTTGTCTTGTTCTCAGGCCGTCGTTGTTTTGCCTCCACCGACCCGTTGGTGGGAGGTATGGCGTATCCCAGAAAGCCACAGTAACCCACAGGACATTACATTATGACTTATCCGTCCTCTCTTATTTAAGCCCGGGCTCCGTTTGTTTGGATTCGGGAGCCTTAAATGTTTTTTCAACCCCCCCGCCCCACAATGGGAACGGCTCACATTTTGCGACGGCCTGTCAAGAGGGAGCTAAGTCCAAAAAAGTATCTGTAAGTAATTGTTGGGATTGGCAGGAGGTATTTAGAGCAGCGCGTCCTGAGAAAACATCGCGTAGGGACTGTACATCCCCAACCCCCCGACCGCTTCACTGGGTACGGGCGGCGCGTTAAAACAACGGCGCGTCACATCGCGTGTGCGCGTTTTCGACCTTGGGCCGAGCCGCCGTGTCCGCAACGACCCTGCGGTTTGGGCAGGCGACGCTCCGCGGTTCTCTGGAAGGGGAAGGAAAGCGCGTTGTGCTTCAACTTTTTTTCCCAGTTTTTTTTTTTCTTTCTTTTCGGGTCGGAATACCTGTAATCCCGAGGTCCGCTCCGGGGACCGCCTTCCCACAGCACAGCGGGGGGGGGCGAGGTCTGCGGCTCGGGTCTCGCTCTTAAGGGCTGCGGCGGTCCGAGCGACACACAGCCGCACCGCAGGTTTACGGCGCTCCATACATAAAAGAAGGAATCTCAAAGGCTTTGCGAGGGGCGCGCGCTGGGGAGGGGGGGCGGCGGCGGAGCAGCGAAAACCGAAACGGGGCCGTGAATCAAGACGTTGGTGCTTCTGGCTCGGGTTTCCCCCAACCTGTATGGCACGAAGTGCTCCCCAGCCCCCGAACGCGAGACACGCGGAGTCGGAGCGGATGTCGGAGGTCACGCGCGCCGACGACCTCTCATCGGGCGATTGGGGAGTGCGCAGATGAGCACGTCACGTTTTATTGGGATACTGTGGAGGCCTATTTTTTCACCCGCTCTCAAATGTGTCCGTTCCGCTTTCTTCGGGGGGAAGTCAGTCGGTGCCAAACAGGCTTCCCCGTCCGGCCGTCTTCGTCCCCAAAACGTGAAAAAGTTGCTCTCGACGTGACGCCAACCTGCTGTCGTCTCTCCCCCCCCCCCACTCTCTCTCTCTCAGCTGAAGTGTTACCACAAGCGCTACCGCAGCCCGTCCCGGGACGTGATTTTCCAGGTGCAGTTCCACACCTGCGCCGTGCACGACCTGGGCATCGTGTTTGGGAAGGACGAGCTCGACGAGACCTTCAAAGGTGCCGTAAGACAACACCCGCCTGTCGTCACCAAAGTCACCAGCCTAACCCCCGACCCTAACCCTGACCCCCTGACCCTGACCCCTAACCCTGACCCATCACACCAACAATGCATCGAAGAACAACAGTGAAAACACCTTCTGTGTGCAGCTCTAGTCGATGCCGCGTCTTTTTCCTCCTTGGACCTGTGGAAATGTGCATACTTGTTGACCGTGGGATAATATTGGTATCTCCTGAAGCACTGGACTGCAGATCTGTAGTATTAATAACCTGTTTATAACCTACTGGATGCTGCATTTAGCTCCCGGCGGAATCAAAGTTCACCTCGACGTATCGTTTAATACCTCGGCTTCGGCCTCTTATCTGATTCGACTTTCCTCTCGCCCGTGGACCTGGGTCAGACTGTGTTTCTCTCTCTCTCTCTCTCTCTTCCATGCAGACGACCGGTTCCCAGAGTACGGCAAAGTGGAGTTTGTCTTCTCCTTCGGGCCAGAGAAAATACATGGTAAGAATAGCTGTTCCTAAATGGTTAACCTGGGTTAAGGATCATTAGGGGTCCGCGTGCGATTCCCCCCGCTCTTTATTTTCGATGGGTTGGGGTGCACGTGTCGATGCTTGTCAGGTAGCGGTGGAATAAGCACTGTGCGCTGGGCTTGTACTGTGCGTTAAAGTACAAACACGCACACGCAGAATGACTCAAAATACCGCGTTGATGTTTCTGCTCCAGTAAAAGCAGATAAGTACCAGCTCTTAGTTCTACTAAGTATTCTACACTAAGTATTAAAAGCAAAAGTAAAAAGTCATATTCAGTCTATAATATGGAATAAAGTACGACTGTACCTGAGTGCTCAGCGTCTTGCTTTTGATAGATATTGCATATAAATCCTGATTTGGAGAATGTACACGGATATAAATATATTTTCAAAACTAAATGTATATAAATATAATTACAGATAAAAAAACCAAACAAACTTAAGCTAAAGAAAAAAAAAATGCATTAGAAATGAAATGGAACCTTGTCATGGAAAGTACTCAAGTACATTTTTCAAGGATCTGCACCGACTTAAGGGTATTATTACTCCACTACGTACGTTTTACTCTGCGCAGTGTTTCGCGCTTGAAAGTCATGAGGAAAACGACAAAAGTTGGGGGACCTCCCCCGATATTCCTCGGGGAATTTTTTTCGCCGGCCCCGGTCCCGGGGCCGGGGCCGGGACCCCAAACACGCAGATATTCACTTCTCCTTCTGCCTCTTTGTACTTCTGGTCAAGGTATGGATCACCTGGAAAACGGTCCCAGCGTCTCGGTCGACTACAACACTCAGGACCCTCTGATCCGCTGGGACTCCTACGAGAACTTCAACCAGCACTGTGAGGACAACTCCGAAGGTGGGTGCCGCCATTTTTATTTATTTTTGTCGAATTTCGCCGCCCCGTCTCCTTTCCCAGGCGTCAAAATGACCTGGTGAGGATCGTTGGACACAAAATCAAGTGACATTTCAAAGCTGTGGATAGCACCCAGAGGACACATTTTCGACAGTTTACTCGGAATGACACATGACCTCATGGATTTCTAAATCGGTGTCAGTTGACAGTGATCCTATGCAAAGGGCAAAATTAGGCAATGAATGCTGTTGAACCCAAAATGACCGTGAGGGTCATTGCGCACGCACACACATGCACACACACACACACATTCACGCACCCGCACACAGTGTGAAATCACAGCGACCCTTTCCACAGAAGCGTGTCTGCTCCGCGGCCTGCGGTTTCCGCCACCGCGCGTGATTCAGTCGCCCCGGCGGAGTTAAGGAAGCGTCCTCGCACGCTGGGAACGCCGTAACCCTTCGCACAGGAGGGTCGCGGCGAGTTCACGCCGCTGAGTCCGGGCTGCCACCACGGGTTAGGGCGCGTCCACCGCGGACAGGGCTTTATTCAGAGGGGTCCGTGCATTTATTAGCGCAGTCCTTCAGAACCGGTGGAGTTTATTGGTTCATTGGGCTCAGGATGGTGTGGTACGGTAGTTTCACGGAGCGCTGATACGCTTTGAAACGTAAAATAACGAGATTATTTGGGGTTGTGAGGGATCCGTGAAAACAAAAAAGCAGGAAAGCAGGTTGGTTCTCAACGTTTTCAAAGCTCGCTGTCTGCGTGCGATTCTCAGATTAAAAAAAAAACAAACCCTTTTGTCTCCACTCGTTTCAAAGCATTGTCTGCCTTGTTTGGACATTTTTATTAGTCGTGCACCACCTTTTGTGTGCACCAGGGGTCTCAATCTCAACTGACGTGGGGTCAACTCGCCTGGTTGTCTTCTCCAAGGGGGGGGGGGCGTCCCCCGCCCTGCGTTTTTCTTTTTCCCTGTAATACGTCTGTTAATAATCATCATGAACATTTTTTTGTTATATTCTATTTTATTCTGTTTCACGTTTTGAAAAAAGATGAAGCAAATTTGCGTGCATTCATTAAGTATTGTACTGTTGAAATGAATTTGAGGCCCAGACTTAATGATATATTACAAGGAATTCAAATGGTCACAGGGGCCGGATCAGGCCCCCGGGCCTGTACTGTACTTTGAGACCCCTGGCCGACACGATTTTCGTGGAGTAGTTATTGCAGCATGTCTCACGGGCCCTCCAAAAAAAAAATCTTATTGCTTAAGACCTTTATTTTGACTGACAGATGCAATATAAATCTTTACTTCCCGGTTCGCTAGGTTTTCCCTCTATTCCGGACGACTTCGCAGAGGCCTTGTAAGCCGACAGTAAATGTTCTTGCGGGGGTGGGGGTGGGGGTGGCGGGAGGGCGGCGGTCCTTGCTGCATTCATTTGTGGTGACCCAGCGGAACACGGAGAGGCCCAGAACCCCCAGTGGGACCTCTGGTTCCCCGGGATTCCAGGGCCCAGCGTGGCACATTCCTGGGTCCGGCCACAGGCTTGGACGGAGGCTTCCTGTCGGTCGGGGCACCGGCCGCTCTCCACCCAGAGGGTTAGAGTTCCTCGCACCCAAATGGGAAAGCAACGCTACGCCCTTGGTGATAGCGGCAGGCCTGTTGTTGTTGTTGTTGTTGTTGTTGTAGACTGGAAGATGGGGGTTCCCAAACTAGGGTGTGCGGCCCCCTAGGGGCCACGTGAAGTAATTGCAACGGGTTCTGAGCAAAATAATCTTTATAATAATACCTTTTTTTCAATTATTCTGTTTTGATTTTATATCCTGTGACTATATATATATATATATATATATATATATATATATATATATATATATATATATATATATATATATATATATATATATATATATATATATATATATATATATTGTGAGAGAGAGGGACAGCTTACTATACCAAGGGGGCCCTGTGCCATAAAAAAAAGTTTAGGAACCCCAGGAGTAACAATACTGTCTTTGTGCTCGTTTCCTGTTACGTCACAATCAATAGACTGCTGTTGCAAAAAAAAAAAAAAAATGAGTGTCTCACTATTATTTGGACCTTTTCGGTCATGATGGAGGTTTATTTGACTTCTGTTTAATGTCCCTGTTTCCCGGGTTGCTTTTCTTGGTCCTCCAGATACTCAGATGTCAGAGGTCATTTAGCAGTCTTTATCACTGCTCATAAAGTGCAGCCCCCCTAAAGTACCCTACACACACACACACACACACACACACACACACACACACACACACTTACACACACACAGGCGCACACACACACACACACACACACACACACTGCAGTGGCTTGAAATAGGCAGTACCAAAATAGAATAGGTGTAGCTACCTCTCATTACATTTCAGTGAAGAGGAGTGTGTGTGTGTGTTTGTGTTTGTTTGTGTGTGTGTGTGTGTGTGTGTGTGTGTGTGTGTGTGTGTGTGTGTGTGTGTGTGTGTGTGTGTGTGTGTGCGCGTGTGTGTGTGTGATTGCGTCAACGGAATGTGTCAACCTGGCCACCGGTAAGTGTGTCTGTGTTCCGTCATCTGATAGTGTTACTAACAAGAGGAGCACACACACACATACATTTTTACATACAGTTCATTTGGAATGCAAGAAAATCAATGCATGAAAGGACATTTGCACACAACGGACGTAGACACAAAACGCACACACACACACACACACACACACACACACACACACTTGTCGGGCTACTTTGGCTGCGGAGTCGCCGATAAGACTTCAAACGTGTCTCCCAGTAGCTCCCAGTGCCAAAGTCCATGACTTCACCCGGCCAGTGCAGCCAGACTGATACACCGCCTTTCAAAGCGTCTGCGCTCGTGATTTGGGAGGTGATTACGGGCACTCAGAGCGACACGGGGAGCGGGCTCCGTCTCCGGGAGCCAGCGCTCGCAGGAATGGCAACAGAGAGGCGGTGGGTTTCCAGGAAACGGGAGTGTTTGCATTTCCACCGTAATTAAATATGCTCTTTCCTCGTTCCACACTCGTTAGCGAGCACCGGCCGGGCAGTGAGCTCCTCCGGTGGAATTGTTTTTTTGTTTTTTGTTTTTTGCGGGAGGGGGGCATACAGGGCAGCGGGAGAGGATTTACATCTCCCCATTTGTAGTTGTACACCAAAAAAAAAAAAAAAAAAAAAGTCTTAAGTCCGGTCTCTCCTTTCATCAGCGGGGCAGTTGTTTTCCTAAGGTAATTGCTCGGCTCCCCTCGTCCGATTTTGCGGCCGAAGCTTATCGCCGCTCCTACAATGACCGGAGCGAGGGCGGGCGGCGATCAACACGCGCTCAACGCTTGCCTCTGTTGGTTCACGAGTTTCCAAAGACGGACGTTTGGCTTCACAGCGATTTGTCCCTCGCCGGGCGAGTGCGAATGCTTGCGGCTGGGTCTCGGGAAAGGCGTGTGTTTTTTGTTTTTTTTGTTTGTTGGGTTTTTTTTTTTGCACCTTCACACAATACCCTCGAGCGCAGAACTCCCGTGGATGCATTGCACTCGCTAATTTGAAGTTTGACATTCTGTCTCGGGTTGACGTGTGATAGGTTTTTCGCTGATTTACCGCCTCGGTACGCAACGGCTGCCGGGAGCTTCTCATTTACACGGCATTGGCTTTCTGCCATGGAGTAGCCTGGAGGACTAGAGCTCCCTCCTCCAGTCAGCCGTCCAGAACAGCGTCTTCCCGGACGTCGTCATTTTGCCGCTTTATTTCCTTTTCGCACTCGGCGGGTTGACGACGACGTTGCCGGTGAACTTCAACGCCCCCCCCAAACGTGTCCGGGGCCGCGGTGCCTAACGTGCAGGGTTTTGCGTACGGTGGCGTTTCGAGCGGAGCGCGACACTGCTTAAACGTGCCGGAAGGTGGAGGGCTCCTGTCCCGCCCCGGGGGGAAACCTATATCAACGCCTCCCAGGCGCTGCCGTCCCTACAAAAACTGAACACGCCGAATAGGCAACGCTCCGACGGCGAGCTCAGGAGCCGTTCTCCCCCCCAGAGCGCCGAATCTGAGGAATGGACTCTCCGAGATGGCCCCGACGTCTGAAACTGCAGGGAGGGAGGAAGACCGATCGCCCCGTGGCCCCGCGGATATTGATAGCTATTTGGGAAGTGACAGGCCCCAGTGTTGTTTACCGTTCTGTCTCAACTGATTTACTCGGCCGGTCAAACCCACAGCATTTCTAGAATATTTACAGAGAGAGAGAGAGAGAGAGAGAGAGAGAGAGAGAGAGAGAGAGAGAGAGAGAGAGAGAGAGAGAGAGAGAGAGAGAGAGAGAGAGAGACTTGAGAGAGACTTTTAAGGTTCCTTTATTTGCAGTAAGTCATGTCACAGCTGCAGCAACTGTATCACGAAGGAACCAAAAAAACACAACAAAAACCAGAGACAAATCAGTCAACCGGTAAAAGAGAGAGAGCGAGAGAGAGAGAGAGAGAGAGAGAGAGATCACAAAACATCTATCCTTGTACATCCGGCACCTATGTGCCTGTCTCCGTACAAAACCCTTCGGCAAACGCTTTATTAGAGTCTTGCGCTCTGCCCTGTTGCTCAACCCCTCGTGTATGACCCAGCGCACCACCACCACCACCACCACCACCACCACCACCACCACGCTGATCAACTGTTCAGTTTCCACCTCTCGGGCTCCTCTTTCCTCCCGGCGTCTCTGAGGAGTCGGAGGAGTTAAAGACTCATCTCCCAGACTGTGAAGCTCTTTTGTGCACACACCGTCACAGCAGGAGGGCTCTGTGTGTGTGTGTTTGTGTGTGTGTGTGTGTGTGCCTGTGTGTGTTTGTGTGTGTGTGCGTGTGTGTGTGTGTGTGCGCGTGAGGGGTGTGTGACAGTTAAGGCGAGGGAGGGTTCTGGGAGCGACCGCTCAGTGCAGACAGACAGATAGCTGCTGAGCGTGAGGTGCTTTGCTCGCGTCGAGGTTTCCCCCCGCCCCCCCGCCGCTCGCGATGAAGGGAAAGAGGAGCCCCGGCCGCAGCACGCAGGGCGGCCCACCCCGTCCATTCAGCCCGTCGGCGTGGCTGGGGAACGGCCGCCTGATTTAGCGCCGGCTCGTTTCGTCCTCCCTCCCGTGTGGGGACTGAAAAGGGGGAGAGGGAGCCCGGATGAATTAAGCCGCCGCATCCGTCAACGAGTTCCACATGTGAGTAGTTTCTTTGTGCGGGGGTTGTTTACTCGGTGTTTCGGGGGTTGGCGGTGATACGGGGAACCGGCGAACTACCGAATTACCCGTCCGACGTCGGATTGTCTGTTATCCCCTGGCGGTCTGGCTGGATGGGTTTGATTCTGTTGCTGTTGAGCCCGGAGGTACCAAGGCGCCGCGGGGTCCATGGTCCTTTTGGTGTCAAGGTTTACATCTCTGTGTTGTACACAAATGGAACCCTCTCAAATTTAGGCGATGGATGGAAATGTTTGAAACGCTTATCGCTGGGTCAATTAACCCCGAAAAGAAATCTGACCGACGGGTCCACGCCGCAGACGGGAGCTCTTGAAAGCGGCTGTTGCCTCTCCCCCGCGGTACGACCTGAGGTGCCGAACTCCTTATGACGGGAGGGAGCACAGAGCGCCTTTGTCCGCCATGCGGCCGCCGCGAGGGGGCCAGGTCTCCACGTGCTCGGCCGTACGCGGGTGAACTCTGCGCGAACTCCCCCCGGCGGCTTGCGTGAATCGCGGAAGACGGCTGAGATTTGTCGAATTTCCACCGCTTGAGTTTATTTGCCGCGGCTGTCTGGTTGCGGCGCGTCCGAAGGCCGGGCGAGCGCGCGTTTTCTCGCCGGGAGTCGGCGGCCAAGGTGTCCGCTGCGTGTTGGGTCTCGCTCTTCGGGAGGTGAGCCCTCACTCCCTGATGCGGAGGCGTCGGCGTTCGCCCTCCCGCGCGGAATTAACCCACCGATTATCAAACGGTCGGAGGGCTGACCACGTCTGTGAGCATGCTTCTCACCGGAGAGGGGTCCGAATGAGTGCGGCAGGGGTCAAATTTATGTTGGTGCGTATTTTTCTGTTGCGTGTCGGGCTCTAGTGACGGGGGACGGTTACGTAATATCAGTGGAGAGGGAAGTGATTTTTCTGCTCCGGCTCTGTGCACTAGGCTCAGTCCACCGGTGACGGTGAAATGCCCGTCCAGCCGGAATGTTGCTAAACGGCACAAATTGAATGCTTAATGCAAACTGCGATCGCCAACGTTTTGCACAGGACCATTAATTCCAGTTGGTGCTCGTTTTTGTTTAAAAGCGAGAAAAAAACAAAAAACAACAACAAACCGAAAAAGCGTACCATGTGCAAGAGAAAGGCATTGCCCCGGAGGTGTTTTTTCGATGACGGTTAAACTCCACCTAATTCGGTTCCTGTTACATCTAAAGGTTTTTAAACACTCCGTCCAGATGTGCGAGGTGCGGGCAGCACTGACAGCAGGATGCAGGGCAGCCTGTTCCAGATGAGTCGTTTATAAAAAAAAAAAAAAAAAAAAAGCCCGTCCGGCCGTGAGAAAGCCAGCGCGCGCCGTCTCGCCTCCGGAGGACGCGGGTCGGTTGAAACGTCTGCTGCTCTGTGTTGGCAACAGCGCTATCAACTCTTGGGTCTGGAGCGAGGTCGTACTGTGGGATTACGCTGCTTTGACTCCAAACTCGACGACGGCACCCTCCTTGCAGAAAACGGCCGAGACGGAACAAACAATGGACTCGCGCTGGACGGCGTGTCCTCATCCTGATCCAGTGCTGGTGGTGCACCGACTTTTCGCGGCGCCGCCCGATGTTCAGACCCATAGAATAGGATGCAGCCTCAGCGGTAAAGCGGGAATGGCATGGTTAAGAAAAACAAATAAATAAATAAATAAAAAACGGCGCCGCTCGATTCTTCCTTCACAGTTTGGGGCGGTGCGCGAAAGACGAAAAGAGACACGGAGACGGACGTCAGAGCCGGGGGTGGTGGTTCCTCGCTTTCCCCGTTTTTCACGTTGTAGATTCAGACTCGGGCTGCCGTTTCACCCGTATGTCGTGAAGATGTTCTGTCAACCGCTTTGGCGCCGCGTGTGCGACGCAGCCGGTGGGTGGGGGGAAGCAACTCGTGACCCCGTTCTTTGGCCGGATTTTGACTTCTGAACGGTGGGACGGTGGGACGGTGTTATTTCCGCCTCCGCCTGGGAGGACGCGTCCTGCCGTTCTCATCCATGTGCTCCCAATGGGGAAAGAATGAGGGGGGGGGGGGTCGGTTTGTTGACCCTTCAGGGACACGGCGCAGCACAGTCTCCTGTTTTTCTGTTCTCCGGTCCTTCGCTGTATATCTCCGCCTGACTCTCCCGGCCCTCCCTCTCTTTGTCCCCGTCTCTCTCTCTCTCTCTCTCTTCACCTTCTCCCCTTCCTCCTCTTTCCTTTCAGCCGAATGACGGACTAACAGTATTTGTCTTAGCGCTTGACAGACTCTGGGAGACCCGTAAAAGCAGGGATGCGGTGGGGGGCGCGGGGGGCGGGCGGAGGGAAGGGAAGGGGAGCTTGGCTTTATTTATTGGGCTCCGCTGTCTTGTTTCGGGGTGTGTTACTGGCCCGGGGGCATCCTCCTATATGGGTCATTTAGCTTATTGAATGGACCCCTTCTGCACTGAGACAGGGATGGACACGCAGGGTACATCTTTACCAGGAACGAGGGGGGGGGGGGGTGTGCGTGTGTGTGTGTGTGCGCAGGATGTACACACACACGCACGCCTGCATGTTTTGGCTCCGTACACACTGCTGGCATCCGCTCCCCTCGTCTCATCATCTGGCCAAAATAGAAATCTGTTCATGCGCCGATCTCCTCTGGCCCCCGTCAAACTCCCGCCGACTCCACCGTTCCTCCAACGCCGCTCGATAAAGTGCTGCTGCTGTTTCATGCTCAATAACGAGGGCGGGTGAGAGCCGAGAGCGGGCGCCTTGCCTCCCAGCGCTCCCTCACTAATCAATGTGGGAGCTCGGCCCACGCAGGAAGGCCTTTCCTCGCCCCTCGACCTCCACGCCGCCCGCCGGGTCCACGAACGGACGTGGCCGTCACTTCACGCGTGTCGAAAAGTGATCCGGTGTTTCTTAATGGTTGCGGGGATGGTCTCAGCGCGCGCCCTTCGTCTCGCATGCGTCTGCCGCGCAGGCAATTTGTAAAGTCAGACATGCGCTGCGTTATCTCTCTCTGTCTGCATACCGCAGCTAGAGCATTTGGAAATCTGGAAAAACATTTTTTAATCTTCTCTCTCTCTCTCTCTCTCTCTCTCTCTCTCTCTCTCTTTCTCTCTCCCGCCCTCTCCCTCTCTCTGCCTCTCACACTTTAAAATACCACACATCCTTTGATTTCTCTCAATACATATCTTGTTTCTTTACTTTCCTCTACGGGGAGCATTCAAAGCTTTAAGTCAATCATATCATCCCCGACAGAACCAACCTCATTCTCAGAGCTCCGTAGGGCCTCGTCTTTGATTTGACTCAGTAATATTGTGGGGAAAAAAATACAATAAAATCAGAATTGCCGATTTCAGTCCAAAATGTCTACTGGGACTGACGACTTGAATGGGAGCTGACATGGCGGGTGGCTTTGAGCAGGACATGCATAAACATGCACAAACCATTAGGAGCGAGGTCAGAAGGATGTGTCGTAACCAGCGGTTCCCACCGCTCTGCGGCTTCTGCAGATCTCCAACAAAAGCCCGCAGTCAGTCCATCAAAGCTTCCCGTCACCTCCAGACCTTAGATATCTGCAGCCAGCTCATCAAAGCTTCTCCTCACGTGGCCCCTGAGACTTTTTCCCTACGTTCTGCTGCCACTAACGGGCCCGTGATTGCTTTTCCTGAGACACGTCGTCACCGGGACTGAAACCCAATGCACCGCGTGGATGGGCCGCGCAGGCTGAGATACAGAAAGTACACATCATCCTGGGGTCGGTTTAGCCCGTGTTTAACAGGCATTTTGAGTTGGCGGACCAGGTGTGTGTGTGTGTCTGTCTGTCTGTGTGTGTGTGTGTGTGTGTGTGTGCTCTTGTGAGTTGATTTGTGTGGGTTCTCTCAAGGTACAATGTGTGTCTTTGACTCCCTTTCCTTTGTCGGCGTGACCAAATGCTAAAAATATAATGTGAAAAAAAATGTACATGATTTATCCGTGCACCATGCCTCAGTGTGTCCCACGGTGTGATCCATAACTGTTGAGCCTTATAGTATATTTATAGAACTTTCCTTCAAGCAGCATAAGCGCCGTCCTTCCCCGACCCTTCGCCGGGAGGATCGGTATCCTTCCACCGCGCCGCGTCCCAATCACACTTCATACTCTCGTGCTTTTGTTCCACTTGCTTTTTTCCTCTCTCGCACGCATTGATTCGAGGCCACCACTGATGAATATTTAATAACCTGCTGTTGAAGAGTCCATTAGGCCGGAATACGTCTTTGTATTTACAGTCCACTAAGTGGTTTGGGGGTTATGGGTGCCGGCAATGGCCGCGCGTTATCCTTTGAGGTAATGTGCTTCCTCCAAGTGATGTCTGCATTTTTATGTACAGGAATAATTTGATAAAAAAATATATATATTATTATTAATTAATCAATAACAAAAGGTTCAACATTGCGTCCCTCTCAATAATCCATAGCATATAAAACAATTTTGGATTGGACAAAATTTGATTCCTAATCTTAATATTTTGATATAATTGATTAAAAACACGGTTTTGTTTCAATAAGTTGAAACATTAATTCAGGGTTGGCCACGCGCGGCCTCTGCCGTAGATCCTTTACCGGTCTATATCCAGGATCCACTGCTGCAATGCTCCCGGTTAAGTCACTGCCCTCAAGGCCTCATACGTCGTCTTGATTCGTTGCCGGATCGTTACCGCGCTTAAGCCGTTAATGTTCACCGGACAGGGCGCCGGGCCGGGGCGTTTTTTCCGACGCTCTGCCGGAATGTCTTGTAGCGGGCGGCGGACGGCGTTCCCCTTCCCGCCGGGGGCCCTTTTGGACGCCCGACGCACTCTGCGGTGAACTGCGCTCGCATCGAGCCGTTGGCGGTTCTGGCGGTTGAGCCCCGGGGAGACGTGCTGGGAGGAGGTTTCATTACCTTTTAATTAACGGGCTTCTTGTGGTGAGGTCCCCTGCCGTTGCGGAGAGCCTGTATCGCAGTAGCGCAGACGCTGGTGCAGTCACACACACACACACACACACACACACACACTCACACACACACACACACACACACACACACACACACACACACACACACACAGACACACACACACACACAGAATGGCGACCGTGTACAACACAGACGCTGGCTCCATGTAAGCCGGTGGCATAACCGGCTATTTCCGATGTAAAGGGGATCTATTGCAACAGGGTCGTAGTTCACCGTTAAGGGGGTCCAGGGGTCGTGCAGGCAGGCCATCTGGTCCGCAGACACCCAAATTATCTGGCAGGGTCTTCCATTCATAAAGATTCATGAACACTGTTTGTGCGGGGATTTCAACCGTTGTCCAAAAATGTGTAGGCAACTTCCTCCCATGTGTCTTCGGCCGCGACGTGCGGGGGGATGTGAGGTCGGTGGCCGTCGGTGTATGACGGCGTGTGTGAATGGGTGAAAGTGTAGAAGGGAACGTGGTGTCTCGACTAGAAAGGGCGCTATATCAGAGGCGGTGTTATTTATTTACCATTTACACTGTGTAAGTTCACGCCGACGATCATGATTTTATGGAAAGACAGGAGAAAAAAAATTGGCAAATCCCATCATGGATTCCCCTCTCCTGGTTTTATTTCAGTACGAATTTAACGCCACGATCTGAAGGGCGACCCCCGCCGACACCTCTCCCAGCTCCGCTAATGAATTCCTCCATCCCCGGCTTCCAGGACGTGGCGACACGCCGTGCATGCCGGTCGGGGCGCACTCGGTCAACTCTCACCGCCGTTGAATAATTAGTCAGGTCCCGGGCGGGGGGTCAGGAATGCGGACACTGCGCCATGAAATATGCGGGCGGGATCACAGGGCAGGCATGCACCTCCCGGGGAGCAGGTTAAGATACGAAATGGCGGGGGAAAAAAAACACAACAACCGGAGGCACCGAACGGCATGCGCGGAGCCTCACCGCGTGCGAACCGCCGCGGAATTATTCCCGGTAGATATCGAAGGTTATTTCCGTGCGTCACGCTGGGTTGTTGAAACCCGGGACGTAGCGCTACACACAGGAGCCGTCTGGACAGGAATAGCCCCCGCCCGCCCCCGAGCCACCGAGGTGTGAAGTGGCGGGTCGGGTTTCCCCCCGTAGTACAAGTGGAGGCCGTGCCGATCGCTATCAGTCGCGTCGCTTTTAGCGCGAGGGTATGAGACCCTTCGGGAGATCTTACCACACGGAGGAAGCGCGGCGTGATCGCAGGGCATCACGGGCACGGAAATAAGACGGTGACAAATCAGCCGAGGGGAATGAGCCGCTCGCGTCGGCGGGGAGACGGCCGGAATGAAAGGCGGTGCCGCGCGGTGATGGCTCAGTCCTGTATTCTAAATCAATATGGATGAGCGGACGTGGCCTGGAAGTGAGACAGGTTTCCAACATTTGAGTAAGCATCATTGTGAAAAGGAGACGTTTGATTACCAGCGAGGTGAATGTGATGAACTTCATTCACTCGGGTTCTTTATTATGCGAGTTTGAATAAGTAAGCCTGACATAAAGGTATATTGTTCCCGTTCCCATTTCTCCCAGGCTCACGCAAAGCGGATAATTAAAAAGATAATTAAGCAAGGAAGCCAAATACTGTATATTAAATATTAAATAACGGTTTCTATAAGATTGGGGCAAGAGAAGATGCTGACCCATGCTTTCACTTCAATATAAGAATCTCTGCATTTGGAAACCAGCGGAAAGAAAAACATCAAATGGACAGGAGCACAATTATCACTTTTTTTTTCCCGGAAATGCAACCGCAACCGGTGCGTTGTGCTCCGGTGAGAGCTTTTTATTTACAGGTTCCTTGTGCCGTGGCCATAAAATTATCGTAAACAGTTAAACCAATATGTTTGTCTTTCGCTCTGTAGTTAAATAGAACTTATGCTAGTGTGAATAGATTGCCCAGTTAGATAAAAGGCAGCGTTGGGAACACCGTCATCATGTTATTTGTGTAAACGGCCTTTGTGGCGTGCATTTAAAACCCACTCCCGCTTGGTTACTGTAGAGAATGATCAGCGTTTCCCTCTCCCCTATAAAGAACCCTTTATTACAGCAGAATGCACATTATTAGGAATTGAATATAATTCAAGGACGAGTCGAATGTATTCCCGGACGCTCCGTGAGCCGCATGCTCCGGCGACACATCCACCGCGTTCAAATCCCCCAAGTTCTTAACTTATTTTAATCTTGTATTTCGTACAAAAGTCCCTTTTTTCCAAAAAACAAAAAAAAATCCTAATAATTTTCACATAATCTTTTTTTTCTCTTCCCCATCTCTGTTTTCCTCATTCTGTGGAAGGGTGTGGTTTCTCGCTGTGCTTTCTAACTGGAAGCGACGTCGTTAAATGCTGTTGGATGTAGCAGCTCTTTCCATTACAGGAGTGTGTGTGTGTGTGTGTGTGTGTGTGTGTGTGTGTGTGTGTGTGTGTGTGTGTGTGTGTGTGTGTGTGTGTGTGTGTGTGTGTGTGTGTGTGTGTGTGTGTTTTTTGGGGGTGTGGTCCGGGGGGGGTGTCTGCATGAGCGCCAATTCATGAGTCCATAAAAAACGAGGCGCTTCCATAAATCGTTTGTTGATGACATTGTTCAGAACAGATCCCTTTTCATCACGTTCTGTCTCCGAGGTCGATTTTGCCGTTCTGCGAAAGTGTTTTGCACGTTTTCAGACTCGAGAGAAAGTTTAAATGAAGTTTTTATTTATTTATTTGTTTATTTATGTTATTTGGTCCATGTAACGGTACAGAAACGGGCGTGTGAGAAGCATGTTTTGCAAACAAAGACTGATATCACTCCGTAATTCGCCATGCTGTGAAGTCTAATACCTCCACCCCTCTCAACCGACCCTGCCCACACACACACGCACGCGCGCGCACACACACGCACACACACACACACACACACACACACACACACACACACTCACACTCACACACCACAGATAGGCTGTTGTGAAAGACCTCCCACATACATACGCAGCAGTAGCTGATTTAGCGGTAGCTCTCCCGTCCCGGCCAGAAGACAGCCAGCTATTCAGGAGAAGGAGGAGGAGAGAAAGAAATGGAGCACCCTCCACCGCCCCCACCCCCTACCCCACCGCCCACCCCGCTGTAACGCCAAATTTTCCGCCCCAGGGGCTCCACCGTAGGATTTTCTTTCTTTTTTTTTTTTTTTTTTTATTTTTTTTATACAAACACACGCACACAGTCCAGTTTAGAGCGAGAACGGCACCCGGGTCTCACGCAGGTAAGGAGAACCCTCCTCCTCCTCCTCCTCCTCCTCCTCCTACTCCTCCTCCTCCCCCTCCCCCTCCTCTTCCTCCTCTTATTAGGATGCGCTCTTCTGTCGTTTCCGTTGATGAGCTTTTGACGCGTTTTGATTTGAAGCTGTCTGAGTGTGTTCTTTCCGTGGCACTGCTGTGGGCCGCGGCAGCGAGGGAGGTGTGGGGCCCATCATCCACTGCCGGTGGTCTCTCTCACTTTCAGCTGCAGGCAGGTGCTTAGAAAGGCGCTGAAATAGAAAGAGTGAGGGCAGCTCCTCTTTCACGATTAAAGCCTATGTTTGTCTGTAGTGTGTGTGTGTGTGTGTGTGTGTGTGTGTGTGTGTGTGTGTGTGTGTGTGTGTGTGTGTGTGTGTGTGTGTGGGACGAGGCACTTATTCCCTCAGCCTGATACTCGAGCAGTTTCATGAGGTGTGTATAAATGCGTAATGACTTTATTTGGAGCTGTCAATCTGAGCCGCTTAAGTCTTCAGCACAGTTGACGTCGTGTACCGTTGGAACTTACAGATTCAGAAACAACAAGGCCAAACAGATTTGTTATCCTCATTCATTTTCAATTTGGAAAAAAAACATTTTTTTCCCCCTGTTGCTTAGAAATCCATTATCCTGGCTGAACTTTGACAGCTTGAGCCATCTCTGGTATCTGAAGGAATGGAAGCCCGTGGCTTTCAGGAGAGCGTCGCGCCAAATAAACATTTTTTTTGCTGCTTGCCGTTAAGTAATGTTGGCGGGAGCCTCTCTAACTGTACTGCGCATTGAGGTGAAACTACGCATTGGCCAGAGTGCGTTGACAAATTTTGTGCACTTGATTTTTAATATCACGGTGCTAGCCTGTCAGCACAGCAGCTACCGCCCGCTCCCTTCCTGGCAAGTTGCCTCGAGGGTCAACCAGGGTGACCTTACAGTATCCAGCCTGCGAGCAGCCACAATGCCCAGAGACAGAGCCCGGCATTCACTGCAGTCCAGACGGAGATATCTGTAGGTTGTGCAGTGGGAGACACACGGAACCTCTTTATATAAATCCATTCCGAGATGTGCAATCTGATTCGGTATCATCAGATACCGAATCATGGGTTAAGAGGTGTCATGGGAACCTTGGTCACAGTACAATCATCTGATTTGATGGTTTTTTTTTTTTGTTTGTTTTTTTATGTTGACCGAAAAAAAGACTAGACTGCAAAAGGAACTTCTTCCTAGTGAGAGTACAAACCCATACATTCAGAGCTTTATTACAGTGGATGGAGGTCAGCTATTAAACATTGCATTACGTGAAACAGAGATCTGCACTCTCTTACATTAATGATTCACTTCAGAGAAAAAAAAAAAGCCCCAAAAAACAATACAGGATTGCATACAGTCATAATAGAGGTAGTTATTTTCGAGCATGGTTCCGACTGAATTAAATCATGAATACAAACATATTTTTATATCTGTTGCTTCTTTATCCTACACTTGTTGCAGATTGTTGAACTGTGTCTTCATTTCGTAAATAGTAAAAATGTACTTAATAAAAAAACACCATCATCAAAACCAACATGAGACCAAGGGTCCTTCGGGAGAGGAATTCGGAAATCTCATTTTCTATGGTTAAAGTTCACATTCGGTTTCCACTGAAAGTCGAGGGACCTTGGTTTTGTCTTGATGGTTGAAGCTTTGCAATGCGATGGTCAGCTCGGCAGCACTGGCTAGACTGTTTTACACACTGTGGTCGAGCCTGTGAAGACCAAGACCAAATACCCTGTGGTACTGATCTGCTGTGAAAGAAACATCCCCGTTGAGGAATGGACTGATGCATTCTGACTGAGAGCTGGATCACGAATAGCATAACCACATGGTGGTTATACTATTTGTGTGCATGTGGTTGTCTGAATTTGTGCATGACTGTGTGTAAGAAAGAGGCATAGAAGGTGAGGGAGAAATAGAGTAAAAAAAAAAGACTAATTTTTACACCTAAGTCTCTTTTTTTAATGTGTGTGTGCTCGTGCTTGCGTCTGTGTTTGTGTGAATGTGCTTTAACCTTTAAGCTCTCTATAAGTTGTTCCATTATTTAGTTTTAACTCTCAGAGGCTGGGGAGAGCCTGTGGGCCTTCCGCACGAGTGATGTTGATTTTCCAGCCATGACTAAGTTCCTCTAGCTGGGGCTCCCCTTTCCCATGCTATGGAAGGCGTTGGGTTGGCCTTGGGTGTGGTCTCTGTGCATGTTTGTGTGTGATTATGTGTGTGAGCGGCCTACCAATGTGCTTTTCCACATGTGATTGCATATGCACATGCATGAATGTATCTGTATTAGGACACATGTTTGTATGTATGTGTGAGTGTGTGGCTTGAACAGTGCTCCGTCAGACTTTGAGTCAACAAATCAGTGGATGGCACCGACATGATACACAATACACAGAAAAAACACATCTTGCCGCTTCTACAATGCCAGTGTTCTTCAGGTGGTGCATATTACTGTAGTACCGTTGGCTTTTGAAAGGATCAGGCAGGCCTCTGTGATTTCATCGTTTTTTCCACAGCGCATGCCACAGCCCATGTTCATTTCCTGAGGCTGGTAGAATAGGTAAAACCGAGCCAACACTGGCTATAGCCGCAGATGTTTTGGCATTGCCCTCACATTAAGGGCCTATAATCCCCCCTGTACCTTTTTGTTTCCCCCCCTGACAAATATTGTTTCTTTCTATCCTAATATTTTCATATGTCACTGGTGCTTACATTTTGTGGATTAAGCACTGCATAAGGCTCTGACTTCAGATTTAAGTTATATGGGGCACTGGGTTTTCTGAGGCTTAACTGTGACTGTTTTGTGTTGTCTTATGTTAACAAGCCTCCATCTTTCTTGTTTTTGCTCTAGACGTCATCCATACACAAGGGCCCCTGGACGGCAGCCTCTACGCCAAAGTTCGCAAGAAGGAGTCCGTCGAGGGAGCAGTCACAGTGAACGGCCTGCCCCCTACTGTTGTGGACCACGTTCTACCCGCCGTTGACCACGCCTTGTCAGTGAGCAGCGACTCTGGGAACTCAACGGCCTCCATCAAGACGGACAGAACTGATGAAGCGGCTCTGGGATCTCAGGCAGCTACCGTAAACCAACCACACGTTCCTGTGGCAGAGGAGCCGATCTCGACAAATCACCAGCCGCCGGCAGCACCGCAACAACCCATAAGTCTCCAGGAGAAGCAAGAGCTAGAGCAGCTGCTGAGCGGCTTGGAGGGGCCCATGCACCGACAGGGCTACCTGTCCACACCTACGTCAGCTGTCAGTGGGATGCTACACCTGGTGCCCGCCCAGGTCCATGTGAATGGACATAGCAGCATGGACCGTGAGACGGACATTTTAGATGACGAGCTTCCTACCAGTCAAGAGGGCAACAGTGTGGACAGTCTGGGCACATTCTCTTCCACAGAGGGCCGGGCCACGCCAGCAGATTTGTACTACCAGTCTGAGACCACCATCAATGGCCAAGACCATGTGCCCTATCTGGAGCGGAGTGTCCCAGAGAAGCCTCTGGAAGGTGTCCAATCGCAAGTTGGAATATCAGGCAAACCCTCCACCATGACACAAAGTGAGTCAATGCCCCCCTCGAGCAATTCTTCATTCATTCTTAGCCAGAATGGCAATCTGTATCGCTCACAGTCTTTCGGCGCAGGGCCAAAGTCAATGCCACGAGCTCCAGCCCGCACAACAAGTAGCAGGGATGCTGTTCAGCGTGGTCTCAACGTTTGGCAGAGGTTTGGCGTACCTGAGGAACCAGTAACAGAGGGTCTCAGCTTTAGCCCACTCCAACCCATGCCAGCCATATCGAGCCACCACAGCCTCCCACAGTTCCCTCACCGTCGCAGCGCGTCTCAGCAGGAAATCGAACAGTCTATCGAGACCCTCAACCTCCTCATGCTGGACCTGGACCCGGGTCGGCCACTGGTGTCAAAGTCCCAAAGCGCTCCACTGAAGGAGAATAATGTGGTCGTGACAACCCAGCCGTCCTTCTCCCAGAGTCAAGCAAGCCATTCCCACCCTGCTGGTCCAATTTCTGGCCTGGGCCACCACTCTACACCTATTGGCATGGCACCCGGGAAGCCGAGCACACCAGACAGTTACACGACGCAGCCAGATGGCATGAGCTCAGCACCACAAACATCCACCATTGTAGGTGGCCATTTTCAGCTCAAACCCATCAACACCTACCCTCCCAGCACACTGTCCCCGTCCACAGAGCTCCCAGAGCCCGAGAGGAGTCCCAGCGCCGCCTCAGCGTCACCTCAGCCCAGGGATACTGAGTCCGATGAGGTTTTCAACGTCGAAGGTCTGGTGGCCCAGCGAGTAGCTGGTAAGCTTCTGTCTCAACTCAATACAACATGCCACTTTCGGAATGTGTATTATTATTTACAAATCAGGAAGCCCCACTCGTCTTAAATAGGGATTTTGTAATTCACCTCCAAATAAGTAAACACATGCGTGCAAACACATACAATAAACAGTTTTTTGTCAATAAACAATTTTGGGTGTGGGTGTAGCTCATAGCCCAATGTGGTTTCAATCCAACCATCTTTCACAGCGGGCTCTGACTTTCCTCCTTAAGTTATAGAACTAAATTCAGCTTCGGTATTCTACACACTTCTCTGTAAGCATCCACTGGGTGTTTAGTATAAAGCGCCTTCAATCAAAAGTGGCAACTGCAGAATGTTACAGCGTTTAATACATTCACCGATGACATTATCTATTTGTCAGTGGAAAAGGTTCAAAGCAAACCTGTATTCTTCCAAAGCAAACAGCAGCACTCACCACTGCCATCCATCTCCAGAGGCAGCCGTCCCCTCTGTGTTCACAGCTCTGTTGGAAAACACTGCGCCATCTCTCCTTATCGCCCAACAGTCAACTCATCAGTCCGTGGCACACGAGCTCAAACAGGAAGTGTTCTCTCTCCGGTCCAGGAAGTTGACGGTCCTTAAGCAAATACATCAGGCATCCTGCAGAGAAGCAAGGAATGGGATAAAATCAACACAGGGGCGGTGTGATTGCTAAGCCACAGAGGAAAGCTTGTCTGATAACAAATGCCAGAGAGAGGTTGAGCGTTTACAGTGCATTGCACTTTACTAGGCCGCCATTTAGAGGAGAACGCCTTCATTTTAAAGTGTGAGGTTAATGAGCCCAAAATCAAAATCAGCTTGTTCATGGTCCTGTCTCTGAGAAACTCTTCCTCTCGGTAATGGTGGTTCTGAAGCAATAACATGATACATGGTTTAATATATGGTTGTTGACACAGGGTTGAAAAGTTGCATGACCTGATGTCCAAATATATCCAATATTTGTTCACTATGTTGACATCATACTTATGTTATACTTTTGTTCTTGTCATACCTGTGAACTCATTTTCTGTCAACTTGTTTCCTTTTTAATTTCATTTTGCTCCACATCATCATTCTTCTCCTTTTTCCCCCCATCATGCACCTCTTCTACCCAGAATACTCAGCTCGCGCCCGAAGTGTCATCCCCAGCATGACACCTTCTCAGTCTGACCACCATCGTTCTTACTCCTTCTCTGGTTGGTTCTCCTGTCCCGCGTCCTCGCTCGTCCCCGGAGTGCAGTGTTGCAGACCTTTTGCATTGAGTGGTTTCCCATCCCTTTCTCCCTTTCTCACCCTTTCCCTAACACATGCTACCTGGTTAACCTTCTGTTACTCACCTTCAAACTGACAACCTCTTCTTGGCATCTCTGTGTCAGCGCTAGGCGGCATATAAATATCGATTTTTCTTTGTTAATCTCTCAAGGTTAGGGAATTACCTCAACAGCGTAGCATGGAAAAAAAAAAAAAAAGGTTGGATAATGTTAAAGTTTCACAAGGACGAAAAGGAGTGAAGCACAATGGCGTCACTGTCCCCGCGCCGGGGGAGTGCATGTCACAAGATCCGTTTTGCCAAACTTGGGCAGCAGTAACAAGGGCAGAACACAGTGGACCCTTTCAAGACTGCACTTTCTTTACTCCCTTGGTTTTGAACAACTAAAAAAAAGGCAGACAAAGGACACTAAATCCAGGAGAGAGACAGAGTGCAGCCCTAGTTGGAAACATCACTGAGGCCTGAGCTGTCCGCAGGGAGATATCGACCAGGACGCAGACAACATTGTTCTCTTTCGGGCTGCGGCGTAGTTGAGTTCCACCTCCACACCACAGACTTTAATTCCATGTAGGGAAGCAGCAGTATGGCCTTCAGCCGTTAAAGCAACACTGTGACTATTTTTTTACCTCAAAATTACAGCTTCAGAATCATTGTGACGGTACAGTGACTTGTTATATGGAGAATGGAGCCTCTTTCATTCCCACCCGCCCTCCCGAATGCCTGTTCTTGCATTTTGTAACTTCTGTGTTCGGGTACAAAACTGCGGGAAGAGTGTGTTACGCTTTCGGGCACTAGGTCATTTGCTTGATGTCGGCTCCGGTATTTACAGTTTTTTTTTGCCTGGTAAAATTTAAAATGTCCGGTAATAATGCTCATTCAAAAGGCAGTCGCTCCTCCCCGACGGCGTGGATGAGACGGCCCAGTGGTGCGCCCTGGGCACCCGCACCTCGGCTTCCCTCAATCCCATTGCGTCACGGGGGCTTGTTTCACCCTCTGACTCGCGCGTGCGAGCCGATCCGGCAGGCCGAGCACATCTGGTACCTGCACCTGGAGCAGGGGGCCGATCCCCGCACCCTCCGTGGGAGCTGTGGACCGAGTGGTCGCTGAAGCGGCGAGGTCCGTGCAAGGGGCGCTGCAACCTAAATGTACCTTATATCTGCGTTCATAACATAGACCGTTATTGAAACGTGACCGATACGGGCCAAATTTGTCCGGTAAAATAAATCATTGTCGGACACCAGACCGAGTTTTACGACAATGGTGTAAAATACCGAAAGTTACATAGTGCTGCTTTAAGGTGTAGGCCTTGGACTGTAGACGAGTGGATAATATCTGCAGATTACAAGATTTTCACAGCTCCATCCTTTTTTGCTTGTTTGTTCGTCGATGCCGCCCATTTCGAATTAAAGTAGAAACGTTTGTCAGTTGACCCAAACTGACCTAAACCTCAGATAACCTCTATTACTTGCAGGTGTACACAGAGTAGGGCGTTGTTTTCCCTTTCACTCGTAAAAGTAATTTTATCAGCCATCACTTTTGTGTTTTTGGAATGAACATTGTGCTATTTCATGCTATCCCACATAGTATCAGGATTTTAAAAAGATATGAAAGTGAGTTCAGGAAAAAAAAAAACACAAGGATCCAAAAATACGTCAGTCTTGGGAATCTCTCGCCATCCCAGCTGGGAGCCATTAGGCGTTGCCAGGGCGACAGCTCCATGTTTGACAGTGCTCTGCTGTAGAGCAGTGCATCCTGGGTACATCTGGTTTGTGTGTTTCCAGCGCTGTTGCGAGGGTGGGCGGGTGAGGTAAAGGGGGTAGGGTTTACATTTTTTCATTTCTTCTAGCCCACCAGTTCCAAGACTTCCTCCAACAACGCCCCACTAACATCACTCACGTTCAAGGCCCCTGAACATGTGATCGGATTGATTCTTCCTCCCTGGAGAACTGTCAAAAAAAGAAGTTAATGGATGGCATGTGATTGGCACCCATCTTTGATTATTTGTTTTGCCTATTATGCAGTCACAATGTTAAATTTAATTGAAAGTTTACGTGGAATGCGTTCATCCACCATGAATAAACCAATAAAAATGAATCCAAGTGAAAAGACAAACCTCCACACTGCCGTGAATGGGAGCCTGCACTGGACGTTGTTTGCTTAACCACCCGCGCCTCTTAAACTATGCGACTCTGGCAGTAATCCCGAATCCAAACTATTAAGCATCTTCGCATTTTCACAGCTGCAGGCTAGCGCTATTGCTACCTCTACCACATGGCCTGGATTTGGCTCCCTTGGTCCAAAAAAATAAGTGGAGTGAAAAAGGCTGTAAATATTTTTCATGGTTTCCATAACAGTGGGGCTCTCCCACCGGGGCGTGTCTGCCCGGACCGACTGACACAGGCCATCAATCACAAGTTCTCTACACGCAGTGTTGGCCTGCGTTGTTTACATTAATCGCTATGAGGACAATACACTTTCCTCTTTTAAAGGATTTTCCGTCAGTGGTTACGTAAAGAGAGCATAATGTGCCCAGATATAGCACATTGAGGGAGATATATTGTGACTCTCAAGTCCCTAATACGCCTAATGGCCTTGGATCAAGCCCCGCTAGATGATTTTCTTCCACTTCTTCCCAAATTTGTCCGACTCTAAGTAATAAATCCAGCTTCTCCCCGAGAACTGCTATTCTGCAGACGCAAGTATGTGCGAGCATTGCGGACATAACATTTTGGATACGCATCATTTGCCCCAAAGCACACGGCGCAATTTCTTTTTCCTTCTCTTCCCGTCATCACCCATCAGCTAGATTCAAAAACTAAAAGCGGCTTTGGGTGGTATTTAAGAAACACCTTTGGCCGATCCCTTCCGTATTTATTTTATTTTTTTGAGCTCAAGAGACCATTTTCTCAGCCTGAGAGCGTTTTGTCCAGTTGTATGTATCAGACTTTCTCTGTCTGCCCCTTTCTCTCCACACAATTCAAAGCGTCCTCATAGTTTATTGCCGTCTCGCTGACGTAGCAGAGAACTTAAACACATTGCCCTCGTGACAAAGGCTTTCATCTTCACGGCACCGCATAAAAACCAAACATACCGTGTCCCTTATGAAGCATTTGAGGTCTCATTGATTGTTTGATCCAACTTAAACACGCCTGCTTTTCTTGACCTGGTTTTGCATAAAATGCCCCCATTTTTATCATCAGCAAACTGACGTCGACAAAAGACGCGAGGGCCACAGCTTTGGGGAAATGCTTTTTCGCACGTCAACACCGCATTGTCGGCGCTTTTGCTTTTAATTGCCCGTGAGCACCCGAATACAAACCCTGCCACTTTGAGAGAATGTGCACATGAGCAGCGTGGGCCCGGCCGGCAAGGTGAGCTGGGAAAAAACGTCAACGCGTGGAGGCTCCTGCTCGGGAGGTGGAGGAGCAAGAGGGTGGTTGGATGGTGAAGGGGGATGGAATCTAACTTAGCATACGTGTCTGTACGCGTCGAGCAGGCGTCCAGTCCCGAGGAACGTCACTGGATGAGCCCTCGGCCCCGCCCCGGCACCGCACCACCAGCGACGGGCAGTTCCACATCGTTCCGGACGGAGGCTCCTTGCCCGAGGGCCCGCTCCGCTCCCCCGTTCGCTGCGTCTCGCCGGAGTTCGTCAATGCCATAGCGATGAACCCCGGGGGACGGCCCAAGGAGGTAAAACAGATTTAAATTTTTAATTTTATTTTTTACTGAAGTGGAAATACATTTAATATAATCACAAACTGTGGAAAAAAAAAAGTCTCCAGACAATATTTTACCCGATTTATGGATTCTTTCACACTCCATACCTATTGCCATTGGATGCATTGATTCATGTATTTCTGCAAACTCGGGTTTTATTTGTAGTATAGGTATTTATGAAATGTGTATGAATGCGCTTGTGTGTGCAACCCTATCCATATCCCACCACCTTCCCCAGAGACACATGCACAGCTACCGGGAGGCTTTCGAAGAGATGGAGGGCGGCCCCATCAGCCCCACGCCCATCGCTGGTGGTGAGGTGTTCCCCCAAACCCCTGCCTTCCCAGTCTCGCCGCAAACCCCTTACTTCAACCTGTGTAAGTTCCCACGCCGGCTGACAGAGGGCGCCGTGGAGCTCAGGCACACTCTATGACAGAATATGAAATGTATTTAATTTTGCAGACGCTGCCAGCTCTGACTTGCATTTCTCAGGACACGGTGTTCCGAATGCACCTAGTGGAATAACTCTTTAGATTAAAAGAGGAACTTTGGTTTTTTAATCCAGTAAATATAAAGTAAGAAATTCTGTTCTTGTGAAATTTCTTGATACTTGTGCTTCGACTTATGATGATTAGTTATGGGTTTCTGGCGACAGGTAAATTTTACATTCAGACATTCTGTATCATTGCATTAGAAGAACTAATGATTACAGTTCGTGATGCTGAAATAACAATTTTTTTTTTTCCTTCGTGAGCAACCCAATTCAATATAGATTTACCGACTCAGATCACCGCATAAACAAGACATATGCAGCAACCGCACATTACTTTCCATAAACTTGATGTCTCCCGCCTAAAAAACACACGTACTGAGCAGCGACTGATTCTACCTTCACTGAGGTCGTAGACGTGCTGCTCTTTGTGCACATTTAGTTGAGATTCGCACAAGTGCGAGTTCTGAACCGGAGTTTGCCCTTCAAAACACCCGACCGGTCACGTCCCCACATCCCCCACATCTGTGATCCCTGAAGCGAACCCCCCCCCCCCCCCCCCCCCCCCCCCCAAAAAAAAACAAAACAACAACCCAATAACGGAGTTGGGTTGGGTTTGAAAATACAGACACAGGCGGTCGCCCAATTTGCATAGAGAACGGTGTGGACAAAATGGAGAGGAAGTTAAAAGATAACAAGCTTTAAAAAAAATAAAATAAAAAAAGACGCAGACCGGGAGACGACTCTCCGAGCAGATAGTGAGTGAGAAGTCACGATCAAAGGCGTGGCGAGAGATTGAACACGTTATCAGTAGTTTATTTTATTTTTTTTCAGAGTGCTCTTCCTTTATCTTCCTGCCGCCGCTCAGAGCACGGTATCCGCGCTAAATTAGGCCATTCTCCTCTACGCACACACACACACACACACATTTTCCCCCTATACGCCTCAACCAGAGTCGTGTGTTACGTAACACAGCAATGGCCAAGTCCGATGACCTCATCCATCCCCCTTGCCTATCTCCCCCCCGGGCACACCCATAAAAGTTGCTCATAAAAATGGCAACCGTATTTTTAACACCCGCCCAGCCGTGTTACAGTCCCCCTTTGCCTAAAAGTGGGAACACTTGCGTACACGTGACACCGAGGGCTGCGCCCTGGACCCTGATAAAACGATCACGTGGGCCTGAGGGATCTTCACTTCGCCCCGATCGCCTCTAATCCCACACCTACGAGCGCGCGGAGCGGTCCTTCCCGTCCCCGAAATTATTCAGTTAATATGTGCACAGCTGCAAGCCCTGCGTGCACGGCGCTGGTGTGCTGGCATGGCCGGGATATGGATCCGTTGTCCATCCGTTGTTAAACGCATTGTTATTTCCATTGCGTAGCAAAGGAGGATTCATATTTTCATCCTTACCTAGAATATATTATACAATAAAAAGCCGACTCGCCATTATAACTAAGGTCACAAATGATGCATCTGAGTCTCTGCCGCTGCTACTTGACTCCACCAAATTTAAACGGCAATAAAGCGCAGCGCGACGTCTCTCCAGGGGTTTGAGCGGAGGGCGTGCCCAGCGCAGCGTGGAGGCCGGCGCTGCTGGGGTTCTTGTGTGAACGAGGAGACGATGTGGGATTAGTCTGTTCACCTCACAGCACCCACACACACACACGCACGCACACACACACACACACACACACACAATGCAAGGCGTCTCTTAAATGTAGCAGATTCACGCTGCACACACAAAGAATTGATTTGGATTCTTTGGTAAGTGGAGGATGCACGTCACTATATCTTTACCCAGAGTTCCACCGTCCCGCAGTGTCAGCCGTGTTCACCCTGCCTCCCTTGTCATCCTGCCTTGTTGCCTAGCGACTGTTGAGTGACCCTTTGCCATTACGTGTCACCCCCCCCCCCCCCCCCGCAAAGCGCTTTGGACCGTGGCGGCCGCACGAGAGCAGCACCGGCGACATGGAAGCCAGAGACCCCTTCCGCTCTTTCTCCAAAGGGTTTTTTTTTTTTTTTTGGGGGGGGGTCCGGCGTCGCCTTCCTGAACTGACTGACGTGAACGCGACGCGGAGACGCGGGCGCGGTGCAGGAGCATGCGGCCGTTGGCTGGCGTGTGCTGCCGGCGGCTGCTCTCTGTGTGGCTGCTCGTCATCTGTTTTTGGTTTCCCCTCCGCTGCTGTTTTTCACTGCGCGCTACATCCTTCCTGCCGGGCCCACCGGCGGTTTTAATTTTCAGCCATTTACGTCCGGGGCCTTAATAATCGCGGCGGTGTTGTTGTTGTGCCCTGAGAAGACGGGGGTGTTTTTTTTTGTTTTGTTTTTTTTTACGTTGTAAATGCACCATCGACGGTACGATGGTAAGCGCAGCTTGCTCGCCCGTCGAACGGACCAAACTGGCTGGAAATGGAAGGACGTACATGCACATCCGGGATTGAGGCGGTTGTCTGACCTTCATGCGTGAATGGATTTTACCCCCAAACTAAGGTCTCAGTGTTAAAAACATCCACTCGTCGTGTTTTTGCTTTTATTTTGTGCTTGCGTTGCAGAGTCTGGGTCAAAGACTACATTTCGGCCATTTCCTCATTTAAAGTCTGTCATTGTCTTTTTTATGGAATTGAATATCAATAAAGTTGTCACTTTTGGCTCTTCGGCCAGCGGGGACTACTACTCTGTACGGACCCAATAAGAGGAAGGTTATGACTCGACCTTGACATTTACCTTTAAAATGTAAAAGTTCCCCCCTCGGGATTTCTGAGTGGGCTTGACCCAGCTTCGCTCTGGTGTGACTTGTGCTTGACATGTGTCCCGTTCCACAGGAAGGAAAATGTCGCGGGGGGAGGGGGGTGTTCCAGGTTGTGTGCATGCTGTGCCCCCCTCCATCAGAGCATGAGGCATGGGCGTGCCCCCCTCCCCCCCGCCCACACACACTCACCCATCCCTGTTTTGTCACCTGTTGTCCAGCGGTCACTCCCTATTTCATGTGGCCCTGACAGCTCGACGCCTGTTTCTAGCCGAGCTCGGCACATCAAAACCTAGACGTAGAAACGCCGCCGTCCACCGGAAAAAACGAAATGCGATTTTGAATTCCATTTTTAAATTCCGAGTGTGCAGGCGTGTCCCCACGACTGCTTGTCTCTTTAACTTTCCTCCCCCAAAAAACAAACAAACAAACTAAAAATAAGTAAATAAATAAATCCTCTGTCTAGAGCAGGCGGCAGCTGTCAGGAATGCTGAGACGGACGAGGCGTTCTGGTGCTAACAGGGTGGTGCTTTTTTTCTCTCTCTCTAGGTCGCTCCCCTCCTGGTTTGGCCAAGACGCCGCTGTCGGCGCTGGGTCTGAAGCCGCACAACCCGGCGGAGATCCTGCTCCATCAGACCGGCTCAGGTTGGTACCAATCATTCTCTCCTTTTCTTTTTTTTTTTCAAAGGCTTTATTTCAATCACTGACCGCGGGTACAGTAGGAGGCGGTTAATGCCACAGCCGGCTTTGCCCCGCGTGCGGTTTACCCGGTGGTGTCGTATCTCTCTTTTCGGTCAATCTGGAGGAATCCGGCTGAATTCATTTAACATTGTTGTGCCTGCAGCGGGGGGGGGGTCTCAACAACCTCGCTCTACATCGTTCCTGCGCGGTTGGTAGAAATAGATTGGGCAGTTCAAGTGTGTTTTGAGGTGCAGCCGGAAAATCTCGACGTTACTTGAGGTCGTCTATGGAGGTGTGCTCATCGTTTGAGTTCCCTCCTCCATCCTAGAGTCTTTCACCATTACGACACACGCCTTGAGGGTGCTTCAAGCAGACCTTCAGTTAGAAATTTAAATCCCCTCTTAATATATCACCGTGCGTGCTTTGACCCCCCACACACTGTCATCACACACACACACACACGCACACACACACACACACACACACACACACACACACACACACACACACACACACACACACACACACCCTTGTTTATTATACACTGAGCTCATGTAAATGGAGAAAAAAATGTCATCATGTGTGGTTTCGCTGGACGGAGAGGGTTCCATGCAGGTTTAATATATGACCCAGCTCCGTGGCTGGGTATCGCCTTACTCTCGGTTTTTGTTCAGCTAATACTGACGTGAGGAGAAACTATTTTGATTAGGCTCTTATTTTACCCAGTGGCCTAGTTGGGGGCTGCTGATACAGCATACATGATATACGTACGCCGAACTCTATCATCTGGAGACCGGACGTTGTGTGACTGAGGTCCTGTCCACGGGTTTATAGACTTTTTTGAAAACGTTGTATTTTCTCTGCCTTTCTGGCCTTCCGTCGGCACTGGAACTGGAAACAAAGCTTTTGGAAAAAGGCCTTCCAGGGTGGAGGTCTTTCAAGGCGTTTGGACCTCGACGTGCGTCGGGAACCTACGAGCGCCGGCCGACGCGCGTTGCGTTGGTCTCCGTGTCCCCATTAAAAGTTGAAAAGTCTCTCCAACTTTATGAATGGGGCCCATACAGTGTTGTGTATGAGTATCCAGAAGAAGCTCAGTACGCCGCATGCTCCTCTATGGTGTGTGCCATCGTTACTTACTATCGCCCCCTCCTGGCCGGGCTCGCTTATGTGAGCCTTTCAAATCCTTTTTGTGTCCCTGTGTTGTCCGTACGTGTGGAGGAGGCTGCGGCGACTCGGAACGACACGTCTCGGAGCTTGTTTCTCTGCAAAGGCATCGGAATGAAATGGTTAAAAAAAAAAAAGGAATGGGCTCTCAGGAATCAGGGTTCAAAATGAGAGAACAAACAAACCTCGCTGACCGACCTGCATCATATAAACACCTGGAGGAACGCACGTCCTCCCTTCTCTGGGTAGTCTATCCAACTCCCCCCCATGTAAACAATCTGCTTTTCAAACTTTTTTCCTAATGTTATTATTTTTATTTTTTATTTTTTTTCCTGAATTTCGTCCAATGAGGCTCCTCAGATGATGAGGGAAGTGAGGGGGAGGAAGGTAAGGGCGCTGCTAGAGTGCCACAGATCATCAAACCCAAATTCAAGCCAAGCGGTTCATACCATCTCCACCATTGCTCCATGTCTCCATGTTTGCTCCATGTCTCCGCCCCGCGCCGTCCAGCGCGCCGCCAAATAATGCCCCTACGCCGCTGAAGACGAGCGCGAACACGATAACGCGACCGGTGGGGTTTTCGGATGTCATGATAGGAGCCAAGAAGGTCTGGCGATCGGACGGCTTTGCTGACGCCACGTGCCGCCATCTTTAGCCATTCGGCTTTTTCCACTTAAGCTGAAGGAGCGCTCTGTCTCCTCTGTAAAAATAAATACCCTCTCTTGATTCAGTACCTCAGTTTGAATCGAGTTTCCCTAGTTTTTTGAAGCTACGCTCTCGTTCGGCGGTTGTGTAAACACCACGGAGGGCTCAGAGCAGGTGCCAGAAAACAGATGGATTCTGTTAGGAGGAGCCCTTGAGGAGATCACTAAGCTGAAAAAGCTGTCTTAGAAGGAAGCATTAGAGGTGATGCCGGCAAAGCAACTGGACTCAGTTAGGTGTGTAGGGTGCTGCTCGTACATTGGACCATAGAGTCAGCTGTTTAAAATGTCCTCTTAAGACCCCGGTGGCTTTTCTAATGGCCACCGGGATTTGATCACTTTGCCATCCACTTTTTACATTTTCCACGATTCTGAGTTCTCCGTCATCATTGCTAATGAATTTGTTTTTGGAATGCAATACATCACCTTCTTAATTGATGTGTCACTTTGTATGATGATTCATCCACTGAGATCATTTTAACATCAAAAACCTATTATGTGTGACCCACGCCCACAAAAGAAGCTGATCTGTGCCGCATGGACGCCGCCTCAGTAACCCCAGTGTCCGTTCTCTTCTCTATCCCCGCGCAGCCCCCAGAAGTTACGTGGAGTCCGTGGCCAGGTCGGCGGCGGCAGGTGGAGAGCCTGCCACGCAGCCTCAGGGTCTCGGCCCACCAGGAAACACTCTGGGCGGGCAGAGGAGCCCCAGCCCGTTGTCCTCCCACGCTCTGAACGCTCCACTGTCCAGCAGCAGCCCCATTCAGAGCTCACAGGGGTCAGTCAAGTGCACAAAGCCTGTTTCTGTGTCCTCATCACGCAAGCCCAAATGTTAGGAGTCAGAATGTGTCGCTTGGCCGATGTTTTACTAACTTCTGATATGTAAACACTTAAATTTTCAATATTTGTTTCTTCTTTTTCCCCCACAATTATTCCCTCAGTGACCACCCCTTGATAGAAAGCAGCAGCACTCTGTCCCAACCCACTACTGATTCTGGCTTCCACTCCCAGCCCATGGAGGGTGTCTATCCCACCCCTACGCCCTCGTACCAAGCCACAGCTACCCCTGCGTCTTCCTACCTGGACTCCAGCTCCCCGACCTCCTACCTTGGCACCACCACGCCGACTCTCTCCTACCTTGGACCTAGCAACATCCACGGGAGCTACATGTCGTCGGATGCCAGCCCGCCCACCCCAGAACTTCCACAGACCATGCTGGGGCACGCAGGCCCCCACGCACTGTACCGCACTGCTCTTCCAGGCTCCGCCCACAGCCCCGTCCTCCAGCAGCGCACAGCGCTGCCGGCTAACGGCTTTGAGGTGGGAATCCAGGGTCACAGCAGCAGTCCCGTCCTGGGCCGGCGTCTCTCCCAGGGGGTGCAGAGCAGCCCCGTGCTGAGCAGGCAGACGTCGCTGAGTCAAGGGTCTCAGAGGAGCCCGGTCCTCAGCAGGCAGCCTTCGCTGGGCCAGACCTTACAGGGCAGCCCGGTCCTCAGCCGGCATCCGTCTGTCACCAACCAGGGCAGTCCGGTTCTGCCTCATCACCCGTCCGTATTGCAGGTCTCCCAGAGGAGCCCGAGCCTGGACCGGCACCCCATGCACAGCGGCTACACCACCCCGGACGAGAGGCACGGCAACCTGTCGCGGCAGAGCAGCTCATCAGGCTACCAGGGACCCCCCACGCCGTCCTTCCCCGTGTCCCCAGCGGGGTACCTGGACGGGGGCACGGCGATGGGTCTCGGGTTTCGGCAGGGCAGCCCTGCCCCTGGCGTTCAGCCGCAGCTTCCTGAAAAGAGACGCATGTCGAGCGGCGAGAGGCCGAACGGAGCTCCGTCCTACGGGACGCTGAATGGCAAGATGTCGTCTCCCCAGACGAGTGCCGGAGGCAACCAGAACTACTTCCACACCCTGCCCGACTTCTCCAAGTTCAACATGCCTGGTAGGAACTTATGCGCACTTAAACATACATAATAATCATAATAATTAAGACGTTGTTTGTCTGAATATAATGACCAAAACAAACCAAAGTGAATTCAGTCAAAGTCAGCACTTCTATATATTTTCTTAGTCTGTTCTGAAAAAAGGCCTGGCGTCACTTTGAGCCGTTTAGAGCCTGTTATGGAATGGTATTCGGTCAGTCACTCTCCTTTGATCAGCCGGCTGCAGATGCTCTCTGTATGATGGCGGTGGTGTGGCTATAAGCCTAATATATTGGCAGCCACCTCAGTCTTTTATGTGCTTTCAGCTCCCCCTCTGAGCAAAGCACAGTGGATTATGTGGTAGCAGGCAGACACAGACAGCAGCTTCAACTCAATCACCGTTTTGCTGTTGTTCTGGGACGCCTGTACCCTGTGTCTGGTGTTTTGTACATTTTCCCAAGTGCCAGTCCTACGTGCCCATTTTCTAGTCACCAGAAAAATGAAACTCATTAATCATTTAGTAACGTACTCCTGGTTATTGGCTGTTCAAATCGAGTCGCTTTCTTTCGAAGCTGACATGGGCAGTGGCGGTGGGTTGTCTGTGGATGCTGGCTCAAGAATATTTCCAAAACAAAGATTTTCTGTGAGGCTAAAATGAATTTCTCGTGCATTATAGATGGGAGTCCTGAGACCAGGCTCAACGCCAAGTTTGTGCAAGACACGTCTAAGTTCTGGTACAAGCCGGACATCTCCCGGGAGCAAGGTAAGGAGAAATGCACTAGAGCGTGGCTGAGTGTAAGAGCGCTTTATCATCAACATAATGTTGGCAATAAGCAGAGCTTATGTAAAGTCATTGAAACAAGTTGTTTTGTCTTCATTATGACCTGTTAACTTGAGAATGTGGTCATCCTGCTTGGAACCGGACTGCATGACATTACGTATTCTGGACACATAGTTCCTGAATGTTAGAATCCGCCCTGTTTTGGAGCGACTTTGTACTTGTGGATAATATCATTGTGTGCGGACTCCCTCATGTTAGGGCTCCTTGATATATTGATGCATGCACATAGTAAAATTATCCACAATGCAATGGCTTCTCAATAAATATGTATAGATACCAACACACACACACACACACACACACACACACACACACACACACACACACACACACACACACACACACACACACACACACACACACACACACACACACACACACACATCCTATGCTCTACTTATCTATCTGGTCGTCAGGGCTGTGGCTGTAAGCTCTTAACATCTGCTTTTGTTAATTTCATGACCCGTATTGGATTAGCTCATCTTAAACATAAGCACATGCTAAATTGTAATGTCATCACACACACACATACACAGTCACACAAACAGCCACACACACACACACGCGCGCGCGCATACGGTGCACATGATGTACATAGCCCCGTGCACACCCAGAGGGAAACCCACACCAGATGTAGAGTCAGGGAACATCTGCATGTGATGCTCATCTCATCCATCTTCCGTCCTTAGTGTCACATGTGGACCGGCTCAGACATTAAACTGGATCAGAGTCATGAATCCCAAGCTCTCAGCTGCAACAACGAGCGTCTGGACGGCTGTCATGTTGACATTTGTTACTTGTGCTATAGAGATATATCACGGGAGCGGGTTAGTTTAAAACGACAGAGCGGGGGGTTGCACCCCCAAAACGAGTCAGACGTCCCTTTGCTGCAGTTTTCCCTAATGAGTGGAATAAAAAACATTATTTGACCCCGTTTCTACTCTAGATAAGATGTTATTGTGACTTTAGTGTTATGTATTAGTTTGACCCCAACTGCTGTATAATATGATCTATTTAACTTTGGTTCCACCAAGGAGAAGATTGAAAAGCCAAAACGGTATTTCCTCTTTGTTTTTCTGGGAATAAACCCAATCAAGGAAATGTGTGTCATCCAGCTTTGACAGCAAGAAAAACCTCATCCCCAAACATTTTATTTAATCTCACCTCATTGACAAAGTTCTATCTCGTCTGGTCTGGTCTCGCTTTTGCAGCCATCGGCCTGCTGAAAGAGCGGGAGCCCGGCGCTTTTGTGATTCGGGACAGCCACTCGTTCAGAGGGGCGTACGGCCTGGCCATGAAGGTGGCGTCCCCACCGCCCTCGGTGCAGCAGACCAAGAAAGGTAAGAGGAGGTCGTGGAGTAGTAATAGTTACGAGTAGTAGAGTAGTAGTAGGAAGCAGGAAGGGTAGGGAGAAAGATGGATGGATGGATGGATAAATGGATAAAAATGGACAAGAAATGTCCCAACAGCTCACATCAAAATACAATAGACAGTAATAAGAATAAACAATATAACAAGATATAGAAATATAAAGATGAAAAAAATATAATAATGATATAAAATATCTGGGGAAACAAAGTGAAATATACAGTGAACCTCACAGTTAACTGTGCACAATTTAAATAGCAGGATCATGGATGAATGGATGTTTCCATTATCCAATGCATAATGGAAAATGTAGGTAATATAAACCTGAAAATGTAACTTTTGCACAATGAAATGAAAAATATTATGGGATAATGGAAAACACACTCTCAATTTGTCCTTCAAATCAAAATTTTAGGTTAGCGCAGAGGAATTTGCATCCAGAGGCCAAGTCTGCCGAGTCCCCAATCTGCAGACAATTTTTTTACAAGCTCATTATTAAGTCGAGGCTGAAGTAACCTTGAACGAAGTATCAATGATAAGACTCAACTGTTACCATCGGACTCTCCAAAGAAAGCGTTTCCATATTTATTTGTTGCTTCCTTTGTATATAAAAAGGGATCCGGGGCCTTCTCATTTCGCCGCGTGGGTGCTGTTCCTGAAGTCCGTACAAGCGGTCGCTTGGCAGTGAACCCTGACAGCCAATGTTATGTTTACACGTTGGCTATTATGCACGGCGATATCTGGGACGGTTTTCCATCTCGTTTTCTCTGTTCAACCGGATATCAAAGCTTTATGCAAATCCAGGGAGGGGGGAACATGGGTGTTTCATGTCTTAATACCAAACATATGAGGCGTCCATGTGCTCAGCGGCTGCTTCCCTTCCACCTCGACTCATTGTCCTGGGCCATTGTTTCCGCCCTCCCTCCCTCTCCCTCTCGCTCTCTGCTATGATGCGTGTTGTCTGGTAGCGGGTGACATCACCAACGAGCTGGTGCGGCATTTCCTGATTGAGAGCAGTCCCAAAGGAGTGAAGCTGAAGGGCTGCCCCAACGAGCCTTACTTTGGTTAGTTTCGGCTTTCAACGCACGCACACACACACACACACACACACACACACACACACACACACACACAGAAATTATGTTTAATTAATTATTTCAGAGTATTTTATACAGTTCTTAATTTTTCTGTCAAATCCGTCATTTCCATTGCCATCATTATTTATGTATTTACAGTATATTATTATTTTGAACCCCTGCCGTCCTGTGATGACCGCTAGGGGGCGGCAGGCGTCCGTTTGCCATAGACTTTGAAATGAAAGCCCTGGTTTCCCCTAGTTCCCACGCACATGATACAGAGCTGGGGGACGATAGCACATCTATGAGACCGGTGCGAGGAGTTTAGGTAAAGAGGAACGTCTGAGACGCATGCGCGCCGGTTTTCTGACTTGTTTTCCGTCCGTCTGCCTGTCTGCCTGTTAGGCTGCCTGTCTGCCCTGGTGTACCAGCACGCCATCACTCCGCTGGCGCTGCCCTGCAAGCTGCTGATCCCCACCACAGGTCAGTGGCGCTCTGATGGAACCGACAGGAAACAATCACAGTGTAGAGCACGAAGATAGACGAAAAAATTCCTATTGTTATTTTTTTTTTTTTCACTTTTCAGAAATTGTTTTAGGAGGCAAAGCTCGATGTCTTTTTTGACTTTTTTTTGGTCAACTACGTTTCTAGGAAAATATTGTGGTATTGCACGCTTGGGCAGAAGTGGTCGCTATACTGACGTACAATAAAATATGACGTCAGAGTCTGGTCAATGCAGCACAGTAAAATAAAAAAGGAACCGCCCCCCCCCTCTCCTCTCTCCTGCTGATGCAGATCTCCATGAGGAGGCGCCGCAGGTTGCCACGGCAACAAACGCACTGGCCGATCGCCTGAAGCAGGGAGCAGGTAAAGGAAAAAAGCAGCACGGCTTCATTTCTGTTCCGTTGAAGGAGGGAAAGCGCTCGTCACGTGTTTTTTTTCTCGATGCCGGATGTCGGATTAGGATCGTATTTGGTGACGGCGGAACGTAACGACACAAGGCCGAAAAAACCTTCGGTCCTGTGAGAACCTGGGCGAAATGAAACCCAGTCGGGCGGATGACCGGGTCCGTCTCATCTGCAAGGACACTTCCTCGGAAGGCAGCTTTTCCGGAACACCGGGCCACTCGGGGGAAGCGCCTCATTAAAGCGGGAAGCGCAGGATCCGTCTTAATTAGGCTCCGCGATTTCGGGCAAAGTTTCGGGAGGGAAACGTCAGCTGCTTGGTCGGGGCGGCGGCGGCTTTCCTCGGTCAGGACCGCGGGGCGCAAGAGGAGGAAAAAACTTGAAAAACAATCCTCAAGCCTCAAGCCGACGTACGGGTCGCCGAATAAAAAAAAAATCCACGCTTAAAGCTTTGGCGCGATCGTTGTGACCGCGGCGACCAGAGTCGCGGTTTCCTTGCAGCAAGACGACCTCGATGTACATTGTAAACACCGTGATAAATAAGACCGTTCCGTTTCATTCATCTCCATATTATCCCTCTATTGTCACTCCAGTGCAGAGGGCCCCTGACGATTCCCATGGTAAACCCTGCGCACTTTAATCTGGAATCCTCCTGGAATGTTTGCATCCCTCGACCCCAGGCTCGCTGTGTGTATGTGCGTGTATGTGTGTGTGTGTGTGTGTGTGTGTGTGCGTGTGCGTCGGCGTGTCTACGTCGGAGCAATTTCCTTTTTGTTATTCTCTTAACATTACTTACAGAATTTTTGTCTAATAAATGGGAGAACGTTGTTGGCATTTAATGAATTGTCCTGTTTGAGCCTCGTTATTCTACAAAGCATGAGGATGCTTTTTCTTTCCCCCCCCCCCTGCATGAATTGGCTGTCTGCCAACTCGCAACCTGCGACCCGCGTACGACTACGTTCTTAATAACATTAACAGTTTGAGCGCCTGAGAATGTGCCGTTTCCCGTTAGAATGTCTGAAACGCCCTCCTCGCAGCGAAGAGCGAACAACAATTATTATTCTTTTTTTTTTTTTTTCCCAGCATGCAACGTGCTCTACATCAACTCGGTGGAGATGGAGTCCCTCACGGGCCCTCAAGCCGTCGCCAAGGCGATCTCCGAGACACTGGCCGCCGCCGCCGCGCCCACCGCCACCGTCGTGCACTTCAAGGTGTCGGCGCAGGGCATCACGCTGACCGACAACCAGAGAAAGTACGTCCGAACGCGGCGCGCCGAGAAACCACACCCTGAAATCAAACCCGGGGGGATGGCGCCGCCTATAGGTTCAACCAGAAATGCAGTATCTGAATGAAAATAAATATTGAATTAGTACCATGTGACTCCGCATACCGACCTGGTACTTGGTGACGATTGGAGCCAAATAGATAGAACAGTTGTAGTAGCTGGGGTCGGCCTGCAGATGGTGCTGTCCCCATGGTTTGATTTCAGAGTTGGGTTACTTTGGTTTGCCAGGTTTCTAAAGTGGAAAAAAATCATATGATCCGTTTCGGCTGCTACAGCACCATCGATCATCTTTTTAATTCATGTATTTCTCATCTGATTATTTTATGAATGTTTTGTCGTTCGGTGTCTCATGAAGCCGCAAGGTACTGATAGGCGTCGCCCTTTGTTTCCCGCCCCCCCGCAGGGTTTTCTTCAGGCGCCACTACCCGAACAACACCGTCACATTCTGTGACATTGACCCCCAGGACAGGAAGTGAGTTGAGCGGCGTCCGCGCTTTCCGCTTCAGCCTCGCAAAACGGCTGCAAGTTTCGTTCTCCATATCTGTTTGAAATCTCCGAAAATCACCAGTTTTAAGCACCACTCAGTTTCATTTTAAATGCCTGATGTAACTTTCACTATTCACCGTGTCTTTGCAGGTGGAACAAACCCGAAGGTGGCACAGCCAAGTAAGTATATGTGTGGTGTGCAGTACATAATTATATATGAAGTCACTCAATTCAGTATTGAAGTTTGGAGTTGATGGGATGGAGCAGGGGGGCACCACAGCTCCTTTGTCTTTTCCTTTTTCACTCCTGTTTTGCATGGAATGCACACTCCCTCCTGTAGGAGACCGAGAGGCGGTGTTTTTCTCCCCTCTGAGCACCTCCGCCACAGCACGTTGGCTTTAATTGGACCCGTCCAGTTATTTATGCCACATGTTCGAGAGAACCTGCCTTGGGATTTCAACCAGCAACCTCCTGCTCTCCAGCCCCGTTCTCTCGTCTATACTGTGTATACAGTATATAAGACGGCGGTTTCCACGCTGCTGTGTGATGTTTAATAAGGGGCTGGTTGTAGTAAAAGAATGGACGGATGGATGACCGGGCACAGGATGAAAGCCTGGCAACACGCTGCGTTACTGGCAGGATCGCGTTACGATTCCCGGTAATCTGGCTTCTGCGTTTTCGTAGCTACCAAAAAAATAAAAAATAATAATAAAGATGTGGATTTACTTCTTGGCGAGCTGGGATCATAAATCCACAGCTGTCGTATGTTTCCAACTGCGCCGCGACTGCGAGGAAAGTCGATAAAGTCGACTCGAATGAAGCGGTTTGCAGATCTGGGTTTTTAATACGATTATTTCCAAAATTATTCCCAGTGGAGTCATACATCCAGGAAGGAGGTTGTTACTAACGCCTGCGCTGCGCCCGTTTGCATACGTTGGATTTTTTTGTACTTTTGTGATGAGCATGCACGCGTTCACGACGCCGCACGTTATGAAACTGAAAAATTCATTTGTAGAAATAAATCTCTCTGATGCCTCTCCGTCAGAAACGTCTCGACTGTTGTTGTGAAAGGGACGTCAAAATATGAATTCGCAAAATGCCAGTTTGAGGTTATTCAACAGGATTAGTTTTTATGGACCTACTGACTCAAACACGCTTCACACCCAACGCGCAGTCGCCTCCGAGGGTGAGGTCACCCCCCTCTGGTGGTCGTCGGAGGACCTGCGTCTGGGTTTCGCGTCACGAAAATACATCAGGGGAAACGGGAGGGATTGTTTTGTTTTTTCCCGGAACGACAGCGAGTACTTCGCTCAGCCCTCCATAGGAATGAACGGACTTCCTGTTGGTTCCGTTGACGTACACGGTGTGAAGCGGGCCCCGGGCCAGAGCGCGCATCCGTCCCGGTCCTGACGCCCTTGCAGATAACAATGATACGAAAAAAAAAACAAACAAACAAAAAAAACCCGAACCTCCGTCTCCGTCCTCGCAGGTTCTTCGGCTTCGTGGCTCGGAAGCAGGGGAGCACCACGGACAACGTGAGCCACCTCTTCGCCGAGATGGACCCCGAGCAGCCGGCCAGCGCCATCGTCAACTTCGTCTCCAGGATGATCGCGTCACAGAAGCGATGAGGAGGAGGGCGGATTGTCCCGAAACAGCGAGGCGATTTAAAAAAGATAAAAATAAAAATTTTATTTAATTTTCTTTTCTCTCCCTTTTGGTTGTTTTTTCTTTCTTTTTAAAACACGGACACTTTTTATTTCGGACGATCAGTGTTGATTTTTAATGCGTCACCTTATTTTTCTCCTGCTATTTTTTCTTTTACATACATATATGTATATGTACTTTAAAGCGAGTTTGTGTGTGTGTGTGTGTGTGTGTGTGTGTGTGTGTGTGTGTGTGTGTGTGTGTGTGTGTGTGTGTGTGTGTGGTATGTGTTTTTCTGATTTCCTGTGTGTGCGACGCGCATGCACATGCTTTTCTTCTTGAACGGATTCCAGAATGGACAAGAGGAAGTGCAGAGTGGGGCGTGGCTGAGTGAGACAAAGGGATGGAGGGGGAGGGCGAGGGGGAGGGGACAGGGTGTGTGTATGTGTGTGGGTGTGTGTGTTGGGGGGGGGGGGGGAGCATTCTGTTCTCCCAAAATGTTTTGTGGCGACTGTTGTATCTTATTTAGTTTTGTTTTTTTTTTGTTTTTTTTTAAGAATTAAGTCAAGTTGCGTGATGTGTTGTGATGTGAGGGTGGATTGTGGATTTTATCAGGCTTTTCGACCGGTCAACCAAAGATAATTAAAAAAATAAAAAATAAAAAGTGGTCATACAGGAGCTGTAAAGTGTTCCACTGGTAAAAGGGCGGATACATGATTTTGTAAAAAAAAAAAAAAAAAAAAGAAAGAAAAGAAAAAGACAATATGGCTGCTTAATCATATTTACTGAACTGTTCTCTGTCTATGTACTGATACCGTAGGTCAGTTGTTCTTTCTTTGTTTTGTTTTTTTTGTCTTTTATTTTTTTCCAAGTGCACCTTCGCCCTGCAAACCACGTTGGAGGACACTTGGTCTGTGTAAATATTCTGTACAAGACGACTTACGGTGCCTTTTTTTTTTTTTTTTTTTTTTTTTTTTTTTGGATGAAGAGCTTTCTAAAGAAACTAACCACACTATCCTAATCTGGAATGAAGATTTTTCCCGAATTTTCCCCTCTGCCGAATATATTCAAATAATGTGAGTCAAGGCGAAATAATCAGCTAAAGCATTTTTATTCTTTATTTCATTGTAAGTGCTATATGCACGTGAACGTTTTTGAAAAAAATAATAATAATTTGATAAAATGCAGTCGTCAAGATGCCATGCAATCATTGTGTCCCGAAAACCCCCTTGATTGTTTTTTTTTGTTTTTTTTTGTCAGCAGAGTGTACTGGTGAGACACGTTGCTCCCCCAGTGTGCACGGCTCTGCATAGCCTCACTATGCACCCACTGAAGGGCTAAAAGAATCTCCACATCCAACGCTTGCACTAGTACCGCGCTCCTCATCGCTACATGCTGAGAATTACTGAAAGAAAAAAAACAAAACATAAAGAAAATGCAGATAAAGGAAGCTACTATCACTGTGCGTCAGTTATTTTTAAACAGTTAAACTCTAACATCCTACCCGGAAGTAAGCTATACGTATAAATATACTTATTAAAGATATATAAAACTTTGAAATGGTGACTAAAAAAAATATTTATTTTTTTTGCTCTGTTGCTGTATGTTAACCTGTATACATGTATTATATATTATGCATCAAGATTACTGAAAGCAAATTACTGAAATCTCTTTATTTTGGCTAAACTTTGAAATCACAAGACTTTGAACTGCGTTGAAATATATGGTGTAAAGCGTGTGTGTTTTGAAGCGTATCACTGTTGGTTTTGAATATGTTTTTCACAGCATTTGCTCGGTTATGTTAACATCTGTGTTTTTGTTTGTCTTCTTCACCGTCAAACGGAGGCCTCTTGGGGAGGGTGGGTGGGTGGGTGGGGTGGGGGTGTTGGTGGGCAAGGGGGGGGGGGGCTCTCTTTGGTAGGTCAGAAAATTAGTATGAAAGTTTTTTTTTTTTGGACAAATGACGCAGAGTTAACGCAAAGGATGCATCGTCCGTGAGATAAGCACTTATATGATAACATTTCTAACCGTCATCCTGTAAGAGGACGTAGTTAAAAACAGCTGACTTTCTGCGGATGTACTCCCTGTTCACTGCTTGTGTGGAAGAGAAAATGTCCAATTTCCTTATCAGCACCAGTCACAGCATCATCACGTGGGGTGGAAAGTGCCTCTGAATATAGTCAGTGCTGCCATCCAGTGGCCAAAAAAAGTATTACTAAGGAATCCGCTCTATTCGAATACAGTGTTTTAACTGTGGTTAAGACTGTTTTCTTTCTATCTAGCGACTGATTTTTTTTTATGTTGTTTTTTTTTTAAATGTTTTTGCTTGCGTGTTACTCTTTTTTTTTCGTCAGTTTGTGTCGGTCCCGGTCAGGGTCTGACGGTGTTGAAATGACCGAATGCCTCTTTTCCTGCCTGACAGCATGATAGTACAGTTAGCTATCCGGATGCAGCCTAAAACGGAAAGACAGTCTTAACTCAAAGATGAACCGTTCTGAACAAAGAAATTTAATAAAATAAAAATCAATCAAGGCAAAAAAAAAAAGAGAATAGCACTTAACTCACTTGTTAGGGCCCCGCATGCCCCGTCGTTACCGTCCCTCCTAGAAAGGTCCTGGTTTTAAAATGTACCTTTTTTTTTTTTTTTTTTCCCTCTATCTGGATACAGACCTTATGTCGACAACTTTACGTGATGAAAAACGCCTTGTGAGAAAAGACAAAAAAAGACTCTCTGCCACCATTGAATGTTTTGTTTGTTTGGCTGAGAAGGAAAGCCCGGTGGCATGTGCCCACGCTGACTGAACCAGTCTAGACAAAGAATGTGTGTGATTGAGCTGCGATGCCTGTACAGAGCCTTGTGTTTTATTTTTTGGTTTGCTATAATTGTATGGCTTTTACTATTTCTGAGGGGAAAAAAAAAACACATTAAAAAGCAGTACAAATCACAAAAAATACACATGCAACTGACGTTTGTTTTTTTTTCCCTTGCCTTTAACCGCCGTTTACACGAGAGTTAGACATTTTCTGATTTAAATTGCTTTTGTTGCCTTTCGGATTAATTCAGTTCCTGGTTAATTCCACCTTTTTCACAGAGAGACACTTCAAGGAAAAGAGGTATTTATTTACAGATAAATATAACTGAAAGTTAATTACGAAAAATGCCCAACATCAGGGTTTATCCTCGTCGTTGGGGTCACTTCTTTTCTCTGAGGTTTGCCTTCTTCCGATCAATCGATCAATCAGCTTGTTTTTTTCTTGCTCACCTGATGTGGTGGGGATTATATTTTTTAAATATCCTTTTACGGATTACCACTTTAAAGTGAACAATATCACAGAAAACCCTGTTGAATTTTTCTTTACACAAATTTTGACGTAGAAATATTATTGGCAAATGGCAAAACCTTTTTGCTCTAAAGCTTTGCTTAATTGACATTCTTGGTTTTGACTCATTTTGTGGCATCTAATCTAATATAACATGAAATAAAAATGAAAATAAAAAAAATTGGCCTTCCATGTGGAACAAATACTAATCGGTATACAAAGCGTACGACAGTGTAACATTAAGCCCCCATGTCTTCACTTCAGAGCAATTCCACCCAGATGACCACACTGTTCATCCGAGAAGGATGTTTCCTTCCCAACCCTCAAAACCTTTTTTTTTTTCTGTTTTGTTTAATCAATTTATGGTCTCGAATGATCAAGTCTTAAAACCGTTATGACCTCATGGGATGGTTCAAATAAAACTTTATAGACGCGTTATTAACCCTATATTGGTTTATTGAATTATGAATAATGCAGAGACGTGTAAAAGTTACAGGACAACGAGTGGCCATAAAAAAAAAAACACGTGCTGTGTCATGCAATTTCAATGACGTCATTAAAATGTGTTTTATCTTACACCCCCCCCCCCCCCCCCAAAAAAAAAAGCTTGAGTTCTGTTCCAAAGCCCTCAGCACGGAGACACATTTCCAAAACAGGCCCCACAAAGTCTTTAAACTGACAGATTAATTGAAAACCTTATTGCACCATTAATATGAGAATGCACAAGTTAGACGTGAAGGGAAGCAGCTTCATCATGAAACCAGGTGTAGTTTGGTTAATGGAAAAACCCACCCGAATTCATTTAGATTGTTTTTATCACGCCATAATTTGATAATTACCTGGAAATTCCTCATTATTATTCGGAACTGGAACCAATTTGACAAAATGTGGTAAATCCTGCATTAGCGCTGATACGCGCCTCTTGATCAACGTGTCTAATGTGTAATAACACCTTTGGACACTTGGGGTCAGTGTTTTCCTTCCAAAAGGACGCGCTGCCAGGGCAGGAGCCAGAGATGCAATTGTGGCTGCAGAATTCTCATTTTCATTCGAGTTGCACAGGTATGTGGAATAGTTTGTGTTTACAGTTTATCCCTGTTAATCGGTGACATTTACACACATCTATTATTTTTATTTATTATTATTTTTTTTTGTCCTCTATCACTTCATCCCGGTCGTCGAACACATCTTCAGCTTCCGGTTAGAAATGTTGGGCACAGATGATGAAATGGAAATTCCTTCAGTGAGTCCTTAGAATAAAACCACCAAATATTATTCTTGACGTGGTAAAGCATAAAGCCACAAACAGCTCTGTGTTACCAATTTGCAATGGCGTTTATTCCTACATATCCACACAAGCCATCCTACACTAAATGATCAGCTATACCCTCCAAAGCTGATGGTAAAATCGAACTTCATCATTGGCGCTATATGTCCTCCATGTGGCTTCCTGAGCAGAGGATTACCCCCTCTCTCTCTCTCTCTCTCTCTCTCTCTCTCTCTCTCTCTCTCTCTCTCTCTCTCTCTGTACAATTGTGACTCTGTAAAATGGCAATTTGTTCTCAGCATGGGGTCCAAATGACAAGATGGAGAGAATTAGGTGGTCTTTTCGGGGGGTGTTGGAGGGGGTGAGGGGGATAACTGTTTTAATCTATGTGGGCTTTTGTGCACCGCCGAGGGAAAATCTGAAAATCAATATTTTGTCTGGTTGGCAAAGCGCCGTAATCACACCAGAGCAACAGGTGTCCGGTTTCCCAGTAAAGCCTGCTTTCCGCTGTCACACTTGAAAACATGTCACCAATCGGAGCGAGAACAAGATGGGGGGTGGGGGGGGGCCTCTATCTCCGATTGGGAATCCGCTCTTCCTGGGTGAGGCCATGTAACATGAAAAGCTGCAGCTTATAGAAAAGTCAACATGAGTTACTGTGTTGCGGGAAACAGAATTTAAAATTGAAAACCTAGACTAAACCACGGCTAAATCTCCCCTGTCCTTGCACGTTAGCTGCGGTAATTACAAACTGAACCCCAGCACCGCTATTCTGCGTATTCATTGTTTATGTAAAAGTCATCGGCACGTCAGGATGTCTGAGTCTCTGTCACGGGAATAATGTTATCACAATCATTGTATTCTCTGTCTAAAACAGTGGGGGAGAGGGTTCTGGGGGAGGCAGGAGAATCTGAGGAAACAAAAGTCGGATTGGGAAAGGTTAGAAGGCCTGGCTGTCATGAGTGGGAGCTGTTTTTTTTGTTTTTTTTCTTTTCAAACATTGTTTTTTTTGGCAGCCATCAGAGACAGGAAATATTGGGGGCAGTGAGAGCAAGCGCCAGCATCGATTGACCATAAGATTATCTCCCAATGTAGTAAGCTCGCTACCTGGTTGAGCCACCAGGTCACCACGGGGGACGAGCTGCTTCTCAAACCTCACAACAATGTCCTGCAAAGCCAACAAACCGGAGATCAGCGGCAGTGTCTAAACTTTCATGGATACAGAGATTGGTCACCAGCGAAGAGGCCCAAAGCGGAGGGTGACGGTCGGACACCAAATGGTCCGCAACACACCGCAGGCGCTGTAGAGGCAGGGAGCAAGCGGAGAAGAGAGTCGCAGTTGTCCAGGCCTGAGAGGACAACAGCCGGGGCCGTTGAGTTGAGTGGCTTTCCCCATAAGGAACGGGTGCGTTCTGCGGATGTTCCAGAGAACCTCGAGGAGTGTGCCGTTACGGCGATGTTGACGGAGCAGGACAGCTGGTCATGCAGGGATGCACCTTTCACTTTGCGTGCCTTGAAGGGGGGAGAGGCAAGGTGCAGCTGCGTATCATCCGCACGGCAGAGGAGAAGCTCTCAGACGAGATCGCGACAAGGGAACAGCAAGGGGCCTCAGAAAGAGCCCTGTGGAACACTCTGCACTTGACCTGGTAGGAGCGATTAGCCAAGTGCTGTAGAATTCAAACTGGGAGAGTGCAGCGCCTGAAATGCCAAGTTCAGAGAGGGTAGAGAAGGATCTGGTGGTTAGCTGCATCGATTGAAGCAGACAAGTCTTGGAGAATGAGGACAGAGGAGCGGGATGAAATGCTGGCAGTGGGACATGCCTCCATTACAGCAATGTGTGTACAGCTTAGGGCAATAGAGCAGCCAATGTGTTTTTATGGGGGGGATCAGTGTGTGTGTGTGTGTGTGTGTGTGTGTGTGTGGCAATGTGTGTGAAGCGGGTGTGGGTAGATGATGGCAGGATATGACTGAATGGGCGCGCACGAGTGTGTGTGTGTGTGTGTGTGTGTGTGTGTGTGTGTGTGTGTGTGTGTGCGCGCTCGCGCAGATCGCATTGGTGTGTCCTGGAGTCCTAAGTGACTGTCCATCCTGTGACCGGCACAAGTGAGTCACTCCAACTCCAAAATTTTTCCATCCCAGCGCCTCAAAGCCAAAACCATCGGAGCACTGTCACCATCCGGACAGTAAGGGCCCTTCTGGGCTGCCCGCTGCATATCCCCGACTCAAAGGCTACATCTAAAAATACAACCCTCAGGATGTTATTGCAAAAAGCAACCGATACGTGTCTGGCCCGCATTTTTCTACTTCTGGTATATGTTGTTCTTGTGTCTTTTCCATAAATGAGGGTGGTGGTATTGCTCCGAAAGACAACATAGTAATAAGTTAATAGCGCTAGGAATGAGTGTCCCGGGTGCCAGTTCCTGGCAAAACAGGAGCGCGCTCATGGAATTTTTGTGGGCTTTTGGTTTAATAGGTAGGCAGGGATGAGCAAGGACGAACTCCACGGCCGGGGTCTGCCAAACATACATTTCTCAGTTTTTACCGCGCACGACACGTCTTTCACCGACGCCTTTTGTAGAGCGTGTAGTCGGAGGGTGAACGCGCGTTGCGCCTCGCTGAAGCCCCCTTGATGTTCCTCGCGGTCAAACCCGGCGACGTCGGCGTTATTGGTCGTCCGCTCAGGCGCCCTGAGGCGCTGGCTGTCTCGCTGCCTTGTCCAAAGCCCACCCGAGGGGAGCGCGCGCAGCACGTCTCATTTCTGAAGGAGGAAATTCGTACGACTCTTCTCGCACTTTGATTGATTTATGCTTTTCATTTCTGGTCTTTAAAATCTCCAAAACCTACTTGGATGTGACCGATGCTAAATCCTCCGGCGGCTTAAAAAAAATACCTAAATTGAATTTAAGTTGTCAACATTTCCGTTGCGGTTGAAAACCCTGTCATTCTTTAACGTCAGAATTAGGGGGCATTTGTACAGACAGTTACATTTTTAGACAGTGGACTGATTTTTAACAGATTCTTTCCCTCCAGTTTTTGCGGTGATACAGACACCATCAAAATTTTATTTTTTATTTTTTATTTTTTATTATTTACCGTCTGAGTGAATTTATGGACGGTTGGCAACTGCTCTATATCTCCCAGGTTCACCGGTTATTAACCACGGCAGACGTACCTGATTTTTGTTGAAACAGGTGCGCGCGAGAAGATCGCCTCGCCAAGAAGACATGGCAAGAGCTGTGTCTCTCTTACTTACTTGCAGTCAAACAGTTTTATTGTATAATATTCCCTCCAGGTATGAGAGGGGTTTAGACGTTTGCGGAGGGGGTGTGGGGGGTGGGGGGGTGGTATATTTTGCGCCTCCTCTCTCGCTGGTTGCCGTGGACAGGTCAAGCACGTGCCAGTATAAATAGCCTCGGAATGACAGGGCAAAGGTTAGTCTAAGCAGCGCATCAGAGGATCAGGTCAGCAGCCATGGGAGAGATTGAGTGTCCCCCGCCGCACCCCTCCCCTCTGCCCAGGGGAGGAGGGACAGGGGAGGGGGCGGGGGGCGGACACCTGAGTGTCTCCAGAAGAAAGAGACTGCTATGCATAGGGCCAACACACACACACACACACACACACACACACACACACACACACACACACACACACACACACACACACACACACACACACACACGCACACACACACACACACACACACACATTTTTTTATGGCTTTGCTTTGGATTTCCATACGTACACACACACTGTGTCTGTCAGATTCAGTCTCGGCATCGATCACTATTTCTCGCTCGCTCGCCGTTTTGGTCGCCGTTTGCTCCAGTTCAGTGTCCAAGTGAAATATCCTTCATAATCTCTGCTTTACACTCAAGCGTTTCCTTTGCCGTCTCGTCTTTCAAGGGCGTATTTGAAGGACACTACCCCCAGCGTGGCTTTCACAGCGCCATCATGTATTCACAACACTATTTTTATATTTTTACTTTTTTTTCTCATTTTATCAAGTAATCTCTCAATTGAATACTGCGAGTAGTATATCAAGCACATGAAAATGCAAAAGGGATGGAAACATAAAACCCAGTTTAAGTGTAATTTGTATTCACAGATCTTCTGTCGCATGCCATTATGCTGTGAATATGCCAAAATATCACATGATGTTTGGGCCATACCGCCCTTCCAGTCTATGGAATTACATGACCCATGTAGCCTAAACATATGGGCGAATGTGCTTTGAAAATAGTTTCCGTGGTTTTCTTTGGCCGACTTAATTGCTCAGCTATGGATGCGACAGCGCAGCAAGAGGCAGGACAGAAACCCGAAAAACCATAAAAAGTGTCGAAAAAAGACGCGCACGTCTAATCTGTGGAATCTTTATACCGATTCATGTGTCCGCATTGCTGATCCGGGAGCCTCCATCTCTGCAATGGCCCTCGTGGCCCCCCCTCCGGCGACCAATCAGCACTCCCAAGAGCCCTGCAGCAGATGGCCGCAGGGGTCATCAGGGGTCGTCGGGGGTCGGCTGGGGCTAGGAGGGGGTCGGGTAAGGTTAGGCCGGGGCGCAGGGGTGTTTGGGATTGTTGTGACATCGCCCGTCTGCCTGTCAGGTTGCAGGTGGATGAGTAGCATGTGTCTGTGGGCCTCTTCACTCTCCCGGAGTTAGGGTTTTGGGAAGGAGGTCATAAAGCTCGGATGGCTGCGAGGGCTTCAGCGGTTCTCCGCCTAACCATCCCCCCTCGCCCAACCAAATAAATATGTCGGGCTTACTCAGCAACCCCTCACACCTGCTTTGGAAAAGTGCGGCATTAGGAGCCCCGGGAGGGGGGGGGGGGTCAAAGTAAACACAGGGCACAAGGAGGAACTAATGAGCCGCGTCACTACAACGCTATGATTAATCCCTGCTCTTTAACACCAAAGACCTCTGGCCTTTCTGTTTCTCGCTGATGTGTCGTCACCAGCCATCCAGTTGACTTCCCCCCTCCTTTCTGTGTGTGTGTGTGTGTGTGTGTGTGTGTGTGTGTGTGTGATTTTGGTCGACTTGTTAAACAAGGCCCTCCTGCATCCACACGGACTTTGCCTGGGCTGCTGTGACTCTTCTCGCCACTGAGATAAATAAACAAAACAACAACCACAACAAACAAACAACTGCAATAAGGTGGAACTGGATTTAAGACATGGGTCTGCCGAGGTGCTGTGAAGCTACGTTCTGCAAAACTCTGTCCGTATTTAAAGTGAAGCGCGAATGCAACGTGGGCCCGTGCCATCGTGGGAGGTGGAGCGGTAACGTCTTGTATGAGCATTATTACCGGACATTTTGACCGGCATGGTCACAGTTTATGGTTTTATCGTTTTAAATATAAATTTTATCAGGCAAAAAAAACATAATTACCGGAGCAAACATCAAGGAAGTGACGTAGCGCGGTAAAGCGCTATACTCCGTTCTTGGGGAATGAAAGAGGTGCCGTTCTCCATGTTACAAGTCGGTGTACCATCGAAAGGATTCTGAAGCTGTGATTTTAAGGTGGAAATGTTACATAGTGTTGCTTTAACTAAGAGGTAACACCACTTTCAACCAACTTTTACAACTGTTCAAGCTCATTTTCTTATTTTGGGACAGTTTTTGGTGGTTTCTTGTCCTGGTAGATGCTCTCCATCGACAAGAACTTTCTCCCTTTTTAAATGTTAATATCACTTTGATTTGTAGCTTTGCAACTCCCACAGCTGTTGTCATGAAATATGCAAATGAGTGCATTGCACTGCTGCCTCACAGCAAGAAGGTTCTGGGTTCGATTCCCGCCTGGGGCGCTGTTGGCACCGTGCTCCGGGCGGGTTCTCCCAAATAGGAGCCTTTCTGTGTGGAGTTTGCATGTTCCCCCCGTGTTCCACCTAACGTCAGTATGGACCCCCGCCAAAAACATGCACACATCATCGTCTGACCAGCGAATCGTCACCTGGTCCCCGGGCGCGTCCACGAATGCTGCCCACTGCTCCTGGCTGCCCCCCCGGAGGAAGGACAAGCCAGGATGGGTCAAATGCAGAGGCCTCATTTCACCGGCCACCATCCAAAGCATGTGTGTGTGTGTGCATGTGTTGGAGTGTGGTGTGTTGTGTGATAATTAAAGATTCTTCTTCTTCATGTACCAGGATAAGAAGTCAACTTTTAAATGCAAAACCTTCCTGCAACTAGGAAATTGGTCTAAACAGTTAGAAAAGTTGATTGATTAAAGTAGCTCTCCATTGGCCCCAGTCCCAACCGCCGACCCAAGAGAACATTCCGTCTTCTTAAATGTTAATGTCACTCGGGGGTTTTCTAACTCCAAAGCTGTTCTGTTTCTCATTAAATTTGCAAATGTTATCAGTTGATTGGGTTCCCACTGCTCAAATAAAGTTGTCACAGTTGTCAGAGTCTTCGACCTGGCTGAACTTTAACTAGGACTAAGTAGTGTCATCCGACAAGAGCGATGTGGGTTGGTGGGAGCGCGGAACACTGAGGGAGCTGAGTCCAATCTTTGAAGCCGGGTCAAATAATCCCGTTTTATTCGGTTCTCCTCCGCCAGAATATAAATTGCTTTGCAAAACAGATGCAGCGCGGCCTCCAGTGAATCGTGAGAAAGGAGTAGGCGGTGTAATTATATTTTCGATTTGCATTAGCCGATGAAACCACGGTGTGTGCTGACCAACTCTAGAGCCTGGACACCGGTGCCACCTACTTCGCAAAGGCCTGCCATGGAATCGCCCACAGCCAATTTCTGGTGTGAGCCGGGCCTTAAACTGTGGTCTTTGCGGTCATGCATGCGATTTTAACAACTGTCGCCAGCATAGATTATTCCAAAGCCTGAAAAATGAACAATTTCTTGATACGTCACTTGTACTTTTACAAAATCCTCCGACCAAGCGCCACAGTGTGCACATCCCAGTGAAGCGGTCTGCCCTGTAACACCAAGCGCTTCTCAAACAGGGACTCATGTGCAATATGCTTTTGAGCTAGAGGATCGTACCAAGGACACGCTGGATGATTGGTCGGGGGGCGAGATCCAAAAATTTTAGATGCTCTCGGGTAACAGGGAACGTCCAGTGTAACTTCTGTTTTCTTAGGCTTCGCTGCCTCGTATTTGTTCTCCACTGGCGCTGCAGTGAGCCGGCTCCAATCATCACATCCTTCATCACCGGAGCTGGGGGAGGGGGAGGGGGAAGAAAATGAAGGTAAAAGGCGATGTGCGGATTGTTTTTTGGAAAGCACAGGACGTCCCTCTCCTCTCCCCTGCGGAGTGTCTAGACTCTGTCCGACACCCCCCACGCGACCCAAAACCGCCGTATGGACCTGACGTCCACAACGACTCGTACGGGTAGGGGGGAGACGGCGGGGGGTGGTCACCTCCGCCCCTCCCGCCGGCCTTTCCACTATGCACCCAAAATACATCCGCTCTCCCCATACTCCAAATCCCAGCATGCCTCTCACCCCTGCTAATACTGATCCCGGGGTTTTCATCGCCACATTCTTTCCAGTGCAGCCCGTGCCAAGAATTGGGATGGGGCGCTGATCCTGGATCGCCCTCCCCCCGCCCCCCGCCCCACCCGCCAGCCCCACCAAACACCTCCAGCCCCGAGCCCGAGCCAAGGGAACTCCCTGACTCCACAGACAGATCAAATGGAGGAGACGAGGAATGGGACGGAGGCGAGCTCACTTGCACACGAAGGCGTTAGAGGATGCACGCCGTCCGCTATGAAAAAACACTGTACACGCACAGAGCCGTGTGCGTACGTGCGCGCACATGCACATGCACAAACACAGACACACACAAACACACACTCACACACACACACACACACACACCCAGCCTTTTGTGGTCTATTCCACCCATGTGACCCTGTGAGTCACAAATAGATAAACGAGTAAAACATTTTGGAAACACAACAAGCCACAAATGTAGATGTATGTTAGCAGGCATAGACATGCCTGTGCGTGTGTGTGTGCGTGTATGTGTGTGTGTGTGTGTGTGTGTGTGTGTGTGTGTGTGTGTGTGTGGGCACGGTTCGATCATAATCTCTTGTTTTGCTTCTACTTCCTCTGCAGTTCGTCTTCGGTCCTGTGGATGTCTCCCTGGCTCCTGTGCCACCCAGCTGTTGTGTATTTGTAATCACCGGCATGTATATTTATTCCCCTCCCTCGGTGTGTCTTGTTGCTCGTTCTTCATTCCACTATGTTTGATGTTAGCCGGCTCCTTTGAGTACATCCGTCTCCAAATTCCCCGTATGCTCAGTTTCTTATTTTGTTCTCCAAGTAAAGTGAGTTAGAATTACCAGACCTTGCCTTCGTCTCCTCGTCTGCGTCTGGGTTCCGGCTTCGTCTGCAGTTGACAGTAAGAACTAGCCAGTGATGGACCCACAGACCGGATTCGTAGCGCCACCGTCGCCCAGGGGCCACCGTCGGCAGGCGCGACCGAGAGCTGCAGCAGCTCGGGACTGTCGTGCAGTCGCCCTCTACCGCGGTGGCCTCACTTACCTCACGCATGCAGCAGCTGGCGTCCTCTGCTCTCCTGGGTTCCCTCCAGCCAACTCCACCACCAGCTGCCACTGACCCCGTCCGGGAACCTCACCTCCCTCCGCTTGAAATGGGGATGATGGGGATCCGGACTCCGGTAGAGCTTTCCTAGCTCAGCGCTCCCTGGTTTTTGAGCGCCAGCCTTCTTCCTTCTCGAAGGATTGCCCCACCTCATCGCTCTGCTGGCAGGCGGAGTGAGCACCTGGGCAATCTCCGTGTGGGAGCAGCAGTTGTCCGTTTGCCGAAACTACTCCCGGTTCATTCTGGAGTTCCGGAGAGTATTTGACCACCCGGTTCGAGATAGAGAAGCAGAGCAACGCCTGCTGCGGCTGTACCAGGTGACCCGCAGAGTCGCAGACTTCGCAGTGGAGTTCCGCTCAATCGCAGTTGAGAGTGGGTGGAGTGACGAGACCCTGATGGCATCGTTTTTAAACGGACTGTCCGAGTCCCTCAAGGATGAGCTCGACACGTGATCCACCCGATGGAACTGGAAGCCCCGATCTCGCTCTCGATACGGGTCGTGGATAACCGCCCCGATCGCCCGGGGCACAAAATGTGCTCCACTGCAGGATCGCTCCAGCTCCGAACCTCCCCTCAGCCCTAGGCGGCCACCTATGTCGCCGATAGGAAGAGCTGGCCCCACACACACACACACACACACACATACATACATACATGCATACATGCATATATACATATATTGAGGTTGTGCTGACTTGCGCAACGCTCATCATGGGACGGGCCCCTAGCGGCCACTGGGCCCCGGTGCAGCTGCACTGGTTGCACCGTCGGTAATTACGTCACTGAGTAGATCCAGTTGCTTCCGATGGAGTCGCCCCACGTCCCTGTTGTGTTAGGTTACCCCCGGTTAAAACTACATAATCCACACATTGATTGGGAATCACACACTGTTTTTGACTAGAGTATCTTTTCCCACGGCCACTGACTCCGGTTCAACATATTATATCTGTAGCTGTCAGTTCCTGTCGGAGTTTCCTGGCCTTGCCAAAGTACTGTCGGTGAATCATCCCCTTAAGGAAGTCTTTAGTAAGACCTGTGCTACCCTCTGCCACCCCATCTGCCATACGATTGTGCCTTTAGCCTTCTGCCGGCACTACTCTTCTGCGTGGACGTCTGTACTCCGTCTCCGGCCCTGAGAGGTTGGCCATGGAACAATATATTGAAAAGTCCCTGGCAAACGGCATCGTTTGGCCGTCGTCCTCCCTGTTTGGGGCAGGGTTCTTTATCGTTGCCAAGGACAAATCGCTCCGCCCATGCATTGACTATAGGGGGTTAAGAAGAAGAAGAAGAAGAAGAAATTGATCCCAGGTGCATTGCCCTTAACACACACACACGCACACACGCACACACACACACACACACACACACACACACACACACAAACACCCACGTGCAGGGAGTGGTGACGACCGGAACGCACACACACACACACACACACACACACACACACACACACACACACACACACACACACACACATGCAGGTATTGCTGAACTGAGAATTTTGTCCCCTGCATTCCTCCCATCCTCGCTTTCCTTCCTCCAGGGGCAGCCAGGAGCAGCTGGCAGCCCTCCCTTTGGTGCCGCTCGATGACCAATTCCAGGTGTGGATCCATGTTGCGGTCAGGGACAGGACAGGAAGTGTTCTGAAGGTTTTTAATTGGGGTCCTTTTAAGTTGGAGGAGAACAGGCAAACTCCCCACACAAAGGCCCCTTATTGGGAGATAACCATTGGGTTGGGAGATAACCCAGTGACATTACAGTGAAGAACTCTGCCCTCTTCCTCTCCTTCCTCTCCTGTCCACCACCACACCCTGAGGTGTTTGCTGAGCCGGGATCACGGAACGCCTATCATCTGGTGTGCATCTGGGAGGGGGATGAGTGGAAGTCGGCATTTAACACCCCCAACGGACATTGTGAGTATTTAGCGATGCCATTCGGCTTAACTAACCGGGCTGTCTTCCAGGCGCTGGTGAATGATCTTCTTTGTAACGTGCTTGACCATTTTAGTTTTTCTTGTGGAGCTTGACAACATTTTGATTTTGATTTATTTTTTATTTTTTCCCGATTCGGATCACACCCGCCATGTCTGCCCGGTTCTCCGAATGTTGCCGGAGAACCAGCTGTCCGTGAAAGCGGAGAAGTGCAGGTTTCACATACCTTCCGTTTCCTTCCTGGTGCACGCGATTTCGGATGGACACGTGGAGATGGATCCTGTCAAAGTGGCAGCTGTGTGGGATTGGCCCCAACCCACTGCCGTGAAGCAGTTCCAACACTTTCTTGGTTTCGGCAACTTCTACCAGCGTTTTATCCGCAGTTTTGGCTCCCTGGGTGCTCCTCTCACTCGGCTCACCTCTCCATCCAAACCGTTTTTCCTGGGCTCCAGATGCCAATCAGGCCTTTCCGGAGCTGAAACGGCGCTTCACATCTGCTCCCATTTCGGTTCACCCGGATCCGTCTCTGCAGTTTGTGGTTGAGGTCGACTCTTCGGAGACAGGGGTGGGCGCTGTTCTCTCGGCGTTCACCGAAGGACCACAAGCTGCATCGCTTCTTCTCCATTCCCTCTTCTCACGGCGTCTCTCCCTATGCCGAGAGGAACTACGACATGGGCTATCGTGAGCTCCTGCCAGTGAAGTTGGCCCTTGAGGAGTGGAGGCACGGCTTGGAGAGGACCGAGCGGCCATTTTTAGTGTGGACCGACCACAAGAATCCGGCCTTCGTCCTGGGGGCTGAACGGTTAAACACCCGTCAGGCAAGGTGGGTTCTGTTTTTTGACCTGCTTTATTTTTTCTTTGTCTTTTCGTGCCGGTTCCAGGAATACCAAGCCCGATCCCCTTTCCCGGCAGTTCTGTCCTGGCACCACCTGTCAGGAGCCCGGAGTCCGTCCTCTCTCTGTCCTGTATCCTTGCGGCCATTACCTGCGAGGTCGAGGCTGCCGTTAGGGCGGCCCAGTGAGACCACCCTGATCCTGGTGGTGGTCCTGACAACTGGCTCTTTGTCCCAGACACTGTGTGTTCTCAGGTCCTCCAATGGGCCCACGCCTCCATGTTCGCCCGCCGCCCAGGGGTTAGACAATTACTGTAAACAGTCGCTGGTGTTGAGTTCTTCCTCCCTATAGTCTCTACTTCCTGAGGTGTGTGTGTGTGTGTGTGTGTGTGTGTGTGTGTGTGTGTGTGTGTGTGTGTGTGTGTGTGTGTGTGTGTGTGTGTGTGTGTGTGTGTGTGTGTGTGTGTGTGTGTGTGTGTGTGTGTGTGTGTGTGTGTGTGTGTGCGCTCTTCTGTGTCGCTGCCTTTTTGTCCAGCTGAAGAAGAATCCTGAAAGGTAAAACAATGCATTTGAAGGTACGGAGTTGTTAATTATGGGAGGAGATTGAAGTAGACAATAATATAAAGATTTGCACATTGCAGCAGTATAACAAAGACCTCGTAATAAAAAATGAAATGCAATAGCCTTAAAAAAAAAAAACATATATACTATACATATATATATATACTATGTACTATATACTCAATGTATATTGTACGTCGTGTATATTAGTATCATATGTATTTGGCAGTTTTATTATTCCATATTCCCTGGATTCTCAGGCATCCAAGGAAACCAGAACCATGTCTACCACCCTGTTGCTGTGTGAGATGACTAAATCATTTTGGGTATATCATTTTAGCCACCATTAAAGACAATAAAACAGGCCTAGATTTGAAGGGGTGACCACGGTGTGAGATACTGTACGTATACTGTGAAAACTAAAGATCAACACCGAGCTCTGGAAATAAGTTAACCCATTATGCCTGCTTATTATTATATTATGATATTATCCATAGGAGCAAATTCAAAGCACAGAGATCTGTTTTCTGTCTTCTTGCCATCTATTTTTTTGGACGTCTTAGCTTTCAGATGTGTTTTTAACCCTCGATATGACTTATCGCCAATATCCGTGAGACCACGAAAAGCAGAGCCGTTGCCCGGTTGGGACGGCGGATGATGCGTCAGCATCGCGACGCACAACGTGCCGCTACGGCGATGCCGAGCGCGACGGCATGCGCTGCCACTGTGGCGTTTGCGCCCCGGCCCGGGGGGCGAGAGACGGCAGGGGGGAGAGAGAGGAGGGACCCGGAAGTGAACCCGAACCCAAACCCGAGTCCCAGGGCGCCGCCGTGCGCACTGGAGCCGCTGGAGGAAAAAAACAAAAACTGGAGAAAAACTGCATTTATAATAATATAAGGAAATAAACAAGGACAAAAGGAGGCTGAAATAGCCTTGATGGAAGGAAAAAACACAGTTGGCATTCGGCTGACGACGACTATTTTAACCCTCATGGGGAACCGCATGGGTTTTCTGTTGTTGTTTTATTTGAACGGCTAAACAACATGATATTGGACTGTCACTCCAAATAGTTTGGACGGTACACAGCCCGATCTGTCTTTGACAACGACTGTGCACATCACTCTAAAATTAACGGGCTTTTGATAATGCCGTTTCAAAACCTCACTCATCTGTAAACACATAACCTAGATGGCTCCTCGTCTGCGGGCTTTATTTTGACATTGAAAGCTGCGGTTCGCATGTCGGGGCTAAAATACACGACATGCCACGGCAGATGAGTTCAGCCTGGCTGACAGGCCGGGCTCATCCATAACGCTAACCACCTGCCCCTGGCCCTCCAGCGCCCGGGAAAGAGCTTTAGAGCCTCCTCCCTTCGCTAGTGTGCCAGGGGCGGAGGTTATTTATACTCAGATACAAATATACACATGTTTATTTGTGTGTGTGTGTGTGTGTGTGTGTGTGTTTACTTGCGTGTGTGTTTTCTTGTTCGTGTTTGCATTGTTTATGTTTGTGTGTGTATTTGTGTGTGTGTGTGTGTGTGTGTCTGTGTGTGTGTGTGAGTCTGGAGGGGTGGGGAGTAATTTGATATATTAAATGGCCTTTATTGATTGTCTTTATTTTAATTGTGACAGTGTTTTATAGTTTTGTTTAATAAAATAAATGATTGAAAAATGTTTTATTTCTTAATTATAAATATTTTATAAGATACATTTTATAGTAATTAATACTTATTCAGTAGTGGTTATGACTGTTTACAGACAAATTCAAATACCAATGATTTGTTTAATATCCGGTTGGTGATCTAATCCAATTGATGTCTAAAGAGAAGAAGTGTTCTTTCTCTGTGGTTTGCAAATAAAAGTTGATTATGAAAGTTCATGTAAATTGCATCAGGAGAGGCTGGAGGCGCGCGCTGTGTTTGGTCGAACTCAGGGCCGAGTCGAGAAAGTGGGCGGGGCCAAGTGGAGTGCCAATAGAGCCACTGTTGTCCTGACCATTGCCTCACCTGCTATCTGACCTTGACCCTTGCATCAAATCACCTCAGCTGTGTGTGTGCGTGCGCGGGTGTGTGTGCGTGCATGCATGTGTGTGTATGTGTGTGTGCGTGCGTGCATGTGTGTGTGTGTGTATGTGTGTGTGCGTGCGTGCATGTGTGTGTGCGCGTGTGTCTGTCACTCTCTTTCTCTCTACGTTGTGCAGGCGTGTGTGTTACGCATTCATCCGAAACACCGGTGCTGTTAAACTGCCCCCCAGGGCTCGGGGGGGGGGGGTGGCGGGCGGAGAGGTGATGACCTCTGACCTTTCTCCATTTCTGTGGACTCAGTGTCAGCCCCAGCTGTAGCGTCCAGCAGGTGGGACGACTCATTTTCAGCCCCGAGCTGAAACTCTGCGCCGGCCGTGGAAGCAGAGGGCGTCGAGGGAGGGTGAGGTACTCCCTCCCTCCCTCCCTCCATCCCTCCTTCCACCCCCCCCCAAACTATTTCTATGACCATGAATTATGAGGGAGAAAATGGCAGACTACCTTCTGTAGCAGCCTGAATTATCCTACTCTGTCAGTAGAGTAGAGGAGAACGACGGAGGCTTGGCGACCCTGAAACGGAGTTGGTGAAATAACGTCTCGAACGGCGTCTAAACGCTTTTTCTGAGCTGAGTGATGTGTGGCCTGGTACGACTCCATCCTCGCTGGAGTCATCGCTGCAGCAGGCTCTGTCTCCAAAGCCCTTTTTCAGGACGGTATTAGTATTACAAGTCTAGGCCAGTTGTGCGATTTTTACCAAGCACGTCAGTCACTTTGGCTGGGCCCGCCGTTCCAGGAGGTATACCGTTTTTTTTTTTTGTGTGTGTGGATTTACCGGGATAGGCAAGTTTTTTCCTGCCGTGCTCGCCCCTGTGACGTCTCCTTCCGTTTGCGCAAACGAGGACGCGCGAAACTCCGCGAAGCGTCTTCTTCAAACGCGGGGGAAAAAAACGAACAAACAAACAAACGAAAAAAAAAACAAAAAAAACCTTCTTCCAGGGGCTCCCATGTTCGACAGGTGCTAGGCCTCCCATAACTGGACGCTGCGACCGAACATCTGGAGCGTAATTATCAAAAAACCGCTGGATTGCATTTAAATGATCGGAGGAGCTCTGGGTTCACCGAAACGCCATCGGTCCAATAGAGGTTTTTGCCATTTACCTCTTACCTCTTGCGCTGACCTCTCAAGAAAAGTTTGTTCCCTCATTTTTAAAACAAGGCACGGCGTATAAGCGTGGCGTAGCGTCTTTTGTAAATAAAATATAATGAAAGAACACAGGAGACATAACACATCGCATCTCCACTGCGTGTTCTCGGTTGACGTTGATGCTCGGTGACGTCTGAGTAAATCATGCGGTTCCAATAGCGGATAGACCCAATTTGTACAACTAAATATGTCTATCGACCGTTTAATGACAGCGGAAAACAAACTTAAGTGACGCACATCCCAGCTCACATATACACACACACACACACACACACACACGCAAAAAAAAAAAAAACCCAAAAAAGTATTTTTTGGAAAAAAAAAAAAAGTTATAGAATTTTAACTCCCTGCAGGAATTTAAATTGTAAACAGATTTGGTCTTGGCTCTGTGAGAATGACCCAATAACTCGAAGTGTGTCCAGGAAATAAAGCTGCATCAGACATCAGATACACTCACAACACCCATAATTAAAAGAATTACTCATTGATGCATGCGGCGGAGCATGCGTTGAGAGCGCCGTGCTGGCAGCCGGTGCGGGGGGGGGGGGGGGGGGGGCGTCCGTGCACTGAAAATGTGCGGTCAGGGCGCGTCCCTTTGAGCAAAGGGGGATTTCGTGCACACCTTTTAAACCGTGACTTGTTTTTTGTGTATTTAGAGCTGAATTCCCATTTCGATGCAGTGCAATGCTCTTGGAAGGGAACATGAGGTCTGGCGATGCGGACGGTTCAGGGACTTCAGAGAAACTCAATTCATACAGAAGATATCCAACCAAATAAAAAATAAAAATGAAAAAAATAATAAAAAAAATTGCCGAATTTGAAACATAAAAGTGATCAGTTCAAGTGCTTTTGGTCACCTGAGAAAAGGGGGACGGTGCATGCAAAAAGAGGGTTGTTATTTTCAAAGTGGTGAAACCAATGTTCGCGTAAATACTCCCAAATGAAAGCCGGCAGTCTCTGCTTTAAGCTCACGTCAACTGCTTGAGCCAAAGCAACAGAAGACGCTTCGCCGGCCGTCGTCAGCGCCGTAGGTGCAAACACGTGCACGGGAGCGGCGACGCCCGGCGTGTGCGACAGCCGGTTGCACTCGGCTGTCGCACGCGGGTGCATGTGTGTGCGGTTGCCAGGGCTGGAGCATGCACGAGCGGCAGATGGGCGTGCTGAGCGCCAGGCGCCGCCAGGGGGTGGTGGGAGTGACAGGAGTGGAAGTCGGGCTCCGGGGGCCCGGGGGCCACGGGGGCCTGGCAGGCGGCGCTGGCTCTTGGCTGACCTCCGCCTCCTCCAGGCCACGCACCTCATTAGCTCGACAGGAGCAAGCAAACAAATTGAGGGCATGGCGGAGCTCAGCGGGACGAGGAAGATCTCTCTGTCTCTCTCTCTCTCTCTCTGTCTCTCTCTCTCTCTCTCTCTCTCTCTCTGGCTCTCTCTTTCTCTCTCTCTCTCTTTCTCTCTCTCTCTCTCTTGCTTTTTCTCGCTCTCTCGCTCGCGCTCTCCCTCTGGCTCTCTCTCTCTCTCTTTCTCTCTCTCTCTCTCTCTTTCTCTCTCTCTCTCTCTGGCTCTCTCTCTCTCTCTCTCTCTCTCTCTCTGTCTCTCTCTCTCTCTCTCTCTCTCTCTCTCTTTATCTTCTCTTTTTTTGTTCCTTTCCTCCTTCCTCCTCCCCTTCAGTTATTTTGGCGTTTTGTGAAAAACACAAACGCTAAAACATGAACGTGAACATTGTGTCGTTCTTAAGAGGGCGTCGGGGCTTGTTTCTGAGCGAAAAGATAAATATGTAGAATCCATCTGCACGTGCATGGGCACGCACGCGCACACACACACACACACACACACACACACACACACACACACACACACACACACACACACACACACACACACACACGTGTGCGCGCACACACATACACGCACACACACACGCCCGCGCGTGCAGACACACACACACACACACACACACGCAGGCAGACCTGCGCACACACACACACACGCGCGCGCACACCCACACACACATGTGCACACACTCACACATGCACGCACACACACGCGCGCACAGACACAAACACACACGCTCACACAACACACACACAAACAGATCGTTTGCTTGCCCATTATGATCGGACATGACTCTGACATCGTTCCATGATTTGCTCTCGTGATATAACAACCTGTAAAGGTTTCAGCTTCAACCACAAAAAAGCAGAAAAACCCAGACGCGTCGCGCAGAGCACGGCTTTTATCCGTGGCGAGTCAACTCATTTCGCTCCACACACGACCGCCTCCGCTGACAGATTTATCTGCCTGCGAACCCGCCCTTTCGGGAGTGATATCGCTGTGTAAAGATGAGTTATCGCGTGCGCTGTCTCAAGTCTCACATTTCCGTCTCGTCAGCAGCGCCGGACGGAAAACCAACCCTCGGTCTCGAACAAGATATCGTCCCCCGGCAGAGGACGCCGAGGACGCGCGCCGAGGCCGGTATCAAGCCCCCCCCCGCTGCATGAGCACGGGCTTGTCGAAAAACGATCCACTTTATTCCTTTTCGTGTAACGGAGGGAGACCAAACAATGGGGTTGATTTATCGCGGGCAACACCCCCGCTGAACCCGGGGCTTTGAGAATTCTAAATCCGTTGTGCAAATTTTTTCTGCGAACTGGATGCATTCTGCGATGAGATCACGTCATATTTTCACATGCCCTCTTGCACGTGGTATGCTGTGTGAGGCGGGCTATCGAGTGGTCCTGTTTGTCTCTTTTTTTTTTTTTCCCGTCGGCGGCGGCGCATCTCAGCAACCGAGAGCGGTGCATTGTTGGTTTTTATCAAGCCGGGGGACACATCTCGGGCTTGGAACGCGGGACCTGTGACGGGCCCGAAGCACGACGGGCAGAGAGACAGATTTACACACCCAGAACACACCCCGTACAGAACTAACACAAACGCGCGCACACACACACACACCACGCGCACACACACACACACACGCGTTAACTCGGCAGCTCACACTCGCATGCCGTCTGGTGCGTTTGTGTATTCTGCCTTCACATCGTATCCATTTCAAACGGGAAAAAAAGAAAAGGAAACGGAGACATCTGCCGTGATTTACTTAACATTGTTTTTCAATCATATATCTGCAGTCTCCTTCGAGGCTGTTTTCGATGATGCTTTCGTTTTAAACCGCATCCAGACGCGATGCGCCCACAGCTGTTTCACGATACCAGGAAACTTCACTGTCTCCGCCGAGTTTAGTGGCTTTCCAATGGCCCCAGACATCAGGACTCTGTCGCGTGACGGGCTCAGGAGACTCCGCCCTGTGCCGCCGTCGCAGGTTCAAGTCCCCATTTTCTTTCGCCCTCGTCGCCGCCATCCTTCCTTAAATCAAACGAATGGACGATGATTGTCTCAGGGAGATAAGCCGCTGGAGGAGCCACATCGACGCTCATTGACTTGAGGGCCAGCTCCGAGCCGCGCCCCGAGATGAATGAGAGCTGGCGGCCATCTCCTCCGACCGTCTGATTAAAGGAACCTCAGGACCCGTGGCGGCAGCATCCGAAGCGTCATGCCACCTTCATGCTCAGCCCTGGTCTAGCTGTAAAACACGCCCCTGGGGTGGTGCCTTTTCAAAGCTGACTCGGCATCGAACCCTCAAATGCATACACATATAGGGCACGTCATATTCTATTTAGTAAAGAGACATCCTATAGAGCACTTACCACCCCAGGCAACCGGATGGCTTTACACTTTCCTCAGCGATGGGTTCTGTGTAGGAAATGTGTCGTACTCTGGATTTTCCTGTATTTTTCCCGTTCTTTCCTGCTGTCCTCTCGTTTTTTTTCGTCCTGGAATTCAAACATTTCAAAAGGAGAAAAAAAAAAAAAAAGAAAAACGGTTGC